>NC_045565.1:30628715-31311572 GCF_009819795.1 Aythya fuligula
TAGCACACGACTTTCAGAGATAATCTGTCACAAAATCAAGAATGGAAAAACATCATATTTAAAACTTAGGAGTCTGACTATATACAGTGAAACTTGCTGGCATCAACCCCCCTCCCCAGTAAAGGAGGTGTCATGAAAATCCAGACTGTTTAAGCTCTCAGATGGAGTGTGCTGTCCCCCATCTCAGACTCAGACAATGACATTGGTTTCTGTGAATTAACTAATTCATTCTCAAAAATCTCCATTCATCTTACTTTTTACCTTTTTCTGCAAAAGTATCAAGAGGTGAAGTTTTTCTAAAACAGATTGAATAAAGTGCCCAAGTCCCCAGTCCCCCGTCCCCCCTGAAAACCAACTAAATAACCTCTCTAAATAACCGTAATGCACAGAAAATAGTGAATATGCAGTGAATGAACAATTTAAGGAAAATGAATCTACTTCTGTCCCCAAAAGCACAGCAAACCTAGGGGATGTAGCTTGGCTTCCTGTATTTGCATTTCCTCCACACAATGAGTGGATCTAGTTACATTTGTTTCACCTTTCAGCTATTTCTCCAATTTTCCTTTCTGAATGGAGGAATTTATCCCTTTTTTTTCTCCCAGAGTCAATGCTGGGGAGGGAAGCAAAGAAGTTATCAAAGGGGGGAGGGTGGGGAGAACAGCCTAGCCAGAGCTAAGGCTGTAATTACTTTAGAAACATAAAGGTCTATTCTCTCATTGCTGAAAAAGGGGAATTACACACATAACTTCCATTAGCATTAATGGGACTCACCTACATAAATCCCTGGTACATCAATGGGAGAATAGATCCTGTATAACTATAGGTACTGTTTACTCAAAGGAAGTGTGTACCAAAGCAGACTGCCTAAATCAGGATAGAGTGGGTGAAAGCTCTACCTTACTCATTTCATTGTCATTTGCTCTTGAAGGGCAATTATCAAGAAATTATTAGGTAGTGGCATCTTAATATCATGCTCTCCTGCCTTTTTACTTCTTGTCTGACAAAGGCAAAAGCTGACAGAATGAAAAATATTTTCATAATGGATTTTTTCCTAGTTGTTTTTCTGTTACTCCACCAGGTTAGTTTTCTGCAAACAGACACACATCATTTGTGTTTGTTCTCCTCTGCTCCGTCTCTGTGCATGATTATGAAGGCTGGGCTGATTTATAGCCAGTAATGTATTCAAGGACTTTATCTCTTTTTCTTTTCATGGGTATATGAGAGAAAGAATTTTCTTCTCCTTTTTTTTTTTTTTTTTTTCAAATTGGTTTGCTATTCAGAATGGTTAGGTGAATGTCTTGAGTGAATGTCACTCCATAGACTGCAAATAGCAAGGGATTTAGCATTTGCTCTTACAGTTACACAGTGCAAACTCTTGTCGGGTTAGTGCAAGTGTACGAAAGAGGAGAACCGAGGGCACCAGCTACCCACGAGGCTTGGCATTGCTCCTGATTTTGGACTGGTAGGACAAGAATAAAGAATATTTAAAGCAATTCTGCAACTCCAAATCACTGTCTGAAACTTTATGGCTGCAAGAACCAGCCAGCTGCCTGCCCCACTGCCACCTCTCCTTCGCTCCTTGCTGTTCCGTGGCTGGCAGGGAGCTCGCTGGCTGCTCAGATGCTGCGGGGGTTTGGGAGTGAAGGGCTTCACCTGCTTTTCTAGGGAGGTTTTCTCTCTGTAAGGGTTTCTTTAACCAGCCTGGGGTGCTCTGCCTCTTATCTATTGCCACCACAAAACCAAAAATTAAAGCAAAAGTGTACATGGGCAAACTTAAATGAGAAAAATGTAGATGATGCTTCCTCAGAGCCACCAGCTTGAAGTCTGGGAGCACTGCAGTGGTCCTCTATTACTCCAGGGATTACCAGTTTCTATTAGTAAATGCAAGGACAAAAGGAGGAGCAACAGAAAATAAAATCAAGATCTGTCTAGGCCTGGTGCACATGTTAGGGACCAGACTAGATGGAAAGCCTGGATTTAAAAGCAATACAGCTAATGTGAGTGGCATGAGTCAGCTCAATACATCATATTTGGAGAGGGAAATCATTCACGATAGCATTGTAGCTCTTTCAGGAGTCTGCAAAGATCATATCAAATCCATTTAAAATGTGAAATGCCTGCTTCTGTAAGTCAGAGGCAGTAATCTCACAGACATTGCTGGGGGCAGGGTTTCACTCACTATCAAGACAGAGGGTGCAGGGATGAGGGTTTTCGCTGTTACCTTGTTCTGTTCATTGGAGCTACTCCTCTGATGATTCCCCTTTGAAACACAGGTATTACCTATGTGGTTAGGCCAGGTTCTGCAGCCCTTAGCTCAGCAGAGGTGTGGCTGAGTCAATAGGAGCTAAGGACTGCAGACGTGACTGTGCCTGAGATCTGGTCTGCCAGCCTCCTGAGGAACAATGCATCCTGCAAGCAGAAAAGCTGAGTGAGTGGAGCCAACCAGCAGGGCAAGAGCAGCTGTAACATTGGGAAACTGTCAAAAACAAGGGAGAGATTTCAGGAGAAACAAAAACTGTTTCAGCAAGTGTCCTGCAAAGTTCTTCAAATTCATCTGCTCAGCACGGTAGGTAGCCATCTGAAACATAAAGTATTGACTTTTCTTGGAAGCATACCTTACCTTTTGTACTTGGCTGTTTATTTTTACACTGAGCTTCTGCATCTCTTGGAAGCTCCTCATGTGGGCACCTGTAACCAGACTGTGTCCATGTATGCAGTGGTCAGGCAGGAAGAGTACTGTAGGTATGTTATTTTTGTCTTCTCATGTTTTAAGCATAGAAGCCTTCTGTATCATCCAAGCTTGATCATAATAAGCACCAGATATAAAATAAAACTGTGGTTAATAGAAAGCAGTGCCTTAGCTAGTTTGGCATCACATGAACACATAAATCTTGATATTCACAATTTGGACCACAGATCACAGATGATATAATCCTTTCAGAGGCTGTCAGATCCAGGAAACCTGCTGGAAGCAAGTAACACAGGTTGGTTTTGTTGGTGACTATATGTACAACATTTGGGCACAACTGCAGCAGACACTTCTCAAATAACAAGGTCCTTGTCTCAAAGAGGTCCCATGCAAACAGACAAGACATGAGGAACGTGGGGACCTATGGGGCTGCACTCCATGGCACTTTCCGTGGATATAGCACCCTGAAATAGAAGTGAGGGGCCAAGAGCCCAGCAGCGCCTCTGGAGCTTCAAAGCCTGGCTTGCTGAGGTTTGAAGACTGAGTAATTAATGACATCCTCCCTCTCTATTTAATTATGTCATGGAGTTGGCTCATCTTGGAGCTAAGTTCTGCAGAAGCTAGCCTGCTATGAGATATAGCCAGTCTGAAGCAAATATGTGCACTTAAAAGACCTCTTAAAAATACATGTAACTATCTGCATTGGGGTGGGGGAAAAGCTATTTAGCTATTTAGTTTTTCACATATACAGTCATTTCAAAAAGGATTTAGAGCATGTGACATATTTTTCCATAATACAAATCCTATTGACAGAAATAAACCACAAATGTAACTGCTAATAAATCTCTTCTCCTCAGAGAATAGTGCCTGCCACCAGATTTCTCGCTGATGCCAGCTTGGGGCTTTTGATTCCTCCTCAAAATGCATGTTTGTGCCCTGTGCACACTATTAACACTTTTAAACATTTCTTCCAAGTGAGCAGAACCACCTCAGTTTTGGGGTTTAACTTGTAAAGGCAAAGAAAAGCTGCCCCACTTTAGCAATATTCCTCCGTCAACAAAGACTGTGATGCCAGTTGCTGGTCTCAGCCATAATTATTGAACCATTTTTTCCTTTAGAAACACACAATTATTGAATTCATTGTAGACATACTGTATGTACTAACTTAATTTTAGCCGTATAATCTCATAATGGACATCAATGAATAGAGGATTAGTCAAAACCTATTAATAAAGAGATATAACAGGCCCTCCAATATTTTCTTTCAAAAGGCACAGTAAGCTTCAGTTCCTGCTCCTAGAGCCAAGTCTAAGTACCCAGCCTGCGTAGTGGGCATCGCGGTAGGGGCAAGAGGGAGAAATCACTCCCTTTAAATTGTGGATTAGAAGCAAATTTACCTCACAGCTCTGACTGTACCTTTCATTTTGCAGTGACTGCTTTGCCTTAGCATGTCCTTTCCTGCAAGGGTGCTGAAATCCCCCTGGGGATGATATGTGAATTGTGTCCCAGGCCCTCACCAGTGCCTGCTTTTGCATCTGGGGTCTGTAAGGGTGTGAGGGATGTGGCTGTGTGGGGCTGAGCAGCATGGCATGGTGCTGGCAAGGGGAGCTGGGCAGCCTCACCCTGTGCCTGAGCTGATGCCTGCAGTGCTGGAGGCAGCGCCAGGGGTGGTGTCTTCTAAGGGGAAGCATGCAGAGAGAAGGAGGCTTCTTTGCTGTGTGTGTGAGCACGTGTGTATGCGTTTAACCCTTCAGGAAGAAAAAAAAAGCTTTGAGTAGCTCACACGGTAACTTCTTGAAGGCCTGGTTCAATGTGTGTTGAAGTTAATGGAAACCTTCCCCTGCTAACAGTGGGAGCTGGGCAGGAGGTTAGGTGAGCTGTACTTAAAAGTGAATTTCAAAACACATCAGAACACGGTTTAGAAAATGTGGACTAAGAACAGAGAAGTAGCTGGAAGGGAAGGTTAACTGACCAGCTTCCCTGTGCCACTGGGCTGCCCAAATTTTAAAAGATAGCAAAGAGGAGAGTGATACACCCCGAGAGCTATCCAGCAGCTTTCTTTAAATGCATGCTACTAAAAACAAACAAACAATTCCAACAGCATCAACAAACACACCGCCTTATTTCCCTCATTTTATATATTTTTGTTCACCATCCTTCCCAGCATCGGGTGACTTGCCCAGCTTCTGAAGCATTCAGGACCCCTCACACCCCAGCCCTCAAATGTCATCCCAAACACAGACCAGGGGTTTCTTTGGGAAGGTCATGCTGTGCTGCTGCACAAACTGCCTGCCCTGTCCAGCCAGCACTGCAAGTATCCAGCAGCCTTGTCCCAGCCCAGCAGAGGCCATCCAGCACCTGCAGCAAGGAGAGCCTCACCTTCATCATACAGCCCTGCACTGCACAGCCCTGCTGGAGCAGAGCAGCCAGGGACAGACCTCTCACCAGCAGCTCCAGTCACCACTTTCCCCTGCATCCAGAGAAGAGATGTTGATAAAAAGACAATGAGAAGGAAGGTGGCTCCTCCAGCTGTCTGTGCTGCTTATTTCACAGGATGTTCAGTGGATCACAAGTAATCTCCTGCGCTGCCTTGAGAGCAGACAGGGTTTGTTACTGCAGGGTCTGTACGTCCCTCCTCAGAATTTGGAGGGGTAAGGGACAATGTCAAACACATTAAAAAAAACAGCTATGGCATGGGTGACATATAGGCTGCCAGATCTGCCACATATATTGACTGTGGCTTTCTTAGCTGAAAATCACAAGGCCATTTTACAGGATACCCAATTACAATTTTAACACCATTTCCAATCTCATTTACAAGTTACACCAAAAAATTACTAGCCTGGAAAAGGCATAAGTCCACCAAGATACTATTATTATTCTTACTGGTTAGAAGTTACAGCTGATCCTGGTCAGACTGGAGACAGGAACCTCAAAAACACCCTACATAAAGCAAGACCAGAGGAAGTGTATTTTTTCCTAAAGTCCAACAGTAGCTTGTGCATTGCAGCTGAGGCAGCTCTGCAAAGCACAGAGAAGTGCTGCCGGACCACCACAGTACTTAAGAACTGCTGGCAGAGCTAAGGGACGATAGCTGTCACTTTATTCTGCACACTTAACTCCTATTAGTATTAATAGAGCTGCACACAAACAGTGAGAGCAGATCATGGCCTGCAGCTATTTATATATTTCTGCCTCATCTCTTATATTTTATGGCATTGTTCAGTGGCGTCACCTAGAAGCTTGCAGCCATTATGTTGCGATTTTGACATATAGAGGAATGTGCATGTGAAATTTGATAAAGGCAAAAAGGAGGCATGCATTTTGAATTGAAGTGTATTCTTCAGTGAGGGAAGTGAATTTCCTTGAGTAGCGCCGCTGCTGCACAACCCCCCACTCCCAGTCTTCGTGTGGCCCCAAGAGCTGCTTTTTGTAGGCTGCTGGTGCCCTCACCATCTTGTGCAGAACTTGTTTATTTGTATTGCAGTGGCACTTAGAGCTTCCCGAGGAGTGAGGTCCATTGTGCTGTGTGCTGGGCACACAGCTGAATTGGAACGAGCACGGCTTTCTGTGTGAGTGCTCTAGAGAGAGAATAGATCATTAAGGTCACTTGTTTTCCTTACAGAGGCCAAGGCAGGATTGATTCCTACATTATATTCTATCTGTGTATGTATTTTTTCCTTCCCAGTTTCAAATAGCCAAGGTGCCAAGATATTACTCACTTCCCTCAGGAGATTCTCCTGCTACCCAGACACCTCGTTCATGCAGAGTTATGCCTGAATTTTTTAAGCCCACATTTTTTAAATTTTGTTCTATTATTTTCAGATGGGAAATATGCACGCAGAGAAGGAAGCTTGTTGCAGAGGGAAAGGGAAAGAAAACCTCGGCCCCTGCCAGAGCAAAGAAAGGATTGGAGGAGGCAGCCTGAGTCAACCCCATGAAGGGTCCCACCAGCTCTTTCTACCTCCACCCACTTCTAGACACTCCTGGACATGTTTGAGACAGCACCATTGAATCCATTCAGCACTACAGCATTGTGTCCATTCAGAGAAATGCACTTCAACAGGGCAACCACCCTTAAAAACAGAGCCATTGTTTCTTGTAAAAGCCTCATTGAAATCTGCGTACATAACTGGCTGCTGTTTTGTGAGTTAGCTGTACTTGCATGTTACTGATTTGAAAGTGAATGCGCTTTGGAGGGTTATTTTGCTTGAAATACAGCTTCTCAACAAAATGTTCCTCCTTCCTTCAATAATATCGTTGTGGAGATTCCTGCCTTTAGAAGGATGATCAATACTGCTTTGTGAGCCAGGATCTGATATGAATTTGTGTTGTTAAGGGGATCAGGTCGGTGGTTTAAGGAATCTCACGGTTCTGTGTCTGCATGTTTACTACAAAGCAGTTTTACCTGGCTTGCCCACCAGAGAGAGACATAATCACTCACACAGGCACACATGCATACACACGTTGCAAGGCTACTTCTGCATGCTGTCAATAAAGTAGTGAAGGCAGTGGGGCTAACAAGAGTTGCTTCCCAGGGGACGAGGAAATGCATGCTGCATTTTTTGCTACCATAGAGTCATGGTGGAAAATTTGAAGTGCTAACAATGCAAGCACAGAATGAAAACGATGACAGAGCCAGCAACCAGACCCAGTGACACCTATTCCTCCAGGTGACAGTGCGGAGAAAAACACAGGATAAAAGCACGCAGTAGACCTGTGAACCATAGGTCACATCTGGGTTTATCGAAGTTCTAGTTGGTTTCATTAATTACACCTAGAAGACTCCCAAATTATCAAAAGGCATTATCAGTTTTTGTAAATGAATATATCTTGTATCTAAATATAAAAGGCAGTGTGCCAGTCTTCCTCCTTTTTGCTAGCCCCAATGATCAGCAACTTATAATTACCTTGGACCTTTGGTGCTTCTTCTTTCAAGACACAGCTGTACTCAAGGCATCTGCACACCACATGTCCATCCTGCAGCCCCCTAAAATCAGGTTCACTCATGGCCCAGGGATCAGATACATCTATATCCTTGCTTCATATGGCTTTTGGATATATAAAGTTGTGGGTTGTTTCGCTGTTGTTTGTTTGTTTGTTTGTTTGATTTTCTTCCAGAGAGTTGTTTTTGTGTAAGACAGAGCTGTGTGCTAAGACTGGCTTCCCAGGTATGTTAGGAAAAGTACATTCAGTCCTCGGTGAGGGAAGAAATTTCCATCTCCTCTTTCAAATGAGGGGTTAAACAAACCTGTGGCAAATTTGACTGCTTCACAGAATGTGGCAATGGAGTTGATGCCATGTGGATGGTGGAAAGTGTACACGATATTGGCCAGTTGTCTGATACTGCCACTCTAAAGGCCCCAAGAATTAGACCAATTTCACACTAGAAGAGGTGCCTGTTTCTCACATTTTCTTTCACAGTTGGAGTCCTGGTCACTTGTTGATCTTCTGTCCTCATAAAATCTTTCCAGTTCATTTAAAAGTTGGCTCTCTTGTGCATTTCTTAAATTCTTTTTGAAGCACAAGGTTTGAAGTACTTCCTTACTTCTGAGACCGAAAGGGCAAAACTGGAAACTGAGCACCTTGACCCCCAAGGCCTTATGCTGCCAAATACAGTCAGCAAGAAGTCGTGGTAAATGGGGCTACAGGATCATGCTCCAGTATTAAGTACCAGCTAAATGGTAATTTGTACTCCAAGGCTTTGAAACCTTTTGCTTTCCCTTCGGCTTTCTCTAATGCATCTCTAAAATACAAGCTAAAAGTTCTCCACTGGGAGATTTCCAAACTTCTCTTTTTAAAATTTTACTCTTCCGTAAAAAATGGCTAGCCATATAAGGCTGGTAAGTTATTTTCTGCCAGTAAGAATATTTATTTTTTCTACAATATTTTTCTACAATATTTTCTACGATATTTTAGAAAATGTCACTGATGACTCTTTTTTACTTTGTCCCAGCATGACCCATGAAAAAAATGGTGCTGACCGTGGTATTGTCTCTTTCCCTCAAAGCACACTGTGTGCAGATGCACGTGCAGCTGTGTATTTGTTACATGGCATAGACCAAACTATAGTTATTACTGATCAGCTAGTGAGCATCCTATTTTAGACAGTGTGCAGTGTTTCAGTTGACCTACAATTAGTAAATTATAGAATACTTTGTTCCAGAAGCAAAGTTTCTTCTCTCTCTCTCAATATTATTATGTGGACTAAAGCACACCAATGCATACCTACTGAATCCCATTGAGTTCTCGACCAGAAATAATCCTGAATGCAGGGAGAAATTAGTCCATAATTAACAAACAGTTCTACCTACAGAAAATGGTGAATTCAAGTCCTACACTGTTTTGCAGTGAAGTGGTTCTAGAAAATTGCTTTAGGTATTCTCCAGCTGATAAACTCTTATATTAATCAAGAATAAATTATTACTTGCTAACCTAGTTGCTAAATGTATTAAGAGGCAACTGTCTCATTTGGTTGGTATTCAAGAATAGACTGCCTGTAGTTAGTAGATTTGATATTAACCCACACACTATTGGGTAATCCCCATGCTCTGCTGACCACCACTGACTGCCCAATCAAACCCTGCAAGTACAGAGTCCCTCACCTTGTTAACCTGAATCTGATAAACAGGAAAAAAAAGATCATATATAAGATTTTTATCTTACCGAATGTTTATCTTACCTTATGTTTTCTCTCTCTTTTGGTATCTGTGACATATTGCCTCTAATGGTACAGATCTTTACACATCCTTTACAATGGCACATCTAATAATTCTTTATGAAATGTCAAGAAAATTCTAGCTAAAGGTTTTGTTGACTTTGCCATTAAATCTTAAGCAATAAAGTTTAGAGTAACCAAGGTAAAAAATACTCCACTTTCCATCAAAGTTTACTGCTCTAGAGCCATCTCAGGATCCTAACCCAAGAAAGCAAGTATTTCCCTTCTATATGCTTTTGGGAGTTATGTAAATAAGCAGGAATGTTTCCTCAGGGACCCCTCCGTGCTGATGCAGCTTTCAGGAGATAAGTCGCTTCCTGCATTTGTTCCTTTACTGTTAACTGTCTGCCTTGGATTTGTTCTGCTGTTGGCATTCTCACTGCTTTTGCTGGCACAAATGCACATTGAAAAGCTTATTTGTCAATACAATTTCCCATCTTGCCTTCTGCGTTACCTGCAGAAGCACACCAATTACCTATGAAGTTTGGGCTGTTTCAAGGATACTTCTTAACAAAAGCATAAAGTATATCATAGAATCATAGAATCATAGAATCATAGAATATCCTGAGTTGGAAGGGACCCTTAAGGATCATCAAGTCCAACTCTCGACACCGCACAGGTCTACCCAAAAGTTCAGACCATGTGCCTAAGTTCACAGTCCAATCTCTTCTTAAATTCAGACAGGCTCGGTGCAGTGACCACTTCCCTGGGGAGCCTGTTCCAGTGTGCAACCACCCTCTCTGTGAAGAACCCCCTCCTGACGTCCAGCCTAAATTTCCCCTGCCTCAGCTTAACCCCGTTCCCGCGGGTCCTGTCACTAGTGTTAATGGAGAAAAGGTCTCCTGCCTCTTGACAACCCCTTACGAGGAAGTTGTAGACTGCGATGAGGTCTCCCCTCAGCCTCCTCTTCTCCAGGCTGAACAGGCCCAGTGACCTCAGCCGTTCCTCGTACGTCTTCCCCTCAAGGCCTTTCACCATCTTCGTAGCCCTGGCTATATATAAATAGTTTAAATATAAATATAAATATAGCCAGAGAGTTATATATATATATTTATATATATATATATTATATTTATATATATATATATTTATATATATATATTTATATATATATATATATTTATATATATATATATATTTATTTATTTATATATATATATATATATATATATATTTATATATTTATATATATATATATTTATATATATATATATATATTATATATATATATATATATATATATTTATATATATATATATATTTATATATAAATATAGCCAGAGAGTAAACTTGTTGGAAACTCTCGAAGACAGGAATTCTGTAAAGCTTTTTGTTGTTGTTGTTAATATAGTCCCCCAGGAATTCACAGGGGTATTTTATAGTGGGACTGTATCCACATGCATCTGTTAAGGGGTGTATCTGCTCTCTAGGCTGTGAGACCAAACAAATGGGTAGAAAATTATCATTTATCTTGGTTTTAATATAAACTAGCATTACAGTTCATTGAAGGGCTTGAACTTCTGGCTGTAGATTTTTCAGTATTTACTATATGTTCAGGTGTTGAAAATCTGTGCATTATTGTTATTCATATTAAAGCACTGCTTACTAACTGGCCTAATTATGCAAATGCATAGCAGGAGAGAGTTTATACCTGCAAATCTTACAGCATAAACTAAACAAGTGTGGGAGCAGAGTGTATAGGGAAAGTAAATGGGCACAGTGCTGGAACTGGGGCTCAGCGAATGCCAGCCAAGATCTGCATATCCTGGTCCCACAGGCTCCACCAACACACAGTAACCTCCTAGCAGAAGATTCCCAGGTGTGCAACAACTGTAGATCTGGAAAGAGCTATGAACGCTCCTAATTAAAGATCTCGCATGCTCAGAGCTCTCAGAGGCCTGTTGTGAGTGATGCCGAGGCCATGAGCCTGCTCCAGCTGGTGGCCGGGGGCCAGAACCATGCCTGGTGCCCACCAGGCTCAGCCCAAGCCGGGTGTCGGAGCCGCCGCTGTCCACGGTGCTGAGCTCTGGGATGGGGAGATGCAGGAGATGCGGGGCTGCTGGAGATGCGGGGCATGTGGGGGCTACGAGAGATGTGGAGGAGTGGGGTCCCACTGTCTCCCTGCATGGAAACAGGAGGGCGTGCTTCACTGGCATGGTTCTTGTGACGGTGTTCAGTGGACATGTCAGGTTGTGGGCACACTCTCAGCCACAGTTAAGCCCGTGCCTTTGTTGGGCTCCTTGTGGAGAAAGACAACGTGAGGACCCTCAGCAGCTTCCCAGGCATGACTGGGCTTGCTGCCCTGTGTGGGAGCAAGTTTCTCTCCAAGCCTACACAAAAGCATCCTGGGAATATTATTGATATCACTATTAATTTTTTGTAGCATCACTGGTGCTCAGGGCACTCTTGCAGAAAAAAGACGATAGCCTTCATCTGAAAGTGTCATGTCTTCTGTACTCATTGGCTGAGCTGGTGCTCTGAAGGATTGTATTGCATTTTCCCCACTTAGATTCATGGGACAGGCTGTCCAACAGATAACAAGACAGAGATAAAGCTCAAACCTTAGGTTTCATACTAATTATGTCCACATGGATGCAAGGTTTGGCTCAACATGAAAAAGTTTTGAGATAGCAACAGCATCCTATCACAGAGGCAGTATTCGCTGTCCCCCAGAGCTCATAAAAGGTAACTGCGTATTCAGAACTCCCCTTCATAGAGATTTCTGGGGATGTATTCTGAAGAACAGAATTTCAGCATCTTCCATTAGAATCAAAATATTTCTTCTTTATTTGTTTTTTTTTTTTTGAAGTAGATTTATAGCGAATACTATACTAGTTGAGTTTAATCTTTTTTCCCATTAATCTGGTCTGTTCAAATAGCTTTCACATGTTTGTTGTTAGTGATGCTAACATACTTAGACATTTAAGAGATGTGTCATAGGAAAGTTTCCATTGGCTGACGAGGTAGCCATATAGACATTTTTTCTTTTATGTATAGATCTTAGACTTTGTTTCTGTGAAGATCCATGTAAACAGTACAAGAAGTTTCCCTGGAGAACTTTTGCTGGTAAATCTGGCTACCATGATTCTGGATAAAAACTTCAGGAGCTCATATTAGAAATGTAATGCAGCCTAAGGTATGAACTGGAAATACAGTTTATACATCCGGTGCTTTCTCTTAGCAAGAGATAAATTTCATGCTTAAAAGTTTAAATAATTTTCCTGGATTTTTCCCCTATTGGCTCTGTAAATGCATTTGAAAAAGAAAAGTTATTCAGAACATAAAGGACCTGTACTAAGACTGAAGTATCCATGTTATTTGTGGAGATCATCTGCTCACTAAACACTATTTAAATTCTATGTGACAAGGGATCTGCTTTCATCAAGTAAATCAATAGCAGAATTGGCAAGTGGGAAGGAAATAAACACCTCGAGTTTCTTGGGATCTTGGACTTAATAAAGAACAACTAATTCATTTATCTCACACTATTTTCTGTAAGACCATATCAGAACTATGCCAAGGAAGGAAGTATTATATATGCACAAAACCACATTTAAGTGGGAGTGAATATCAGTTCTCTCCGTAAATACAAATAATACAATCAGAATATCTAAGAAGACACAAGGCACTAAGAAATAATAAGCATAATCCCTTTTCATTAAAAATGTTTCACTCCATGGGGCCAGTAATCCAAGACTGTTTCCATAAGTCTCTGTTGTTTTAACAGCTGTGGCCATGGTATGAAGTTTCACATTTGGAGCTTGAGCACAATTAAAGTCCTCCTCAACACCTGATGAAATGGGTTCTTATTTACCAATTCATCTCACTAATCAGCTGATCTTGAGGATGTTTGCAATGTTGTGTCCAGAGAAGTATAAAGATTATCTTGGAGTGTGCGCTCAGAATGCCTAGGATTGCCTGTTTATCCCTCCTTAGCTCTTTATGGAAAGACACAATTTCTTCTCCTATCTACTTCTGATTTCCATTAAGGATTAGGTTCATGAAATTATTTAAAGGCCTCAAGGAGATTATGACCATCTTGTAGTAGGTACACTTTGGAGGCTTTAAATTATGGAGACTGGTCTGGAAAAGAAGGGAAGGAAGAAAGATCAGTTCTGATGTCAGGGAATGATTGCAAACAATGAATTGGAACTAACTGTGGTGGTTGTTAAATTTTTGGTCACAGCTTTGCCTCACCTTCATTGAAGTAATGCATACCGATAATACCTTCTACATATGTTTAAATGAGTATCGGTATTCCTGTTTCAGAGGACAGACAGCAAGAAAGTAGCTGACCAACAGCTGACAATGACCTTAGGGTTAGACAGAAAATGTGATAGAAACAAGGGATGGTCTCCTGTTCTTAATTTCAGGCTAGGGTCTAAGCCATGAGGATGTTCTTCCATTCTTCCGTACACAAGCAATTTTGTCCTTCCCCTTCTCTGACAGCATTTTTGTATGTAGAGTGAGGATTTCTTTCATTTGACTTGCTGTATGGCTACCTTCAACCTTTTCCTGGGTGTGATCTCATTAACCTTCCTCAGCTTTGTCTGCTCTAGCTGGCTTCCTTCCCAATGTCCATTCTGAATCCCTGAAGCTCCACCCCTTGACATGCATGAGTTTCTTTCTATACTTTTGCCTTTTCTGAAACAAAACAACTAACAAACAACAAACAAAACAAACAAACAAACAAACAAAACAAACAAACAAACAAACAAAACAACTAAGGAGAGGAATTTATGGGGGAAAAAACAAAGAAATATTAAAACAAGCAAAACAAAACAGGAATACCATGAGGTATTCCTTGCAAAATGATTTACAGATTCACAGATGTCACCATGCGCAAACAGGCCAATAGGAAGTAAAAGAGAATTAGTGAATATATAAGGAATACCCACCTTAGAAAATATTCAAATTTGTGTTAGCATATATTTTTTTTTTAGGGGGGGGAATTTATAATCAGTTTCACTTTGGTTTTCAGACAATCTCACAGTCTGTTTTTCATGAATTTTCCATGATGTGTTATGTGTTTCAGAAAGACATTATTATGGGATAAAGGTACCCTGTTTTGCAGCAAACCCTATGGCCCAACATTGTGTAGGCTGGGCTGCATTATTTGTCTTCTGCTACACTTGGTTCCTTGAGTAGCTGCTGCAGTAGAAAGACAGAAATCCCATTTGATTCACCCAGGCTCTGGCAACACAGAAGATGAGACCTGTGATCTGGTCTTCTTCTGTTGGCCATAACACCATGTGCCAGGCCCAGGTTTGTGTTCTGGATGAGTCCTTACTGGTGTGATGTTTTCATCTTTGCTCACAGCAGGAGGATCGAACAGAAGAATGGGCTGCAGATAGTTGAAGAGAAAAAGGCTCTGGGAATTTATAATTATTTTTTTTTTTCTTCTTCCACAGGGAGAATAAGAAAGAAAAGGCAGCCCTTCTTGGCAAACAGTTATATTAAGTGTAGTTTGCAAGAACTGTGTATGAAAAGAAGTTGAAAGGATTTTGATTGTTCATGTAGAAAGGAGACTAAGAAGAGGTAACGTTAAAAGAGAATTAAAAAGGAAGTGGTTTCAGGAGGTAGCTTGTGAATATCTGTTTCGCCTGCTTTTAATGACAGAACATGGAACTAGTCATGGTGATAAAAAGTAGAAGATGGATATGCAAAATGTAATATTTTTTATTCTCTTTATGATTGACTGTGCAACTCACTGTCACTAAAAATTTTTAGGAGTTAACATTCAAATTAGAATCAGTCATTCATACTGATAGGAAGAACAGCATTGATAGTAACAGCAAGGTACAGAAGGGTAATAAACACTGTGCTTAAGTTTCTGAGTACTTATTAGAAGAAAATTATTGTGGGGAGTAAACTACTTATTAGAGAGTTCTTACATATGCATCAGAAATGGTTCTTGTTGGCAGCCCTACGGACCGTGGCTATGATGCAGGGTCACGGTTCGTATTATGGCTGCTGCATCGACAGCATTACATCGATGGATTTCACTTCAGCTTCCCCGGTAATTTTGTTAAACACTTGCCAGTGACTGTGACTTGATTCTGTTCAAGAGTTATTCTTTTGAAGTGTTTTTCTTTTCTCTAAAGAAATAAAATACTCTGAAGTTAATCAGGGACCTTGTGTGCTTTTTTACATGTCACAAGGTCATGTATCTCGGGCTGATGACAGGGTTGCAAATGGAGACAAAGTGGCCAGAGGCTGCACTAATCCCTGGCATGAGGGATACGGAGGAGCAGCAAATAAAGCAGGGCCTATGTTAAGTGGGTGGGCAAATGCTTTTGAAAAAATCCTCTAAATAGACTAATTCCTCTTTTCCCTACATGGACGTGGCTAAAATTGTTTTGTGTTCTCCGTGGGTGCTCCAGAGCTGATCCTGGGAGTTTTGCCTTCCTGAGAGCCACAGGACGAGGCACTGTGTCCAGGTACCTGTGAAAATATTCCTCGGGTGCAGCTGAACCAACTAAAATAGCCCTTTGTCTTTGTTACTGCTTCATCACCCGAAGTCCCAAGTGTGGCTGCTGTTAAGGGAAAGTTTGATGAAGTCTGCCTGCCGCAGAAATACTTCTTATGATTTCCTTTAAAAAAATCACACTGTGGATGGGTTTATATTTTGTTTACTTGCTTTCCTGCTAAATACACTCCCCACAACTCACATACTCTCGTGCTCCCTCTGCACGAGCCCAGTATTCTCCAGTTTGAGCACAGACGCTGTGGTGCTGGGCACAAATAGAGGTACTGCATGAGCCGCAGCACAGCCCTTCAGCAGCAGGTAGTTTCAGGAAGGTGGCTCGTGTTCGTGCCTCCAGGAGCAGGAAATTCAACATATCAATAACCACAAGCACACAGGTTCGGGACAGCTTTAGTGCAGCTGGCAAAAAAGAAACGGGACTACTGCTTATCAGCAGGCTCTTGATGCAGACGTCCTGCACGCGGGGACGTGTGTGTGCGTGGTTTTTAACTCGTTCTGTGCAACTGTAAGCCACAGGTGGCATTCCCACCCTTGTTTTACAGAAATCAGACCAACGTGTTTCAGTTTTTCCTGCTGCACAGAGGGTATTCGGGCACCCAGGAAGCCCAGGGAGGTGCGGGAAGCTTCAAATTGCTTCCCTCCTGTTGGGGTGGGGAGGCCTTTGCTCTGCTTCCAGCCGAAGGCAGCCTCCAGGAGGGAGCTGGGATGGGTGGGACTTGAAGAAGACAGAAAAAAAAAAAAAAAAAAAGAAAAAAAAAAGACAAGGGAAAAAAAATGTCTTAAACTATTCCTTTACTTGAATTCTTAAAAATGTCTTCAACTGTTCCTTTACTTGAATGCTTAGACAAGTCTCCATTGCACCTAGGGGCATGTATTCATTCAGAAATATTTAGAAATAATTAATAATAGTGGTAATAATATAAATATTTATTCTTCTTGTGTATACAGAGGAGCCGTAAAATAAGTAAAATTGCTGCTTTACTGTTTGTGTGGACAATTTAGCTGGACACTGGTTTAAATTACCTTAGGTAAGGAGCAAAGGGCTTTCAGTGAACATGGTTCCAGCCCAGGGACCTCAGGCCAGGAAGAAGGGCCTCACAGTACATATGTGAGGGGACATGAAACACCCCGCTGCCTCCAGCTAAAAAAAATAAAATAGCAGAGAAATCCTCTTTTGAGGTGGAGGCACACGAGGCTGCTCTGTGATGTGATGTGACCCCAGATTTGCGTGACAAACTGGCCCTGTCTCAGCAGCAGAGGGGTCCTTGCGAGGCGAGGTAAATTCATGGTATGGGACTGCCCCATATGGGGCAGAGGCGCCCGGAAAGGTTGGGGATCACCTTCTTGGCACGGGCAGCCTGAGCCAAGGTTCCTCTCTTTGCCCAGGGCTGTGCAGCCCACACAGGCAAAGCAGAGACCAAAAACTATCGTCTCCCCCTGGCAGGTCCGTGCTGTCACACTCAGCTCTTTTTAACACTGCTTCCCCTCCCCACCCCATAAACTTTTTCAATCTTGACCATCAGTTTCTGTTTCCTCTTCCAACGTCACCTGTGAAACCCTCCTTCACCCACATCGCCTTTCCATCCACAAATCATTTCAACACCCTAAAAATAAAATAAAATAAAATAAAATAAAAAATAAAAAGTAAAAAAATAAAAACCAAATCACCATCACCACCACACCATTCCCTCTTCCCCCTGAGCAGTACATGTGCCCAGTGTGGGCTGGATGCCCAGCAAAGCCCAGCAGAGCCCAGAAGCAGGCAGGGCTGATGGTATAGGGTGCTGCAGGGTGGTATGGGGTGGTGTGGGGTGGCCGCAGTTTGACGCCTCGCAGTGGCCCTGCAAGAGCCAGGGCCTGTGGGGAGCCTCTGAAAATCATGTTTTCTGCCCCACTCCCTCTGCCCTTCACGGGGGTCTTGGGGCTGGGCTGCCAAGCGGGCTGTGAGCAATGGCTGCGAAGAAACCCCATACAACCCCTTCCTGCCCACCCAGAGATGTGCACGTATGCATGGGGATCTCCTCACGTCGGCACACGCACACTGCAGGGACCTCGGTCCACACCAGGCCCAGCCCCTGCCCCGCCAGGCACCCGCTTTGGTTCCCTGAGAGGGGTTGGGGTCCGGAGATGTGGCTGGGGGCACCCCAGGCACTGGGTGGGAGCCGGGGATGCTGGGGCTTGGGCGAGCAGGGTGCCCCGAACCGCCCCGGCTGCTCAGGGCAAGGAGCAGAGCTCCCGCCCCGTGAGACGGATCTCACAGCCACCGCCTACAAAAAAATAAAAATAAAATTAAACAATAATAAAAAAATACTAAAATTAAACAAAAAATATAAAATTAGGGTTGTTATGGAGGAATAGGATTTTTTTTTCTTGGTAGCGCAAGTATTAGATGAAGGTAAGTTGGGTGCTACAAATATAAGACGAAAATACACCTAATTCCGTCGTCATATAGATATAATATATTTCACTCTCACCACATAAATACAAAACATCCAAATATCCAAAACATTCAGAACAAAAGTTAGTAGCAAGGGCTCAGCGCTCGATTCATTCATTATTTTTCCGACTAGTTGCCTAGAAACTTCAGACGTAAATAATTTACAATAAAATTACTATTTTCTTTCTGTCCAGCTCTTTCTGTCCAGTTCTGGTCTATAATTAATTCTATATACTACAGCAACCATTCCACTTTTTGTAATTTTTTTTTTTTTTGGTTACAGTTTGGTGGCACGTACTTATACAGTTTGTAAACGCCATGTGTTAAAGTTTAAAGAAATGAAAGAAACTTAAAACCAAAGCAAAGAAATAATTTTCCCGAGTAACTAGCTAAGTACAGCATCCCTTTTCTGGCAAATTCAAGTACTGAAATTGAACAAGAAATCGATCTGGAATACTATAAGATGAAATACATATGTCTGTGGAGAAAACAGCAGTAAGGATCATGAAGAAGAAAAAAAAAAATAATTGTTACATAGGTGTATTTTAAAGTACAAAAATAACAACAAAAGATACACTTCTTATGTTGTACGTTCGTTTTAATTGAAGTGTGAGCGATATACGAGAGGGTTATTTTAGGAGGAAGAAAGGCTAACGATTTTTTTGATTTAGATGAGCATTGAAATTATTTGGAAAAAAAAAATCAAATAGGAGAAAAAAAAAATTACCATCGCAACAAATGTGGAAGCAAATCGAGTCGTCACTTCCACTATTTATCTGCAGCTTTGCTTTTGCAGACCAGGTCCGCAGGACTGACCCGTGGGACTACAAAAAGGGACGCTGAGATTTCTCGAAGGGAGAGAGTTTGATCCCAAATCTCTACAGCCACTGGTTTCTGTCTCCCCGCTCCGTGCGTGTATTTTCGAGGCAGTCCATTCCGGCCCTTCCCACATTCAAGATTTGTCATGAAAAAAGAAAAAAAAGTTGCTGGACATTTTCCTGGCTGGTGCGAAGGGCAGGCAGCGAGGATGTCGGTGCGGAGTGCAGCGAGTGTGTATGGGACGGGGCCCCAGGTGGAGCCCCCCGACCTTTGTGCTTAAGAGTCACTGAAGTCTGGGTAAAAAAAAAAAAATGAAAAAAAAAAAAAAAAGAAGAAGAAAAAAAAAGAAAATGGAAAAATAAAAATAACCGGGCATCACCTGGCAGCTCCATCTTCCTCTCCCCGAAATCCTGCTCCCTCGCTTGGCATTGGCCGGAGCCGGTCCCAGACAGCCCAGCCAAAGCTCGCCCAGTCCGCTCTGCCTTTCCTCCCGGTGTCAGAGCAGCCGAACAGACAGACGGACAGACAGACAGACGGACAGACACACTGACCCCCCTTCCCCGGGCCGACAGACGAGCCCCGGGCCCGGCGGGGCAGGGAGAGCCGGGCAGGGGGGGCTGGGGGGCTCCCCTCGCTGCGCCCCGGCCCTTCGGAGGGAACCGTGCCGAGCCGTGCCGAGCCGTGCCAAGCTGAGCCGAGCCGTGCCTTGCCGAGCCGTGCCTTGCCGTGCCTTGCCGTGCCGTGCCGTGCCGTGCCGTGCCAAGCTGTGCCGTGCCGAGCCGTGCCGAGCCGAGCCGCGGGGCTGGAAGGCGGTGGCGAGGGAGGAAGGGAAAGAGGGGAGGGAGGAAGGATGGGCGGGAGGGGGGCCGCCGCCTGTCCCATAAATATCGCCACAAATAGATACTCTAAATATAAATACGGGCCGAGGCGCTCGGAGTCAGTCCAGCGCTTTTTTCTCCGCGCTCTCTTTATTGCTGGTCCGGGAGTAGGGCTCGAAGGCGGACGAGCTCAGGTAGCGGGCCGACAGTTCCTGCAAGTTGCCCGCCAGGGAACCGGCCACGGCCAGGGGAGCGGAGGCCAACCGGCCGGCCACCGAGCCCAGCAGCGACGGCACCGGCAGCCCGAACAGCCCCGGGCCGGCGGCGGCGGCGGCGGCTCCGTGCAGCGCCCCCGGGGGGGGCGGCCCCGCCGCGCTGCCGCCGGCCGCAGGATGCGGGGAGCCCCCGGGGGGAGCCGCCGCCGCCGCCGCCGCCGCCGCCGCCGAGCTGCCGGTGCCCGCGGCCAGGCCGGGTCCCCGCAGAGCCGAGCCCAGCGGCCCGGTGCCGCAGGGGGGCAGGAGGCCCGGGAGCCCCGGCGGGGAGAGCAGGCGGCCCTGCTCCAGCAGCCGCAGGACGCTGCAGGTGGCGGCGGTCTCGGATACGACGGAGCGCAGCTCCGAGTCTTTGCCCTGGTCCTTTTTCTGCTTGGTGCGCCGGTTTTGGAACCACACTTTTACCTGCGGGATGGGGAGAGGGGGAAAAAGGCAGGGTCAGAGGGGAAAAAGGGGGGGACCCGCGGCTCTACGCCCCGCATCCCGCCTGCGGCACCCCCCGTCGGGTGTCCTCGGGGGTCGTCTCCCCGGCAGACCCCCGGTGCTTCACCCAGTCCCCGCAGGGACCCCCTGGCCCTGCTCAGGGTGCTGAGAGCAGCCCCTCGGGGCACCCTCGGGCAGCATCACCTCCTGGCCCTTTTGCAGAGTGTTTGGCTTTAAAAAGGAACCTGCTCAACCTTCTCTCCCCTAAAAAAAATAATAAAAATAATAATAAAAAAAAACCGTCCCCTTCAAAAAAAACAACCCAAACCCAACAGCATGGAGGTTCCCAGAACCCCCCAGCTAGTGAACTTGTCACTCCCAGCCGGCAGGGGAAATAAATAAAAAAAAAAAAAAAAAAAAAAAGCTAATTAGCTTGTCAGGGGGATTTCTTGTTGGGTGATATTTTGCAGGAGGAAGAAACCGGCTCGCACAAGCCCGGTTTTTGGTGGCTCTGCCCCGCTCCTGCGTTGCCCGGCGGGCCGGGGGCGGTGGGACGGGGCGAGCCCCACCTCGGCAGCCCTGCGGGGCTCGGAGCCCGGCAGCCCCCGGCCCCGACCCGTGGCACCCAGCAGGACGCAGCCACCAGAGGACAGGTCCCTAAATCCAGCAGCTCGCAGGGGAAGCCCCCTGCGAGCCCCTCCCAAATTTAGGAGCTCACGGCTCGGCCTCCTCTCTCTTCCCTGCATCCCCGGGTGGGTTTGGCTGCGTGGCCGAGCCCCCACGGCCCCACGCAGCCGCGGGGACACGCCTGTCCCCGGCCACCTTCGCATCCCCCGGGGCACCCCGGGCTCATCCCCGAGGCTCCCCCCACTCTTATCGCTCCCCCCCACGAGGCCCCACGGCCGGACACGCGTGGGTGGGCTCCCGGGGGCGGCTCTGCCCCTCCAGCCCTAAACCACGGCTCCCGGGGCCTGCGCAGGGGCGCGCAAAAAGCGCGCAGGGCCTCTCCGAGGCCCCGGCCGGCCCGGGCCCCATTTTCAACCCCACGGAAGGAACCGGGAGTCCCGTCCCGAGGGGTACCTGAGTCTCGGAGAGGTTGAGCTGCCGGGCGAGCTCGGTGCGCTCCCGCCCCACGACGTACTGGCACCGCTGGAACTCCATCTCCAGGCGGTAGAGCTGCTCGGCCGTGAAGGAGGTGCGGGTCCGCTTGGGACGGTCCAGATCAAGCCCCTTAGGCAGAATAATCTCTCGGATTGAACCTTTGGCATCTGGCAAAGAAAGGCGCAGGCAGTTTTACACCCAGGAAACCTCTTTTTTTTCTTTCTTTCTTTTTCTTTTTTTTTTTTTTTTTTTTTTTTTTTTTTTTTTTTCTTTTTCTTTTTCTTTTTCTCCTTCCCGAGGCAAGCAGAAAGCCACCGGCAGCGCTTTCGAGACCGAGACCCGAGGGAGGATGGAGCGGGAACCCCCAGATTGCACCTGGCCACTGCACCCAAGGAAGGGGGAAAAAAAAAAACAACCCACCAGAGAAGGGAGGAGGGGGTGATGGGGCCCAGGGCTCTGGAAATAATCCCCTCAGCCCATTTAAAATTGGCTTGAGCACATCGCGCTGACAGTACGGCACTGCGGCATCACCCCGGCCCCTCTGGGAGGCCGGGGAGAGATGCTCCAGGCCGGGTTTTGTGACCGCAGGGCTGGGCTACCCTTTGTTCCCCCCCCGGGCTCCGGGTAGGGAATTGCTGGAAGCCCCCTCCCGCTGCCCCTTAAAATATAAAATCGTCTTTTTTTATTAAGAAAAAATAAAATATATTTTTTAAAAGTTTCCCATGCGCCAAAGCAGGCGGGAACCTCCCGGGCACGGGCTGGCCGGCTGCCCACCGCCACCCCGGGGACTCCTCCAGCCGTCGCTGCCGGGATTTGTTTTTTTTTTGGCGAACAGGAGGAAGAAAAAAAAAAAAAAAAAAAAAAAAAAGAAAACACAAAACGAGGCACCCGACAGCCCGCCGAAACCTCACTTTTCCGGTAGCACCGAAGACCGAAAGAAAGCGGGACAAATCTTATTAAGGCGACTGTCAAGCCAGGGCCAGGTTCGCGTTGCGTTAAAGCTTTCCCAACTTCTTTCCCGTGATTTTGCCTCCCCGGTACGTGTTAAACCAGAGACGAGCACATCATTTTAATCTGACCCTTCTCTGGGTCACTCGGTCGCGCAAGGATTAATTATTGTTTACAAGGCCTGCTTCTCGCTAATTTTGTTACCGCTCCGTTCTCTCCCTCCTCCCCCCAAACGCACCTTGATAAACCCGATTTTAATTTTAATTTTTATTTTTTCCCCGGCAGAACGATTTCGTTCGTTTACCGCGAGGGAGACGAAGGCCGAGGAAAATAAATTATACAAAATTAAAAAAAAATAAATAAAAATTAAAAAAACACCCTCCGTTCATTTGAAGGCGGATGGTTGATTAAAAATCCGTCCTGCTCCCGGGATGCGGGGCTCGAGGGGCGGCGGGGGCAGCTTCACGGGGGCAGCTTCACGGGGGCGGCTCCGCTCGGGGGGCTGCCGGGGAGCCCCCGGCAGGAGCGGGCTCAGCTCAGGGGCTTCTGGCCCCCGGGTGTCCAAGAGTAGGGACAGGGCAAAGCCGAGCCCACGGGAGAAATAAATCCGCCGGGTGTGAGCGCTGCTCACCTTCCTCTCCCCCCCCTCCCCGAAATACCTCCGAGTCATACCTCTAACTAGGATCCTCCTGCAATAGTCCGGGTCAGCAGAACTAGATTTACTTTTATTACAGTCTTCCGTAGCTGCAGAGGCAGAAAAAGTCCCTTGCTGATCCTTCAAAAAAGAAGTAGAAATATTTCCTTCAGACCCTTTGCTTTCCTTGCCCTCTTTATGTCCGTTCTTCGAGACCCGGTTAGCTTCAGTCTCTGAACTGCATCTAACGTCCATTTTGTCTTGTTTCCCAAACATGTAGTGCAATAAAAAACAAAAAAACAAAAACGAGAAAAAATAAAACCAACAACAACCAAAAAAAAAAAAAAAAAAAAAGAAGAGTAGCGATAGCAGAAGAAGACGAAGTCTATGCTGGATATTGCACGGCTTAGGGTCAGATCGGTGGGGATCTGTAAAGCACCTCGAGTAAGGAAGGTCGGGTTTTATCCCACTGGAAAAGCAGCGGCTTCCTCAGTCCCAGCGTCCTAATGTGACTGTCCAGCTTCCCAGAGCGCCCAGTGATCAGGTACTCAACAGTACAACTCTAAAATGATTTAATGTCTGCCTTATTACAGAGACATGTAGTTGTTAGACACACAGAGGGACGCGCACTCGCTGTTTCAATTGATTACGGGTAATTTTGCAGCCTCCACATTTAGGTTACCTCATGAATACACTAAATTGTTTGGATAATATATCAGATCGTAATGGATGGTTTGTGTGCTTGTCCCCAATCAAGTAGAGTTTAGCCAGTGAATAAACTGAAATGATTGGTCTTGCTTTCAGGAAACACACAATCAAAAGACTGAGACTTCCAGAAAAAAAAAAAAAAAAAAAAAAAAAAAAAAAAAAAAAATAGTAAAAAAAAGGGGGGGGGGAGAGGGAAAAAAAAAAAAAAAAAAAAAAAACTTTTGACAAGATTCACCCTGAATTGTTAGCACCATTAGCAGCCATTATTAACTTTCTTCAGTATGCCTTTGACCTCCCGATTATATAGTGGCTTTCTCCAGAGCACGCCAAATAAATCTGAATAAAGCTGCGAGGAAGGGCTGGAAAAATGCAGTTGCAGGGAGGGGGGGGGCAGCCCCCTGGATGCCAAACAAACAAACAGATCGCCAGCGCGCACACACCCCAAAAAGTTCTTCCTCCAGGCAGCTCTGTCCGAGGCAGCAGGTCCTCTTGGCCGGCAGAAATCCTCCTCAACACATCTCCCCACAGACAGCCATCTTAAACTCCTACCTCTCCTTATTTCAGTCCCGACACTCGCTTTTTGTGCTTCTCCCTCTGCGTGTGTGTGTGTGTGTGTGCATGCGGGCGGGCGTGTGTGTGTGTGTGTGTGCTAATTCTGCACCTTCACCAACACTGAACCTATTCGCAGAGCCTGCTCATTGATGGAAAAAAAAAAAAAAAAAAAAAGAAAAAAAAAAAAAAAGAGCCAGCTTTGTGTGCAGTGGATCCAGGAGGGGGGGAGAAGGAGAGAGAGGGGGAGAAAGAGGGAGAGGGAGAGAAAGCCCGTGAAAAATCTCAACTGCGTGATCCACTAAAGGGGAAAAAAGTTTTACTCTAGCTATTTCATTGTCTCTGCTACAATATCTTTGAGAACCGCAACAGCCAGTAATCCAATAAGACCATTGATTAGGCTACAATGATTCAATTCAAGCAAATGGCCTTGTGCAAAGAGCATGCTCCAGTCCTTCTTGTCACCTTGCAGGGCAGAAGCCCTCTTCATGCTGCTCTCCTTATTCATTCCTTTATGGGAAATGTAGAGCAAAAGGAGTGAAAGATGGCAATTATCTAATTGGACTATTAACAAACAATTCTCTGAGTGTGGCTGTCTGGCAGTGGTTCTCGGGCGAGGTGAAAGGCCACATGTTGCACTGGCCCCATTCACAAAGAGTTTAGGGGCCTGAGAGCGACGGGAGGAATTTTCCCTGAGAACGCCTCACCCCGCAGCCCAGCCGCCACCGGGCGCTGCCCAGGGCCAAGGCACCCACCTGGGGCCACCAGCCTGCTGCACCCCCACAGAGCCCCAGCCCACCCTGAGGGCCCCATCCTGCGCCACCCAGCACCTTTGGCTTCATCCCAGTCGGCCTGGGCTTGGGCGTCCTAAGTGGGAATGTCAGGGAAGGGAAAAACGGGGGAGGGAGAGAGAGGAAGGGAAAAGAATGGGTGGGAAAGGGAGAGAGGGAAAAGGGGAGAAGGGAGGAGATGGGGAAAGAAAGTAGGGAAAGGAAAAAAGAATGAAAAATAAAGGAAAAGAAAAAAAATAAAATAAAAGAAAGAAAAATAAAGGAGAAGAAAGAAAAGAAAGGAAAGAAAGAAAATAAAGAAAGGAAAATAAAAAAAAAAAAGGAGAAAAGAAAGAAAAAAGAGAAAAGAAAGAAAAGAAAGAAAGACAAAGAATGGGAAAGGGAGAGAAAGAAAAGAAGAGAAAGAAAAGTAAGGAAAGAAAGGGAAAAAAAAAGAAAGAAAAAAAAAAGAATGGAAAATTAAGGAAGGGGAAAGAAAAAAAAAAGAAAAAAGGGAGGAAAAAAGGAAGAAAAAGGAAGGAAAGGAAATGAAAAAAGAAAACAAGAGTAAAAAAAGAGGAAAAAACAGAAAGGAAAAGAATAGAAAGAAATGAAAAGAAAGGAAAGAGACAAGAAAGGAAAGAGAAAAGGAAAGAGAAGAGAAGAGAAGAGAAGAGAAGAGAAGAGAAGAGAAGAGAAGAGAAGAGAAGAGAAGAGAAGAGAAGAGAAGAGAAGAGAAGAGAAGAGAAGAGAAGAGAAGAGAAGAGAAGAGAAGAGAAGAGAAGAGAAAGAAAAGAAAAGAAAAGAAAAGAAAAGAAAAGAAAAGAAAAGAAAAGAAAAGAAAAGAAAAGAAAAGAAAAGAAAAGAAAAGAAAAGAAAAGAAAAGAAAAGAAAAGAAAAACATTTCACAGACATATTTCAGAGAGTCATTCTCTACTGGAGAACTTAGATCTTGGTCTTTTTTGCACAAATAGCAAAATAATTTCTTTTTATTGTGGTTGTCTGAAAAGTCAGCCTGCCATTGCGGCAACACCCCCAAGAGTTTAATCAGGTCCTGCCATTTCAGGAATGCTTGTGCATATAACCAGATGTTATGGACCAGATTTTATTTTTCCTTACAGCAGCTGAATGTCGGCAGTCTCTGGTGGTCTGTTGTCATTAGTTACTACTTGTACAGCAGTCGTACCCAGAGGCCCCAAATAAATCACAGCCCCTTTGTGCAAGGCTTCATGCAGATACATAGAGAGGACGGAGTGAGTTCGTTTCCTCCATGAGCCTGCAATGCTGTGTGAAGGCCTGTTGTGCGAAGGGATGCTTGCAGAACTGCACGTTTAAGAGATATTTGGCTGTCTCAGGAGAGGTGCAACAAGTGGCTGCTGATTAGTGAGAACATTTTCATGTGACTGAGGTATAGGTTTGTGTTTAGCAGGTAAGCGCCTAGTAAGCTTTGCTGCCTGATACACATAAATATATATGTGTGTATGCATACGTAGGGAGGGCAGTGTCAACAATCCTTGCTGGACATGTTTGCTTAATACTAAATAAAACAAAGTTCTGATTCAAACATTTTTTACATAACAAATAATTGATTTTTTAATATTTTTTTTTTTAGAAATAGCAGGCATAATGAATCATGTAGAAGATTTGTGAAATACAGAAAGCAATTATAATTATATTTGTATGGATGTGTGGGAGTATGTATAACATTTTACCCCATGTTTTTCCTCATGCTAATGTCTAGGCATATGTCATAATAACAAACACAGAGCTATTGAACTCAATTTCACTGTTTGAAGCAGAATATCTGGAGATTAAGTATTTTATTTGTGTGATAATCTGCCTTTTTTGTGTACAATGAGGACTTGTGCAAAGCCCAGTGAAGGACAAGGGAATTTTGTTCTTAATGATTGCATTACAAACCCCATTTTGTTCACTGAAAACAGTTCTGTAAGAACGCTTTCCCCATCAAATCAGCTAAATTTGCCTCCATACATTACAAACACACAGTATTGCTGAAGATCTGTACATTCAAATTATGAGTCCAATCCTGCAGGAAACCAGTAGTGAGCAGACAATTTCAACTCCATACAGCTCAGTTACTTTAACTGAAGTCCACTCATCTGGAACAAACAGCAAACTACAGAACAACCTCGGGAAATCAAAAATTTTACCATCTATAATGTCAGCTTCCTTTGGGTCACTAAAATTCCTTTTCCCTATTTTCATTTTTTCCCCTAATAGACTTATATAAAACATTCTTGCATACGATGTTCTTTTGTGACCTGAAACAAGGTTCCTGACTTTCCCTTCTTACTTCCATAGCTCCAGGGATCTCCTTAGCTTTAGCATGCTTACCCATGTACCACTGGATAAGCAGATTAGGGGTTACCTCTTTTCCCTTTAAATATTGCTTATAAATGCCTTAGCACACCGCACATGTACTCCCTGACCATACTTTGCTAAGTAGACCACCTTGTTGCTTTGCATTTGTAGTTCATTAGTTTGCAGAGCACCAGAATGCAAAAAACTGAGAACTTTGCTTCTCATTGACTGCCCTTATTTCTGTTATCTTTATCTCTATTTCCTGATCTTTTGAACAATGGGTAGGAAAGGTACCTATCACTGCTACTACTTCCTAAACTGCTTTATGCCACAGTTAAGGCTTGCACGTGAAGATTAATCAAATGATCTTGTGCTTAATTTACCCGGTTTACTATGTAACTTGGTCTCCTATCTAAATAATGTTCCTTTTGAGCTTCCATCTGGTGGAGGAGTCTGCTCTTGCCCTCCTTTGCTGTCTCTGCACTGCAGAGTCATCGTAATTGGCTTTTTTTTTAGTGGGTGTCTTTGGTGGATCCTCTAAGCTGAAGAGGAAAGTGGAGCCAGCCCAGCACTCACAAGAAAGGTGTGTTAACCTAAACATCTGTGCTGGTATGCTGCCTGTGACAGGCACTCATCGCTGCTCAGCAGGAGTGGATGTAAGAAGAACAGAGGCTTCCCCAGCACGCTCCCAGTGCTGAGCTGAAAATGCATGGCTCAGAGACCTTCTGAATCAAAAGACTTTTCTCTATATTTAATATCCATACGTAGATTGTCCTTCCATTCATTTGCCTAATTATTTTGATCAGATGCATCTTTTGAACTTAGAAAGGCATTTGGAAACAGTTTGCTGCAAGGCATGTGTTTTGGTTAAGCGTTTAGCACCTGGGAAATGAATGGGTATCTTGGGCCCTGCACACCTTCCTGGTTATTCCTAATATTCCTAATATTTCTAATATTCTCTTATTTCTAATAAAAGAATGTGGTAGAGTTACTCATAATGACACATTGTGAAGAAATGTCAAGGACTAGTTACTGCACATTCAACCCCCTGATCACTGTGAAAGGCAAATGATGGAGAAACAACAAATCTGATTGTTGTGTGCACACACAATATTTCTCTGGGACAGGAGATTTCTATCCAGAGTGAGAGACACAATCTCTGAGCTGAGAAGAAAATGGTCTTCATGAAGACAGGAGGTTCATCAGAAAGTTCCTCTCCTTTCATACAGGTTCCAGCACTATGCTAGTCACCACGAGCTTTGAGCACCTTCCTGAAACACAGAGCACAGTCTGACTAACAACTGTCTTGCTCTGGCACTTGACTCACTCCTAGGGAGGAAACAGTCATTTCAATTTAAGCTGAACTCTGGAAATTTCAGCATATGCACACTGCTGTGTATTTGGGAGACATTTAAGAGGCATGCATTTTAATCTGTAACAGAAGATAGTCAGTTGTTCTAGTGGGAACTGGCCCCATCTCTTGCAAGTGAGACTAGAAAATGTGCCTCTCCCAGCACAGGTGAGCAAGATCCTTAAAAAACTGGATCATGTCCATATCTGGAAGTTTTGCAATGCCTTTGGTTTGAAATCTTTGACTTGGTTCATATTTCTGTGGTGGAAAAAAAGGCTCTTGTGTTTGTGGTAGTTGAAATGGATAGAAACATTGTTAATTCCACTTTCCTAAGGACTGATGCCCAGATATATTTGTTCTGATCACCAACACATGGTACAAAAGATATCACCGTGGTTTATGAGAAATTATTACCACAGGCGCATGAGAATTCTAACAGGTACTACAGCAAGATAATAATTTCTCTCTGTCTTACAAGTAGGCAACATCATAAAAATAGACCTGCAGGAAAAGTCCAATGATATGAAGAAGCTCTTTTCCAAATATGCTCCATGAGCTCCTTCTCAGGTGTTGTACCATCGTGCCAGTGCCCTATATGTTCCTCTTCAACCAAGCATTCTCCAAGACAACTGTTTAAACTAAAGGACCATATCAGCCAACATCTTTTTAAAATAAAGCATCAGATCCAGAGAGTATTTGCTATTCCTTGTAGCTATTACATTCCCATTCTTTTTTACACTCCCTCTCTCTAGCCTGATGCAGAATACAGAACTAGTTACTGATTAATTTTCCTGAATACTTTGGCAGTAATTGCAGCATTGTCTCTTCCAGATACGAAACTGAGCGTATTGGCAGGAATCAGAAGTGCTGTTCTGGAAGCCAGTAATAATGAGCATGGGTATCACATGTGTCTCGTGATTAATCACATTTTGGTCATTATGAGCTGCCCCTTAGAGTTATCAATCTGGACAGTAGATTAATGCAAAGCTTCATTGCCTGTATCATGCCCATGGCATATGTGAGTCATCTGAACAATGGTGAGAGAAAACTGTGAGACATGATTCTTTTCATCAGGGAAAACTGTGAATTAAGGGGAAATACTGTTTGTTCTCTGACAGCAAATTGAGAGCTTTTGGTTTCAGCCTTGGCCGTGTCACCGACTCCCTCTGTAGCCATCAGCACCTGAACACTCAAACTCCCTCTGCCTTCACTTCTCCCTCTGGAGACAGGGGAATTAGCTGTACCAACTTTGCTTCAACACTCATGAGTATAACCCTCAAAAACTGCTAGCCCATGAGACCTCACTACTGGTGCTGAAGCTCTTGCAATGCTATTCATTCCCATAATAAATACAAGCAAGCTTGAAGGTTTAAACAACTCACAGAAAGTTTGCTAAGGTGATGTGGTCAGGAAAGCAGACCTGATGTGTGCTCTTTTGAGCACCCCAATTTTTAATATTTAAGGTTTATTCTGCATCAAAAGCAAAACTTCTGTCATAGTTTGAGTTAAAACAATTCAGTTCTTTCATTTTGAAGCTTCAGGTGGATCAGATCAGCACAAAGCATGTCTCAAATACTTGACATCAAGGACTCCGGGAGCCAGGAGAAGGCTGGAGAGGACTGTCTCATTGAGCACAGTCTGCTCCAGAGGCACCATCCAAAAACTAGGATGATTTTAGAGAACAGAACAGAAGGCAGCCCTTCATGCTGGAGTGAGATGCACTCTGCCATCGTCACAAGGCCAGTGGGATATAGTATCCAGCAGACTTGGTAGAAAGTCTGAAATTACATATTTTGATGTTTTATTGCTGTTTTTACCCTATTATCTAGTAATAACATCTTGGAAGGGTTTGTCTACCTCAGTGTTTCGGTTATACCCAACAAACAAGAATGCTGATCTACAGGCTATGTAGGGAAATCTTGGACTATAGATCTTGATGGTTAATTCATACCATAAAGAGAAATGTGGCTTCATTCACAATAAGCTTTTGGACTGAATCTGTAGCTTGAATCCTTGAAGGATTTTGTTACCTGAAATATAACAATATTTAAAAGGACACCTGAAGTAATGGTTCATTAGAATTCCTAACTCTTTGTCAGGAAAATGATGGAAAATATAGCCCAAAAAATCAGTGCAATTTGGGTTGTTAAAACCTGTAGGAGACTGTGGTAGGATTTATGGTGGATACTTTACCTGATGGATTTAAACATGCTGGGAGACTGAGAATCATGGTGGCAGACAACTCTAAACGCAAGGTAATGCAAATCATCAGTGATTAGCCATATAGCTCCAATAATCTGAAAAGCTCTGAATTTCCAGGAATCTTTGAGGAAAAAGAACCTGCACTGGGAGTCATCAGTGTCTGATACCCCTCAACCTGTGGCAGCAGCTTAAAAAAATAAAAGGTTTGTTTGCATTTATTAAATAAAGATAGAGCAGAATGCCAAAACTATCAGGATAACACAGGATTATACTACAGATCCACATTAATGCTGTGTTAAAATTTTTATCCTCTTCTCTCATGAATTATATAGCAGAGTCCAAAAATGCTCAAGAAATGATAATGGAAATAATTACAGAGCTGATAGGATTAGTATACGAGAGATGGCAAAGTCTGGAAGTGTTTCCTGAGAAGCAGATTAAAGTGGAGCTGATTGTGGAAGTCAAATTCTCAAGAACATAGCATCAGATTTTCTTTTTATTTTATCTCAATGTATGAAAACAAGCATCAAGTTAAATTAAAAAGCAGCAAATTGAGAATGAAGAGCAAGTGCCCAGAAACATGTCTTGTCACCTATGGGAGTTGCTGCTGCAGAAGGTTACGGAGGCAAATACCTTGGCTTGATTTTAAAGTGAATTGGACATTGTTAGGATTATCTCATTACACAGGGTTGAAGACAGCGATCAGAATGATTGAGTCTTACACCGCTGGCTGGAAATTCATCATCCGAAGGAGTGATGCACAAAAAGAAGTTCATTGGTTTGGAGTTTTGGCTTGTTCTTCTTTGAAGTATCTTGAGTAGGACGGTCTATAATCTATCAGCAAACTTGATGGCACTGTGTAGGAAATGACTAGCTCAGTACTTTTGAGACAGCAGTTACTACTGACTGATACCTAAGTTTTGCCTCTCATAGAAAAAGTAAGCCTGTGATCGGTGTAAGAGATAAGCAGTTTGGCATAATCACATCATAGGGAAACAGCTTGTGAAACTATTTTCTTACGTGTCTTCTGCTACCAGAAGTGTGGGAAGGCACATTTTAGCTCTAGCTTTAGCTTTAGTAGGAATGGCAAAGGTGTAGGGATTATTGGCTCCAAAATATTCTTCTAACAAGCCAGTGGAGGCTTCTCTACTAGTTCTATGCATGGTCAGGACTTTGGAGGTAGGAAGGTGCAACTGATGTCTAGTATGCTGTGAGGCTAAGGGGCAAGCTGTCTTCTGGTTGCACTTTACCCCAGACTTGGAGGATGGCTCAGCAAGATGTGTTTTCCAAAGCAAAATCTGCTGAAGTCTTGAGCACTGGCTTTGGGACTGTATTTGCAACCTGAACGAGATTAAGTGGGTAAGAGAAGAAATGTGTTTTATTTTATTTGTATAGGTGGAATATTTTATCTTATCTTATCTTATCTTATCTTATCTTATCTTATCTTATCTTATCTTATCTTATCTTATCTTAATTTGTGGAAGCAAAGAAGCAAAAAGAATGTTGTGTTTTGTCAGTGATGCCAGCAGGACAGAATGAGATCCTTTGGGCTGTGTTCTAAATCTAAGACCATCCACCAAGAAAGGAAAAAAAAATGTTCAGAAAGCAGAGGTGTTGTTCAGCGGGGATGTTGAATACCTGCCAAGATACATTGTTGAGTTGTAAGGCGTGGAAATGATGCTACCCACTCCCTGCCTTTTAGTAAGGCACATACGACACACACGTGGCAGCTGACTGTGAAGGACAAATATTACTTGTGTGCTCAAAGGCCATGTTCCTAGAAGGCTCTCTCAAATCCCTGTGTACCTGCAGGAGAAGCCGAGGTTCAGACATCGCAGCCTTCCCCAGCCCAGCTCTGAGGGCTAACCTGAAGCCCTTCCATGGAGACACAAGGATGCCCACATTATTAAAATTACTCTTAATGTAGACTTCTGCCAAGTGGCGGTCAATTCCAATGTAAGTTCAGCCAGCAGCCTACTGCCTGGTTAGTATGAAGCCATTGCATGTAATTTTTGTCTATCTTGGGGTGCGTTACACCTTCATTTCCTTTTAATGAAGAGCAGAATTGGACCTTTCAGTGTCTGACTCTCTCTCTTTATCATGGGAACTAATTCGGCATTGTGTTGGCAGAGCTCCTACTACTGTCAGTGGGAATTATGCGCTTTGAATGAAGGAGAATGAGGCCATAACTGTTTAAGAATTATGCTATTAAGACAGCACAATGTGTTTTATTTTTATATAGAGCATTACATATGATGAGTCAAAAACGCTTTGCAGAGAAAAGGGATAATAGATGTACTTCACAGAGTTGTTTGGAGTGGTGCTCTGATTCAGAAGGAAAAGGACAAATGACTGCACAGATGTAGAGAACAGCAGAAAAGCTGGACTTCAAGGCAATAAAGAAGGCAGCAAGTTTCCCAGCAGAACAGATGTGGCAAAGGGAAAAAGGAAAGGTGAGCTGCTGAAAAGAGCTGCGTGTCAGGTGGGCAAAACCAAAGAGATCTGTAGAACTTCATGCTGGAGTAACCCATGCAGCTCTCCTCCCACTGAATCCAGCCCAGAGCTTTTCCACGAATGCAGCACCATGGGCCAGCTACCCATGTGTAGCTGTGTTAGAAAGCTCACCTTGCTTGGCTTGCCTCAATGGAGTGAATTTGCTGCTACGCCTTCATCAGGAGCTCAGTCATCCAGCATAACTGGGCTCATTCTTGGGAATGCTAAGAAATGTTTGCACAAAGTTGCTGTTTATTAATTTGATCCTTGAGATATGTGGATGACTCAGAGAAGCATATTTTGTCCAAGTAGTTTTGTGATCACTAATCTCTCTCTCCATTTTATTTTTTTTTAAGTAGAATATGCTTTCAGATTCTTCTATTACCAAATCACTGCCCAAGCATTAAGTAGGCAGCTGCAGTGAGGTGAAGGAAATATGGAAGGTCTTCATTTTGGCAGAGGTAAGACCGGGCATAGGCAGGTGAGGTGACATTCTTGGAGTTGCAAAAGTAGCCTGGAGCAGTGCTGGAGCAGAGACCTGCAGGGCTTTGCTGCTCACTTCCATGCCTGCAGCACTTCTGTCCTGAAGCCCAAAGTAAATCAAATCAAACCATACTGACTCGTAACATTTGAAATAACCAAAGTGAATCATTAAAAAATATCTGCTAGATGCTAGGAATTCCCTTTTTCACCCTCCTAAAAATCATATTTTAAAATAACATCCAGCAGCAATCCTCTTCTGCTATATACAAAATTTAAAGTCCACTACTGAAATGAAATGCAAATAAAACATTCAAAGAGTTCCAATACAGTGAAGCACTTAAGTATGTGTTTATCTTTAAACACATCTGGAGCCCCATTGACTTTGGCAAGACTACTCATATGCTTAAAGATAAGCCTGCTTTTGTTGGATTATGGCCCTGAGAATGTAAGTGCTGGGGGAATCATTTTCATGCTCTCCAGAAAGGGCTTTAAATCACTTTTGTTTAAGGAGAGCTAACTGATTGGATGTAAACATATCTAACAAACCAATAGATCAAGATTAACTTTTATGCTGAGCCACTTGACACATCTCCAGAAATTACTTACTGTTGAAGTTTGGTTCTTAAAGAAAATAACGATCCAATTATTTTTTTAAATGAAATAGGGCTGTAGAAAAACCTTGATACCTCCACTTGGGAATTTTGTTTTAAAAAATAAATAAATAAGAGAGAGATAGCCATGTTAAAGGGAATGCAGTGTGCGCTTCTGAAGGCCATGAGAGTTAGGTGGATTATTAGATTTCAGCACTTAAAAGAAGAAGAGTGTGGTACATAATGGGGTTTTGACAGATAGGCTGCTGTTGGTTTTGCTGGTCTGCTGCTGGTGCCCCAAGAGCAACAGAACAGATGGGCAGCGGGGCAGCATGGCCCTAAATAATAACGGCTCGCTCTAATACAGTATCTTTCATTTGTGGATGTTAAAGAGTCTAATCCAAAGTCCTTGAAATCGGTGGAGATGCTCTCATTGACTTGAAGGAGCTCTGCAGCAGGCCGTATGCTGCTGATCTCGCAGGCACTTGGGTCTGTGCAGGCACCCCGTGTCCCCATTGAAAGTACATGGGCAGGGGTCAGGATCCTGCCCCAGCCCTTGCTGCCACTTTTCCTGGTCCATTGCAGGCTGCATCCCTGCACGGGGCAGCAGTTTCACCTCCCTCCTCTGCCACCCTTGCGGCTGCCCCCCGGGTTCCCTCGCAGCCCTACTGCCTGGGCACTGCAGGGATGTGCCCTCCAGCCTCAGATCTGCAGTGCAGGTAAACCCAGCTCCTTCCCAATGCTGCTTGAAAAAAAAAAATAATAGAGAACCTTTATTTTTTTATTTTTTTTTTAAGTAAAAGCCAGAATTGCTAATACTTTGTGAAAGCACTGCTTTTTAAGCACTGGCACCTATGCTCTGCGCCACGTCGGGAGTCCAGGTCAGAAAAGCAATGGGAAATGCAAGATAAGAAAGCCCTACCATCCAGGCTGGGCACAGCAATATAGCATCGCTTCAGCGGTAATAACAATGGAGAAGGAACAGAATGCTGTCAGGGGATAATGGTGTCCTGCTGGTAGCTAAATATGAAAGCCAAAGCAGAGACATTTATAAAATAAACAAGCATCAGGGAAGACGAGACATTTATTACAGCGCAGGAAATAGTAATCTTTAACAATGGCCCATCCCAGATTCTCTCATTGTTAGAGAAATAAAGTGGTGTAAATGAATGCTTTGTCTCATATATGTTTTATTGTTTCTCGGGCAATTACCGGGCTGCATTCAGTTTAGACTGGAGGAGAAAACTGCGTGCCACCTAATCAGAGAACAGCTCACGGAGGAAAGGAGGCCATTAAGGAACACGCTTGTTTCGTGCCTAAATTTGTGTAATCCTCTGGCCACCACAAAAAGGGCTAGGCCATGTCACACCAGAGTACAACAGGAATGGGCTGTGGTTTTACTGGGCAAGAGAAAGGTGTGCGGCAGCACGGTGAGCACCATGTGGGTGGCAGATCCTGCCTGAGCTGCTACCTCACCCTGCCCTCACACGTCATCTCCATGCCATGGCTGCTTCTCCACAGCCAGGGGCTAGGTGATGAAGCAGACGGAATTGAACAATTCCCAGAAAATGTCTGTTTTTTCCCCAGTTGCCATCCTCTGCGTCCCTGCTGTGTCAGGTGGGGAGTGTGATGGAGAGCGGTTATGGGGAGGATGGACAGCAGCTCCCCAGGCCAGGAGGAGTGCTGCCAACGAAAGGGTAAATGGCACCATCCCCTTACTCAGGAGGTAAAATTACATGGAAAATGTGACATAAAATGTACTAACCTGACCTGGAAGGCTCCATACATTTGTTCTCTTTGGGTACATGTAAAGGTTGGATAGAGAAAACAGGAGTGAATGCATGCTGGGCTGAATCAAAATGCATAAATAAATAAATAAAACCAACTTCTCCTGTCACTTCAGAGAAAAAAAAAATCTGCAAGAAAGATTTTGATTCTTGGCATCAGTATACCTAATGGGAAAAAAAAAAAAAAAAAAAAAAAAAAAAAAAAAAAAAGATTTTGGACATATTTAGGCAGTCAAAGTCCTGTCTGGAATGAGGCCTGAGCTGAACCTGCACTTCTTTAATAACCTTCTAAGGAGAAAGTAAAAACGGCATTAAAGACATGATAGGGTCATGGTGACAGGTGTACAGACAGAGAAGAGAGAACACATATTTAAGTTGTCAGAGGGATGTGCAACTTAAAGCCATGGGTTAAAATAAAACCCAAAGAAAGTCTGTATGGTTGACCATCAGAAAACATTTTCCAGCAAGCCTTTTTTATATTTTCTCTCTTTTCTGAACTACTTGGTGGTATAACAGCCTCTCAAGGCTACAGAGTAATTCCCATGGATTGTTTTTAAATTTAAAGCTGGACTAAAAAATGTAAGAAAATACTACTGAGTGAGGATAGATTAGATAGCCTAATAGACCATTTTCATCTGTAATTTCCATTAAGGTGATTAGTTGGAATGTTGCTTGCAGCATATTAGTGAAAAAGCACTGGAAACACAGTCCTACAGTGGATCCAATATCTCCAAATAATGTTTGTAGTAATAACAGTGATATAAAAATCCATCCCAGGTATTTATAGAACTCTAATTAGTGCCCGAGTGAATCACAATCCTTAATGTGTGCATCTTGCAACACTCCCCAGGAGAAGGGATTTGTATCAACTGCTTAAAAGAAAAAGAGCAGATATAAACAGAGATTTGGTTGTCTGGTGAGCAAGGGCAATCAGGAAAATTAATCTGAATTAAGCGAAGCATGAATTTAATTTGGATCCTTTTGCACCTTGCGTTTTGCACATAATTCCTCATTCAGAAGGCAAGTGTCTTCCATTGAGCGCAGAGTAGTTGGCTTTTGCTGCGTACCTGTTGACACCGATGTCCATTACCAGTTTAGCATGGATTAGTTGCTCTGTCCAGGAGCTATTAAATGGAGAATTTGTTTGCATTTTAGTACGTTCGTGGTCTGACAGGCAAGCTGCCAGGCAGTTTAGAATTAGCTGCACAACGAGATCACCTCGTTTGCAGCATGGAAAGCAGGATCAGCAGGGATTGGTTTGGTTATTCACTCCGGTTTGGGGGAACTGTAGCTAATACAGGACAAGTGGGATGGCACAGAGAGTACTGCACATCTGGACCACGGTCAGAGCAGAGGGCCACCCAACCCCGAAACCAGTCTCTGGTCGGGGTGTTAGATAGATCTTGTACGGGAAAATGTACTAACGTGGTCTTGGAAGGGTGGAAGAGGTGGTGATTTCTAATAACTTTTTTTTTTTATTATTATTATTGTTTTCTCTCTTTTTTTTTTTTTTTTCTTTTTCTGGAGAACATTTTTATTCATTTACCTGCCACATAAACCAGAGGGTTTCGAGTCCACCGGCGCCGCTGTGTGCTCCCTTCTCTGTGCCGGCAGGAGCAGCGCTTCCTCCCCCAGCACCCTGCAGCATCAGGCACCAGCCCCAGGTTGGAGGGCTTTCTTTTAGGAAGCAGTTCAGTGGGAGAGTGCTGCTTGGTGTTTATTGGCTCTAGCTTTGTTTTAAGCTGTACTAAGTTAGAGCTAAGGGGAAAAATAGATATTTATTAAAAAAAAAAAAAAAAGGCGGGGATAGAGGGGAAGCTCTCCCGAAAAGCGGGCTGTGCCGGGGCGGTGCCTGCGGGACGGCGATGCCTCGGTCCCGGGGCTGCCCATCCTCGTGGGACCGGCCCGCTCCCCGCATTTCGCGTTGTCCCCACGCGTGTCCCACTTGTTTTGCTCCAACCACCCCCATCCCATCCCATCCCATCCCATCCCATCCCATCCCGTCCCGTCCCGTCCCGTCCCACGCCCGCTCCGCCCCCACGCGCGCCCCGCCCCTGCGTGGCCGCCCCACGCTCCTGCACCCCCGGGGCCGAAATCCCCGATGCCCCCGGCCCGGACCCCCCCAGGGCCGGGGAGGGAGCCGCCTATTGAAGAAATGGACACAATGAGGAACCCCCCCCACCTTATTTTTTTCTTTCTTTTTTTTTTTTTTTTTCCCACTTTCTCTCTTTTTTCTTTTTTTTTTTTTCTCCTTTTTTTTTTTCTCTCATTTTTATTTTTTTTTAGTATTATTTTATTTTTACTCTTAACCCTTATTTATTTATTTATTTATTTTTCCCATGCGTGCCACCCCCCAGGAAGGAGTGGATTTAGGGCTGTGAGCCCCCCTGCCCACACGGTGATGCGTTCCCTGGTTCTTCCTCCCGGCCCGGCTCCCCCGCAGCCCAGAGCCCTTCACCAGCCACAGAAGCAGCCGAGGACAGGTTCTGACATCGGGGGGGAAATCGTGGCTCTGGGTTTTGTTCTGCCCGGGGGAAACTAGGAAAGAAAAGATAAACAGCAGGCGGAGTTCGTAGGGTTTCCTTTATCCCTCTCTCCTTTATCCCATTCAGAGCACAGAGCAGGTTTTTAACAGGAAAAGAAGAAGAAACGAAAACAGAGCGGGAGAGGAGGGAAATACAGAAAACGAGAAATGCGGCTTTAACATCCTTTATGACATGTGAAACGAATTCATTTCTCTCGAGTAAAGACAACTTCGGGGAGCTTCACGACACGTTTCCGTGACTCAGTAACGTGCCCGCCCGTGGGAGCGCAACCAGAATCGTTTCAGGTGCCAGCAGTTTCTCCTTTGAAACCATTGCTTTGCAGCCAAACCCCTCTTAGACGCTGAGCAGCTAAGGAGAATTAAGGGAAGGATTTTTTTAGCTAACTGAGGGCACCGGGCACTTCACGGGCTGCTTTAAAATCCCGGCCCGTGGCGGCCGCTCCACTTTTACCTTCCCGGAGAGACGATTTTCCGGGATCTGCCTTTGCCTTTTGAACGGCGGGAGTCGGGGCTGGTTTCTGAAAAGCAAACCCCGCTGAAATATTTGTGTGATATTTCCCACTTTTCCTCTAAAAGTGTTTTTCTCCATCTTCGACGCTCTTCGCGTACCCCAGCGGCGTGGCTTTAGGAGAGGCCACGCCGAGCATCTCTCGGGGGGGGGGGAGGATGGAAAGAAGGAAGGATGGAAGGAAAGAAGGATGGAAGGAAGGAAGGATGGAAAGAAGGAGGGAAGGAAAACCCCATCCCCGCCATCCCCGTGCGGACACAGCCCGGGAGGCACGCGTGGGGTGCGGGGGACGCGCGTGGGGCGCAGCGGGGCTGGTCCCAGGGCCGGGTGATGCCGGGAGGGGACTTTTTTTGTTTCCAGCATCCCCCAGCGGAACCCCACCGGCTGGTTATTTCACGGGTGGGTTGAGCGGCGTTGGAAACCCGTTTTAAAACGTTAATGCCGTGCCCGGGAGGGGCTGCGTGTCCTCTCGTCGGAGCCGCGGTGGACTCCAGCGCCCGACCTCAATCAGGATCCGGCCCCGTCTCCCTCCCCTTGCCTCCTCATCCCACAGCCGGCGATTTGGGGGTTGGTTTCGGCCCCTTCTTTGCTCCCCGGGCTCCGGCAGGCCTCGCACATGGAGCGGGGCTGCGCCGCCCCCCGCCGGCCGCACGTCGGGGGGCTCCGCGCTGGATCCGCGTCCCCCGGGACACCCCGCGCCGAGCAGCCAAGCCGGAGGGGGGTTCTGCTGAGGGGTGTCCAGGGAGGGTAAGCCGGTCCTGAAGCAGCACGGGTCCCCCCGGCTCCTCCGACGGCCCTTTTCTTACCGGGGGTGCGCTCGGAGCGGGCAGCGGCCCCGTCCCGCACGGCACGGCTCGGCTCGGCACGGCTGCAGCCGGGCTATGGGGCACTGCGACGGGTCACCTCCTGTCCCTCCGGCTTTCGGGCAGCCTTCGAGGTGTTTTTAAGCCGCACAAGTGCCCATCGGGTGAAGCAGAGCCTGGCTGCCCCGGCCGGCCCTCACGTCCAGCAGGAGCCCCCGCACCCTCCCAAGCCGGGCTCGGTAGCTTTTTGCTGCCACAAGGCGGAAAGTGTCCTCCGTGGGGGCTCTGGCGAGATTTGGAGGCAGGCTGGAGGAGATGGAGCCTTCTGCTCCTTCCCCCCACCCCCGACACAGGCATCCCCATCCCCATCCCCATCCTCTTCACTATCCCCTTCCCTGTCCCCGTCGCCGTCCCCGTCCCCGTCCCAGCCGTCGGCATGTCCTGGATCTTCCAGCCCTTATTACCCCCCCTGCCCCACGCTTGCTCAGGCCAAGCCTGTGAGCTCGGCTGGATGTTTCTGGGGGGGGGGAGGAGGCAGGATTTCCCCCCCAGCCCCGGTGGTACCTGCTGCGGCTGCCCACTGCTCGCACCTCGGCATCCCAAATCCCCGCCGGAGCTGTCCCGGGCAGTTAGCTCCGTGAAGATCTCTCGGGGACCTTTGTGTTGTTCCTGCCAGGAGGGGCAGCTCCCTCCCTTCCTTCCCTGGTGCACCCTGAGTGACAAGGGTGAAGGGAGGAATTGGGTCGCTTCCCCCCCTCCATCTGTCAAACCCTCTCAACACTTCCCGGCCCTTCCCACTATTGCGACATGTCGGCAATCATCCATGCTGGCCAAGTCTCGCTGTGAAGCCGTCCTTTGCCGTCCTAGGTGAGGGAAGATGCTGCAAGTGCACAGAGCTCTGGAGCCAGAGTGAGGCACAGCACATGGGAGTGCTGCTCACACTGCCTGGCTCAGGCATCTCTGCCTTCCCTGCGCCTAACATCAGGGCAGGGGGAAGAAAAAGGTTTGAAAGGGCACGGAGTCCCATCCTGGCCATGAATTTCAGGGATGAAAGCCTCATTGATACTTGGTTTGTAGGAATTCACTGCCTGTGGATTCAAGGGGTGATGAACCAGAACTCTCTTGAAAGAGCCCCAAACCCAGAAAACATTACAGAAAAGGAACAGAAGGGACTAAAGTAATTAGTCCCTTTAGGGGAATTTAGGGGAATTAGGGGAATTGTTAAGGTACTGTTCCCAGAAGAGCTTGGGTAACTGCCCAAGAGGCAGAAAAAACAAGACCAAATACTGTTCCTCCACTCCAAAAAGCCCACGAATCCTTGTCACTCTTACCTAAGGGAAAATTTCTTCTCGGCCCCTGCTCTGGCGAGTGCACAGGTACCACCGCATCGTGTGCAATGCATTGGTCCTGTTGTTCTTGGTGTTGCCCACACCATTCACCAACACACCCAACAGAAGAGAGGAGAGGAAAAGAGAGCTGCATTGGGAGCACACCAGCCTCCACCTGCTCCGTTAGGCAAGCTGGTATTTTTTTTACCAAGCATCAACAGGTTAAGAAATAAAATGCATATCAGTACAGGCTTTGGAGCACTGTATTTAGATTTACAAACAACATTGTAACTGTATCAACAGGCTATAATTAGAATTTAATAATCCAAGTGGAGGAGTAATACGCCCGCTGCTTGAAAAATTGGAGCCTTTCTTTTGCAGTTCTGAACGTTCAGCTCTGTGGATTGGTCTCCAACTTGCCTGCCACAATTACTGTCCTGGTGAGGCAAACACGTTGCAAATAAGAACAATGAGATCAACAATAGTCTAAGTCTAATACCATAAACAAAGGGAATAATCAGAACACCTCCTGCCCCAGTGGAATCTGCACAACTGGGACAACCAATTAGTGGAGTTATTGAAGAAAAAATCACAGGAAAGTGTTATATTTTACAGACTTCTGAAAAGTCTTTGATGCTGGCAAATATGTTACAGGCAACCCTGGGAGATGCTTCAACAACTGTGAGGTTCGCTCCTCGCATTTATTTCCGAAGTCACCCGAGCCAGGGCTGACACCCAGCTGAACTGCTGAAGGGGAGAAAAGACCTGTGTAAAGCAGGGCTCCCTCCCCAGTATTTTCAAAGCTTTTACTGCAAGGGGAATAATTACTTGAAAGTTCAGCCTAAGGGATGCTGAGCGGTGTCACAGCCACGCTGGAAGCCTGTGGCACAGGGCAGACCCCTGGCACTGGCCAACCTTTGGCATCACAGCTCAGTTCAGGTCCCAGTCCCAGAAATTAAAAGAAGAACTCACCCCTCACTTTGCTGGCTAGGCACATGTTGAAAGAGATTCCCTGTCTGGCTTGGGGCAGGACTTTTTTCCAGCCGCTGGCCAAAATGGAAGAACACACCCAAATTTGTAACAGAAATGTGGGTCTGCCCCCTGTGACATATGTGGTTTTCTGAGTGCATCTGGAATCTCTCTTAAGTGACCGAAATAGTGACTCAAGGGAAAGGCAGCACAAGCAGCTCTGATCCCAGAGTGAGGGAGGGACTACAGAAAGGAAAGTTCTCCTCCACACTTTACACCACTGTAAGAGATGGATTTTCCCATATCACTTAAAGCAGTGATATGGGAAAATATCACTTAGAAGAGGTGAGAATCCTACTTTAAAATCCATGCCCAAATCCAAAGACTCATTCTGGCAGTTTTATAGCCGTCTCACAACAAACCATGCACATTAGATTCTCGTTTCCCACAGGTTTATTTCCACAGGACAGGAATGACCTGGAACAGGACCTGGCTTGGCCAGAAGGAGATTAGAAGGGATGCCCCATGTAAAAAAAAAATTAAAAAAATTCTGTGACAGGCCCAAATGTGATGTGGGCAAAAATGCAACCCAGTGGCAGGGCTATGAGTCCTTCATCCTTTAAAAGTGTCAGGAACACGTAGCAAGAAATCTTACTGCTAGAGCAGCTGCCCTTAGCCAGCTCGTCCCTGTGGGGACACAGCTCAGGGAAGGCAAGAGGCTGCCCTGAGCAAGGGACATCTCTGGCACCACAGCAGGGCCCACACAGCCCTGTGTGGTGTGGGGGAGAGCTGGTGAGGAGGAAGCAAGATGCTCTTAGGCTAGGTGAGGGGATGTGAAGCTTGCCTCTAGCTGTCCCGATACCTCTCCATACCACTTCCATCTCACAGTAGCCTAGAGGTCAGATGGGAGTGAGATCCAGATGAGATTCAAGGAAGAGATTCATGTTATCTCGGGTTCTTGCTTTTTATGGTTAAAATGACACTTCTGTCCCTTCTGGGGGATTGACAGACAGCATTTGCCATAGGTACAGTTGCAAAAACTGGTTCTCTGGGGGTTTCCTCTGCATTGCCTGCAAAAGGAGGGGCCGGCCTTTTGGAGCTGTGCTCCAAAAGAAAAGAAAGGAGCCAGTGCACCCAGGAAAACAAGGGCAAGCTCAGGCATGGCAGTGCCCGATAAGCCCCTGGGGCTGGTCTCTTCTCCAGCTACACCTCACAGCAACTGCAGATCAACCCCAAATACCTCCAGCTGCCCCTTACCAGCTTTATCCACTCTTCAAACACACATCTATGCGGGGAGATGGAAGGGGGGGGTAACACATCACCGCTGTGTGTGTGACCTTAGTGCCAGGAGTTCCCCTGCAGGCTCCCGGGACACTGCTGCTGCCCTGCTCGCCCTCCGGGGGGCTGCGCGCAATCACGGCATCCCCACACCTCCACGAAAAGCCCCCTGTGCACGAATGGCTGTCAGAAAAATAAAAATTCTGGGAATTGGGCTGCTAGGGGCTTCGGCAGGAGGGCACAGCCCTGCTTTGGGCTCCCGGGCCGGCAGCCCCCCTCCCCGCGCCGCGGCCGCCTCCGAGGCCGGCGGGCTCCGAGCCCCCTCTTGCGGCTGCTCGGGGGATGCCGGGGCCCAGCCTCCTGCTTTCGGGGAGCGCCTGGTTCTTTACGAGGTCCTGGGGATGCTCGAGATGGTTCCCCTGTCATAGAGAGGCCACCGCTGGCTCGGGGAGTCCACGAGCTTCTGAGTGCTCGAGGCTGGAAGGCTGTTCTGGGGAAGAGCTCCGTGCTTGCCCTGTTCCCCTACCCTCTCCTAAGCTGCTGCTGATGGGAAGAGGAGGGGGAGATGGCAGGTTTTGGGTGAGAGGTGTCAGACTTGCTGCATAGGGAATCCCTCTGCCATAGGACTCCGCAGGCAGAGGTGTTTATTGCCAGGGTGCATTTCTGCACCCAGGTGTTTTGGCTGTGAATCCAGCACTCCGGCTGCTCATCCCTACCTCACAATTTGCCCCTGCTCTGCTGCTCCAGCACAACAGTTTGCAGGAGCCTGCTGAGAGCTGGGCAAGGTGGGAATATAAATATAGAAGTGAGAGCATCTTAAACTGGCTTTCTTCTTCAGGAAGGTAGAGGTTTCCTCTTAAAGTAGGCAGATGTGCCCTGCAGTCTCACTGCCTCAGCTTCTCACACATCCCGTCCTCAACAAGGCCACTTCATGCTTTCTGTTCATAGGAACTTGCTTCCAGCTGCTTGCAATAGGGAGCCCAAGGTGGTTTTGCTGCACAGAAACTCCTCTGGCACAGCAGGGCCATACAGCCAGTGTATTCCTTCTTAGCAGGGCCAGTTGTGCTGATACAAATACTTTGGGTACGTGTTGTGTAGCACATGCTCAGCCGAAGCTGTGGTTGCCCTAGAGTTGCTCTGGGAAAGGGTCTGGCAGGAATGGCTTGCTGTGGCATGAATAATTCATGTGTCCTGTTCCAGACTGGCCTCCTTTCTGTGGCAGTGCTGATCACAGCCTCAACCTGCCCCCCTCAGACCTTCCTCCAGGGATGTCTGCCTCCATGGTGGGAGGAATTGGATGTTACAGGAAAGAAGTGGCCAGAGGTACCCCCAAGGAAAAGCAGACTGTGCTTTTTCTGGAGGCACAATCACAATTTAGATGTTCAGACTGAAATATGTCATATTGCAGGTCTGCTGCAGGACATGCATTTGATAAATAGACCTAAAGGTAAAATAAATATCATGTAGGTGGTCACTAAGTGAGTTGTACCCATTTTGTGTATTCAATGTGACCACATTCCTGGAAAAAATATAGGATGTGCTCATATAAATTAAATATGTTAAGTCCACTTAAATATGCAAGGGGATGTGTCTATGTTAACACCAGCAGCCTTTACCTTTACACTTCTGAGTATTCAACTTGCCCATTTTAAGCATGTCTTTAAAATAGTCCACTCTGCCCTGGGCTGGGTAGGTACTGCGTGTCATACAGGGTGTACGCTTCTCCTACAAGACAGCAGAGAGCAGCAAGTTCTGGGACAGAGAAAGTGAGAGAGAAGACAAGCTAGAAGCAGGAGCACAGTCTGAGTGATGAGTCTACAGACAGAACATCTGCTGTGCCTTATTAAAGAAAAAAAAAAAAAAGCTAGTTCTGCTTTCATACCCATTAAAATGGGTTACATAAGTTTAAATGGAAGCAGTCTGACCAAATTCTGCTACAAATCAGCTATATAAAAGCATTAAGTTGAATGCTTAATTGGTATAAATGGAATGTTTCTGCTATTAGTGTTGGACTGCAAGCAACCTCAGTCTCAAATTAATGAACAAAAATTATGATATTCTCAGAAGGGTGACAAAGGTCCAAAACTGTAGAGGGCACTTCCCAGGACAATTTACTTTTATTTACGTAAACATCTGACCGCAAGGAAGGAGAGAGCTTCTCTGCAAAGCTGAAATGAAATTCAGGAAGGGGGTCCTTGGCATCAACAGGTAATGCACCAGAAATTACTGTGTGTCATCTAAGTGTTTTGATGGGACAGGATTTAGTCCCTCCACATAAAAGTGTGCTTTGAGAAGCTCAGAGGCTGTTTCTGCTGTGTGGTGGCAGCTTGGATTGAACAGCAGAACTGGGGTCCTGGCTCCAGCATCAGGGAGGAAGCTGGAACCTGCAGAGAGGGAGATGAAGGCCACGGAGCAGCGTCTTCTGAATCCAGATGTGAGATTCAGGAGGAGCATCTGGTCACTTTCTTCATGCTTCTGGGGTCTGAGCATGGGTTGTGATGCTCCCTGCTTACTCTTTCTGCTTTTGCACTGCCATCCCAACTGCAAGTGCCCTATCACAAATACTTGCAGCTGCAGGAGTCAGGTTCAGAAAAAAAAATACAAATCCTCTCCTCCAGGCCCCAAATTTTGGAGTCCCATCTGGATCCTCTCTGGCTGTTTCTAGCCACTTTAATGATATTGTTTTAAACAGTGCCTATAACACTACTGACATCACAGCTGCTGTGGAAGATTTGATCTAATGACTGATTAATTTCTCAGAGATGGCTGTTTTCTAATGGTCGTACCTGGACAAGGAAACAAAATATACCATGGTGCTACAATAAAGAGAATAAAAGAGGAATGTAGGTTGGAAGGGCTCTTTGGAGGTCTCTGATCCTAACTTCAAAACTAGATCAGGCTGCTCATGGCCTTGTCCAGTGGAATGGTGGAAGTCTCCAAGGACTGGGATTTTACAGCTTCTCTGCCACTTTACCACAGACCTTGTCATTTTAATAATATGCTTTAACTTCTGGTTAGCCCTGAAGTGATCAGGCAAGTGGACTTTGTCCTCTTTGCAGGTCCTTTCCAAGTGAACTGTTCTGTTCTGCTCTAACTTGTCCAGTGCTGTGACCAGATCTCTTTTCTCTCAGGACCTCCTAGGCCCCAGCAGCTTTCACAGGCTGCATGGGAGAAAGGATCCCATCGACCTCTCCTTAGCAATGGGGTGACCCAGGGAGAAAAAAATGAGTTCTTTACACTACCAAAATTTGGTGTGTATATGCATGCCTCCACAGGCAGAGGTCTTTGATAATCTGGAAGAAAGTGCTGGCACAATGACCTAGAAATCCTGGCAGGCGCAATGTGCTACCCAGCAGCTCCAGTGAGACGATAGCGTTGTGCTGCCAGGTGGAGGTAAGTGGCTGAGCAATAACCTCTTGAAGAGGGCATGAGAGGGCAGTATGAGAACAGCTACCACCTGTGGTCCTTGTGTCACCAGCAGTTAGCCTGAGAAAGCTGGGACAAGGCGGCGACACTCGCGAGGCAGCCTGCCAAGGGATGTCTGTTCGGTGCTGCCTGCCAGGAACTCGGTGGGGTGGGGACACGGAGCCTTTCCAGCTCCTGGGTGTGTGAAATGCAGCTGGTGTGCTCTGTATCGCCTTCTCAGTCATAGTGTGAGGAGGGCAGAGACTCCTGGGGCTGTAAGGTCTTGGATGGGGACATGCACTCACCTCCAGACCTGCCTCCCCCCTGCTGTGCACACCCAGGACCTTCAGGTCCCTCTGAACCCCCTGGTATAATGTCAATGCAAACGATTCACTCAGCTGCCCAGCCCATGACCCTTTTCTTTCTGATAGTTTCTTATGCCTTTTAGTTTAGATTAAATCTGAATTCCCCACTTCTCAGTCCAAGCTTGCACCTGGCTGTAGCTCTGCCCCCAAGCCCCACCTTAGAGAGCACAGGAAGACTGGCTGCCTTTGGCTGGCTGGCAGGCTTGAAGCCACCATGACCCCCTGAATTTACATTCAGCCTGCAGTTAACCTACTCCTCCCTATGTCTCAGATTCCCTGGCGGCCACGGAGAAGGCTCAGTTGGGTCAGTGCCATTTCTGTGGCTTTGGGCCAGCAGGCTGAGTGCTGGGCAGCAGGTGCCAGGCAGTCTCAGTGGCGTGAGGTGGCCTTTATGAACCTGCTGGGTTCACTGCACAGAGAGAGCCTTTGGGCCAGGTGACTCATCCTGCAGTGCTGCAAGATACTTATTTTATTATTGAGAGGAGTGGAAGAAAAGGCTTCATTCCACGCACTCATTTTTTTTAGGTAACAAGTTCCTCAGAAGTGATGGGCAATTTTGCATGCAGCTCTTGATGCTACATTCCTTTCCATCAAAAAATATATATAATTTTTACAGAAGACATTTTTATAATGCAGTCTTACTCATCAACACGAGCAGGATCACATCACCAAGGAATTGTGGCTTAAACTAATGAAACATGTGAAGCTACACTTGACGGGTATAAAGCTTTAAAGAGTGTTCCCCACTAACGTGGTAAAATGTTTACTGAGTCACTAAAAAGCACTTAGAAGCTATTCCCGTGCCTGCTAAAAACATTTAAAGGGACCAACATAACAAAGGGTAAGCTAATTAATGGTGTATTAGCTGAAATGGGTGGGACAGGGTTTGAAAAATTTGTGTATCCCTGCTCAGAGCTAAAGGAAATCAGCAGAACTTAAAGAAACTTGAAGTGTCAACTCAATGATGGCGCAAGGCACACCCATCTCTGAAACAATCTTCCACCCCTTGCATCCACAACAACTAATGTGTGGTAGGATAACGGAATTAAAATATTGTAAGAGTACGTAATACAGAAAGGGGAAGGGAAATTGCTTAGAGTGTCATTAGAATTATTGGGATGAAAGTAAGTGATGGAAAATTTAGCCTGAAGATCAGGAAACTCTGGGCCATTGACAAATCCCATCTGATGACAAATCACATCTGATTGCCAGTGATGGGAAGCAGAAAGGTGTCTGATTGTCAGCATCCTCCAGCCTGTGGTTTATACGGCGCAGGGTATGGCTGAGAGTAGAAAGTACTGTGAACTCTCCAGTTTTGGGATTAATTGTCCTTCAGCCTTGGAGTTGTTCCAAACACTGCTTTGACCTCAATGTTATTGGTAATATTTAGCCCGTACTACATCCTGCTTATCTGTGCTGGGTTTAAATGAACATGCTTCTGACATTAGAAAGAAGTTCAGTAGATGGTTTTACATTAGCACTCTGCATGCTGAGAATCGAGAGGGTCTCTGCCACTCACGGAGACGATGTGGGATGCATGCTGGTGGATATTTACAGCTAAAAGCTTGTTCTTGTATTTGAGGTTTTACAATCCCCTCTGTTAAACTGCTTATATACGTATGGTGCCACATTAATAATAATACAGAATAAATCTCTTTTTATTTAAGGAGCAGAGTAGACTAGTTGTCTTGACTCTAAGCTGTGGGGTTGTGTTTTTTTTTTTTTTTTCAGTTCAAATGGTGTAAAATTGCTCTGTTGACATGAATCATGATGCTTAGCTTTTATGCAGCATATAATCTCACATGCTCTAATGTTAATTAAATTCCAAAGAAGCAGTTTTCCGATCTCTCCACAGGGAGCTTGTTTGCCTTAAAATGAAACTACTGGGCTGAGATAGCCTCCACTATACCAGCATTACGTTCACTACATTAACTCAGTAAAGACTTTGGCATAAGACATGTAGCTGAACCTCAGTAATCCCCTCTGCTTATCTGCAAGCCCAGGGCTCCTGTGCCGCCTCTCACTTGCGGTGAGGTCTTACCCCGGTGACTCACGGTGATATTAACCTTTCTGCATGCTGTAACACCACGAAGTATTATCGCATCATCCAAGAGAGTCACGCAGATAAATGAGGAGTGTACACGTCGCTGGGAGGTTGCTTGGTTTGCAAAGCCTTCCCTGCGCTAATTAAGAATTGCTGCACTGCGTCTTTCAGGGGTCAGTTCTACCCATCCATTTGAGAAAGGGGCTGGAGACTGGGAAGGAAGGTTGGGGGCTGAGGGGGTCTTGTCTGTCCAGGAGCAATTTTCCCACTTGCTCCTGAGCACCTCTCAGTCCCCTTTGGCACATGGTACTGATAGTAGGGGTAGGATGAAGGAGAGGGTGGCCCTTCTACCCAGTCCACCAGCGCGGGGAGAAGGGGTGAAGAATGAATTGGGTGGCTGGTCCTGCTCCTGAGTTGCCAGGTGAAGAAGTGAAAGGACTGAGGTGTTTTCTGTTAATAAAAAAAAAAAAAAAAAAAAAAAAAAAAAAAGAGAAGGACTGGGGACAAGTACTTGAGTCCGGGCTGCTCCTGGAGCATGGGGGTGATGTGAAGAGGGTTTGTCTCTCATAGATAAAATGATGGGGACTGTTTGCTTGGCTTTCGTGTGAGCAAAGAATGCAATAGGAAGTTCTCCAGTTCAGGGTGAGAATCTTGGACATCTTTGAATCCACTTAGCATTATATGCAGTGTCAGGATGCTAGTCCTGAGTGCTCTCAAATATTCCCAGAGGTTACAAGCTCAAACACTTGACTCAGGCAATAGCTCAGACTTTTACAGGTGGATACAAAGCAAGCTAAACCTTCTCCCGGGGAATCCAAGAGACACTACACAGCCAATTAGTGCATTTCTCCAGCCATCCCCAGCCATCTGAGGTGCAAAGGGACAGCAAGAAGAGCAGGAGATGCCAGGAGAGAACAGGGGAAATCATTCTCCAGAGGACTATTATTGGGATAGGGAGGAGAAAAAGAAGCTCAGGGTGCCTGGAAAGCATGTGCCACTCGTCTGGCAGGTTGTGCAGGCAGTGCCATTTGTGGGCTGCCCCAGGGACAGGTCTTGAGGGTGGGTGGGAAGGAGAGGGGTCTATGGGAGGTGGCAAAGCCCCCAAATACCACATCCAAAAGCCCACTGACATCCCTCAGCCTTCCTCACTGGGTGGGGTGACCTGCTTCTGGGGAGCAAATATTGTATTTTATATAATGCTAATCCAGAACTCAGACTTGGGCTTGTGTTCCTGATAAAACTACTGCTGCTACCCGTGGTTTGTTTGCTGCTGGAGGCTGATGTCACTGTTATACAGAAACACTTCTGTTTGCTCAGGGAACTGAGTATTCAGGGCATTCTGGAAATATTTTCTGTGGTGTGTATGTGAGCAGCAATAGATACAATCCTCCATGATCCTTGTTAACATCCAGTCTCGCACTGATCATTCTAAATTCTCCTTGTTGTGAAGGGCAGCCAAGCTGGGGTTTTAGTTCTTTATCAAACCATCAGTGCTGGATGAGGAAAAAAGCAAAAAGCAAAAAGTTTAGTCTGATGCCTTTTATTTAATTATTTATTTTTAATAAGGCTACTTATTTAATCCTTCCCTTTCAGATCTTTGGCTTTGTTCTAAAAAGACGAGGAAGGTGTCATACTGCTGAGTATTGGACAGCAGTACACAGGGTCCAACGGCCTTTCATAGAGCAGAAATAAACACAGCAGGTCTGTGACAACGTGCTAGGTGTCTCGATGCCTGATGAGCTTTATCAATTACTGAAAACCTTCTCACTGCACAAACAACGACCTACCTCGTTTAACCTCTGTAATCCAAGAAAATCAGATACAGTATGAATTATAATGTGTGTGTGTTTGTACAGGAATAATTAAACCTTACAGCTGTGGTCACAAACTTTCCTTTCAAGCAGCACCTTCAGAACACCAACATTTGCCCTAATCAAAGTAATGGAAGTTAGGAAAAGTGCAGGTTTGCTGTCCATTAACAAGAATAGGAAATGCATATTGCAAAAATCTCTCAATACAAGTAACAGTAACTCAATTTGGAATAATATGTGGTTAGTGGGATTTGCTTTTAAGCAACTGAGTTCTAATATGTAATACAGCAATAGTGGGAAATGGTTTAGATTAAGCAAATAATGTAAGAATCATTTCAAAATGTATTTTTATTAAATTTTCTTGTTGTGACAAGCTCAGATTCTGATGTTGCAAATGGCTGAGAAGCTCCTGGGAATTGCTCAGTACTTTGCAATCCTACCGTGTATAGAAGGAGGCCAAGAAGTTTTTAAAGCACTTTGGAGGAAAGAGGCTTATGTTTGAGATGCAGATGAAAAAACTCCACAGGACAAATTGTGTCAGAATTGCCATTCTAGGCAGTGAGAGCCTTTTTTATAAGGAGACACAAATGTGAGTATACTGCCTCAGACATAAGGCCCATTTGGCCCAGTGTCCCAGTTCACATTCCTAGCTCCCAATTATTTTTAATTCAGGGGGTTGCTGAACCCAGTTAGGTTTGCCTCTTTAGTAACATTGGATGACTGTGCTTCTAAATTTCTCTCCACCCTCTTCTTTAATGTACATAAACCCCAAATCCTTTGGAGTTTTCCAGCTAGGTGAAAATTATCCGATTTTATTTGTTTTGAACTGGGTTTCTACTTGCTTTATTTGATGGTCCCTAATTCTGATGGTCCTAAAAGAGCTGATCCCTTACCCACTCTCTCCAGACCAACCACAAGTTTGAAGACTGCTGCTACATATCCTTCAGTTTTTTTTTCTTTTTTCTTTTTTCTTTTTTCTTCATTCTTTCTTTGTTTTTATTTGGTTTTACTCAAGGGTCAAAGACACTGCTTGGTCACTCCTCATAAAAACTGTCCATATTTTCAATCGTGCTCATCACTGTTTGAAATTTCTCCAGTTTTAATAAGCCCTTTCTGAGACCAAGGGACTTTGTCAAAACATCTGTAGAAATCCAAGTAACCTCTGCCAACTTGTACATCACTGTTGCCCACTGTGTATAAAACTTTACCAGACAAGCCAGCCTTGTCCTTCCAGCATGGGGTACCCTGCCCACCACCACCTCGCTCTGTCACCCACTCCACTGGCTGCTCCGTGTCTCTTGTTCCTCTGGCCATGGCACCAAATCTGAGCACACTGTCTTGAAGTGCAGCCTCCCAGAAAGTCCTGTTGCTTTTCATTAAGTATCAACATTAACAGTTTTCAACCCTGTGTTTCAGGACAGTGAAAAAAAATAAATTGCAATAAGATTTATGAACGTATTGTAAAAAAAAAAAAAAAAAAGCACTACTGGGTCAAATAATCAGAAAACCAGAAAAGTAGCAAGCACAGAGGCTTATTTTTGTCTTAGCCCTGAAAGCCTCTTTTCTGTAGTGGAGGCTGCCATACTAACAAGCATGTGATATCTTGTGATCCAATTTGCTGAGAGTTTGACCCAGAAGAAATCACTACAACCATGTAGTATTTCTTCATAGAGTGGAAGTTTAGCTTGCAAATGTCTCAGTAGGTCTTGGCTGGGCAAGGCTGTCTCCATTTTTAATTAAATATTTAACAGCTTTTTCAGTAAAGTCCAACTCCCCTTACTACTTCTATTAGCATTATCAAAGACAGTGATGCTGTTCATTGCTCTAAGTGTTTTAGAGTGATGGATGAAAGGAAAAAAACTATTTTTAATGTTGGATACAGTTTGAAAGGATCACTAACCCTGAAATGAATGTCAGTTCTTACTTACCAAGGTGAGTGGGAAATCGAATTAATGGGAAGATTTTAGTTGCATGAGAACTGACCAAAAACTTTCTTAGTTCTCTTTTTTCTTTTCTCCTCTTTTTTTTTTTTTTTTTTTTTTTTTTTTTTTTTTGAGAAAAATCCTTAAAATTCAGAAGACTCCCCCTGCAAATCTTACACGGTATAGGAAGAGGTTCTTAAGCCATCTGACAGATAATGTAATTGTTCTATGCTCTGCCCAGAGGCAACAGCAATCAGCACCCACTCTTTTTTTTTAGATTAATTTTAAATTTCCATATTCACTTCTGGGAGAAATCTTTATAGAAATCTGTCACTCACAGTGTGCATTTTTCCTCTGAGGAGCTGGAAATATGTGTCTTCTGTACCTGTGAGAAACTGTAGTTCAGAAAAGGAAACCTTAAAAATGAGTTGGCCCTATGAGAGACCCATGGGAGCTGGTGATCCACATGCATTGTAGCAGTGTCTGGGCAGTAATGGTTCAGGGATACAGGGTCATATTGTCAACTGAGAAATATTTCAAGGCTTGATGAGTTGTGCTCCTTTTCCATTGGGACTGTAGTGCAATCTTCACTTATAAGACATGTGATCTGAAAGCCTGAGGCAGAACAATCCCTGTTTTCACGGGAGAAGCTTTTCTAGGATGCAAAAGGTTTCACAACCTCCTCCTTGTCTCTAAAAGCTATCTTCCCCACAAAACCAAAAAAAAAAAAAAAAAGATGGCATCAACATCACAGCCTCTGCGAGGTAAAAGGGCATGCAAAAAAATATTTTGGGCAGTATTTCCACATGCCTGCTTCATTCTGTCTCTCGTGATCTACGCTTTTCTTGGGGCTCTCATGTTTTCCCACATTGAAGGTAACCGGAAGGTAAATTTAAGTGAAGAATATAGAAATTTTCTGCAGGATCTGTGGTACATCTCCAGAAATTTAACAGGTATGTACCAGAATAGCAAAATAACTTAATTGTACACAGAGTTACTCCTTTGCTTTCTGAATGAGATTTTTGGCTTTTGAAGACATTCTTCAAAGTAATAATAGCTGAGCCTGAAAATGGGATTTCCTCTGTGCTTAGCTGATGACTGCTGTTGCCTGCTTCTCTTCCTTAACTGTGATTTTGACTGTAAGCTTCCTTGGTCCCTCAGCTCCTGCCTGTAAATGCTTAAAAGACTTTTTGTGATGTGCTTGTGTTGTCCCTTTTTGCCCTAGTTCCCTAAGGTCCTGGAGCAGCTGAGATTTCCGTGCTGTTTCCCTCTGCCTGCTGGGGGGCTGGGTTCTCTGTCTCAGAAAGTCTCTCCCTGCTTCCTTGTCCCAGCTCCAAGCATCCCTACCTGGGCATCCCTCTGGCGATGGGATGCTCAATGCAGGCAGGCGTGGTGCTGTTCCCCAGACCCACTTGTGCTGGTGGAGGGGTAGAGTGGAGGAGATGGGCTTGAAACCCTCCTGGATCTGTGATGGGGTTCATACGTGGGCTTGGACTTTTGCTTGGGAAGCTGTGCTAGCACAATGAGCCAGTGGACACACTTGATTTTTTCAATGGGGTGTGTGAGGTGAATCTTTTTATTTTCTAAAGGACTAGGAGAAAATGCTTAGCTGGAGTAAAATTCCCTGGGATAATAAACTTAGGCTGCTCCCCGACTGGGCGTCTGCAAACTCTCAGTGCATCTTCTGCTGTTACTGTAACAGATAACATGACGGAAAATGAGGAGTCATTTAAAAAAGAAATCCACGCACTGCTCAACGCAGCTAAACGAGACTGGTTTGTCAACCCAAAAGATATATGGAATTTCTTTGGGTCTCTCTTCTTCTGCTGCACAGTATTCACCACTGTGGGTAAGTCTGGAGGTAAAGTAACACCTACAGAACCAAATGCCACACTGATTTCTCTAATGTATTTCTTCCAGGGAATTAGATTAATAATAATAATAATAATAATAATAATAATAATAATAATAATAATAAAGAAAAAGAATCTCCAAATCTTCCTGATTTTTTCTCCTGAGTGTTGATAATGGGTCTGCGAGGGGTGCTGCAAACATGTGTGGCAGAGGTGTAGCTGAGCCCCAGGGACAAGTCAGAATTTAGGCAATAACGATGGTATGTGCTGATTAGCAGCAGCATTGCATGCATACTGTAGCACATGCTCATATATGACATACGCACAGAACTATTATATTGAAATGAAAGAAAGCTCAATTTTTCAATCAAACCTTATTCCTGCCGCTATTATGTGCTATGCTGGGTAATGTTTTCTTTACTGAAAGAGGCAATTCATTATGCGTATATTGTTTTTAAATTGCTTCCCTGTTGTTTATGTCTAACGCTGCTTTGTAAACCTCTGGATCTATAATTGACCGTGTTGTTGTTGTTCACAGTTCTCTGGGCTAACAGCACACAGAGCTGCTTAAATCACACCTCTGAAATTTTTCCTTCTGCCTTCATATTTCAAAGCATGACCTAGATCAAACACAAACATCTGTTACGGTTTTGGCTTGCACTGTATTGCTAAATACAACTCCTCATGCTCATTTCCAAAGTTACTCTTGTCCTTTTGCTAATCTTTCTTAAATGCTGGCGAATACAGACATTGTCTGAATATTTTGTCAGCATTAAGGCTGGATGATAAATAGTCCCACAGCATTGTATCAAATTGTAAAGACGTTTCTCCACTGCATTAAGACATATAAAAGATCCCAGCACAGGTATGCAAAATAAAATCTTAATGCAAAATAAAACCTGATTATTCTACACAAGGAATAAGGAGAGAGTTAATGAGTTCACTGGAGCACATAGGGCTTGCTGGCTCAGTCACTGCAGAGGCTTGAACCTCAGTCTTTGATGACTTTGGTGGCTGCCTTCAAGTAGCGTCCTGCAGCCCCAGTACAGCTGGCTCTCGTAGAGTGTGCTTCACTCAGTGCTACATGCTAGAGTGCTTCTGTCTCGGGGAGATAATGACACATTTTCTATTCCACAGGCATATTTGAATAGCTTAAGAGTTCAGACACATGCTGGAGATACAGACTTGAATCTTCCTCCCAGTAAATATTTCTTACTACAAACACAACAGCCAGGAACATTTCGAAGTACCTCTTACCAGAAAGCTTTGACTTCAACAAACAGGTGGAAAACATATTGTTGAAGACTTCTTGCCTAGAAATACTTACCCACCTGCATTTACATGGGACTGTAGAGATATTTCCATACACACTGACCCAAGTGATCCATTTATTTCTAAAATTTCTAAACTACATTATTTTTGGTCTTCATAGCAGTGAACATCAACACAGCATCTTCAGGTTTTGAGCTGCATTTTGGGACCGGTGGGAAGCCTGGATTATTTCTTGTTAAGAGATGGCTGTTTCTATTGTGGTGGGTTTGTTATCTGCAGTATTAGGAATTGGTAAATCACTTCAGGTGAGAGTCCACCTGGCTCCCTTTAATTATCTAGCAGAAATGAGCATCCAGGCTAGAGATTGGTGGTCAGAACTGCATGAGGTGTTTCTAATGTATGAGAATTGAGAAGTCACTCAGTGCAATAACTACTAGAATTAATCTTCCCCGGTCATTTCAGCAGTGTTAACATTCCCGATAAAACAGTGGGGAACAGAGTGACAGAGAATAAATAGTCTGCCAGTGCCCCACAGCAAAGCAGAGGCCAAGGCTGGATTCAGACCATTAGTGAATGGTTGGAGGATAGGAAGAAAACCACACTTCAGCTTCCCAGCTGATAACCTCACAGGCTGAGTACCTGGCCTGGGAGGTCACCTATAAAAGAACAATGTGCTTGAAGGGGGAGAAGAAATGCTGTATGTCTTTCTGGAAGATGAGAAGAAAAATGGTTGCTAAACTAATAAATTAATGTAATGTAGTTGTTTTCTCCCACTGTAAGGGAAAAGCACTAATTTACAAACTGACATTCACATCCAACTGTTAGGGGAAGAAAAATTAAATACCCAAGTTGAATTTAGGGAGAGGGTACATCTTCTGCCATTTTATGGATCGCAAAGGCCGTGTGGCTGGTAGTACTTTCCTATGTGTTGTAATTGATATTTGTAAACTTTAGTACTCTGGGATAAGCATGTATTTCCTCATGTGATAAACAGATGTTTCCTCACTTGATCCTTTGTTTTTCTGTGTACATGTAAGAGCCTCGTAGAACTATGAAGCCAGTACAAATAAAATGTCAATACAAGGCATGCCATTAGAGCTAGATCTGATGAACTAGGAACAATTTCAAATTACACTACTAGCTTACCATTCATGATAAGCAGTTTGGGCAAAGAAAAGCAGGACCTCTCCTGCTGTCTCCTCCTCTGGACCTTTCCTACCTTTCCAGGTAAGGAAATCTTCCTGGTCTCCAGCAGGGCATGGACTGGACCCTGGTCATGGACTTGCTCCAAATTCTTGCTTCTTCTCCCTAAATGGCCTCTTGTTAAGAGTCAGGTAAGTCAAAGAGCCCACTCAAGTGTGGTTGGAAGAGTTAAGTCAACAGAACTTGCAAATTTCAAACCTCCACATGCCTGGAGAGGGCAGGTGCCTGCATCAGTAACCAGGCTGCAAGGCAGAAATTTGAACAACTTCCAAGCAAAGCCCAAAAGGACTGTATGCTCTGGACTAAAAACCAGCTCATTAAAATTGGTGTCAGTAAAAAGTCCAGTACAGGTGTAATAAATAACGTTCTCTCTCTCTCCCTTTCTCCCTTCTCTCTCTCTTTTTGTTCAAGGCTATGGCAATACCTATCCTGTGACAAGGACTGGAAAATATCTCTGCATGTTGTATGCTTTATTTGGCATCCCTTTGATGTTCTTGGTCCTGACAGACATGGGAGACATCCTTGCGACTGTCTTGTCCAAGTCTTACAACGAATTCAGAAAGCTACAGTCAAAACTTCTAGCCTTTAAACTCTGTTCTGGATCCACATGTAACAGAGGGGATAGAGTGCTGTCTAAAGTAGCCGCAAATGAACCCTTGAATATTGTGGAAATGCTGAAAAAACAGTCAGCTGTTAAAAGAAAGCCAGTCCAATATCGCAATGCCGAAATTTTTGAGCTGTTAATTGCCAGAGAAAATGAATACAAAAAGCCATCAAGAAGTAAAAGCATAGAGAGATGGAGCTCATGTCCTGAACTAGACAGGGGAAAAACAATGTCCAGAGTAATTGAGAATTTTGACAAAATAGGAAAAGAGTTAGAAAAATTAGATGTGCCCATAGTGTTAATGGTGCTGGTTATCTTTGTGTACATCTCCTGTGCAGCTGCCATTCTTCCAAACTGGGAAACCAGTTTGGATTTTCAGGAAGCCTTTTATTTCTGCTTTATCACCTTGACAACTATTGGGTTTGGAGATACACAACTGGAACATCCCAAGTTTTTCTTGTTTTTCTCCCTCTATATTATTATCGGAATGGAAATTGTCTTCATTGCTTTTAAGCTGGGCCAGGACCGCTTAATTGTCTTATACAAAAAGGTGATTTCATTTTGTGGAGAGAAAAAGATGCCATCAAAGAAGGTATATCCAAAGAAGTTATATCCAAAATAGGCGTAGTCATTTCTTCCTCACTCATGCATTTGCCACTGCAATATGATGAAACTGTTCCTGTGTGTTTCTACTCCCTGCCTTGGGCTTGCAGGAGGCACATTTTCTTCTAATTTCCCGTGCCAATCTGCTGTAAACTGGTTGGGTGCCTCAGGAGACACTTGGTGTAGGCATCTCCAGGGAGTACTTTCCCACAAGGGTCCCATCTCCTAAATAATAAAAGCCGATAATGCATGATGAAAGAGCAGAAAGCTCTCCCTGCCAGCGCTCCCCAGCACCTTTTGCAAAGCTCTGACTTTCAGCAGGCTTCCTGTCCTCTCTCCCACAACAAGCCAACTGGGGATTTTTTTTAGCACTTCTCCATGCAGAGCCCAGATTCCTGTCTCGTCCTGGCACCCTGCCTGCAGCCAGGGACAGCTGGGTCATGGCTGTCAGTGCTGAACTGCGAGCACATGCTGTGGTAACAGGATTCATCATCAGAGAGAGCTGGGGAGAAGAAGTGTGAACCCAGCTGCTGGTCCGTCGTGGTTGCTTCTGTGGGTCCCTTCACCCACTCATAGAAAGAGAAGTCTACCAATTTCTCCGGGATGTGGTAAGGATTCTGTAATGAAGCACAGAACTCTGGGAATAACATTTTTCAAGATTTTGCTTATATTGTTCATAATTTGAATCAAGCTATCAACCATCATTTTTAATGTCAAAAAAATATAGACAGTCTATAAAAGAAACCACTGACTTTAACTAACTGCCTCTTAGCATGTAAATTATATGCATGCACATGGAATGTGAATGACATCATTAGATATTACAGCATGCTTGATTGTGAGAGAATGTACATTGTTTTCCATAGCAAGTTTGCCATTCGAAGATGAGATGTTCAGAATATTTACATGACATCCTAACTCTGTTACAGTCACTGTGAACAGTAACATGTATTGTCCTTGTTGTCACTAACTAGCTGTGATTAAGAACTGGTGATATGCAATATATATAATGAATGAGACTGCATAGAAAAGTACATTATAAGGACAACAATAAAGAAGATAGCAGTTGGAAAAAACCCTGGTTGACTTTTTTAATGTTTGCCCTGACTTTGACATCGTGTACAAAGTCCTTCCGTTCAGACTACACTCATATTACCTCATTTTATGTTTTTTGGATTTAAATCAGTGTAGGACTTTGGACCTGTGCCAAAGTTCTCAGAAATCAATGAGAAGTTTCATATTATTTAATGGGCTTTGGATCAGAGGACTGCACTTCCTGCTCCCCAGGGTTTTTCCTTGTGATACGCCTAACACTGCCAGCATCAGTAAGAACTGGTCTTTATGTCAAAGAACTAGTCTCTCCCATATCAGTGAGATCTCTTTTATGCCAAAGGATTAATCCAGAGTCTGGCCCCTAAAGATTTCTCATAGATGCCATACCTTCATACCATCACATTTACTTTAAGGACTTACGGAAGTTTGGCTGGACTAGCAAAAAGGGTCATGAATAAAATCATTCTCATTATGGCCAAGGGATGGCAGTAAACTGCTTTACTTAACACAGAACATGTCACTTGTGGGGGATAAGAGACTATTTTATAGAAGTAGAGAGAACAAATCACATCACCACGGCCCTCTGTAAGATCATGATGTTCCTGCCTCTCAAATACAATGTGCAGCTCTGGTCCTTCACCTCCCAAAGGGTATAAGAAAATTAGAAAAAGTCCATAGGCTAGGGAAAGGGATGAACAAAGATATGGGACAACTTCCTTATGAGAGGTGTAGAGTAGCCCACTAGTCTGGAAAGAGGTGAGGAAGCACAAGAGAGGTGTGCAACACTCCGAACAAAGAGGGCATGGAGGAGGGAAATAGGGAATGACTGAAAGATTATTATACATCTTTCATTATGAGATCTAGGGTTGCCAAATGAACCTAGCACGTGGCGAGTTTAAGAAAAGAAACAAAAAGAGAAGTAAATGGCACTTCACACAACATATAATTAAGCCATAGATATTACTTGTCATGAGAGGATGTGGCAATTAAATGTTCTCATTAGATCAATGGGAGATGGAGTAAATTCATGAAAGAATAACTTGAAAAACAATTAAATACAAAGATAACACTTCTAGCTCAATAATATCTGAGACCCAAACTGGCAGAGTCTGAAGAAATATCTCTACAGCCTTTTCTGTCCTTCCGTTCTTTCTCTGTGACCTGGTATCTCTGAGATAGATATTGGGCTTCTTGGTTGTGTTCTGACCTAATTTCAGTGCCTGCAGTGCATTGAAGTGGATTGTTATTTACCCCACAACATATTCAGTAAGTATATTTTCTGGAGTCTCACATAGGTGTGTGAGGTAGACAAATCAGTTCCCAAGAGTTTCTGAACAAACACCCTCTGTTTATGCAAAGCACGTCACAAGAAAAATGTGATTTCCAAGACAACCAACCTGCAGCAAACATAACACGGTCATTTGTCCTATGTCAGGGACCTAAAGAAGGGTGGAGAGCTGAACACACACCCAAAAGTCAGGCATTAAAAGGTATTGATGTTGTCTTTGCAGGTGCAATGAAACATTGCTCCCACACAACCAGGAATATCTGTCCCTAATTTTCTTTCTATCAGAGTCAGAAAGCAGATTCCCAGATGACAGAGTATGCAGCAGCATTGTTCTGACATTGATAGCACCAGATCAGTCTGTTTAGCTCTGAATCTAGCTCAGTAAATAAAGCAACAGAGTTAATGAAAATGAGACAAAGTAGTGAGCAGTGGCTCATTTAGTGAGCCTCAGGCATAAATATTTATGAGTTGACTGCTCTTATCATGGTCTGAATTCCACAAGAATTCACAGTCTTTTCCCCAATAAGTTATTTTTTTGAACAAATTGACATGGAAATCAGCTTGGCTTGCATCAAAGCAATACAAAATACTGCTTTTCATAATAACTTTTTCCACCACGTGCCACATGAGATGGTGGATTAGTAGTGAAGGGCTTCATGGAAGGACTTTTCTATCAGGAAAGACGTGACTGATGGGGAAAGAGTTGCTTGATGTATAACCCACAAAGGATATAAGTTATTACAAGCCCAGCTGGAGAGCTTCACAGATCAAATGCACTTGGTGCTGAAGGATGCTGGATCAATCACTCCTGATTGGGCCAAGATGGCAGCTGTCACGAGCACTTAGGAGAGAAAAGGAGGGCATTCCTGGTGTGGGGATTATAGAGGGAGGGATGGAGGAATGAGTGGAAGAAGCAGAAAACATTTGGGCAGAAGGGTTGGAGGGAGAAAATGACAGCAAAGGTAGAAGGAGCCATTTTCTGTATAACCATGAGTATGATGAAAAGGTGCCTGAGAAGTACTGAAAATACAGTGGTGGCCTGAGGAACATTTGTGCATGGTCCAAGATCTTTTTGAAGATCAGCATGGTTGGCACAGTATTTGGAGGACAAGTCTCATCACCCACAGCCACAGGGAGGAGAGGATTTCGTGCAAGGAAGCCTCTTGAGAGAGAAAACAGCAGCAGAAGGAAGATGCAGGGACTGAATCAAAAAGCTGTCAATGAAACCACCAGAAATATTTCCCTTCTTTTTTTGCTTGTTCATTTAAAGAACAGTAAGCCATTCAGAAGCATCTCTCACATGAGCAATATGCCTGAGGACTCAGGAAATTCTTCATGGGATGGAGAACTTGTCATCTGTGAGCCAGTAGTTCAGATGTGGTCCAGATTTTAGTGGGCTAAACGTTAATAACATCTGATAGCACTTTGATGGCCTTTATGCTTTTTCAACTCGTTCCAGGTGGAGATGCACCCACATCACACAAACACTCTCATATAATGAATGCTAATAGCATGCGTGACGGCAGCCTCAGCAGAGGCAAAGGCTGAGACTCCAGCTGAGAGGAGTCCCTGCAGTCCCCTTTGCTTCCAGGTTCCCAGCATACCTTGTGATCCTCATTTCCAGACCCCAGGGTGCATCAAACATAGCATGTGTGGCTGTTGCATGCAATATGAGTGTTCTCTGAGTCCAGAGTGATGGGTCTCATTCTTTTCCTGGGTTTTCACAAACTGAGTAATTTTTATTTTTTTATTATTTTTTAATTATTATATTTTCTTATCTTTTATTTCTTGTATTCTCTTATATCTTCTTGTATTTTCTTCTTATTTTTTTTCTTTTTCTTTTCTTTTTTTTTTTTCTTCTTTACTATTATCTATAAAAAGCACCTAAATTAAGTATTTAAGGTTACCCTTCCCTTTTCTTCCTTACCTGTCACACACATACATGCTAAGAAACCTATTTCTCAAGCCATCCCAAGCGATATCCTGCATTACACACAGAGCAAGGGGGATCAAGTTGCACCGGATAAATTTCAATTACATTTGTTAAAGTGCATCAGCACAGATGGTGACAGAAATACTAGGAATTTGCTACATCACTCATAGCAAGTAATAGCTGCTCAGAGACAACAGCCCTCTCATATATCAGGCCAATATTTTTGGGATAAGGGCCCAAGGTCTAAGTGCAAAGCTTCATGGACAATGAAGTCTGTGAGTGCATTACGTGTGCGTGCCAATAGCCGGCTGCCTGCACGTGGTACTCGTTAGGGAGTTTTGGGAAGTGCTTGGACAAATGTTAGTTGGCATGTGCACTCACAGCTTGGCATGTGAACTTGAGCCTTTTTTTTTTTTTTTGTTAAAAATTCAGTCTCTCAGAAGATAAAATCTAGTTCTTTTGAGGTTAGTTCAGTCTGTTTCAGGCTTGTGTATGAGGCACAAAACTTCATGTCTACACATTTTCAGGTTGTATCACAGTCCAGAGGAAATGGAAGGAAATCGGCAAGCAAACAAGGAGAAACAAAGCAAGAAGGGAAGAGCAGAGAGGTTTGACAGTGAAACGGAAAGAGTAGAGATGTTCGACAGTGAAAAATAAATTGCTGTGTTAAGCATCTAGTGATGAGAAATCAGGGTAACGATGTTGTCTAACAACACTGACTCATTACATTATCAGCTTCCACAGGTCGTGTGTGAACAGGAAAACATAAAGGGAAGATACCACAAATCAGCATACAGAATTGCCATATATATATATATATATATATAAAATCACTGCTGTGCTGGAAGGGAGTTGTTTGACCTACCCTACGATGCAGACTGTCATCGTGCTCTCTGATCAGTGCCCGGGAGGGGAAATCTGCCTGTTTGCTGTTGTGACAAAAAGTTTGAGAAGCAGGCAAGGTTTGGGTCTCTGACTGTAGGTATAGGGCACTCGTGTTCCACAATTTTGCCACTTATACTTTTCTTGTGGCAAGGAATAAAAGCTGTTGCCAGTAAAAGAATTTATGAGTTTGGGGCTTTCAGCATGCAGTTGGGGGGAGACATCCTGCCCACCAGCCTGACATTACACTTGGTTTTAGGCTGTCATTCTCTCATCTGCCAGTCTGCAGTCACAGGAGAGCATTGAATAGTCCTCACTGATGTTTAATGGATAGCTTTCCAAATGGACTTGCCAGCCAAAAGCACAGGGCTGCTCAGTTTCCTGGAGAACGAGACTGGCTGATGCCTGCATGAAAACTTCTGCTGACATTTAAACAAATGTTGAGGTAAATACATGTTTTGAATTTTTTGTTGGGCAAATGTCATAGCAGCATTTTCACAAAATGTTTTCAAAGCAAGCCTGGATGTGTAGGAAGACTTTGGGCTCAATTGCTTAATGCTGATGGACAAAAGAGGGCTTTAAAAAAGGTTTTAGCAATTTTATCTTTAATATCTCCCTGGGATGAGTCCTTCACCTGAGTAAGGACAGAAGGACCTGAAAGAATAAAGCTCCTTGTGACCCCCCTGTGCTGTTTTTGTAGCTCCAGCTTCTTACACAGACATGGTGACACGTTGTGGCATTCTGCTGATGAAATGGCACTGTCTTTCTCCAGGTTTGAGACCATATTCTTCAGTCTTTCCCAGGAGAAGAGCTGGTATAATCTACAAATTAATACATGGCATTATAGTTAAAAGATGTTTCTCAAACACTTTAAATAGTCTTGAGATAGCTTTGTAGTTACTGGGAAGAATAAAAATAAAAATGAAAATAAAATAAAATAAAATAAAATAAAATAAAATAAAATAAAATAAAATAAAATAAAATAAAATAAAATAAAATAAAATAAAATAAAAACAACAAAAAAAGAGGGTTTATGAACTTCCCTCAGAGTTTAAGAACAAGACATGATTTGCTGCACTAAGAAGTTAGATTTGCTGTCTGGGTCTGTAAAGAAAAAGTGTGTGCTTGTGCAGTGGTTTGACCACTGGCAGCACTGCTTTTCAATCTGCTGTGCAACAGAGTTCATGCTGCTAAGTGGTTTTTACAGCAATTTGCTTTGCTGATGAAACAAATAAACTTTGTGCTTAAAGAGATTAAGGACTGGTATGTAGACATGTTTTTACTTTATAGAAAAGCTACTTCTAAATGCTACCTAAGCAGCAGAGGGCTGAGTTCTGATCTTCTGGAAATCCATGGCAAAGCTCACAGTACCTTTAGTGAAAGATTTGGAAACAAGGGACAAATAGAGTATGTGTTGCCATTAATCCCTCTGATCCTGGTTTTAGAAGAGCTGTTTCATGCCTAAACTGCCATCTCATGCAAAGCTTTTATACACAAACCAGCTAAACTGCTGGCAGTTGTTGCTTGCTCTTCTTGCACTCATCAAGGGGTGGCATTTTTCTTCCCTGCCAGCAGTGATCCACAGTCAGGATGTGATCACAGATGCCTCAAACAAGCAAACATCTCGTTGAAATAAACCCAAGCTTTTTTTGGTCAAAAATAGAAAAACATTAAGACGTATTTTATCCCTCCACCAAGCACTGTTGTGGTTAGCAATTATTTTTCCTGTGGCCATGTTTTGTCATTGTATTTTGGCAGAGCTCCCCGTCTCAGCTCCCATCGGTGTCCCAACGTGCCCTCAGTTCCTCAGGCATTCCTGGGACATGGGACATGGGTCCAGGGGCAGACATTCGCTTCATCCTTAGAGAAGCATTTCCTCTGTCAGCCTCATCCTCCACTAAAAGAGAATAGGGAAACAGAAGCACAAATATTAACAATGCCATAAACATAGCAATTAAGGAAGTCATTAAACTCAATCTGCAGGCAATTTTAAAATAGATTTTAGGAATTATGTTCAAATAAACATTTTGCCCAACCCTAGAGCTTAATCTAAGCCCAGTGTTTTGAAAATCAGATACATGTATTTTTTTCATTTGCAAGCTTTTATTGATGGAAACATGAAATCAAGTCAGGAACTCTTCTCAGCATTTCTGTTATTTGGAAAAAGGTGTCATAGAAACAAATAAACAAAAACATTGGGGAGTCTGTAAAAACCTCCAGTCTCCTGCTCCAGATTTGAAGTGGTTGACTTTAGTAAAAGCTTCTTAGATCAGAAAAATTTCACTTGGTTTTTAGTCTGAATAGCATCATCAAGGAGCTATACAACCTCTCAGAATAGCTTAATTATAAGGCAGACAAAAGATCTGGGCCCTGGTTCTGATTTCACTTTCAGCAGTTTAAATCAGAAGCAGATCTGTCGAAGTCAGCAGAATCATTAAATTATTAAACCCAGCATGGGATTAGAGTCAGACTCCTTGAATTCTGTTAATAATTATTATTGCTGCTGTTTATTATTTTTATTATGGCAGTTCCTCAGAGCATCTTAGATAAGGACCTTAAGTTACCATCCGTTATCCAAGGTTTCTAGCCACACGCCTGCTGCAGCATGCATCCCTCATTGTAACCAAAGCAGACCTTATCACTTCCTGCCCGTGCTGGCTAGGCAAGAAAGAAAAAATCTTCATGGCTAGTTTACAAATATGTGTCACCGGGTGATTGAGTAGATCTGCGGAGCAGCTGCGGTGTATTTCAAAAAGGAAGAAACTCAGTGAAATAAGACCCGTGAATGCAGGAGCCTCATGCAATGCAGTGAAATTTCATGGCAAGTACGGGGTGTGCACTGCCCTGCTGTCCTGTTTCAGCTCAGCTACTTTACCCCACCAGCTGCAGTCCAGCTCATGGGCACTTGACCTGACCCATCGATCAGTCAGTGTCTGACTGCTCAATGCATTTGTTTTTTGAGTGCTGGTATTTATGAATACCTGTTGTCATCCCTGCATAAGCCTGCTAGGTCACTCCTCTGAATACTGGGAAAAGCATCAGTCTGTCAGTCTGCAATTGTTAATTTAGCATTCAGAAATGATCCAAATAGCTCTTGGTCAAGGTTCTTGCAGCTGGCTGGAAAGATGGGAAAGCAGGGTAATTAAACAGAGCAAGAATCTGAAAAACACAGAGTGAATAAGATGTATTTCCCCTCTCCAGAGTGGAGAAAGAGAAATGTGATACACTTGCAAAATTGCAAATCATCAAGCACATTTTATGAAACTGGACCAGAAAATATGTATGTAAAACAAGCACTTATGTAGAAGTTGCCATGGTCATATTATACATTACCAAATTTATGAGATTAATAGTAGGAGAATCGATGTCCTGAGTCCATGAGCATGGCTTGTTCATAGACAGGAGCTGCCTTGAAAACCAAGCTGGAACAGGTGCAGAAAGATCAGTCAGGGGAGCAGCCACACTCAGATGCTTGTTATCTGGTGAGAGGAGATCAAGGGAGACTGACAGATCCTCAGGGGAGAAGGCATATTGCAGTGCAGAGCCTGGCTGGCTTGCTCGCTGATACATTTGTCAAAATTAGGCAGGAGTATGCTGAATTGGGAGAGGCCTTTGCAGGTCTTTCCTCTGAAGAAAATAAGGATGTCTTCTAATTATTTATCATTGTGCTATCCTTGTGGGTACACGATCCTTATCCATCTCTGTGGGAGATGGATCTCCCAGTCCCTAGTTTATAAACCCTTAGGACAGAGGTTGTGCTCTGTTGGTCCTGGCAATAGCGGTGAAGAGAAAAGAGCACCTGGAGGTTACTGTCCAAGCTGAAGACAGCCCAGACTGTTTAGCAGGTCACGTGCCTAACTTATAAAATAAATAGACTCATATGTACTGAAAAGTAACCATCCTGAGTCCACACATAACAACAATGAGTGAGGAACTATTTTTTTTCCAGTGTCAGCTCTGCTCTGGTACCAGAGACCATGGATGGAAGCAACAAGCAGGTAAGCTCCCACACCTGGGTGACTGACATAGCTTGCAAAGCTCTCACTGTCTTCAAAGGAAAAACAAAATCCTTAAAAGTGACCCTATCCCTGAATAATGCACCTCCCACCGTTTTAGTTGCACTGCCAAAGTCTTGGGAATGCCTTCCTGCGTTTCAAAGACAATGCCATCAAGGGAAGAGGGAAGTATTGACTCAGTATGGCCTATGGATACGGTCTTTAATTGCCCCTTTTCTCTGTAACTGTGCATGCAGAGGATTCCTGGTGACTCCCAGCTCTGTGCTGCCTCAGCACCCATCGCCACATTAATAGAGAAACTCATCAACTGCAAAATAGCACCCAGCAATAATAGTGTATTTCATATACAGCATAGGAGTAATGCTTTGTACTCCATGAGTATATTTCTAAGCCTCCCTCAAAGATAAGAAATTGCCATTATTTTATGAAACAGGGAGAGGAGGGATGCGGAGGAGTGAAGAGGCATGCCTGAGGTTGCCTACCCACAGGGCTTGGGTAGGCTGCCAGCTCTGGGCTCCCAGGCCTTCACCAGAGATACTTCATCTTGCAAAGCCTGTGTTTCATTCCTGCTTAGTGCGGAACTCAGGGGATCTTAGCTAACATATCTGCTCCCAGCCCCAGGGAGGGCAAGAGGAAAGAAAGGAGGGGAAGAGGAGGTCAGTCCCAGAGACCAGTGGCTCTCCTGGTGTCAGGGCCTGTTGAATAATGATTTATTGCTGGGCACCGTCACATGCCTCTGCCAGGTCATGCTTTCCCTATCTCAGTACAGCTGAAGGCTTAGACTTTGGCTTGTGAAGCCTGAAGAAATAAGAAGAGTTAAAGGCTTGGAGGGATTCACCTCTGTAAACGCTTAAGAAAATACAAACAAAAGCTATCTTGGTTTGGATGATATTTTTCAGTATTATGGTTGCCACTGAAAAATAACACTAATGTACTTATGGAAAATGATCTTTTCCTTCTTTTCAACATATTTATTAGAAATATCCTTTTCCTTCCATTCTTCACTCAGTAAAATCATCTCTTTCTCTAACATCACTTTCACTTCTCAACCCCCCTTTGCAGGAAAGCAAAGCTTTCCTTCATCAGCTACAAAACAAGGATGTGTGATAATGATTATGGTCTGATCTCCATAATCTCAGCCCTTGGAAATGAGGTTGGAATACTTTTTTTTTTTTTTTTTTTTTTTTTTTTTTTTGTGTGTGTGTGTGTGTGTGTGTGTGTGTGTGTGTTATAGTGGAAGAACCTTCCTTACCAATTTCTTTCATATGGATTCTGGCATATTTTATTTTATTTTATTTTATTTTATTTTATTTTATTTTATTTTATTTTATTTTATTTATTTTATTTTTATTTTTTCTTTTTATTTGGGTGGGATACATGTGTGAGTGTCTTTAATGATAATAATATGTAATAAAAAGTGAGAAAAAAAATAATTTATGATTCAGAACTTTTATGATACTAATGTAGGTAGGTATGCCTTTTGTATTTCCTATCTCCACGTACAGTTATATGCAACCACAGGTGCCTCCTCTGTATTTTTATCACCCAGGCTCTGCTTGCCGGTGACTCGGGCTGCCTGCAGCATCTCAGCTCGGTCTGAGCAAGCCACTAGATGGTGCAAGCAGACCTCGTTCCTCGGAGGGGACAGCTGCCGGCAGATGGCACGGCTGAGAGCCGCGACCTGCAGGGGTGGCCCGAGTCAGATTTTCCATTTAACCTGGTCCCCACAGCCGTTTGACACCGCCTGGGGGCCTGGTGCTGCTCTGCTGTGCTTCATCTGCTTTGGGAACCAGGGAATGACCGGGAGAAGTCCGTGCAAAGCGAGAAGCACGATTCTCCATGTAGGAGCTGAGGCATGTGTAAGTGGGTGAAGGGTTCAGAAGGAGAAGCAAACGAGTAATTTTTAGGAGGGAAAGAGTAGGAAAATGCTTAAACTTTATGTAGAGAAGCTATCTGTTCATAGTTTTAAAGCTAGAAGGGACCACGGCGATCATTTAGTGTGATGCCCTTAATTAACCTATATATAGAGAGAGTAGGTTTCAGGATGCTCCTCAATAAATTCTCATTTTACCCTTTATTTCAGTCAAAAATACCATTGAACCACATCTAGCGTCCCAAATATGATCTCAAAGGCCACGTGAAGAGGCATATCAAGGCACAGAGACTGGGGACAGAGGAGCAGAAGCCCCTCAGCCAGGCTCACCCGACCCCCTGAGATGTGCCGGTAACCATGTGGGGAGGCCGGGCTGTGCCAGCATTGCTGGTGTGGCCGGGCACATTACTGGAAGCAGCTCTGACAGGAGCATATGATTCAGGACTGGGCCCTTTCTACTCTCTTTTTGATTTCACGTCCCTTCGTCTGACTCACCTGAAGCAAATTACAATCCTCCTTGGCTTCCTCTGCCCTCCTCCCTTGAAGGGTGGTAATAATACCTCTGAGGGCTGTGGCAAGGCCTAATCTGTTTGTTCAGCATGGGAAAAAAGCTTTAATTAATAGTGGGAGAGGGACCAGATTCTAGTTTTTCATTGTTCTCAGTACTGATCTCTACAGGCCTTCTAGCATTAGAAAGTGAACATGCAAAATCTCGGGCAGAAAAACATATCTTGACGCTTTTCTGCCACAAAGTACCAAAGAATCACAATGAAAACAAAAGGTTATATAAAAGGCAAAGCAAAACACCACTCATCACACTAAATCTACCCCAAACAGATGGAGTCCTGATCAGCACTACTTTTAATGCCTGAAACCACAAGAGATGATTCTGGGCACACTTTCCACAGACCAGTTATACTAAGACCATGACTTGGTGTTGTGAAGTGCTAAGGATTGGCATCATGGTGCTTCAGGTCTTGCCCCTACCTGGCCTTTTCTTCCCTTTTCCTCCCATCCTATTGCCCTTCCAGCCCCATGCAACACCACATGCTTGTTGTGGCTCTCTTGTGCCATGACAGGTCAGGAACTGACCCCTGGGAGCTATACCCCAAATGCATGAGGCCTTTTTGCAGGAAGATGAGCTCCCCAATCCATTTCACAGCACCCTGAAGCAAGCAGCTGGGGGCTGGTATCACCACTGCACACATCTGAATGTCACAGAGCAGCCTGGGGGCGAGGTCTATCATCTCCACCCAGATTTTACACTGAAACAGCATCCCAGAGATAGCCACCTCCTCAGTGCACACATGCCTTTTGTCTCCTTTGGAGTCCACAGCCTTTGTTGGAAGCCTCCAAACACCATTTTTTGCTGTAGGGGTTATCTCTGAAGCAAACTCAGCCATTTCTGTGCTACTGCAAGCAGTGATTTTCCTATTCTGCAGCCGGTCAATATTTGAATTGGCAAGAAGGTGGATGTTTCAAAGGACAGATAATCTTTTGTTTGTTCTCTTCTAACCTTGCTGATACTCCACCCAGACTTCTGCTTAAATGTCACCAGTTTCTCTTATTATTACTATTTTTAGTGGAATTTAAGCTGCAACAGTAAGAGGCCATGGGGCCTGAATCATTCCAGTTTATGGCAGCATGGCTGACTATGACTGCAAAAGGCAGAGGGATATAACCACAGGAAATGTCAGCCCCACCATGACTAGCAATGACCTTAACCCCCCTGCTCAGCTGCTGAACTTTCTCTGCCCTGACATACACACACGGTGAAATACAATGGCTGGATAGCAATGGCAATAAATGTATTGTGAATGGCTCCGTGGAAACTGGGTAGGAAAAGGGAAGATTAACCAGCAGAGACATGCTCCCAAGCCTCATCCCCAGAGCACAATGTGCAACCTTCCTGTGAGGAGTGGGGGGGAAGGAGCACGGATTGACACTGATGGCCCCGTGCTTCCTCTGTTGCCTGCCCCTGGGCATCTCGGTGCTATGTGTCTGAAGGGATTTCTCTGTTTTCTTGCTGAAGGGGAGGACAGGGCAGGTGCTGAGCTGAAGAGCAAACACAGCCATCGCCATGCCCGCCCTGTGCCCACCTGCCCTGCTGCCTGCTCCCTGCCCCAGTTGCAGCAGGGCAAACAATGCCTTGCAGTGTGGACTGGCAGATTCGAGCAAGAGGAAACAGAAATGCATTTCACATGTGGTGTGAGGTGGTGGCCATGAATATACTGGAAACGAGCATATCCAAATATTAATTTTGACATCTGCCCAAGGAGTGTTGCTTTCTTTATTAGAAAGGAATGACTGAAAATCACTAAAAAATACTTCAGAATCATGACAGATCACACAGATGATAATTTTGTTGAAATGCTTCTTTAATGTTTGGCAAATTATTTTGGACAAACTCAAATGTCATAGATTTTAAAAAGAGGAGGATCTGTTCACTAATGATGCTGTTTGATTATCAAAGTGCTGTGCTTTAAATAGTATCATATATCTATGTGCAATCCCTGGCAAGGCTTATATGACTCAGAAAGGGAATGATTAACATTTAAAACATTCTCTATTTCTGCTTATTGTTTTTCTCTATATGCATCAAACCTGGTCCTCTTTCTGCATCTCTGAGCTCTGTATATAGACCTGAGAAACGGGAACAGAAGCACGTTACCATTGTAATCAAATTACACTAAATCACGTAGAGGGGAGTTTGTAATGTCATCAGCCACTGGCACTGAATGACTTGTTTCATAAAGAAATTCAAATTAAGTACAATATGTGATGCATACAAAGCAAGTATGTTCTGTTTGTGCAATATCCTCAAGCAGGAGCTCCACCTGCAGAATATCATTCCTGCTTTTATCAACACTTTAAATACAGCACACTGCTAAATGGCTAATAGGAGTGCTGTTTGGACTCAGCAAGTTGTATTCAGTCTGCAGTGAAACAAACTGCTTGGGTCAGTGCTTTATAATAGAGGGGTGTTGCTAAAAGTAATGATAAACCCCAACTGATGTATTAATATCAGTATGGGGGTAGCGTGAAGAAACTCCAGTCAAGGACTGGAAGCCCTTTGCACTATACACTGCACAACTAAATAATATGAGGTAATGCCTGTCCCAAGTTACATATAACCTACATCAAACAGAAGAGAGGAAGGGAGAGATGCATTAAGGAAAAGGAGGGAAAAATGGTATAGTCAAATGATCAAGAGGCAGAAATTTCCATCTGCCAGCTCTCCATCTCTTTGCCAAGATTTTGAACTTATCATGGGCTGAGGAAGGACAACAATGTTTCTTTAAGGAAATTATTGAAGAATACTTTTGGTGTCAAAAATAATGTGAAAGAAAGCACAGCGTATTTATAAAAAAAAAAATATATATAATGAAGTCTGAGCTTTGTTCGCAGAATGGAAGCATCCTGGCAGCACAGAAGTGCTCAAGGACACCCCTCCAGTCGGGCTCTGTGCTTGTTTGCAGCAGTGGGGTTTACTTTGGTATTCACATACACAGCCATGGCACTTGCCAGCAGGTGCAGCAAATGCAATTTGTTGCTATGGATATTTGTCCTGCCTTTAACTTTGAAGATGTTTTGGGTTATCTGAAAAACAAAGATGTAGCACGATGCTTTGACTTTACTATGATTGCAAATTATTTCTTTTATCCTTGATTTTCCCTTTATTGCTTTGCTGCATCTCTTTTATTTATTCTTGTGAAGGGAGAGACTATGGAGATATTATGATTTGAAAACATAAGCAATGGATGCAGCCTATTGAAAGTTCCTTTCATGTGGATGCGGGCTCTAGCAGAGCTAAATTAATGGTCATTTTCACAATAAAAGTGGAAGTTGGAGTACCTGATAATTTTGACAGAGAGAAAGCACAACGAAATCAATCCAAAGATATGGTTTGTAACTATAGGTTTGAATTTCCAGAACTCCTGAAGCTTACAGGAGTTCAATTCTCAGACCTCTGGCTTGGGTCTCTTCTCTGTGAAAGTAAGCGTGATCTGCTCCAACAGACTACATTTTAAAAATCAATATTTAATTTTGGAAATTTATCAGTTAAAGATATACAAAGTTGAACAATTATTTTCTGCTAATATTCTGGTAGTATTGCTGCTTCATATTTTGTATGCTTTTTTTTTTTTTTTTTTTTTTTATGATGATTGTTCACAACATACTATTTCAAACACCCTTCACTTCCCCCAAAATGCTTTTAATGAGACTACAAGTAAAAGTTATTGGGAAAAAAACATTGTTACACAGAAACCAATTAGCACCTTCATCAGTTCTTCACCTTCTTAACTGCAGGCAATCTAAAGAGTTAATTATAATTACAGTTACAGGTACAATTTGCAGCTTTCAGGAAATGTGTATGACCTGGATTCCTCAGACTGAAAAACACACAGAAAGAGAAAGCAAACAAGAATGAAGATATTCAGTCCTGTTAAAGTCCAAAACACTTTTTTTTCCCCATATCGGGGACTTAAATAGTAAACTAGACAGAGAAGATATTCATCTTCAGCACAAGTCAGTGTGCTGCTCTGTCCATTCCCATTGAAATTCAGGGTATGAACTCAAACTGATTGAAATCAGATTTATGCTTGAAATCTGCATATAACTCGTGTGAAGCATCTGTAGTGCCTGGATTTGATACCACTAAATGCAAAGCCCACTTATTGTGAGAATTTTGTTTGATAAATATACAGGTGCTTATCCAAAAAGCTAATCTTATCTGTAACTTTGAGTATATGATGGGACCCCCTAGAAGCTAAGAAAATAAGCAAGTGTGTGTAATATTTGTGGACATAGAGCCATAATGGCCAGTAAAGGACCTGCGAGTTGAAGGGAAGAGGTTATAAAAAGGGCTCTCCCTTAATTTAACTGAATGAAGCAAACAAACCTTTGCAGAATGAAAGTAAAGAAATCAGATAATGAATAACTATAAAGGCTCATTAGAACTTAGACGCGTTCCCCTCAAATATAATTACGGTTAATATGATTTCATCAAATGTCAGTGAAGAGCTGGAAACTCATAATAATGAAACAGTTTTTGCTCCTTCTGCCCTTCAGTGAGAAGGTCTCACCGGGCTTTATAAATATTGACGATGACTGACTCTTCCTGCAGGGAAAATGCGTCTGGCAGGTGCAGATGCCTGATCTAACATCCAGCCCCATCCGGCATCACCTGCCGAGCGTGAGGACAAGCCTTTTAGCTCCAAAGCTGCAGAGCTCGGCCATGGTGCCTGCATCCCCCACGCTTACAGAGAGCTGCTGCTGCCTCCCTCTCACCATGTGCCAGCAGTGGATGGTTTGCAGATGGGCACCCTGTACCTGGCACGTGGGATCCTGCAGAAGGAGAGGGACAGCGATGCTGCCCGTGCCTCCAGTAACATGCAGCTGGTGGGGACTGAAACAGATGGGACCTTCTGTGGTGTCCCAGAGGTAGGAAGGTGTCATCTGTGGCACCAAACATCTGTTTGCCAAACATTTGTCAGATCAGAATATCTGTCTAAATGCCCTCCCCTAAAATGTGCAATTTTTTCAGTGATTAATGAACTGTTGGATCCAAGCTTCAGTTGCAGTGAGGTGGTTTAGAAGGCAGAGGAACTGCCTGCTGAAGGGCTAGCCCTCTATACTTCATACGTGGCTGACTTTGTTCACACAGAAAAACTGGAGAAGAAATGAATTTTTTAAAAAAAATAAATAAATAATTGAGGTAAAAGTTAGGCAAAGGCAGGATTATATGGCAAAGAAGATATTCCACATCAAAGAATCCTGATTTTATATAACTTCTCCCTTTTCTCCATTTCCTTTCCAGAAAGGTAGAAATGATGTACAGCAATGTTTAATACCCGTGCAGCCATGCGCAGAGGAATCCCTTCGCTCTCTTTTTGGAAACACTCTCCTGCTCACAGGCTGGTCTCTGCACAGCGATGGATAAACTTCAGGGTTTTTAAACACAGTGCTCAGCAAATCACATTTTTCCATTTCATGACTTCTCTGGCTTTGTCCATCGTGTTGTACTCTGCTGCATTAAAGAAAAATCTCTGGTAGGCAAACTAAGCTCTCCTAAGGCTGTCATGGAGAGCTCTGGGCTCAGCGTAGATTTTACAGTCCGTGGCTTCTCAGTTGGAACAAGTGTATCTTTTGACTCTCTGTCTCGGCATGGCATTTGTATGATAATGCCTCTCAAGGATTCCCTGTTTGGATGAAAGCTAGCAATGCCAGTCACGTATCTCTCCCAGCACTTGCAGAAAGCATCCCCAGGCTCCCCAGGGAAAGCAGCCAGCCCTGCCCTTTACGCAGGCTCTGCAGGCTGCTTCTGCAAGCTGCCTCCTCCACTCGCTCCAGGTTGCAAGCCCCACATCTGGGACACTGCAGGCAGAGGTGACAAGTGGCCAGGCCACCTGGCTGTGCTGACCAGGTCATGCATGTCTCAGCAACAGCTTTGTTATTTCTAGTTATCTTTGCAATGGAAAAGGGCTGGATTGCTCTCTTCCCTGTCTCAGAGAAGGCTTGGTACTGCTCATCGGCTCCAGCCAGGACCAACACTTGTCTGAGGGATACTGCAAATGTTCTTTTCCATAACAGAAAGCTGCAAGGGGCCTTGCTGCATTTTCCCCCACCTGTGGTAAGGCTCATGGCATTTTGCTTGCTGACACCACCTGCCTCACACCTACGCAGCCCCCTTTCCTACATGCCAAACAGAGCCACTCACAATTTTTTGCCATTATAGCAGTTAATTACAGGTTTGGTAACCATCTGACATGCCAAGTTCATTCTTCTGTTACGTTAGCATCAATATTTGGATACACTGACAAAAAGAAAGGCATATAAGAAGGTACAAGTGTAATAAAGCATCTTGTTGAACAGCCTTGCTCCCTTCCCATAGGATCACAGCACAGGGCACCGAAGCACTCCTCATACCAGCTTCTCCATGGAGGTAGGCAGGACATCCACAGAAAATGCATCTAGCTGGCCTCATGCGTGGATGTCTGGCAGGTACAAAGTCATCATTTTGCCTCGAGAAGTCTTTGCAAAGTGAATAATTTGTGAGTCAGAGAGCACTGGGGAGGCAGCACTACATGCTTTCCCTGCTTTTTGTGTTTTCCTCAAGGCAATGGCATTTGATGATGGTCAGAGGCAAGAAACCAGCATAAACTGACCCTTGCTCTGACTGTTTCATCTGTTTTAATGATAAAACTCTGTTAACTGAGTATATTCAAGACTTTTATAGTTGCTTTTCAAGTTTCTCTACAGACTGTTACTAGAAAGTTGCCCCAGACCCACTCTCTAACACACAGTCACGTAATGAGCTTCTTTACAACCCTTCCATTGCCAGGAATCAACAGGATCCATAGCAAAACCGTGGTACAAGTCACCATGGTGGTGAAATCAGTTTAATTCCTGCTATGCCAAGGGAGGACAACTGTGCCCTCACAGTGCTGCAGGCTTGGCAGTGCCACTTGCTTCTGTTGGGGCTCCTGTGCATGCTGTGCATGATTACTTAGCTCATTAAGTCTGCACAGACTTAAAATCGCTCAAAATGCTGACAGAAAATAGGAAGAAGCACAGACAATTTTGATGACTTCTAACATGGAACTGTAACCTTTGATTTTCAGTCATGTCAGCATGGGCCAGAGATCTTGTGCATGGGCAAAGCCTGCTATTGCTAATGCAAATACAGCCACTAGCACTACTTTTATTTCTTTTTTTTTTTTTTTTCTTTTTTTCTTTTTTTTCCCCCCCAAATAAAATAAGGAGCAAAGCAGACTTTCTGCTAATAGGATTCCGATTCTGAATTTGAATATGTGGAATCACTGTTGGGCACTGACCGGGAAAGGATCATTTGCTCAGTGTTTTTTGGGTCATTCATTTGTGAGATAGTGAAGCACAAGCCCGCACAATCTGAGTTTGCTAGTGATGTTTTCTTGGGGCACAGAGCTAATTAGCCCCTCTGAAATTCCTACTCAATCCCTCATGGATTTCTATCTGAAAAAGCTCAGAAAGCCAATATAAGAATCCGTGTTAATGCTTTATGTCTGCCATTTACTATTTTTCAGTGCAGGATCAGTATCAGTGCAGGAAAAGTATTGCAGCCTTTATAACTTGTTACATTTCTAAACACATACACTATTCTGATCATTTGATCTTGAGGTCTCTTCCAACCTAGAAATTCTGTGATTCTGTGATTCTGTGATTACTACAGCTGCCTTTAATTTAAAAACAAATAAACAAACAAAACAGTAAAGGGTTTGTTCTGCTTTGTTTTGCTGCTGCCAGCATAAGCTCTGAAGAGGATGGGTAAGAACTCCAACATTTGTACCTTCAGGTCCTTGCTGCAAGCACTGCCGAGCATCTGAACACTAATGCTGGGTAACACCATGGATTTCAGGGGATCTTCAGCACAACCAGCAGCTCCACTTGCAAGAAGCATTAATGGTTGCATATCAGTCCTGTTTTTCTACAGTTTCCTTCACTTTCCACTGTCTTGTTTCCCCTGTTCACCTTTTATTTATTCTGCCGTGCTTGCAATGTCCATTGCTCACCCATGCTGCCCCAAAAGCTGTTTGTGAGAAACCACTGCGCAGAGATGCTCTGCAAACTACAACCTGTGAGCGCTGTCTCAGGAACAAATGTTATGCTCATATTATAAACTCAGGTTCTCACAACAATTTCCGTAGCAGGTTGACAACAAGTTTCCTCTTCAGCTGAGCACACCCATCAAGCAGCTGCAAAAAATTACAGGATGTGAAATTTTTCTGTATCCTTCTCTCTGTTAGTGGTAAGGATATGATGGAGCTGAGCTCCCTTCCAAACCTCTAAACTGTGCTCCCCAGGAATACTCCAGCTAACTCTGCTCAAACCAGCCGCCGCTGGATTATTTCTAGGCATTAAAAAGATTTTCTTCAAACAAACACATTTAGGATTTTCTAATAGCAATTTAAACCTAATCTGAGAATGTCTGGAAGTGGAAAATGACTTCTACATGCTGAGGATAGTGTTCCATTACCAGTAATTTATTGTCTTTAAGAGCATCACTGGAACATTTATTGACACAACAAAACACAGACATTTCTGGTTTATTGTAAAATCTCATTGCACTCAGCCATTTGTGACTAAGCACAGAAGTGCAATTTATATTCCCAGGCAGGGCTTCCTATTTTTCCAAGTGTTTAGACTCATATGAAGATTTTGTTTTTTTGAGAGTAAAAAATTTCCTGTTGAAAACAAATGCTGCAAAACTGCAAGTCCTCTTGGTGGAAGAAGATTGAACAGGATTTTTAAAAATGGAAGAACTTGGCTGCAGAAATTTACTACAGCACTTCCATTAGTATATGCAGGTCCCTATGAAATGGTGACACCTTTGATTAAACAAAGTATTTCAGTTGTTCTAGATCTTAATCATGTTCCTGAGTATGACGAATTGTAAGTCAACAGGCTCAGCTAAGACATAAGTTTAATTTGTGTTAATTTACATGACTCTAGTCCAGAAGGATAGAAAAGAGAACACTGTTTAGAGAGCACTGATTTATTTATTAAAAAAATAATATATATGTATATAAAAGTAATTTTTACTATTGCTAGCATGCTTTGGGATCCATTCCTGCAAACTAATGTCTTGAAGTGAAGAAGATTATAAGTGTGAGTGGCTGGGAGGGCTGTCAAAGTATTAGAGCAGAAATCTTCTCTAAGTTTCATCCATTAGAAAAGGGTGAGGGAATAAGCCCATGGATGGTTTTAAGCTACTTCATGTGCCTTACAACAGCCAAGTTTTTGTTTGAGCTGTCTCAGGAGCTCCTGTATCTATTAGTCTTGATTTTCTTTGGTCTAGCAGAAGATTTTACTCTCTTTCAATATTCCACTTAGTTTCTCTATTTTAACACAGTGCTCTTGGAAATGAAACAAAAACTCACATATGGGGTGTGAAAGAGATGATCAGCTCTTAATGAGACCTGCAAAATGCAGTTCTGGACCTTCCCAACCAGAGTCCTGTAATGTGTGGATTTTGCATTATAAATAGAGAATGTTATGCAATAATCAGAATAAGCTCAGAAACTTTTTTTTTTTTTTTTTTCCCCAAAAAAATTCAGACCTGTCCAACATCAGGTTAAACACTGTCATAGGATTCTTCAGAGACATTCATGTTTCTTGGTACATCTGTCTGGCCTTCAGTCCTACCAAGACCTCTATTGTCTTTCAAAAGGGAAATGCGCTGTCTTCATAGGTCTGTCTAGGAGAGCCACATTGCTCCTGCTTTCAGAGTTGCAGCTCTCTTTCTCTTTTTCTGATGCCCATTGGAAGTGTTTCCTCATGTTTGTGGCCAAACAGCTTTAAATAAAAGACTACAAGCCGGTTATTTAATGATGTCTTTCATGGGAGAATTTCAAATGTAACTCAATACATTAACTCAAAAGGCTGTGCAAAGCTACAGGGGATTAGGTGTGGAGTGATACATTACACAGAGGCAATTATGTCGTGGTTTTGTGGTTTGTCCACAGCCGTAGGGGTGAGCACAGAGCAGGGGTACCACATACTCCTCTTCTGCCCCTCGCCTTTCACAGATGAGCAGGACATTTTATTTAAGACCTCAGCCTTCTGCAAAACCACAGCAATTCCCTCCAGACCAGGCAGTTAACATTTCATACTGACTGCATTTATAGGTAACGTATTACATACAGGTCTGAAGAGATTTTATATATGCCAATAATATAAATAAGGCCACACAAAAGCTCTTCTTCTCCCAGCTGATCTAGTATCTTTGTTCCTGCATTACACTTGTTTGTTTTCTCTCAAGCTCTGAACGTTTCTTTGTGCTCTTATCCCATAATGATTTCATTAGGATCCATGAGGCTGTTGCATCAGCACCGTGCATTCAGCCCAGGTGTTGGTAAAATTATAATCTGTGGGAAGCAATCACAGTATTTGCCAGCTTGCAGATCATGCCTGCTCTGGGGGGTTTGCTTGTTTTTCATTATGAATTTTCCACAGGGTTTAATCCAAGATAATATATTTAGATGAAGGCCTGGAAATTGATTCAATGCCACCAGCACCCACCTACTGCACGGGAACAGGGAGCCCTGACAGCCAGCTGGGCAAATGTTTTGTTAAGCCAGGCCCCCTGGTACAGCTTTCAGGCTGGTGGAAGGCGCTGTGCTTTGTCCTGGTGGTCCAGCTACTGCCTGAACTGTAACCAAGAGACATAGGTGATCCTGCAGGATTTTTCTCCAGTTTTTCTATCTTTGCCTTTTTTTGTATGCCTTTGTTTCTGTTAAGTGGAGGCTTACACATCCATGGGAAGTCTGGAGCCAGTTTCAGACGTGCAGAAGAGGAGAACCTTCCCTGGCCATCAGCTATTTCCTCCTGTTGGAGGCAAGCCTTCATGAATCCTGGAGTTATGTCTTGAACATATAGAGATGCCTGGGCTGAGTTCAAGCACACAGGGCTCTTTCCTCTAACTGGACTCAAGACTTGGTAAAAGCATGTCCCTGCCTAGCAGGCCTGCTTCTGTGTTTCCACTGCTGCCTTTCCACTTCTCTGGGAAATGCACTTCAAAACTTTTCCAGCTTTGTGCCCGTTGCTGTCTCTGAGCTAGTTACATTTCCTCTTTCCTACCAACACCACCAATGATGGTGATAATGCCAGCCTTCAGGGCTGACCCACCTCATGCTCAGGATCTCTTTTGCACAGGAGACTCTTGACCCCTGCATTCATTCACTTGGACTTGGCCAGTTCTGCAAAATGAACCAGCACTAATGCAGGCGGCCCCCAGAGAGAAGAGGATTGAACCCTCTTTGTGATTCAGAGCTCTGCTGTGTTGTGGCAAAGGGCTTGGGAAGTGCGTGAAAGCTGGCTACTCTTTTAACCAGTAGATAAATGTTAAAGGTGAAGAGCTACTTAGACCAAATTGACCTTATAGCTTCCCGTACACTTCTGAGCTACTGCACAGGCTAATAAAGCAGGAAGGCCTTTGCCTGTGAAGCCCAGCCACTGAAGCAAGAGCTATTGCTTCCTTTCCCCACAGCCTGCTCGGCCTCTGCTTTGCCCTCGTACTTCCCAATGCAAGCAAATGGTGCATTACCCTGTAACTGAGGGGAATTAACATCTTACACATACACACACATACCTGCCAGCACACACAGGCCCTAGCACACGTTTATGTGTGTGTGCTGTGTGTGTATAAACACACACACATTATCATTACTAACCAGATTTCTTCAAACATAACATTCACAGCTTGTGCTGGAAGAGACTGTGCTTTTCGCAAAGCCACAGTTGCAGAGGATGTGAGAACAGTCAATATAAACACAATTTACATGCAATGACCAAATTCCTCTAAGCTCCAGGGACAGGAAAGATTTTTTGTCAGATGCCTTTTAGCTTCAGACAGATTTCTGAAGAAAATAATTAGGTTTGTAAAGCTGAGGCCAGCATGCGTCCCCATTGATCATGGAGCTAACAGTGGGCTGCCCTGGGGGCTGTGCTGACTGCAGACAGAAAACCAGCTCAGAAGGAAGAGAGAGAACAAGGTGCTACTTAGCCTAGTTATTTTCCAGCTTTTATTGTGCTTGGAGGATGCTCTTTTCTCATCAGAGCAATGGAACATGTCAGAGCTAGAGGTTACTGTCACTAACCTGTGGTCAGTAATGTCACCGTGCTCACACAAAGCCTGCCACCAAAAACGCTAAGAATAGCTCCCACCGCCGCCTCGCAGCATGACAGCTCTCCCGGCCAGTTCTGAGGAGGATCACGTTAAATCCTCAGGGTAAAGCAGCTTTTCCTAGTGCTTCTTTAGGCTAAGTTTTGAAGGAAGTCTGACAGGAGCGGATGAGCACGCCAGGAGGACATCTCACCAGGTGGGCTGCGGGTGAGGCTACCAGGCAGGCCGCTGCAGCCCCACAAGGTGCCTCGCTGAGCAGGCACTGCTGGCACCTCTTCTGCCATCACTTCAGCTGCTGTTCCCATACGTAGCTAAATATTCTCTCCTATAACCTGCTAGCCTGGGTACTGCAGATTGTGTGCTTTCCTCAGGGGTGGCTGTGGACATGGAGCAGGAATGGAGTGGAGATTCTCGGCTCAGCCACTTTCCCCAGAACTGGAAGAGATGAATGTTTTTTTTCCTAATGTGAAGAGCAAATAGTTCAAAATGTTATTTTTGAAGGAGTGATGTTGTGCTGCAGAATAAAATGTCCTAGTTCTGAAACTCTCTACAAATTTCAGACCCTTATGGTAATTAAATAAATTGTTTTTAACCCATTCCTTTTTAGAGGAAATCCCCAAACTGCACAATCTCTCTTCTTCCCCTGCCTCCCATCTATCTACCCTGAGCCATTCTAGCTCTTTGGATGAGCCCCTCATAGTCTTAAACCTGGGTATCACACACAGTTATTCAGCTAAATCCAGGCAGGCTGTAGTTTAGCATAATGGAATAATAAACAAATGACCCTTTTAAAAGCAAAATTCTACTTTTTTTTTTTCTCTTTCTCCTCAAAGCACTACATGCCACAAAGGGCAATCATGTTTATTTATATACACACATAAATACATTCACACATATACTCGCTGTGGGTTATATGGCAGCAGATTAAAACACAATGTATATCTTCAACTCCTGGGGAAAATGAGATGCATTACTCAGTGAATCTAACTACCACACTGCCTTACTACATAGTAATTAGTAGCATGACTCTTGGGCACAAAGAAGAAAAGTCTTGAAAGAGCTACAAAGGTTGAAAAAGCTGACTAAGTATATTACTTGTTATTAGTAAGCTGCCAGGTATGTCTTCCAACTTAAATAATAAGAATTATTTATAGCGGGATTTTTCCCCACTAGCAATAACTGTAAATTATTAATTCATACAGAAAGCTGAGATAATTATGAATTATTGCAAGTTAAACTGCAAGCTGTGGAAATAAAAGTAAATCTTAAAAAAAAAAAAAAAAGACAGCTTTGAAGGGAATTATTTTTCCCACAGGAGCCAGCAAAGTATTGTGTTTCTCAGCCTGGATGGTGAGAACTCTCGCATGGTTTTATTTTTTTGTTTGTTGGTGGTTTCTATTTATTTATTTATTTATTTAAGTTCAGCACTGAAGGAACCTGGAGGCAAACCAGCAAAATGGCACTTCTCCCTGGTGCTTGTAACAATGTTGTGTCGTGTGCTGTGACAGCATCCAGCTGTGCACAGGGGACATCTTGCCACAGGGAAACTTCTTAGCGGAGATCAGAATTTTGGCTGCCAAGTCGTAGTTTTTCTGCAGCATCTCTCCCAGACTCATGATCATTTGTAGTATTGCTGCCTGTGTGTTCTTGGCTATTTTATTTGTCTGAATAGCTCATTTGGTTATGCACCATAGAGGTGATTGAGGAGAGCCTACCAGTCAGCTGGCCAAAGTCTAAGCATCAAGACTATGTTAAACGATATTTGGGTCACCAACTGTATGATGCTCAGTGCCTTTAGCCTATGTCCTAAAGTGCTAGGGGTGCCTCCCTCAGAGGGGAGCATCCATATGAACAAATGCTAAGTTCTCAAAATTTGGATTCCCGTATAAATATGTGATTTTGGAAGTTAGTTTTGAGCTTATAGATGTTATTTATCAAAAACTAATAAAGTTATAATATTATAATCTGGGTATAACAGGCACATGTATACTTCAAAGGACAACTAAGGAAAAAAAAAAAAAAAGGCAGATACTTTAAAAAAAATAAATTTGAACATCTTTTTTCAAAGCATGAAATTTGTATTTCATTTTATATTTTGTTTACGGGGAGTTCAATAGGGAAACCAAGTCATAAGCAGCTTTCCAAACATAATGTTCAATTTCACTATGCTCCTACTCCTCTTTTACGTGTTCTTTGGTAGACAAAAAGTTCCCTGACTAGGGATAAATAAATAGTGGTGAAGGAATGGAATACACTCTATACCTGCACAGCAGCAAACCTTGTGTCTTCCTGACCTGCTTGCTTCCTAGAGGTAAACATGATTTAATCAGCTAGATTAATAAAGCAATAGTGTCTGTGCACCAGTGGGCATCTCCGCATGCAAATAAGTACACTCAAATGCTCTATGCTTGTCCATGCTAATAGCTCAGGCATGCTTATGCACACGTATTTTGGCATTAGTTGTCTAAAAGTCAATTGGCTGAGGGTAAGAGAAGCTAGGAGAGTAGGAGAGAGGAGTGACTTCAAGCAAAGTGGCCAGATGCTGCCAGCATGAATGTCAGCATGGCAGGGACAGGCAGAGGAAGGAGAGAAATTCTGGAAGACAGACTTGGGGGGGGGAAGGGGATGTTCTCCCCCTGACATGTGGGTGATACAGAGAAAGGAGCAAGAGGCTTCTGCAACTGCATCCCTCCTCACAGACGGCTGGAAAAGCATCTTTGTCCACATCTGCTTTCTGACAGATGACAGTAACAGCAGCACTGCTATCAGATAACTCTCCTCCAAACTGCTGTGCTTACAAAATGCCCAAACCCATGATTTCCTGATAGGAAATTGCTATGAACATTTCATTGAAAGGTGAAATTTATTTTCCCATGCTGACCTGGCTCCTGTTGCTGACCCGGGCAGTGTTCCCTGCCTCCTCCTGCATTCCTCCGCAGTCCTCAGCTCAGTGATGTGATTTATGGTGCAAGTGCCTTCAGGATATGAACCCTCGTTTGTGAATCAAGAGTTTAGCAATACCCACTGGGGGCATTTGTTGTGCACAGGTAAAATTGTTCCCATACGAACATAATGCTTAGTGGATATGTCAAATGAAAACAGAACAACCTGCATGCAAACAAAACAGGTGCTATTAGCACATCCTCTGCCTCTTTTCACTGTTTTTAGGAAAAAATGTGTGTAGTAAACAGCACACTGCACTGAATTCACCCCATTCCTAAAGCCTGCTAGACCTCTGCCAGCGATGGATTGGGACCTGAGATCAGTTTAGACCACGTTGGTTTTTCTTCAGCTGCTACTTTGCCAAGACTTCACAGAGTAAATGGCTTTCATTAACTAATAAATTAATTCTCAAATGAACAAACCAGCACAGGCAGTTTGTTTATGGCACGAAGCGAGTGCTGCTGCAGGAGCACCAGGCTGAGTCTGAGCACCACGCCACAGGCAACCCGCGTCCTAATGGCATCGTGCTGCAGGGGCTCGGGGTGAAACTACATGAATACAGGGAACACCGCTGAAGAAGAACTGTTTGCACAGCGGTGTTGTCACCGCCTTCAGCCTGCCGTTTGCTTCTGGAGCTGTTCAACTCATCGCAAGGCTCATCCCGACTTCGGTGCTCTTTACCGGGGGCGAAGCACCGGGAAGAGGGTGAAGCAGAGAGCAGCCCCCAGGCTGGGCAGCGGCTGAAAGCTGACTTCTAAGCCGCCGTGAATCTTTGCCCAGCAGCCTCCCCTGCCAGCCCGTGGTGCTGGGGAAAGGCTCAAGGGGAGCGGGCTGGGCACGGAGCCCGGCGCTCCGGGCAGGGCGGCTGAGCGCTGCGGATCGCTCAGGTTGGGAAGGGACACCCAGAGGGTCTCTGTGCCCCGCCTCCTCCTCCTCCTCCTCCTCCTCTTCGTCGTCGTCGCCCTCCTCCCTCCTCCTCCTCCTTCCTCCAACCCCTCCTCCTCCTCCTCCTCCTCCTGCCCAGCCGGCTGGCAGCGGGCTGCTGGCCGGGGTCCTGCGAGCCGGGGCGGGCCGGGGCAGGGCGAGGAGGGGGCTCCGGCCTCAGCCCCTGGCCCGGGGCGGCCCCCGGGGGCCTCCGCGAGGCCGCGGCCAGCGGCAGAGGCAGCGGCGGCGGCGGCGGCGGCGGGGCCGGGCGGCATGGCCCGGGGCGAGGCCAGCATCATCCGCTGGCTGCGGGAGGGCCGGAGCTCCCGGAGGCTCATCCTCCTCATCGTCTTCATCGCCCTGCTCCTGGACAACATGCTGCTCACCGTGGTCGGTAGGCGACCGGGTCTGGCGGTGGGGCTGCGCGCTTCGCCGTCGGTGGCTCGGGGGTGGGTCGGTTTCTGGTTCGTGGCTGTGTTTTTCGTTGGTTTCTCTCCCCCCCGATTTATGCCAGCAGTAATCGCCGGTGACAGATGTGCTGCTTGGGTGCGCGAGTGATGCTCGCAAACTAAAGGTTTTCAAACACGTTGGGTGCCCCAGGTACTGCGGGCACCGGCACAACCAGCAAAGTCTCACTTTGTTTCTCTGTCACTTGCAGGATAAGGAATTGCATAAAACCACCTTCATAATTTATTTATTTTCCCACTGAAAGCCACTAAAACTCCTCAGAATGACGACACTGATATTTTTAGCTCATCATCTTTTTTCCTCCTGCGGTCATGCAACTGAAACACCAGGCTAGATAACGCTGGAGATGCCTGTTTCCTTGCGATAGTTCTCCTCCCCCCCACGCTGCTCGTCAAATGGTAGATTAATAAGAAAACTATCTACATGGGTTTTAAGAAAAGTGCTTCTAGGAGATGGTTTAATAAAATAATCAGAGTTTTGATCAAAGTTGAAGGTGCGACTTTTACTAGCTTCAAGTGGCACGGTGTCATGAGTTAGGAATTAACTCAAATCAAGTCCTGGAACATTTTTTGCTGGTAGTTCTTTAAGTCCCCATGTCAAAAGGCTCCTTTTCATATCTATTTTGTCCAAGGGATCAGAGAAACTCCTGGCTTGTGCCCACACACTGCTCATGGAGCGTGGAGCCCACCCTGTGCAGTGCTGCCCTGCCAGCCTCAGCTCCCGGGGGGGGTTCAGCTTAAAGCTGATGCCTTTAACAAAAACTCCATGAATACTTTTACCAAGTCAGTTTTGTATTTTTTAAATGAACATCCTTTCTTATAAAGTTGTTAATGTTTCCCTATTTTTTCTATAAGATGTGTGCTAGAAGCCCTTAAAAGTATTTTGGTCTGCAGACTCACTGAAAGATGGGGCTGTGTCAGAAGGGAGGCCAGGCGACTCTGCTGGTTCTGTCACTGATGCTTCCCAGTAGAATGAATCTTACATCTGTTCCAACCAACGTGGATATGCTAGTTTCTGAGATACACGTTAATACAATTAAATTGCAGCTATGAACTAAAGCTTATAAAGCACGTCCCTTCTAGGTGCTGTTTTCAATGTAAATTTTAAAGAAATAGTGAAATATGTAAACAGCAATACATCAATTCTGATTACTCATTTTTTGTGGCTTGTTTTGTTAACATGTTTTATTACTTTTTACTATTTTGGCTTAATGCTAGTTTCAGTGCTTTTCTCATTATTCACGTTTTCACAATCTAATAAAGGGATTTATGCAGTCATGTGCAACAGTCTGTTCAGACATGGGTTTTGATACTTCTCATATTTTTCTTTCTGAGTTATCTCTGTATAGAAAAAATTATAATTACAAAAACTGGCAAAAAAATAAAGACTAATGTAAAAGAACCATGTTTTAAATTGTACTATTTAAGTTCTGTGTTTCAGTCTTTTAAAATCCTTACTGATGTTATCAGTAAGGAAGCCTTGTACTTCCCAATCAATGACAAAGCAAACAAGAAAATTTGGTGATTCCATTTGTACGTAACCTTACGGTAAGATGCTAATATTTTCTATTTGTTTTTCCAGTGCCAATAATTCCCAGTTACCTTTACAGCATCAAACATGAGAAAAATGCATCAGAAGTCCAGACTACTAAGCCTAACGTAGTTTCAGCAACGATGGACAATTTTCAGAGTATCTTCTCCTACTATGACAACTTGACGATGGTTACTGGGAATGCGTCTGCTCAGCCAGGCCCCAGAGAGCTGCCCCACACCCCGACAGAACAAATGACAGTGAACGTGACTGCTCCTCCATCTGATTGCCCTAAGGAGGACAAGGACCTGCTGAACGAAAATGTTCAAGTTGGGCTGTTGTTTGCTTCAAAGGCAACCGTGCAGCTGATCACTAACCCCTTCATAGGGCCACTGACAAACAGGTATGTTATGCAGTTAGGATTTGTGTTCATGGTTTAGTCTGGGTAGGGATTTCAAAGTACTTCTGTCTCTGTTGTGGCCCTGTTTTCCTGGCCTTCTCACTTTATCTGGAAGAGTATCTTAGCGAAACACATTTGATGAACACATCTTCTGAATGACCGCATCCTTTCCGAAATAAATCAGTAAGCACACAAGCCACTTGACAGTGTTGTACACTTCTCTTTTTCTCCAGCTCCTGAGTCCTCAGGCTTTTATAGAAACTTTTACTGAGGTGGTGTTGAAATTTCTTCAATACAGTTACACAGGGCTAAGATGCTATGGCTAAAAGATGCTACAGCTACAGGGCTACGGCTACAGGGCTAAAAGATGCTACGGCTCAGTAGTTACAAGGATCAAGCTCTGTGACTTGGTGACACATCTATTACACCTGTATTAGGCAAAAATGATGTTGAAGGTGTAGGCAGTGCTCAGATCTCTCCCCAGCTCTTGCAGACCTGCAGCTCTTGGTGTGCTTTAGTGCACAGCAATTCTGAATGTCCCGAGGTAAGGCCAAGTGGGAGGTTCTCATGGGCTTCCACAGAAAGGGAGCAGGTCTGACAAACCCTGCTGGTGCCACGTTCATCTCTGAGTTCAACAGCTCAGATTTACATCTGTGCATGATCTGCTCTGACTGTCAAATTGTCCTCTCTGAGTCCATGTGTACGTTTGATGTATTGAGCAGAATGTGTTTGGGTAGGACATTACAAAAAATCCTCCTGAGCAGCATAGGAGATGCATGCACCAAAATAAATCGCTTACAACAACAGCAAACAAATAAACAAACAAAACCAAATTCAAGCACTAATTACGTTTACGCAGAAATTAAAAAGTATTTATAATATCATTTAAATTTTTGGTGTTAATAATTAATTTGATTTTATTGTTAGTGTTCTGTGTAATTGTTCCCCACAGAACAAGCTGCAGCCCTTCTAAACGGAGTGTGAGATCAATCTCTGTAGGAAATAAGCTCCAAATTGTACTTAGGTCACCAACTCTCATATTTCTTATTAATCTATTTTTACAAAGAAAACATTTTCCTTTCAGAAAATTATAAGCAGAGGAAATTTTTCTGTTTCCTGTCTTGTAAAACACTTCTGTTTAGGCAGTCAGTGCTTACCACAGGTGTCAATAACCAAACTAACTGATACTCTTTAAGGCTGGATATTTCAGGTTTTGAACTAAAAGCACCTTTCTTGGATTTTACAGCTCATATACACACTGTTTAATTTCAGTCTGACAGAGGAGTTTCCAGTGGAGGGATGAGCAGTGGTTGGACCCCCAATGTTATGAATTCAAAACCTGTATTAAATCTGTGGAACTGATATAGACACAAAAGTTTTACATTAGATAGACAGCTTCATTTCTGTTTTATTTCACCTTATCTCCTCCCGTGTATCACTGCTCTGAAAGTTTGCCCTTACAAAATCATTTTTACACAAATATTGTTGCAATTTAAGGAGGAAAACAGATTTTTGTTACCCAGATTTCCTATATTGCTTTGTTAGGCACATCCACAGGCAAAGCAGCATGAAGTCAAATCATATTTCCATAACAGTTCTTTAGCTATTCTAGGTTTTACCAATAATTGTCTGTATCATTGCCTTATCTCCTATCTTACTTTTCTCCTTATTCTGCTGTTCTTATCATCATTTCCACAAACTGTCAAACCAGGGAAAAAGAAGTAAGGCACCACATGTTACCAGTGGTTTCCCAACGAGTGGGAAAAGGACAATCAAGGAGAACACATGGCCCCGTGTGGCACGCCGTCCTCCCATCCAGGCAGAAATGAGTGTCTTCATGGCCAAGTGGCCCTAAATTAGATTTAAGGATTGCTGGTTTTCTTTCATGCACTGTTTGTGTCTCGGAGCAGTGTCTGCCTTTCTTCTGAGAAATGTTTAGTGGGAAATATCAGTTCACATATTTATCAATTAACTGTAGAAGCCACTGGCAAAACAAAACAAAACAAAACAAAAAAAGAACAAACGCAACTAAAATTGATATTTCCTAAGAACAATGTATATGTGCAGTTAAAAGGAAGTGTGAAAAATGATTATTATAAATGAAACAGAAGACGTTTGAGTCATCATTATAATGACTCTACCACTGATAAGCTGTTTAATGATAATTATTATTGCTGTTACTGCTTCTGCAAAATTTCAGCAAAGTATCACAGCTCAGATTGTTAAACAAGCATGGAGTTACTTGTCTTAAAGACACAATGTCTTTAAGTGCTTGAGATTGTATAGGATGCAACAGACTGTTCCACTCATATTGCCAATAAGTGGCAAGTCTGTGCCACAAGGCTGTGCCAGTAATTACTGAGTTTAGGTCTTCCGAAAACCTTGTAGGCTTTTTTTTTTTTTTTTCCCACTTTTTCTATAACTTCTGGAGCTGAAAAATTTTAAAAATAAATTTCAAAATTAGTTTCAAGAAGCAAGCTATGCTAAAAGGTGTCTTATTTAAAGCCCATCTCCTTTCAAAGAACACCAAAGAAGACCCAAACCCATCATTGTGAGCTGTCAGCTGATGGAACACCACCATTTCCCTTTGTGCTAAGTTCTAGTGAAAATCCCAGAAAACAAACTGCCATCACTGCCCCTGAGCCTTCTTCTCTTCCTTCCTACATGTTCAGAGGTTCACTGGGTCATGACCTGGAGGAAAATATTCCTCTTGTCATACATCTCCACTGGGGCTGAAGATGGCCAAAATGCCAGCCAGGGCAGGCTGAGCGAGCGGTGCTCATGTTGGTATTGCTGTAGCTGTACTGTAACAGGGTTAAAGTCAGTAGATTGCAATCCTGTAATGGATAGGCAATTAGGCTCTAATCATCCACAGCTGCTAACCTGGTCAGTGTAACCTTTATTTTACTGCTGCACAGGACCCATCAATTGGTCGTCTCATTGCAGTGTAACATTATTAGTGAGTGTAATCCACTTCCAAACAGTTCTGCAGTCTGGGGTCAGCATGACCCTGAAATGGGGTAACTCAGGCTTTCTCTGTCACTGACAGCCTTTCCTCTCCCTCCTTCAACTGATGACTGGCTTTTTTTGGGAGTTGGAAACACTTGTAGGAAGCACTTTCAGCTATATGTAGCCTCCCTGAAACATGCTGGACCCTCTGGTTGCTTCTGCTTCTCTTGTAGTGTTTTGTGAGGAGTGCCCAAGAAAATGACTTGTTAAGGTGTGATAGCAAGAAAAAGGAAGAGACAAGACAGGAAAAACGTAGAGATAACTGTGATGGAGCACAGCATGTTGTGCTCCATTCAAATTAGAAACTGCATATGCACAGGTTTCACATGGCAAGAACAGGAACAGCCCAGGACTGGGGACAGAGTCTCTGAACAGCTGGCTGTTACAGGTAGTGCCTCCCCTTTTTGTGATCATTTGTTATATATTGTAATTTTTCCGATCAGTAAAAACTCCCAGTCTGTGCTTTCTCATGTCTGTTGGACAGCCCAGAACTGCAGCTGCAGATTAGACATTTGTGGTGGCACAACTGCCAAGTAATTAGCACTGCTATTTTAGGAGGAGGCAGGGTTTGCTAAGATTGTGCAGGAAAAGACAATCTACACTTCTAGTTGTCAGCTGGATGTGGATAAGAATGGCCTCAGAGCAAGAACAACCATGACTTCCAAGGGCTCAGCAACCCTGTGCACGGTAGCACATCATCTCTAAACTGTGGGGGGAGTTCCAGGCAACTTTGACCATTTCAGAGGACTATAAATACTTGCTTAGCTCAGCACAAATGCACGTCCTCTCCTGGCTCTACCTTCACATCGCTTTATATGGTGGACCACGAGCAATATAGATTTTGGGTGAAAGGACTAGCTCTGCCCACACAGAGCCTGGTTCTGAGATGATTCTCTGGGTGGGAAAGGCATGTGTCAGACCTCAGCATGTGCAATAAGGCGTCATGGTCTGCTGCAGGGTGAGAGCAAGAATGAGTTCTGCCTCCATGACTCTCTGCTATGTGGTGCTTCACACCTTGGTGTGACTCTGTTTGTCCAAGATAAAGGAGGAATAATATGCATGACTGCAAAAGCTAAGACCAAAGCAAACTGAGTCTTAATGCAGTGTACTTGTAGGAGCTGTGAATTGCTGTCTCATGGTCCCCGTGGCAAATCAAAGAATTACTTGATTTCTTTACTGCAATCAGACTTCTCCTCCCACAGTGTCCATCCTAGACACCTCTGGGATGGCTTTCACAGACAAAACCCCCAATTCCAATGGGAAAAGGAATGCACATTCAACTTCTGCATTCACAGTACCACAGAGCCAGATAATATCACTCACCAACAGTGCATGCAGGGGTTATTTATCTGTATTTATATCAGTGCTTTCTGTAATTCAAAAAATCAAAATCAAAGCAATTGTGATCAAACTCACTGTGGCCTTTTCTACGTGAGCCCACTGGGAAGGGCAGGCAAGGGGATGGCAATAGGAGGTGATTCTTTTTTATGTCCTTGCATACGCAGAGACATCAGTGGAGATTAGTGTCCCTCTGTATAATACTTACCATGTACACACAATGATAGAAGAGACAAGCCTAGAAAAATCATCCTCTTTAAATTAAACAGACAAAAAAAAAAAAAAAAAAAAAAAAAAAAGTATAGTAGTATTCTTTTAATGGTCAGGTATCAAGGTTTTGAGAGATTAAAGTGATTATCGTAAGCCCACAGAAGAAGAGGAATTGAGGTTGCTGTTTGCTGTTAACCAGTCCAGTTAAGTAAACACAAGAGTAACGTTTCCTCTGCTGCATTTTTGTAGCACCTACTTGCAGATTTCAAGTAGAAAACTCAGTGCACTATGTTTTTGTCATATTTTTAATGGCAAAATTCTTCTCCGTGCTCTTCATTAGAAATTTCTAAGGCTTGTGAAAAAGTGCATGCTAGATTTCTTCCATTCTCAAAACTCCAACAAATGTTAGACACCAATAATGAACAGCCTTGTGCTTCAAAGACTTTACTATTATCTGTGGTCCTTACTTGTATAAAAATTACACTGACAAATAAACAAAGCTCAGAAAAATTATGTTGTTTTACCTGTCTTAAGACTACTATTACCAAAAATAAGAAGGGCCATTGTAGACTCTTCCATTATTTGATTGACCTACTTAAACTAGTACCCCCAATATAAAAGCCCAGTACTGTCAAGTCACTGGGAATTAAAGTCAATTACTATTCCTTTGAATATCTTCACTGTTGAAGAATTTGGCCATTAAAAAAATGTCTTTGCAAATACATTTGAGATACAGAATTTTAGGGAAAAGGAAGCTGTGAATAAGATACGGTGACCACACAGACTGTCTGCAGAGCTACCTGGGTAGTACTTTTGATTCCAAGGCAGAGTTTTAATGACATGAAAAGCAGCATATTGTGAGGTCTTTGTTGAAATTTCAAATTTAGCTGCCTAAAAATGCATTTGCTTTCCAGACAGAAAATAATTTATTTCCTGGAAATTTGAAAATGCTCATAGCAGCCGGGCATACCTCCAGGCTATTTCTGATGTTTTTGTACTTTTGAGTTTTGATGAAGAAAGCTTTGATCAGCTCCATACTTAATCCTAACACTGTGGAAAAGCAAAAAATATTACTCTCAGACACTTTGGGACACTTTCAGTACTTGTAGTTGAAGCAGAACTCCCAGTGAAGCTGATGACAAATTTTCCCAGAAAAAAAATCCATTGGTTTGACCATGTCTCATTTCAGTCATTGTCTCATGAGGGTGGAAACAGACGATTCTTGAAACATTACTGGAATATTTCAAAGCTCAGCATGCTTAGATGAATCTTCCATTCTCATATTCTTGGCAGCCCCATAGAGAACCAGAGGGGTTTTACTGAGAACAATTATGGTGGAACGAGAACAGGACAATCAAATTCTAATGAAGGAAGGACTTCTTCCAGGGATTTCAGATGAAAAGTGTGCTGCACCAAATGAGAAGGCATTTGTAACATGGAACAATTTGATCATGTTGTCCACTATAAATACTTCAAAACCTGCAAAGAAACCACAGGTTGGGTTTTTGCATCTTTTGTGCATGTGCATAAAAAAACAACCAACCAACCAACCAAACAAACAAACAAAACAACAACAACAACAACAAAAACCCAAAACCTCATGCAATTAAATGTAACTCAAAATATCAGTGAAACAATCCTGCAAATGTGATTTTATTTTATTTTTTTTTCCAGAATAGGCTACCAGATTCCATTGTTTGCTGGCTTCTGCATCATGTTTGTGTCAACGATCAGTAAGTGGCCACTTCTTACTTAGTATTGTTCAGATGCAACTTTTAAATAAATGATCTATAATAATGATCCTTAGGAATTCTTGTTGATGTAGAGGAATTGATGCAGAGGAGTGCAAACAGGAGCATAGCCTGCAAGTCAGCTGAGATAATTTGCCCACCCTAAATGGTGTTAATAAGGCCTTAGCTTCTGGTCTATGTTCAGTTTTGCATGGCACTTAAAGATGTGGCCCAGATGGAAAGAGGACAAAGGAGAACATCAAGCATTGTTAGAAGCCTGTGGGGAATGATTAAAAAACTGGGGTTGCTTCAGAAGGCAGGTGTAAGATTTATCAGAGTTTATGACAAAAAATTGAAGGGAATTAAGAGTTTTCCATATCCACTACATGTAAGAAATGGAATAGCAACCTTAAGAAAGTATTAAAGAAAATTTAAATTAAATATTAGGAAAATATTTCTGACAGCAAGGGGACTGAAATGATGGATAAGATTATCTGTTGGTAGAGTCTCTGACAACTCCAGATTTTTGGAACAAATGTTACTTAGTGTGGTTATAACAGTAGTAAGTCTAATTCATGGTCAGCTGTGCCACACAGCATCCAGTGCAGAGCTGGGAACACCTCTGTAAGTCCTCTCCACCCGTTCACTTACTGGAAGAAATGCTGGTGTGAGCCTGTGCATGTGTTAAATCCTATCTTTGTGAATGCCTGGAGCTTCAGCCTGGGCAGCCCAAAGTGCAGCCATGGGGGGAACAAGGCTGGAAAGAAAGGTCTTAATACGCCTCCGTGTGCAGCTGAATCAGAGCAGGATGTAATCAAATCCCAAGTAATTAGTTAAAACTGCTTGGGCGCTTGCATTCTGTGTTACCAGAAGGCTCAGACACCTAAGAACAATTCAACACTGACACATCCAAATGCAATAAGAGAGAATAATGCTGTTAGCATTGAAAGTGGCACAAGTCACTGTAAACACCTGACTGAATTGCAGAAAGGTGTTTGTTGTTTTTTTTTTTTTTTTTTTTCTTTTTGTGATCATTTAAAGAAATCTAACTTTTTAACCTAGTTAGAGTTAACCTAATTTTAAAAATTTACCTCTGTCTTTTCCATAGTGTTTGCCTTCTCAGGAAGCTACACATTACTGTTTATTGCAAGGTCCCTCCAAGGAGTGGGCTCCTCTTGTTCTTCAGTGGCAGGTAAGAGAGCATATGATAGAGTAAAATACAGATCACCAATTCTGTCTTTTTCAGTAACAGTCATTTCTTAATTGTATTTTGTCTGTGGTTTCAATAATTAACACAAAATTATTCAATTAAATCCATTTCATTATTTTTTTTCTGCCTCTTTCCTATGCAGTAGCTCACAAGCAAGTATCTTTTCAGAATAACTTGATATGTGGGCTGCAGGAAGGTAGAGCACTAGATGATGTGCTCTCTCCCTGGGGTTTCTGCATGTGTGCCTTCAAGATTTTAAATTCATTTTTAGCCCTTTTAAAGGTCACCATGAACTTATGTTGGTACTTATTATCATAGGGATAGTACCGCTGCCTGTTTCTGAAATTTCTGTTATAAAATGCTGTTTCCTGTGGCTTGTTATTCTGCCTGCCAGTTTGGACTCAGATTGCCTGTGCTAGATATCCAATATAAGATTTTTATTTTTATTTTTAAATGAACAAGTGAAATGGAGTATGGATTTTCACTCCGAATTATTCAATGATCTCTGAGACTGAGTCTAGAGAAATTATATTTTGTTCATGATGGCAGCAGGAATATAAATTTGCCTTGAAACGGGAGGTGAATAGAGCTTTGTGTCCAGAGCATGTCTCTTGGCTTCCTCAGGAAAAATCCCCTCTCCCAAATGGGACTGGTCAATAAACAGGGCTCATGTACTTCTCATACGAACATAACAAACATTTGAGAGTTGGATTCCACTCAGATCCCCACTGCAGGGATTGTGCTGCAGCCTTGCGGCAGGTGGAGATATCCAATGGAGATCCTCAGCCCCCAGACTAATTAAGCTTACAAGTCAAGCTTTCCAAAGTTAAGACATGCCAGGATCAAAATTTTTGTTCAGCTTTATCTCAGTCCCAGTTCAGGGGTGTACCTTGAGATAGGGTTCTTTGATGAGCACGTATTTTTCCCCAGACAGCCTACAAAACAGAGCAGAAAAGGCCAAGAGTCTCCCTTGTCCACCCCTTTCCTGAAGGCAGGATCTGTAATTCCTCATGCGTACTTGACAGATGTGCTCTCAAAAGCCTGCAGAAATGCCCTCAGCATTGAGCTTTGTGCTTAACTACATTTACTGTTAGGAAGTCCTTTTCTGATCTCTCATCTAAAGCCTCCTTCCTGTCATTCATATCCATTTCTGGTTCTCATAGTTGAGAGAACATGACGAACAGTTTCTACAGTTTCTTTTCTTTATCTTTGTGGCTTTTTTTTTTTTTTTTTTAATATCAAGACCACATCACATCGCACATCAGTTTCCCCTCTCTAGCTTTAAATCCAAAGACCTGCAGCTGTCCCTTGCTGATGGTCACTTGACCTTTGCTCATGCCCATTGCTCTTTTTCGAGTAGTCTGGACTCCCCCAGCTCTTCTTGCACTGCACCAAGGCCAGACCCAGCCCTCAGAAGAAGCTCAGACCCCAGACAAGTGCCAATGGGAGGGAAACAGTCACTTCATGAGTCCAACAGTCCACCTCACTTGCAATACCTGCATGCTCATGCTCAGCCATGACTTGCCCTCAGAGCTGCAGTACCGTAGTAGTGGGTGTAGTATCCCCCCTGCGGCTGTGCAAGTAATCTCTGTAAATTTGCTGTGAATTCTGATATTGTTCTCTAAGTTGCTTTTCAACCAGTTTGAAGTCTGCCACGACTTTCAGTAAGTGTGTTCATCCACACAGGACCTCTGTTACCTTAACTTTCAGTGCACATGATGGTCCGTATTTACATAGTGATCAGTCATGCAGGGCTGTGTGTTCTCTTTCTGGCTCGCTGTCTAGCTGGGGACCTTATATACTGAGTCCTTGATTTGAAAACAGAATTAATAATTTCTATGAGGACTCTTCTGTAGCATTTACCACTACTGTGTCTGAGTGCTCCACAAAAGCAAATGAAAGAGGCTTCATGTTTCATTTTGTGAAATGATGGCTCATCATCGAATGCAGAAATGGGGAACATGAAGATAAAGGTCAAAAGCGTCCTTTAATTTTGGGTGCTGAACTTGAAATACTCATTTTGAAAGCAATCAGCTGGGCATGATACTTTATACTCAGAGCACAGCCTGCAGTGACCGGGGTTGTAGCTGTCGGCCATCACCAACCTTCGTGTCAAGCATCCAGAGCACAAATAGAAGATGGAGAATACTCGTCGAGGGCTTTGTTTCAACTGGCTGAAAAGCAGCTTCTAAACACTGTGTGACAAAGGCAGGGACAGAGAATCCAGCAAATCAGGGCATCATTAAACTACCTGAGTAATAGGGTGTAATAGAACATGGCATTGAGACCATTTATGTGTGCCAAACTCCCTTCTGCTTCAAGGCAAATTGCACGTGGAGGGGACTTAAACACACACATATATATGTATGTGCACCTATATATGTGTATAAATATAGATATACATGTATATGCGTGTAGGTATATACTTATATACAGATACCTGCTGTCACCTCTATCTAATACATTGTGGGACACAGCTGCCTAATTTTTTCCTTTGTTCTATTCTGTTTGTATTTTAGGGATGGGTATGCTTGCCAGTGTATACACAGACGATGAAGAGAGAGGCAACGCAATGGGGATCGCACTGGGAGGACTTGCTATGGGAGTATTAGGTCAGTGAGATTGGGGCTCTGCCACCATCACAAACTGCCTAAAGCACCTCCTTGTGGTCTGTGAAAACAGCAGCAGGATCTCCTTGGGTGCAATGTTACTGTGCCATCTCCAGATTAGATGCACAGTGCATGTTAAGAATCGTTTCTTACGCAGAAACGTATTTCTTATGCTGATATACATCAGATGATAATCTCTGAGGTGCTTGGGTTTTGTTTAAATGGAAGAGTGTTTTGGGGTGTGAAGAATATGGTTTTCATAATCACAGAGATCAATGAGCTTTTCTGTTGGTTTTATTCATCTTTTTTTTGTTGTTGTTGTTTTGTTGTTGTTTTTGTTGCTGTTGTTCATTTGTCTTTTTTTGTTTTGTTTTGTTTTAAATTAAACTATGTGGTCCCTGCATGCCAACGCAGGGTGCCCAAACTCTTGCAGAGGACATTTGTTTGGGGTCAGAAACGCGGTTTCACAGCTTTTCCTTCATTCCTCCCCCTCAGTGGGCCCACCTTTTGGAAGCGTCATGTATGAGTTTGTGGGGAAGAGCTCGCCGTTCCTTGTGCTGGCAGCGCTGGCTTTGCTAGACGGAGGTCAGTGCACATGGAGAATCAGTATTGCCATGTAGCACACCCATTTCGTGTGCCTGTGTCTCGACCCCTTCTTGAAGAAACCTTACAGTATTGATTTCTTTCCACAGCTGTTCAATTATTTGTTCTGCAACCGTCCAGAGCACAGGCAGAAGTGAGTATTGCAGTAAAGCACTCTAGGCAACACCTGATGCTTTGCCTTTCCTAATCCCAATTTTTCATTTGTTTCCTAGAGTCAGAAGGGGACACCGTTACTGACACTTTTGAAGGACCCATATATCATCATTGCAGCAGGTACCAGATCCTTTTTTATTTTTTTATTTAAATCAACTCTTGGCATTATTCCTGCCATCCTGGAAAGCCTCGAGCTAGTCTGGCCTAGCAATAATGTCATTTGCTGTTTTCATTTACATGAAGCACAAAGAACAAAGTAATCCATCAGTAACTCTGGATGGAGGTACCAGTAGAAACACAGTAGGCTGGAAGCTGGAAACGTAGGTGTCTGCCTAGCTGAGAGGGCACTAATGAGCTGTGGATCCTTGCTAAAACAAGGAATTGCGCACTGTGCTGAGATGTGGCCATGAAAATGCCCATGAGACAAGTGAATAGGGCAGAGATGTGGAGGAAGGAACCACCAGCACATCCTGGGCAGTCAGAAAAAATAACTCAGAAGTTTGCTTCCATCTGAGGAGGGAGTGAGGGTCTCTAGAGCATGGGTTGTGTTTCAGAAAAGGTCTGGGTCAGATGGTGAGTGGCATTTGGTATTACATGTACTGTTTGTGCCTTGAGGGAAGTTTGCCTCTTGCGTCATGTTTTGTTGGTTTGCTCTAAAGAGGGCTGTAATTAAGCCTGACCCTTTTAAATGTCTGTAAAATACCTGGAAGCAGATCATGATTTTTACTGCTTTGTCCCTTAATCCTAACCTGCTTGTCTGACAAAGCAATGCCTACAAGCATTTTTGGGGTGCTCGGGTCTTGGTGATCTCAGGGCATTATCACTACCTTAGCTCTGTGACAGGACACTTGGTCAAGCTGTGACTGAAGTTATACAGAGACTTTTGCTTAAAACATTCTTGGAGCATTTAAAGACTTTGCTATTGGACAAGAATATGTGAGGGAAACGAGCTGCACAGATGGGAACTTTCTTAAGAGCTCAAATCCACTTTTCATCTGATCCAGTAGCTGGCCTCTTACAGTGGTTAAGAGCAGGTGCTGCAAGGTGAGGTTCATCTCTCCTACAAGTAGATGTCTTGGGAATAGTGCAATCCCTGTCAGGGTATAATCTGATAGAGCTTGTTTTAAACCACAAAATATGTCGGGGTGTTTATTTCAAGGGATACTTTGCTTGCCTGAGCTGCTCATGCCAAGTTTAGTCTTAACCACGTAAGAGAAAAGGTAGCAAGACCCATGGATCTCACCTTTTATCCCAGGAAGGAAGACTGTATGGCTGTACGGAGGGACAGAAGCACAGAGACCCTCTCTGCTCCCTTCCCTCCTGCTCTCTCCAACTGCATGTGGTGACTTGTCCACCTCCCACCAGGCATCGGTGTCCAGGAAAGATGAAAGTTCCTGCCGAGGGTCCCTCCCGTGGGTTGCACATGAGTTTGGTTCAGTATCCACTGTCCCTGCATCCCAGGAGAGAGACTGCCCAGTGCTTGGCAGAATGGATGATGCCCATGTTCTCTAACCTCAGCCCCCTCAGCCTTAAATGTTCATTGCTTCAGTTCTGAAGCTGTTGTTTTATGCAGCAAAAAGAGTTTTGAAAGTGTCATTTGCTGTTCCTCACCCCAGTGAGGGTTTTGTTCAGATACAGCGATTTGGGAAGGTTGAAAGTCTCATGGATTTGCACTGCTCAGGGAGGACAGAAGTTCTGAATGCCTTCTAAGCATTCATTTAACAACTCTTTAAAATTAATTTTAATTTTAAAATTAAATTTTAAAAAATTGTTAAACAATGACAAAATTCAAGGCATGGGATTAATTCTCTAGTGGGTTAATTGCTAACCACAAGTAAAAAACAGGGAAATTTAAGGGGTGCTGCAAATGGACTACCAGTTTAAGTGCTTTTTGCACTCTCAATTTAGGTACACGAATTTTGTGGCATAAATTCAATCTCCTAAGTGTGCGTCATACCCTTGAGTCATAATTGTTTGCATTTCCAAAGCACAAGAGCTTCCTGACCGATTCCCCTACCTGTGGCACCACGTCACTCTTCAGCACCAGCTGTCCCAAACTGAAGCACACAGCCCCATCATCCTAGCCCAGCTCTTCCCTCGGCAGCACCTGCTGCCCCTGGGCTGGTGACAGAGGGGACTTGGCTTCACTCAGTGCCACACTGATGTCCTGAGCCCTGCAGCGATGCTGCAGTGAGGTGCTGTGGTCACCCAGGTTGGGCTGAGAGATGGGCTAGTTTGAGTTACCAGATCCAAAAAGCAGATCTGAGACGGTTATTGTCACTAGCACGTGGGCTCTTGAGAAAACTCATGGCAGCTTTTTGCTGGGTACTGGGTTTTTCACAGAGAAATACCGGTGATCTCCACGGTGCTCTGTCAAAAAGCTAGGGGGTTCCCAGCCCTGGAGGTGGGATCCAGCTGGAAGGCTGCAATTTCACATCTTCTGGCCAATGCAGGACATTTAATCTATTTTAAGCAAGAAACAATGTAGGATTTCTGCTCCTGAGATACACACCTCTAAAGAGAGCTCAGCTCCAGATAAAGCAGAGGAAAAAAATTACCTTGTTTTGGGGAAGTTTTACTGAGGTAGCATGGTGTTTATTAAACTGTGCCCTGAGTTTGCAGAGTACCAGCTCAGGCTCTCACCTTTGTCTTGCAGTACATCCGAAAGGTCCAGGTACCTTTGTCACTTCTGTGAGGGGCTGGCAGCAGGGACAGGTTCTGTTACCCTGTGGCTGCTTCAGGCCCTTTGGATGAAGTGGGGAAGGCCTCCCAACTCAAAAAAAAGCACTGTGGGGTCTAGCAATCCCCACACTAAGGCTGCAGCCCACTCCTGAGAGAGGGCAGAGGGCCTGGACCCCACCACCAGAGCTCAATCTGCGGGCAGTGGAGCAGGAAGCAAAACCCTACGCGGGCAGAGAGCAGCCGGCAGGCAGGATTGAGTCAGCACTTCTGTTCTTTGCGTGTAAATGACCAAAGGTCCAGAGATTCAAAAGAGATTTGGAAGCATTTGAAATTCATATGGGTGGGCAAGCTCAGCCAAGCTGATGCTTTGTGGCATGGCTTAGTGGCTGCCGGCTGCGGGGCCTGTACACAAAGCTCCCTCTTGCAGGGGGTAGGCATCCCTCTGGCTGTCAGGTGGTATTTTTAGGATCCCAACCTCCACGGCTCATCTTCCTCATTCACAACGGGTTGGAGCCATGCCTCTTACACAACAGGTTCAGGTTTTGCCCCAGGAGACTGGAGATAAAGACCAAAGGAGGGTGGATTTAGCTTGTCGTTTGTACACGGTCAGACATCACGAACTCTCTAAATGTCATCAGGCTCGCTGTAGACTTTGCTGCCCCCCTTCACATTATGAAAATAGCTTAACATTTATTGCAGAATTTCTGGGAGAATTGAAACATACAGAAAGTTAGTCTTCAGTGACTTTACACTCTGTTCTATTTAACATTAATCAGCATTTGATACATGACAAATAGGTCTTTAAAAAGCACTTTTTTTTTTTTTTTTTTTTTTTTTTTAATAAAAGCATTGATTCTTTGCACAGGTTTTTGTTCATAGAGCTTAGGGATATGGTTTAGTGGGAACTGCTAGCGTTAGGTTAGAGGTTGGACTCGATGATCTTGAGGTCTCTTCCAACCTAGAAATTCTGTGTGATTCTGTGATAAATAATTTTTTACTTTCCCCCCCCCCCCCCCCCCCCCCCCTTCTTTCTCCAAGGTTCAATCTGCTTTGCAAACATGGCTATCGCTATGCTTGAACCAGCTTTACCCATCTGGATGATGGAGACCATGTGTTCCAAAAAATGGCAACTTGGTAAAGTACAGAACATTACTTGGGTCTGCTATATTTTGTTTGAGGGATGTCTCTGTTCTGGTCCTGTTAATAATGCTCTCCTTAGATACTTTAAAGGTAGTCTTTTTTTTTTTTTCTTTTTTCTTTTTTTTTTCTTTTTTCTTTTTTTTTCATCCCTTACAGCAATGCTGCTGCATTGGAGACTTATCACTGAACAGGGCACAACACGACTCAATTCCTGGCCCAGCACTCTAGACATGAGCACATTTCAGGTTCTGTTTGTAAATATATGTTGTAAAGCCTTTGTGGCACTCTAGAAAAGCACAAAGATTAGACTCTCAAAGAATCAATTGACAAAAATTTTCAAAAATCATTTGGTTTAGGGTTTTTCCCAGAGGGAATCCCTCCTCAGTGCCTAGTGTGAACTGCTGGGAGCAGGAAATCTGTGTTGGATGCAGTGTATGCTGCATCCAACATGCACACATTAGCATGGACTGCTTCCAGGGCTGCAGATGGCAATGGTAGGAAAAGCATGGACTTCTCTTAGAATGTAGCCACCAGAGAGAAACAGGGCACTAGGAACATTTTCTAGTATCAATGAATGGCATTTGAAAGCAAAAGAAAAATCCTTGTTGAAAATAATTTTCATCAGACTAATATCCCTAGAGAGTACTAATACAGGTGTCCCTACAACGCAGAGAAAACACAAACATTATTTCAAATGAATGCAAACTCAGATCTTGGGTGGCCATAGGTGGCAGTCCTTAATGTATTACTGTACTGTTGAAAGTGGTAATGATTGCTAGCCCATTACATAGCAAAATTAACACACAGACCTAGATATTTTAAGCCTCACAAAGAAAAACAAAGATGGCTTATCTGCCTCCCCCACTAGAGTATACTGGTGTAACAGAAATGAGATTTACAAATCTCCTATTTGAACAGAGGTTCCTAGAAGGAAAATATCCATTTTAAATTAAGACTAATTTTACCCCTTAATGATATAAGTAATTGAGTCCATTACACTTTGTCTGATTTGACAGCATTAATTAAAGTTTTTAAGCCTCTTAAATTATATCTGAACTGCAGGGTTTTAAGCAAATGATTATCTTATGCAGTTTTGAGATCCAGTTGTTTGAAGAGTGATCAGAAGAAGGTACAAAGGGCTCTGACTTTGATCAATTAATGTTACTTTGCATAAAGCTTATTTAGAAAATCACCGTTCTGCTTCAGTAGAAGCACAGCTTACCACTGCGACTGTACCACACCAACATGCAAGCCTTATTGACCAAGCTTTTGCAGTATTTTTCTTAGTTTTCGAGCTCTGCTGTAAATGGCCATTTCATATAAAAAGTCTGCTCCAAGCCATACTGAAGTAGCTGCGGTTGCACAGGTGAAAAGGTTTCGGCAGCATTGCCATTGTGACCCACAAGGATTTTAATCACAGGATATTGCTGTGCTAAAAATTACCTCTCGATTTTTCTTATGAATATCAGAGAGATAAAGGAAGGAGGATGGATAAGCAGGAAATGAGAAAATCTGTGTTGCCTTGGTGAGAGATGAGGAGCACATACACTTAGAGGAAATTGTTTGATTGTGTACCATAATGTCATGGCCGCTCTCTAAATCTGAATTATCTGATTTAAAAATGACCAAATGGAAGGCTTGCTGCGGCATGTGTTAAGTTGCCAGACTCTCCCACTTTTGTCAGGTTTCCCAGATTTACTCGGGAAGATGCAAAATTGAACAGGAACACCAGAAAGATGCAGTGCCTTACTTAGTTCCAAGAGACATCAACCCTACAACACTGAGCCACCACCTGTGCCCCTGTCTCACAGAAATCTTTCGTACAAGGCCACCTCCTGGCTGGCAGTGGTGATCGGGCATCATGGCATTACAAGCCCACCTGTAGTACAGGGGCGCCTGGCCACGGGGTACCCAACACATGCTCCATATGCCAGCCATGCAACCCAGAAATAAGCGTGAAGGGGAAAAATGATCTTTCTTGAACTACCCCAAAGTTTACTGCAGTTCGAATTTTTTTTTATTTTTATTTTTTTCCTCTTTGCATCTCCTCTCCCATGCCAGGCCTTGCAGCTGATGCTGGAAAGCTCTGTTCAAAGGCGTCATATTGCTCCTGCATTTCATAGATGATGTCCTGAGATTTCAGGAAAAGGATGTAAGAAACCGGATATTTGATTCTCTGGGCTATGCACAAAGACTCCATTAGATGTGTTCAGACCAAAATTGCATCGTCTGGAATTTATTAGTTTCTTCTAACACCTCGCTGAAGTCGTTGCTGATAAATCATCTCATTCATATTTTTCAGGCGTTGCTTTTCTTCCAGCTAGTATCTCTTATCTTATCGGGACTAATCTTTTTGGGATACTTGCGCACAAAATGGGAAGGTATGCTTAATTTAAAAATATTAATAATCTTCCAGTGTGTTCTTGTATCATTTGCAGTGTTTCTCAGGGCAGTTTGTTGATGGTGGAAGTTATTAAAATTTTCTTTGTAGTAGGAAAATCATTTTTGGAACACGTTGCTCCTTTGGTTGTGCTCCTCTGCACTTCAGACATGGCTTTGAACCATCCTAAATCACCTTGAATACCTTGCAGGCACTGAAGTCTGACTGATGTTTCTTCTTTGGTAGGTGGCTCTGCGCTTTACTCGGGATGCTAATCGTGGGAGTAAGCATTTTATGTGTAAGTAGAAGATGTATCTGTCACACCACCTAAATATTCCCGTGTTCATCTTTGAACATGTGCTTTATCATGAGATTTCACTGGAGCTTCTGCCTTACAGATATGTTATTAAACAATGTGTAGCTAATGGGTTCCAGATCCCCTATCTGAGCACTTCAAAATCTCAGTGGTTCAATTATTTTGAAGGAAGTGTGGCTCCCAAAGAAGGGGGGGGTGGGATCATTCTGTAAGCTGCTGTCACTCAGCAGCTTACTCTTGCTCGTGAGAGAGAGGGTGTCAGTGGTGCAGTGGCACAGCTGTCTGCTGCAGTAGGCCAGAAGATGTGTCAAACGCCAGCTGCACAGCTGTAGAAAGCATGCTCTAACTACTCTGGGAATTTCTCTTAGAAAAAGAAAACTAATCTCGTTAGTGCAACCTAATTAACTACCTGAAATTTCGTTCATAGGTGCCATTTGCTAAGAACATTTATGGGCTCATAGCACCCAATTTTGGAGTTGGATTTGCCATCGGTGAGAAAAATCACAATGACTTTTTCAGTCTGTTGTTTATGTAAAAATGGTTTTGTGTGAAGTTACACAGCAAACAAGCTTTGTTGCTATCCTGGCTTGACAGTAGTGAGGTCTGAGCTGTGGCCTGGACTGGCAGGTAGAGCCAGGAGGACCACAGGGCAGTGCTGGAGCTGATGTGCTCTAAGCTTGTGTCTCTCTTATCCTTCAGCAAGTACCATGTGCACATCTATATTCATCCATATGCTACCTCAGACACAATACAGGCTCTTTTAACACAAACTTTTGCATATTTAAGAATAATCACCCTTTTAGTTGCTGTTGCATACCATTGTAGCATATAGTTGGCTGAGATGTTAAATAAAATTTAAAAAAAAGGACATTTTTTCTGAACTCTGTTCCCCTTCTTCATGACCAGGAATGGTGGACTCCTCCATGATGCCCATCATGGGCTACCTTGTGGATCTGCGCCATGTGTCAGTGTATGGCAGCGTGTATGCCATAGCTGATGTTGCCTTTTGCATGGGCTTTGCGATAGGTAAGTCTTCCATCTTCCTGCCTAAAATGCACTTGACAGTAAAGAGAAATGTGCTGTGCTGCTAGGCATGAATCCCCGTGGCATTTGCAGGCTTTTTGAGCTGGGGTTGTTTTTTTTTTTTTTTTTTTTTTTTCCCTTGCTTTTTTTTTTTTTTCTTGCTTTTTTTTTTTTTTTTTTTTTTTTTTTTCAGGAAGCCAGAAGCAGAGGGAAAGAATGCAGGGAGCTGTTTGTCATCAGTTCCCCTCCTCTGCCATGGTGCTATGCATGTCTGAATAGCTGTTAAGAGGCTTGAGGCAGGAAAGCACTGATCAGAGATAGGATATCCCTAGGAAAAAGACCTTGCAACACCTGGGACTGCCAGCGTGGCTGTGCTCCTATGTGTCTGGGAGGGAAATAACTCCCCCATTAACTCCCCCATTGTCCCCTTTCCCTTGAGTGTCTGGTACAGACACACCACAGACCCTCAGCACATCTCTGATTTCTGCAGTGAATGCAGGGTCTGGAGCCAGAGAAGGTTTCTGTTTTCATTACCTATGTATGCTTGTATTCCCTAAATCTGTTTGTAAAGTGGGAGTTTTGCATGTAAAATTACTGTTCAAAGTGAAAGTGAATGCTGCAAATTTTATGGTATTCAGGAAAAGGGTTTTATTTATAAAAGGTCCCTCTGCTGGTGGTGCCATTGCAAAGGCAATTGGATTTCCATGGCTCATGACAATTATAGGGATCGTGGATATCCTCTTTGCTCCATTGTGCTTTTTCCTTCGAAGTCCACCTGCCAAAGAAGAGAAAATGGTAAGCGTGACATCTTCTTTGCTTTTTTTCTTTCAGTGAAATGAATGATAACTTATTTCTACATCTTTGCCTCTAACTTTCCAAAAACGGGACCAGTACAGTTTATTTCACTGTCTTGCATCACCTTTGTTATAACCCCCACCTCATTTTCTGCCCGATATGTATAAAGGAAATTTTTTAGTTACATGTCCCCCGTGCTGCTGTTCCAAGGTTTGCTGTCCCTGTTATACTGATCTGGTTCTGAAGTCCTGTTACTCCCGGAGGGTACCTTGTGCTGTGTTGACAGGGTTTCCTCTGCCTGGCAGCATGCTCCAGAAGGAGTTGCATGGCAGTGCATTTAGTAGGAAGATTTTCCCTGGGCAGGGAAAGTCCCGAGTACAAGCACAATGCTTTGCTGCAACACCACTCACCATGTGTAAGTCCAGGCCCCAGCACTCTGTCCTTGCTCATGCTGAACAAGGTTGGCTTGCACCCAAAATACAGTGGCAAGTTGTTTAAGGAAAGAAAATGTAATTTTGCATGGCCATTGTCTTACTATGCAGTAACAAAGCTCTGAAAGGCAACGACAGAACCTAGTGCATGAGCTGTGCATGGTTTGTACTGGTATTCATAAAAGAGAAGCTGGAAAAATGGATCTTGCTGAAATGTAATGTATATGAGGACAGAGACCTTCGGTGTCACCCATATTTGTACTGCAGAATCCCAGAGATTCCAGCTAATCCCTCAGTATGACCTTTGCACACTGCAATGACTTTTTATTTATTTTTTTTAAACACTAAGGTTATGGAACAGAAAGAACAGAAACCAAAAGAGCTACTGTTGTTTGCACAGAGATGAAGTTTATTGTCAGCTTCCCACAGCTGAGCAGGAGGCACTGCCATGTGCAGGTGCTTGGCGGAAAGTCCTTTGAAAAGGCAGGGGTAGGCTTGCGGGTGAAGCAATGTAAGAGCATGTGGTGGTTGTCTGCACAGCCATGAGAAAAGATGATTCACAGGCATAAGGTTTTGGTACTATTGCTTGAAATTTGGAAATGTAATGGTTATTGCCATCAAGGATCAAGGACAGCCACAGATACCAGTTCAACTGTTTTGCAGAGAGGAGGCAGAGGTCATAAATTCAATGAACCATGCTGGACCTAAAGATTTTTAAATTACTGCATCTGTTACCGGGTATTTCCACCTGATAAAACAGCATTCTTGGTACAAATCGGGACAGAAAGTTTACTTTTCAGTTGGTTTGTGCCTCCAGCTCATTTGAGCCACCTCCAAGGCTGAAATCTGAAATCTGTACTGAAGCGTTCATGCACAAACAGAGCCTTCTGTCCCTCTCTGAGCTCCCCTCATCCCCCTGCACTGAGCTGCTTGCTAAAGCACCGCACTCAGCTGCTGCTTGTGCTTGGCAGTCCAGAGGGCTTTGTAAAATGAGAGCGTGGGATAGGAAAGATTAAAGAGCAGAGGGAGTCCCAGGATGAGGCAAAGCACACTGTGGCTCCAGGAGTGCTTGGGGCTGGCTTTAATCTCACGTGGTGCCATCCAGCTGAGCTGCATGCATCCTGAAGTGAGAAAAACAAGCTCAGTTTGCTGCCTTTTGTAGGCTAAGGGCCAGTATCAGGCTGTCAGCCTGTGCTCCTGCACGTTGTTCATCACTACAGCCTTAAATTGTGTGTGGTTTACAGCTACATGAGGTGCAGTGCTGGCTGCCGTGATAGCAGCAGGGAGCCTGTCATGGCCAGGGTTTCCTGTGTTTTACTCTTTGGGTAATTAATTAACAGCTAAACTAAATCCCTACAACATGAAACGCTACACAACTGCTCTGAGTATAGAGCTGGGTTGTCCTAGGAAAAATTGATCCAGAAGGGTGAAATGGTGGGGAAATGTGGTGGCTGTCCCCGGCCTCAGCAGCTGAGGCAGCAGGCCTCTGGCCCGCCCCTCTCGCTTCTAATGATGGTGACCCCATTTACCAGTGGTGGTATCTTGAGGAGTATGCGGTAGGGTATTGACCTACAAACACTCTGATAGAAATCAGATTGGTTCTGCTTTCACAGAAATCCAGTGAATCCTGAAATCTGTGGATGGCTGCGGTCGAGCTGTGTGCAGGCCGCAGCTGTGCATTAGCTGGATGTGGTAATGTTCACGCTCTCTTCTCTTGTAGGCAATACTCATGGATCACAACTGCCCCGTTAAAACAAAAATGTACACCCAGAACAACATCCAGGCCTACCCGATAGGTGACGAAGAAGAGGAGTATGAAAGCGATGAGTAACAGTAAAAGCCATATATTATATTTTGGTGTACACAATGCAGTGTTTCATGTGAAACATCTCATCCAGAAATGTTTTAGATGTACTGTAGATTTAATAGTGAAATGGTCAAAAAACCAAAGGTATATTATTCATCTCCCATGGTTATAAAGCAGACTGCTAACTGCCTTATAAGGAGGGAAAAAAGCTTTTATAGAGGATTTGTATAGTGTCTACCTTTATTTTGTGTATTTAATTTCATTGAATATTACACAGTATATTTTTGATCAAATGTGTAGCGTAAATCTGTATAAACGTGAATTTAAACTATTTGATTTTTTCAAGTCAACTCACTGACCTACAATGATTCACATTCTGTTTGGAGTCATTAAGAACGAACCGATCTCTTGAATATAACTTCTCTGATTTATTCTATTGATTAAAACCAACCAAACACAAAACCCTTGCAAAGCTCAAAGAAAACCTATCCAATTTCCCGTCTTTTAAATTGTACCCTTGTAAGTACATCCACACACAGGTGCTGAAGGTTGGAATTAAGAGTGTAGACATCGCTATGACGTTTTTTTTTAAATCAATTTTGGATCACGTATTATTAAAATAAAAGGCACGACTACTTTGCGATTTGAAAAATGAGCTGTACCTGACCACTCATGGAATGCTTTGAAAAAATATATATATATTTTGAACAGATGAGTATATTGCTATTAGTACAATGTAATGAAGTTTTAATCAGCTAAGGAGTTGTGCAAGATGAAGTGCCCAAAGACACAAAGAGTACTTGGTAAACAAGTATGTTTGAATGTATGTAGTTCCTTTCCCTGAAAGGGAATAAGAACCACATCAAGATACTTGTTTATATTTCTATCTTTTGGATCTTATTTTTAATATCTCAATTTTATTTTAGATGCATCCTAAGTGACTGACTAGAAAAAACTGCAGTATCAAAGTATTTAGATTCAGCATGTACTGAAAGTAAGCTAGTAACTTAAGCAGTTCACAAAAATACTTGACATGCATTTGCATACACATTTAGAAATTCAGCATATTTTTTTCCAAAAAAAAATGAAATAAAAATATCAACTTTCCCAAAGATAATGAAAAATATCCTGTTTGTCACCAATTTCTCTTAACATCTGGGGAGATGGTCTAACAGAGGAACACAGCACTGGATTACGTGGTCTCTGTATGCAATGAGAAAAATATGACTTTGAAAGAAAGCATTTAAAACAATTCACAATGTTCTTATCAACTGTGGCGTATCTTTTTATTTGTAAAATTAAAATCTTTATGTGCCTTCTTTCATGTAATTGCAGATGTTTTATGTACTGCAGCTATAGATACTATGTTTACATATAGTTTTGTAAAGTGTATATACTATGGTCAGAAAATATGAAAAAATAGTGGATCAAACTTCAAATAATGCTTTGTCAAAAATTATGCATTCAGACCACATTAAAATAAAGGTATCTAAAATAATTTCATGATCTATTGTAATAAAAGAAAAAAAAAATTAACCTCTTCCCCCTCATAATTTGCTCTATACATTGTGATCTGTATACTATAAAAAAAAAAATCCAGCTCCTGGGAAAGCACTCCTTGTTTCTAGTCCCTTTGTTGTGTTAGAGGACAAACATTTTCACTCTAGGTCACAAATACGTGCAACTTCTTTACACAACCACAATAGCTTCCAAATGCTGCCTATTGCGTGACGGCTGATCTGAGCTGTAACTTCTGTGAAATAGGTAAGGACAAACTGTGCATTACCAGGATACACACACTTGGAGAGCCCGCCAGAAGAGTGTTCAAGAGGGAATATTCTGAGAAAACATCCGAAGACGCTTGAATGATGTGAAAGGCCAAGCAATACGGTCCGTGGCTGAGTTGAAAACCCACTTAGAGGTTTTATACCAGTGTATTTTCTACTGCGTTCTTGTGAATGTGTAACAGAGGGAGAACCTTTCTTCAAAGCTGAGAAGTGGTTGAAGAGAGGCATTAACAGAGCATAAACCAAGAATCTGCAGCTTGCCAAGTATTTCACTGCCACTAAATAACACTTGTGCATGTCAATGAATATTTACATTAGACTCTCATTTTGCTGTCATAGAGCATTTGGATACCCAAAATTTTGCCCTAAGAAATGGTATTTTAGTTCACAGAACATCAAATTGTTAACCCAACTAAAGATGCTGGAATTCAGAGTAAGCACAGGGCAAGGTCAGTTATTCTCCAGCTGGTTATCTAATGGTCACTTAAATTCACAAACATTGGAACTTAATGAAAAACATAGCAGTTACATACCAAAAAGAGCATAGACTGGCTTACTTCATGTATTGGATTGGTACTTCTGAACAAATCAAAGCTAAGAACACCTCACATTTATCTGCGGCAGCAGGTGAGGATGAGGAGCCCCAGGGATGGATGAACTGATTGAATTCCTGTGCTGCAAACAGGGCTGGGGCAGTGCTTTGCTCTGTATCTGTCCCTGCACATGAAGACAAAATGTCAGGGCCATGTGTGGGGCTGTCTGTGCTCTACTTTTTACCCCACACAGACATTGAACAGTCATTCTACCTTTGGGATTTTCTGCAGCATGGAGAAATAAGTGGATTTTATCAGATAGTAATCGAGTAGTAATCTAAGCAGCACAGAATACTTTCTGTCCTGGAATAATTTGGGTTCTCCCATGTTTTCTCCCATGTTCTGTGTATTTTTTCCTCCCACTACTCAGTCCTCAGTCCTACCTTGAAGGTGTAAACTTCCACACGTGATTTATTTCAAATTTCAGTAAAAAGAAATAAAGGATGAAAAACTGATTAAACAAAAAATGAGCAAGTGAACAGCAGAGACCTCTTTAGTTATCCATTAGCATTTTCTGAGGGAAGGAATTTTTTCTTCCTTGCAGAAAAAATTCTGCAAGTCATTTTTTGGATAACCTCCTCATCTCATTTCCCCACACACAGCAACTCCACTGATAGTTCATAGTGCTGATAACTGAACATTATTTGTATAGAGGTTAGAGGTCTCAAAAAATATATATTTGGCATTTTTTAATGCTAACTACACAATGAATCAACTGCAATCACCATTTTGAATTTATGATTATTATTAAATTGTGTAGAACAAAAACAAACATATTCAAATACAAAGAATGCATGAAAGTTCAATTAATCTGGCACTCAGTAATTTTATTTAATGCAAAATGTGTCTTCTTCTCCCAAAGATATTTTCAAGTAGTGGCTTTAGATGACACACTGGTGTGATACAAATGGTTAAAAAATACTGAGACAATGCAAAGAAGATGATAATTTAGCAAAACTATTTTATTAAAGCTTGTTCTCATGATAAAATAATAGCCAACAAAATCATATTAGGCAGAGTTTCTGCAAGTGTGTGTAGCTGCCACCTATTCAGATATCATTAAGTCAAGATATTCTTGTTTTCTGTGGTATTCTTTATTTTCAGCTATGTACAATCAAGCATGAAGCAAGGGTTACATCAGGAATGTATTACACTCTTCCCCTCAAGATTCACCATGTATTGTAATTAATGCCAGATAGGAATTTATTTTCCTTCTTATCACTAAAATACAACTATTTTGCCCTTTTCCCATTCAGTATATTTAAAAATATTGCACTACGTTTAATTTATCTCTTACAATCATCATTAGCAGTACTATACAAGGAAAACTATATCCAGCTTTTCTTACCCACTGTATTACACAAGTAAATTTGAAACCTCGAATGCATTTTTGAAATCGGTATTTGCATTGTTTTCACAGCTCCTTCATGTGTACCAGGGTTTAAATGATGTACTTGGATATATTTGAAAATTTCTATAGTAGTCCATAAGAGCAAACACTGATGGAGATTTAATGCAGATCGCCACCAATGGTAAGCCACTGAGAAAATGGAGTGGGAAAGTCTTAATACGCATCTCAAGCAGGTATAGGTTAAATAACTTTTAGTCGATAAGGGAAGCTAATTTTGTGCGATTATTTGCTGAAGCTTAATTTCAGAAGTGTGACACATGCCTATTTTAGCATGGATAGTGTTTTCCATACATCAGCTAAATAATTATCAACTGCCCAGAACTCACAAAAAGTGCAAGTAGTTGCATGAGTGGAAGTAATTTTTTTCATTTAGAAGTACAAGTATGCTTTTCCATCTGTGAAAACCGTTGCTTCTTAATTTTGCCCACCACGAAATAAACTGAGAAGCAAATTTAATGGAGAGCTACAATACAAACTGCCTGAAAATTTAAATTATTTATTTCACCATCTTAGATTCAACTCCATTTCCACAAAGGCATCTTCCTACTATCAGTGATACCAGTGATAATGACCTAAAGCAGTACCTAAAATAAAGATGATATTTTATATGGCATTTCTATACAGAGAGTGAAACTTAAAGTCATGTTTACAAGAAATAAATAAGAACAATGGCCGTAGCCAGATAATGCTAAGATCTGCAATTTACACAATGCACAAGACCAGATAGTTCTTTTCAAAAGCTGCTGGCTGTAATTCTTCCTCTTGACTACTGGACTCACTTATTTTGACTCAAAAAGAAAACATGTTATATACACTATACGACATTTTTTCTGAAAAAGGTGATCGTCTGTTCAGACTGCCTCTTCTGTCTGAGAAGCTGAATGCAATTTGCCTCTGTGGTTACTCAAAAACGCTGAGAGACAATGTTTAGGTGTGTTGTCAACTCTTACTTTGTACCTTAAGCTTTCTGAAATGATAAAATCTGCAGCAGAATATTAAAACTTTTGAAATTACTTAAACTGTCATTACACGCTTTTTCATAGAATGTGATGAAACCTCCAACTCTTGTGAAGAACATTTTTTCCTTTATCAGCTTATCAGATAATACAGCAATACTTAAAGACAATTTTGTTCCAGAAGGCAACCAGCTTCTTTTATCTCCAAAATACTCTCAGTTCAATTATTACCAGTGTGTACTTCAATATCTAATATAATTCCATCAGGCTACAGTATTCCAAAGTTGTAAGGAGGCTTTTTCTAGCATGGCATTGTTACGAACTATGCTAACAACTATGAACAGTTTTTGCATTTAACAAAAGGATGGAAAACAAATGACCTGATATTCAATAACTTTACTGAGTATTATTAACAGACACAAAAAGATGTTTTGTTTGCTGTCATGATATGTTTGGCAAAGAGATAACACAACTACCTAGGAGACATACAGTAACTGTGATCAAAGTTTTGAAGCCTGGTCCCTCAGTGATTTCTGTGTCAGTCATCAGCTTAGGCATGCAACAAGCTTATTTTTTTTCATCATACGATGGAAACTAAACATTTCAAGAATCCTGACAGTTTCCTGTTGAGAACATTAGCTCAAAAGAAACGAAAGGGGGGCAGGAAGGGGAACAAGTAATATATTAGGGATACCACACACATTAATGTGAAATGGTAAGGTTACATAATTAGAAAAAAATAAAAATAAGTTATTAAAAATAAATTTCCAATATAAACCCCAAAATGTAGCTTTAACCAGCCAGTTTAACAAAATGTCGGTGCTATAGCTGGAGAACCATTATCAGCTGTACTCTTACACAGGCAAATAACTGTGGAGAAGCAGGTGTCTTATACCAGTGTTTTAATTTGATTTGTGTGTTTGTAATTAAGTGCAAAGTATTTCTTTAGTCCAGTCCTTCAAAGGCTAAACGTTTAAGTATCAGTCTACTGATTGAGGTGGTTCTTCTGCTTCTTCTGATACGATGTTGAATGTTGGAGCCTCTGTCAGACTGACATCTTCGTTATCCACTTCTTCTGCTATACTGGCTTCCTCTGAATCTTTAGTCACTTTTCTGGACTGCCGGTCTGACGACATGCTCTCCAAAGACTCTATATCCTCAATGCCTGCTCTGTAGTGGATCATGAGCAGCGTAAGGGCTTGCAGTCTTTCTCCTGATTTAGCCAGCGCAGCAGCAATCAATGCTTTTTTCCTTGTATCATTTGCATCTTTTTCTTCTTTAACAAGTGAATTATTATTTTCCAGCTCCTGGTCTATTTCATTCTGCAACTTATCCAACATAAATTCTAGTTTCTGAAAACGCTCCTCTGTGGGTAAACTTCTGTAGAGATCACGTCCGATTTCTTTAACTGCAATGAAGACACTGTCATCTAGACCGCCCTCCTTTCTAACCAGCTTTATCCCAGTACCTGATGCACGTTTTGAAGGACTACTTGGACCACTAATTTCGGTATCACTACTTTCGTTATCAGAAGTGTTTGGTGTGTGCTTTGGCGACGGCTCTACAGCCTCTGTTCCTTGCTCTGAAAGGCGAGCAGCTTTGGGGACTTGACGAAGGTTTAACAAACGGGTACTTGTGTTGATGATATGTCTGGTCAAACCTGTAGTTCTGTTAACAGATTTAGATTCTGAATCAACACGAGAGGACGCGGCTTGTGAAGCTTCCTGTCCTTCTGTTTTACAAGCTCCTGCAGTTCGATCAAGTCGCTTTTCAGCTCCTACACAAAAGGGAGTCTCAGTCAGACATTTTTCTTGACATTTTTTATGGCAAACGTAAGCACAGAGCATGCACTGTGAAGCTGCTTTAGTCCATACTTTCTTTTTGCAGTAATCGCACCACGTTGGATTCTGAAACTGAGTATCTTGAAAGTTATGCTTGTTCTCATTAACAACAATTTGTCCCAAATAAGGATCCTCTTTTGGAAGTACAGGAACTTCTTCTTCAAAATGACATTCCTTTTCTTTCTCCACCAGAAAGTTTGAATCATCTACTTCACCTTCTTTTAAATATTTGAAGTGTAATGTTAAATCACCATAACAAAATTTTTCATTGAATCCCTTATGGGTTGTCAAATTCCTCAATGCTGTTCTAGTGACCGCTGCTTTAGGTGCGGGAGCATCCAATTTAAATGTTCTAACATATTCCATTGATGACGTAGCTATACAATCTAAAGCAATTTCTTCAAGTTTTATGCTTGCATAGCCTAAACAGATAAAACCACCGGCTTTGAAAGGGTCCCTGCACCACAGTGCAACATTAAGGTACTTATGGTATTCTTCTACTTCAAATACACAGCAGGATGTTCTTGTCTTTGGCCATCGGCCTTGCCGGATTCGATATGGAATTTCTGGTGACTCCCAAGTCTGATGATCATCTCCACTATCTTTGTTACTACGTGCATTTTCTGAAATTCCATCTTTTGATGGATCTTGTTTTGGTACCGTTGCTACTTTTGATACCGTTGGGTCTTCTGTTTGATCATTATTCTTTACTACTTTCTCTGTACATTTATCTCCATTACTGGCAGGTGGAGGTGGCCTCTCTGGTTTTTCAGAAGATAAACCTCCAGTTTCTAACTGATTTTGAGTTTCACTAGTAGGCAAATTAGGCTTACTTTGTGGCCTAGGTGGTACAGGAGGCTTAGTACTGGATCCTTGTGATTGTTTACCTGATTGTTGTGATGTATCTGAACTCTCAGCTGTTTTGGGTGTTGCCACTTTAGTTCCATCTTTTTGCTGAGTTTTTGATGTTGCCTGATAACTTCCTAAATGCAGTTTTCGATTCAGAATCGGAGATATAGTTCCAAGAGGTTTAGAAGCAAGTATTACTACTGAACGTTTTGGACTTGGAGTTGTTGGCATATCTTCTTTTTGTTCAGGTGATTCGCATGCTAAGTCTTCGAATTCTGAATCAAAGTCTCTGTTATCAACATCAGCTGATAAGCTAGCTGGGTCATCATCTTGCTGTGTCAAGAAAGCAGAGTCTTCCAACTGTCCAAATCCATCCTGTAGTGCTGAACCATGCTGATTATACCCAACAGGCCTTTCATAAAAGACTAAAACTCTGTCCCCAGCCTGTCTAATAAGCTTCAACACTTGGACAGTTGATGTGATTTTAACACCTATAAAAAAGATAAAAATGTCAGATTTGAAAATATGTTAGTAATCTAAACGACCAAAGATAGTCAACACATACATTGAGATCTTTAGCCATGAGCAATAGTATTATTACCACTAACAGAGGAAGTCAAGCAATTATGACAGAAGAGCTGGACTGAAATCCTTCCATTTTACTCACACAAATATATTACCTCAGGAGCTGGTAATGATGCTAACAGACAAAGTCCAGTTTTCTGTTTGTTATTAACACTTTGAAGAGTAATGTTGATTTACATGCTAACTTTTGCTTACTTTACAGTTGGATTTTTCAGATGTAAGCATTAACAAAGGTCTCAAAAGAGATGGGTATCTTAAAATGTGGCTATAATTAAAGCAGAGTTAGGCTAATAAAGCTGAAGGGTCTGCTATGTTTGCAAAATGCAGGCATGATGCTACATTCTCAATGTGGCTGAACAGTGAAGATAAATTGAACCATCTTCTTCATCACAGACTTTCAGACCCCTTTGGCAGTATCTTCAGCCTACACTAAGAGTTAGATTTAACAAGTTAGGTGCAAGCTAAAGCATCTCAGTAAGCACGCAGTTCAAATGAAGAGGGTCATATAAAAGTGACTTTTCCCTTTTTCTTAGGTAACCAATTACATGTCCAAAGCAACTTGAAATCCTTTTAAGCCATTGGATCTTAACTCCATGCTAGCACAGTCACATTAAGTAGTCCTTGTATACCAAAATGTGTAAAGTTCTATTTTCACAGTATTTTTATCATACTAACTCTTCTATAGTATGTTAATGACTTAGCAAAACCAAATTTAGAATAAAATTTTAAATCCTGGTTGTATAGTTAATGTTTGGAGAAGTGTGTGTGTTTATAAATACACATGTATCACATACATGGATACCACATGCAGGTATAACAGGGATGCTATATACATACCTCCTAAATACACAACTCTTGCTGAATTCTATTCTCTACTAATGACATTATGGAGATGATCTCTCTACAACTATATTTATAATATAACCTTAAAAAATTTTATTGCCATTTTCCCCTAGTGATTTTAGTTCGCATTCAGTTTTATCAGTGCTACCTACACTTACTTCTAAGACACATATTAATATACAATGGTATTCCCACTTTTTTGTCTTTATAAGCCTACATCAAACCATTTATTAATTCCCATAACTGCTGCCCCCACAAAAAACAACATCAAGAGTTGTTTGTTTTTTCCGCAATGCAGTACTTAACTCTCTCATTTACAACTTGGCCAAAGTCTTTCATTGTGAGAACTTCAGAGTAGAAAAACTCCTACATATCAAAGCTGATGAAGTTTGGTACCAAAAGTATAGATACTATTGAATAGTCAACAGATCATCTTGGGTCATTTTGTTATTTCAGACAATTACTTTGGTAATCAAAAGGCATATATACTATTTGCTCCATGCTCTATTTAGTATCTTGAGATTCAATTAAGAGAATGCAGGTCTGTGATGCAAACAAAATGTTGCTGTTTTCTTTGTAAGCCAAGCACATTTTATAACATTGCTAGCAAAAACCAAGTAGGGAACCTTATAGCATCACTATTTGAATGGTCAAAATGTATTTACATTCAAATGTTTATTCACCTTTATGTTGGCAAAGAGTAAATAAACCTAGCAAAGAATAAATATACAAGAAAACTGATCAAGTGAATGACAACCTTAAGTGGTCATAAATATACAAATGAATTTATTACAAGAGCCAGGCATATGCGTAACTGTTGAGAACAGCAGTCTAATTGAACTCTATGCAGAAACGTCCTTCCTGATTACAAGACGTGATTTTGAAAGCTGACATATTACTCACTGCCAATTGCTAGAAGTCTGTCTCCCCTCTGTAGATCAGCAGCTGCTGCAGGTGAATTTGGCGTAACCGTTTCAATAACAACATGTCCTGCATCTTCTTCCTTGGACTGCACAAGGCGCAGTGTGAGTCCAACACTTTGCAGATTCCCTTTCACCAGCTCTGCCTAGAGAGAAGGAAATAAAAAGTTAGAGCATACTGATTAAGCTGACTGTAAAGATTCATGGCTACTAATGCTCTTGTTTTACTAAAATTATACACCTGGTATTATGAAAAAAGCATTAGGACATCCACTGAATTCACTGAGCACGTTATCACATACTGGATTCACTATCTGTCAACATAGTTTATACCTTTGGAGAAACATGGAACCAGTTCTGAAGAGCCCCAAACTAGAAAGCAGTAAAGGAATTGTCAGCAAAATACACATGCTGCATGTAGATCTGTTTCTTTTTTTACATAATGAGTTAACCCATGCAAACACAAATTGCCAAGAATGGCAATACATGGCTCATCTTTGCAAGAAGCCCCAGTCACAAGAAAGCTACAGCAAGACACAGCCTCACGATCCACTGTATTGCGAAGAAGGTTTGTTAAAAGGAGTGCTGAACCATCGATCCAGATTTCAGTTTTAATATCCCACAGCTACATTACAAAACCTGTTACTATCAGTATCTCTTCAGTAGACTATACAACAAGTATTTGGAGTGAAAAACCTTGTAGCCTTACACGTTACAACAACATAGGACAAATCTATGTGGCATTATTCACATTTATTAAGACAGAGTAAAACACTTAATAGCCTAAGAAGTTTCTTGTAAGACCAGGAACCATGTCCTCACGTTTACCTTCCTTAACAGGATAAATACAAGATAAATTTTAGTTGTAATCTCAAGTATTTTGTTTTTAAAATAACGTCTGAGGTACAATTTCCATAGCAGAGTCTCACCCTGTCCACTCATTCACAGATTTCTAAGTCATAAGAGATCCCAATTAAAGAATACATCAAGGTAGTGACCATTTATTCATATATCTCAATGTCTAAGATCTTTGGTATTTTTTTCTTAAAGGACATTTCTTCTGGATTGTTTCAAATGACTGCTATCATTCTGCTGAAGCATATTCTGTCTGTTTGACAGAGAAACTCACAGGCTGTGTCTCAGCTCCATGGAGAGAAATTTAATTTGCTTTTTCATTCCCAAGAACAGAGAGACAGATACTGTTTGTAGAAAACCTCCATAGGAAATTTTCTATTTGGCTTCAATTTACTGAGCTTAAGTAGACAGTGCGCTCCTCCATCCTTCTGCATTTACTTTGCTGCTGTTCCATTGTCTGTGTTTGAACTGTCTGGAGATGATCCTCCTCTTCTGCGGATGTGTTCGTTTGCTTAGTTTGGTACAATGGCTTCTCATAGGTGAAAGGAATTACTTAACTTCAACACGCAGCTCTCTCTTTGACCATACAGCGCTCATTCCTTTGCTATAATCCTAACATCAGCACTTTTTAATATATTTTTTTTTTTGTTGTCGATCACTTCTTTACAAAGTGAAAATGCTATCCTAATTAACAGTATGCTTAAGAATTGAGTTTAAAGCAGCAGACTTGCATTAACTTTCTAAGCTGTACCACTTATTTTCTACGTTTCCCAGAGTCACTTAAAGATATTTTCTCTCAAACTGTTCAACTATTGTGAGTGCCCAGTAAAGTATGCAAGAACAACAAGATCTAAAATAAGCTTAATTGCAGTTCCAAGAGTCAAGGTTCTTCTACAATGCAAACAAATATATTCCTTACAGAAGCAACCTGCTCTTTTTTCTTGTTTCAGGTCGTTCCCATCTAAAAGAAACTCAGATATACAACACATCACTACACTGCTACAAAGCTTTTAAGATTTAAAAAAAAACAAACAAAAAACAGAAAGATTATTAGAAATACATATGGAAGAAAAGAGAAACGTCTTAAATAAAAGTCTTCAATTACTATTACTACAAGTGCTAATTTGATACTGTTAAGCACTTTTTACTCCACTTTTCATGAGACCACTGAAGTACAAAGCTATTTAGTGAGAGTTTTAAGAAAGAATTTTAGGAAAGAAATGGATCTGTAGACAGAGTAGTAGAGAAAAAAGTAGGATAATTCTCCCCTTAATACTAAGTTATTTTTGTAATTTAATTATGCTCCTTTATGTATACATCTGTTTTGATGGTATATAGCTTATCCCGAAACCTTATGAGTTAATAAGACATGACATTTTCAAGTCAAAAGAAAGAGACCCTGTTGGTTTGGCATCCCTGCAGAAGAAATGTTGCTCTAAGTTTAATGTTACGGTGGCCAACAAGCAAACACAAACAGGAGGTACTGCACGAAAATCTACTTTCCTTTCCAGTTGGTCGTCCAGATTTTCCAGTTGGTCGTCCAGATTTGCTCGTCCTTCCCAGAGCAACACAAAGAAGCAATGACAGCCTTTCTGAAGGCCTGTTCTTCAGAAAGTAACAAGCCCTGGTTGAGAAGGAAACTCACACAGAAAACACAAGCTGGTCTCGCAATGCCCAGCACCTGAAACAAGGCAGCAGTGACCTCTGACAAATCACGGCAAGCTGCACGATGAGCAAAATATGAGGGAAAAGGGTGCAATTGGATGGCAAAAGGGGAAAAGTTACCAAAACAACATCTGTCAGTATAGACCCTGATCCTCTTAAGCTTCCTTTGAATCCAAGGACTCTAGACAGCAGCATGGCTTAGCAATGGAGACATTCCCTACTGCAAGAAAGGAGAAACCTCAGAGGTGATTTCCAGCATTTCACCCTTCCCTCCTCCCCCAGGGCCAGACCACATAAAAGGAACTAGGGACAGCTGGGACCAAAGGCATTTAGGTATCTCTGCACATTTGGCTTCCATGCAGGGACACGGCGCACGAATCACCCGTGGCGAGGAGCCCCGCAGCATTACACTGGTGTCTGACAGAAAGCTGTTTTGGGAAAGAGAGGGCCTTTGAACGTAACAAGCAAAGTTCATCTCAACGTTTTATTAACTTTGGCACAGCCACAAGCTTTCTCACAGAGTAAACTGGTTTTATTTATCAACCCAAACCAGATGAGTAGCTTTCTCTTTTTCTGGTATCTCCAGCTAGCCGCAGCGCGGCTGAATGCCGTTTCAAGCTTTCTGCCCCAACCAGTAATCTCACAAAAGCCCCCAACAGCATCTTTGTGCATCCAGCACGGCTACCTTCTGCCTTTCTGACCCTCCCTCAAGCAGAGTGTACGATACGTGAAGAGCCCAAGATCGCCTGGAACCTGAAGCATCAGGAGGAGGAAAGCAGGTAAATGATGGAGGGGTCAGGAGAGAATTGCTGCTAACGAAAGGACAACTGTTATCAAGGACATTGGGTGCAAGGGAGAAAAATTAGCAGATATGCTTCGGAGAAGCAGGCGCTTTAACCAATTAACTACATCATATTAAAATCCAATTATTTTGATTTAATAGCTCTGTTTTACTAGTTCCTGCAAGCCTCCCACGACAGTAATTTCACTAAGTTTCAAGATAAAGCAGATAATACATTTGTTAGTAAAAGACAGAGAGTAATTTATATTGAAAGAGCTAGAGCTCAATTGTCATAGAATTTGGAAAACTTAAATTTCTTTTTAATTAATTAATTTAAAAAAAATTTTTTTTTTTAAGTATGCACCCCCAGGCTATCTGTGATGAAATTAAGATGCTACAGAACAATAATGACTAACTTGGGGCCAAGGGGGAGGAAGTAATTTCCTTAGGGTTTTATTATTCAGGTTAAAAAAAAAAAAAAAAAGAGGACAAGATTTCCATTCACTTTAAAATTAATAAAACATTTTGATGCATGGCTGTGAGTGCCAGACTTTCACAGAAAGAAGTATATAAGCATTGATCTCCCAATAAAGGCTTTAGTTCATTTATATGCACCAGTGCATGAGCCACTGTGGAGCACAGCTCCTCCAATACTTTCCGTTCAATAGTGGAAATATGCTGTGGAAATACAATGCGGGAGAAAATCATGATGCATCTCACAGCCTTACCCTACCTCAGTCTCTTCATTCTGAAAGCCTAGCAGATGTTGGATGTCAGAGAAAATTAATTTCTTCGACCTGTTTTAAGCATACTGATACCGAACTTCACAGCTACGCAGTAAGGATTCAGAAGTTTATAGCTTGCTAGTGCCATTTAAGTGACTGAATATTTAGATTAATGTTGATATAGGATGAAAACTTCATCTCCAAATGCTTCATTAAATTATCAGTGTGAAATAATTTGCAAATGCGAAGGAATGATAAACATCTCTCTCATAGGCAACTGCCTACAGACTTACAGACACAAGTGTGATGCCACCTCATTCATTATTTGCTTCTAAAACTGTACCTATGAATTTATTTTTAAATACAGAGGTAAAAATACCATCAATATATTATTGTTATGGGACTACAGTAAGTTAACATTAGATGTAACACTTCCAAGTTAACATTAGATATAACACTTCCATTCAGAATTTCTAAGGTGCCAATAAAGAATGTCCTTCACAACGAGAATTCTTTCAAATAAACGCCAAGAAAAGCTCAATCACCTAAGCATGTGCAAGAAATCTTATTTCACTATTTTACATCAAATAAAAAACAAGACTTTTACAAATACTTTTTATTGACTATCAGTGGTATATAACATGCTATGTAAGTCAAACTGACATATTTTCTGTGCTGTATTGTAGATAAAAAACTTAATTTTTTTCCAACCCATTTGAGTGACTACAGCGGATCTCGTGTATTCGTGGAAGAATGGTCTAACGTTTTGGAGAAAAAGTAGAGATTAAATGCCTATGAATGTGCCCATGAACTATTACATTCTCCCAGACAACCCTGCACATTGAGAGGAAAGGAAGGAATATTTCATGTCAAAAAATAACATTAAAGAACAAAAACTAGGAAGCAGTTACTTCTATTCAGAAGACTTAGATACTTATATTATTAAAAAAAGGTTTTTGGCATATAATCTTTAAAATATGGACTTTAACATTCTTGCTTTTTCAACACTATTATTGAATGCAGTCATTATATATGACCTACACAGTGAATTGATTGCTAGCTTATTTATATGGGCTAGATGAGACAGCAAAAGGAAGCAAGGATCATCCATCTCTTGAGACACTCCTCAGAAACACCAGACTCAAAAAAGAAGAAAAAAAGAAAAAAAAAATCTGAATGTTCTGAGAGGATTTCAATCTAACCACAAATTGTCTGATGTAGCCCTTGACCAAGGAATCCATGATGATGGATGACAGAGACCAAGATGAATTAGCCCACTCTGACTTTGACATTAAGGCTGTGTTTAGATTTAGTACAGGGAAGTTGGTACTGGCCTCAGGTGTATCGATATCACAGTGCTGTACAGAAGTAGGGACCTACCTTCAATAGCTTTGACAGTGCGCATCTAAGGCTTTTACTGTTTTCCTCTGCTTATCTCCTCTTAAGCATTTCAAATTTCCTTAAGAATAACACAGAATTTTCTCTAAGCTGTCAAGAAGAGTATCAGTGGAAAAAAAAACAGTTACCAACTACCTGCCTGAATGAATGGCTAAGTTTGACTCACTATGTAAGTCTCAGGAAATACAAAGAGGTCAGAGAATTTTCCATCAATACTTCTGAAGTGAAAATGTTCTGACCAACTTAAAACAGTCTGAAAAACAAAAGTTTCAGAGAAGTCATTCATACTGGAAGCAGTTTTAGAGAAACAGAATTTCCTCTGAATTGATGTATATCAATTATATCAAATATATCAATATCAAATGATGTATAATCAACCACCCCAACTAAATATGATTTCACTAATTTATTTTTGAAAGCGTGGCACACACTTTCTATTTAAACCATCAAATGACATTATAAATGTACAACTGTGTCAGAAAAACAATCAGGGTTATGAGCAGTGGAATCACAACCTCGTGGCCTGTGATAGTAGACAGCTTCGTTTTTCATGGAGTATCAGGGACAGAATTCCTGTAACAATAACAGCAGTGAAAGAAGTCGGGTGTTAAACCCTGCACTGATCGTTCTTCTGGCTATGGGAACCATGGTCTGTGCAGGTGGACACACAATTATGTCAAACTAATAAAGTTTACACATTTTTTTCTTTTAAGGAAGAAGCTTCTTTATGGATAAATTTCTTTTATTTTGGAGAAAGTCCTGTTAGATAGCAAGCTGGCGGGCCTCATCATTTTCTTTTCTACGTAATCCCTTTTGGAAAACAAAAATCTAAATTATAAAATATGATGGCAATCTCATTCTGAAATGAGTTACATATTGGACCAAGCTTATATTTAAAGCAATAATTCATTAAGGCCACAAATTCTACAAATGCTATGCACATGTCTAACTTTTCCATCACACGCTATTTGCCTGAAATCTCTGACAATTCATGGTAGTCAACATCTGCACGTCTCCCCGACGAAAACATTTGATATCAGTGAGATACAGAACAAAATCTAGATACTGAACAAAATAAGGAACCACACATCATTTCTCCTCAGTACTTCTGACGCATTGCGGCTCCTCTTTTACTGAACTAATACCAAAACCCCCTGTACTTTCCAATTGTACAGGGAAACAGGTTATGTGACATGCAAAAAGCAAACTGTTTAGCAATTATCATGTATTGCCGAGGCATTCTCACTAAACAGTAATTACATGAGCTGAATGGAGGAGGTAAAGACAAACAAGGCAGCTCAAACCTGGCATTTAACTTCAAAGTGTCAGAGGCAAATAAAATGAACACCTTCAGTTTTATCCATAGCTCTTCTTTGGAGAGCAATTTAGTACAAACACCAACGTAGCTCTTCTTTAAGTGCTCCTGCTCACTGACATCTTTAGTCTTTATTAAACCCAACCGTGATGATTTCCTTTGGCCCTGAAAAATGGGAAAAGATTGATTTTTTTTTCAAATCTTCTATCACCACTCATGTCTTCGATAGAAAAAAGGCCTCCTCCAATATTGCTTAAGCATGACTCAGTTACTACACGAACGTTTAGTGAAACGCTCAGGTAGCCTAGTAACAAATACTGAAATAAGCTCATTGAAGCTGGGTATTAAAAATCCAGTGTTAGAAATCAACTTGCTCTATGTGCAATGCAGACCCAAAGGGAAGTTTACCTTGCTAATGGTTTCCTTTGTATAAATTTGTTATAAATTGTTGCGATGCAAATTACAGATACAGGAGATTAATGAGAACACAAGAGCATTTGTGCATTTTGAATATGCGCGTGGCAGAGAAAGGTCAATCTGGGGTTTTGTTTATCGCTTGAGATGGAAAAAAAAAAACAAAAAACAACTTTCAAGTGTATGTATTGAAAGCAAACTTCTAAACCAGCTAGTAATTATGTTAATATCAGAACTAATTAATAGTTAGAGAACAATTTTTATTGATATTCATGAAATCAAATTATTAGAATATCAATTTAAAGGTCTTTCTAATGGCATTAATAGGCACTCTGAAGTCTTCCTCTTCACACAAAGAAACTGCGTGACGATCTCACCCAGCAGCAGCAATCTGATTACTGACAAGCATATTGCCTTCGAAACTAGAAATATGAAAAGTTATTATCCATTGTCATCAAAAAGCATCACTGATGTGAGTTTCCATGGAAATAAAATCCACAATACTACTTTCTAATGAATACAAATCGAACTCTTAGCTTCCACTGGAGGGCTCAAAAGTTAAGTTTTAAAGGGCTTTAAAATTTCATTTCTGAAGGACAAAACATTGAGATAAAGTGCATTATTTATAGGTTTACTTTATTCTGGAGCAGAAGCATTTTCTTTGCAGCAACGCCAATGTCAGAAAGCCGCATCTGGAGTACAGCGCGTCTTCTGAAGAGAGCAGGAACTTTGCAAATAATTCTCACCTGGGGATCTACAGCAAAACCTACAGATCTGAGATGGGAGCAGAACCGCTGCTGAGACCACTCCCAGGAAGAGCTGAGAGCTGCTGGGGCAGTGGCAGGAGCCAGGACAGTCCCAGGACAGGCCAAGGAAGCAGCTGCAGCTCTGCTCGTCCCTGCCACCCAGGCTCCCCACTGCTGCCATCAAAGGCAAAGGGACTGTTAGATGAGCCTTTGTGCTGCAGGCAAGGAATCAAGCAGTGTTATTAAAAATCGCGTATTTACAGTTACTTACCCAATGGTCTGCAAAATATATGTAAAAACACTCTTACAAGCAAACCCTTGCAGTTTCTGGCAATGCAAATTATGCCCTTAGCAATAGCATAGCCTAAGCAGCAGCCACCCAGGACCAATCTAATCAGACAATTTACTTTATCGCAGGACTTAAGGAACGGGGTTTGTGATTCCTGCACTGCATACGCACACAATCTTTGTCACAACTGTTCTATTTCTTGTCAATATTAATGAACGGCTAGCTGGCCATGACATAGAAATGCAAGCCCTAAAAAAATCCTACTTACTCCTACTTACCACAGATCTAGCTGAACCCAAAGGAAAAAAGGCAGATGCAATAAAATGATTCATCACTGTAACAACTCTAGCGATTAAACAGATGATCCATCTGGATCAAAACAAAGATCCTGTTGTATCTATCACCGCCGTCCCCCCTTTTTCTGGGAAAGCCAGAAGATGAGCTTACTGCTGAAATTCTGCAGTGCCAGGACCAGAGGAGCTGGGGATCTGTATCTAGCCTATTCTTAATAATTACTGCCAGAAGGCCAAGGTTTTGGTATATAATAATCTTTCTCTATGTAGAACATAATCCAAACCACACAGACTTGTTTCCAATTAAGTTCTGGACATAACGCTGCAGTATGAACACATAACTATATAAACAGTAAAGATTTCCAGGACCATACATCTATTTCTGTTTTTTTCGTTGAACACACGTCAAATCAATTTGTTTATGGTTATAGGGCACGAGTCAGTGCCAGGCAGTGGAACAGGAGCTCACTGTCACATCTCATTAGCTGCACCGAGACAACAGCACACCTAGAAGCCAGATTTTTATACCGTTACCATTCATCGCTTACAAAAATTGCCACTGCTATGAGCTGAAAAGGTCTTTACACCAAGCCAGATAGTGACAAGTCACTTTGCAAAAGAAATCAATACCCACCTCTGTTTGCTTTGCACTTGAAAAAATATTGTAGAATTCTCCCCCATATGCACACAGAAATCACTTCCCGATACAGCAGAAGACTGAACGGAGCAGGAGAAGGGTTTAGAAAGTGAACACTATCTGCAAATTAGAATCAATACACTCTCAAACTTTGGATCCAAACTCCTGCAAGTGCTTCAGGAAGACCTGAGGGTCTGAATTTTTCATGTTGCAACTTTCTCTCCGTGTAATCAAAGCGGTCATTTACTTGGATAACAGAAATGTTCCCTATAGTTAAATGGCCGAGTGGCAAGCAAACAGAAGAGGTGTAGCTACTTAGACAAAGACCCGACTAGCCTCCCCTTCTAGGATATGAAAAAGCTTTACTACATGTCCAAGACAACAAAAAAGCCAAATCAACAAAACACTATGAAAAGTAATAAAAACCCTATTTTCCTATGTCACAGAGATTTCTGTTAAACATGTGAGAACTGAACCATGTTAAGGCTCGGGCACAACACAACAGGAATCTCTCCCTTAACTTCCCCAGCTCCCATGCATTTCTGGAGGTAGCAGAGCAGGTGAATTCTCCATCAAAGCATTGCAGACCCCAACTAGCACTGAAATATGCACTACTGCTAGAAGAAAAACACTCCTCCAGAAATAGCTTACCGGGAGTCAAAGAAAAAATTAATTTCAAGGGGAGCAGGACGTTATCTACAACGGAGGTAACAGTTCATCCCTTCTGATGGGTTTCTGAAGTGTTCTCTGGCTTAGAGAAGTGATATATACCAACTCCATGTCTCCCTGCGGGAAGGTAAGTGAAAGAATGAATAGGAAATTATGTCAAGCTTAAAGATGCCTCCTTTTACTTCAGCACTCCCAGTAACTTCACAGACTCTGGTTTTATGCTCTATTATTTTTAAATTAACAACAGATCTTATTGATAGCTAGTGAAGTGTATAAGAAAAATACCCAGCGGATTTCATAATGCATTTTCTTCCTACTTCCATTTCCCCTTCTCTCCTCTGCCGTCAGAAACAGAGCTTGTTTGGGACCATGACAAATTACCTCACTGAAAGAATTTACAGCTCACTCCTTATTTGATTTAAAAAATGAGAAAAGAATTAGTCAATACCTTACAGTGCCAGAGAAATAAATATATTTTCAAAAAATCATTTTTAACAAGGGGGAGAGAAGACTGTAAAGTGCATGTGCATGATAGACGCTATCCTTAAGAAGATCTTATTTTTTTCTTTTAAGTTTGAGGTGATGCATATTTATTTCTCGAAATATTACAGGGATGGAATTTGAAACCATGATGTCTTTTTGTTATTTCTTGACTTTGGTATGAATAATTCAGATTTAATAATTTCCATGAGGTTTATCAAACAAAAGAGATACTGAAGATTACATCAAAGAAGCTGATGAGACCATTCTGTGCACTATAATTTGACTGCTCGATACCAGCCCACAGTACTATACTTGTTGACCATCACCGATGGTCTGATGCCCAACAGCTCAGCCACGACAGCAGCACGGGATGCACACAGAAGCAAATGCAGGCAGGGAGCCCTTAGCAGCCAAAGGCTGCAGCTCCCCGAGGGCTGCTGTGCATTTTGAGAGCTCTCTAAAAATCCCTGAGGAGCAGCAGCCTCAAAAAGAGTCACTGGTCATGAACGGCACATCCAGTACTAAATGTTCAGTCTGTTTCTTGTTTGATACTTTTATTTTAAAATAGTGGAAAAGTAATATGTAAAAAGTTGTGAATAAAGTGGATGTACTGTGCACTGAGCATAGAGCTAGTAAAATATCCAAAAGTTTAGTCTGGGCATGAGTTATATATATAAACACACACACATATATATACACACACGTATTTTACAGTGAATCCATAAGAAGGTGCATTTTTTATAATAAAAAAGCTAAGTTTAAAATGTTGATAATAAAAACAGAACTTGAAAACCTACAGACTAAAGAAATTAGAACTTTGTAGAAAAACAAATACGCAATGTGATGGATGAGGAAATAGCTGAAGGTAATAAAATTGAGAAAAAGTAAAAGAAATGAAATATCTTACAGTATAACTAGAGGATGCAAAACTACAAATTTGATGATTAACTTGCTTCCCAGTTTTAATACAATCACTTAACTTACCACTCTATTTCAAGAGAAGAAGACATGCATTAACTCAAGAAAGTTCTCAATCTCTGAAGCACACTAGGAAGCCTACGAAAAAAGTACCTGGGAAATTATATTTAGTCATAGTTTAGGGTGGAGAAGTCCGGAAACCCCACATATATAGAGTGGAAGGAAAGGAAGATGGGGAGAGAAAATAACTAGCCTGGATTGCAGAACTGTTGCCTGCAAGCCAATGCATGAGGTACCTCAGCAAAGCACTCATCATTTCCCCAGTGAAGATCTCTGACTATTAGAAATATTTACATGAACTACCAGAAACCCCATAGAGCTTAGACTTAGATTTATAGCTGTCTACTCATGTGCAACATTACTCTTCGGTAATCATTTTCATGCAAATATTACAATAGAGTCTGCTGGAGAAAGGTGTATAAAGAATTGTCTCTGTGAGACAGAAGAACAATTTGGAGAGAGAAAGAAGAATTGTCAGCGAGGTGGTTTCCCCCCAGACCCCCCAAAGTCTGTTAGGGTTCAGGGCCAGAGGAAAATCCTAATGACTAACCACATGTTTTCATTATGCACAGCTTTCCCCCCTTGATGAACTCTCAAGGCTCCCCAAAAGAGCCTTTGGCTTACACACTTTAATACCGTTGGAACACGAGTCCCAGAAGATAATTAAAACTGAAGGAGTTTTACATTGCTATGTCACCCAAATACCATCATGGATTGTAACTTAGATCTCTTCAGCAGAAGCATCATTGATTTATTTTTTTTCAGGCAAGTACACACTTCTGAGTTGAACTGGAAACAATATTCTGCATAAAAAGCAAGCCGAAATTAAAAACAGCATGTAAGGATCATGACTTCTGTTCATACAGATTTTGCATACGTGTACCATGATGAAATCAAGTAATACTTTGCTTATAATTACTGAAAAAGCTGTAACGTTATTACACAGAAAGTAAATGTTTTTGTTTCAACGAAGAACGCATGGTTTTGGTAAATGCCTTTCTCGACAACACTGACAATGCTCTAAGTTCTCCGGGACGAACGCAGCCCTGATGTGAACAACTGGCTAAACACACCCTTCCCAGAAGGTGATCGGGAAGGGCCAAGCCCCATTCAGCAGCACCACTCGTCCCTGTTACTGCAGGACCCTCCTAGAAGTGGGGCTGCCCTCCTGGGGGCACTGGGCTGCTCCCACTGCCCTCGTCCCCAGGAGCCTGAGCCAACCCTGCGCAGAACCAGAGCTGCCTGGGCTCATCGCTGCTTTTGGGGGAGATGTGGTTTTTAGGAATACAAATAGTAAAGCTCTACGTGTTACACTGGGCTAATGGAGGGACTAGAGCCAACTGGACTGCCTCCTTGGTTTACATCCACACTTGGTTAAATACTTACACTTTTTTTCCCCTCCTCTTCCAAATACAAGTTAAAACACAGAGATTTTAGAAATCAGTGCTACTTATAGGGATAAACATAAAAGATGAGATACCTGTATGAATATGAAAATGAGTCACTGAAGTAAATACGTATCAAACCTCTGCCTCTGGACTGCTCACTGAACTGACATAATTACCGTAAGCAGCCTGGCTAAATATACTGTTCTGACACTGTTTGATGTCAAAAAATTGCAACACTAACAATAACCAATTAAAAATTATGCGTACACTAGTTAAGAGCCACACAGTATCTTCCCTTAAGCAGGTCTTCTTGCAGCCACTGCAACTTCTCTTGCTTCCCTTCCATTGCAGCTTGAAAATACTTATTTTAACATCAGAAGAGCTGCACAGTGAGTTGCAGGTTCTGCGATACTAAAAAGTCTCTTTGCTCCATCGAATTATTTTTTGAACTTGCAAGAGCGTATTCTGTCCAGGGCACATCACCAGTGCCTGTACAGCTTTCTGGTTCCAGCTGTCCAAACAAAACCAGAAATTAAACTAATATCTGTGAAAGTAAATTGTGTGATCTTTGCTAGAAACACATTCTTTACTTTCTGGTAAATCTGGTTTCCTTTCATTCCAATTATTAGACATGAGAGAATACTGCTTTAGTGACCTTTTGCAAAATTACTTCCCCCTGATAGCTATTTTTAAAGTTCAGGAACTAATTACAATCATCGATTACCCCAATCATATGCAACCAAAACTGTGGCTCCTAATGGCACTTCTACACATCAGCTGACAGGAATCAGAGTATCCTTGCTCACAGCAGCAGCCAACACTTCATTCCTAGTTATTACCAACGTATTTTTTGAAAATCAGATTATTTCAGATTTTCCTCCAATAGCTACAGTTTCAAAAGCTGCAGTGGAAATAAAAATATTTATCGAACCTGGCAAAAAAAACAAAAACAAAACAAAACAAAAAAAAACTTTGTTGAAAAAGTATTCTTTGTTCAAATATTGCTTGCAAGTAATAAAAATCCATGACAGATGTTCCCATGCTTAGGTTAAACACCTATTGGAGCCAGGCTGCAGAAATGTAATAAAAGAAACAAACATACTGCATATTTACTACTTTCTCTGTTTTTAGGCTAGACCTGACTCCTGTCTGGACTGCCTTCAACACAAAAACCTTACTTTGAGTCCATCAGCACAGAAATACACCTAGGTTTGTCTTAAGTAAAAGGAGTGATTTAGTCTGAACTATTGTAAATGAATTCAGCTAACTCTGCTGCTTTCCCTCTGCGTGTAACAGCATGGTCTGTCGAGTACCATTCTGTGAGAGCTCTAAAAAAGAAAAAAAATGAAGAGAAGCACTGCTTGAGCAACTGCCTGCCATGTTCTGAGAGGGGCCTGAGAGCCTGGTCCAGCCTAGTGCTGATCTGGGTTAACCTGGTTAGACCTGGATGGACCAGGTTACCTCCTGCGGTCTCTTCCACTCCAAATTACTCTGGGTCTAGTCTAGTAACCAGACACCTTGTTCAGGTATATTTAAATCGTGTTTGGAATTATATATACGATTAACTGCTTGAAATCTAGCCAATTTTCTTGCTGTTTTCTGCTGAAGTCGGTATTGCTGCTGTTTAATGGTTTTGATAGTATAATTACAAGTTCCCTTGTAGTTTCTATAGCCTACAGATAACACACATTAATTAGGCAAAGATCCCACACTAGCCAAATATTTACAGCTACCGTACTCCCATGACCTGATTACTTCCATGGCTTTGTTGGTGGTACCCTCGTTAGATGCCCTCTGCTCTGTTTATGCAGCTGAACTGATGCTGTTATTCATCATCACACCTGGTCTCCTGCACCAACAGGCATTATTTGCTCTCCCTTACTACTGTGCCTGCTTTCTCTTAATTATTAACAGGCATTACATCTCCAAGTGCTGCTCAGAGAACTGGTTTGGTTCAGCAAAGCTCACTGCCACCCCGCAGGATGAAGCTTTGCCCATGCCTCCAGTGCAGCTCAGGTCCTTCTTTACTGGGCTCCTCATAAAAGAAAAAAAGAAGAAAAGAGCTTGATAAACTTTTACAGGTAGATCTCTGTGCCACATGCAAGACAGTGGAAAAAAAAAAACAAGAAAACTGTTGTTTTTTCAGCTCATTCTAGAGACAAGAGACATAGCAGCAACAAACCAGCCAAAACCCAAGATGGAATCTGCACTTTAACAGTTATTTAAACATATGCCTACACTTGCTTGTTCAGATCAGGTGTTTGGTCATGTTATGACGGTGTGAACACTATTCCTAAGCTTACATCCTATGCAGTTCATACTGCCATCTAAGTCTTCTTAGCTTACGAGCTGTTTTTCAGGCTATTCTTGCTATACTGCCCCAGCTGTATGACTCAGCTACCTAGGAACAGTTCTGCAATCGTTCTGATAACCATCTTTGCATTTTCGTGACTTTTCTATAAGGTTAGGGCTGTAAGTATAAATGAGCTCCAGATAAGCCAAGCCCAACTTCTCAGAAGTCATTTGTTGTAAGTATCTACATTTTTTAATGCATGGGCAATTTGCTCCCCATGAGACTCCCATTTAAATTTAACTGAAGGACAACTGATGGTTTTGATTTTATATATACACATAGACACATCTACAGATTTAGTGCATGCATGTTTATATGCACACATACCTTATACATATTAAAGTGTGCATATGTTTATATGTTCAGAGATGAAAAACTGTATGACTGTTTTTATAATTAAAAACAAAAAATATAAACTAATCTTTCTGGATATCCAGCCTCAGATTTCTAGGAGGTTTTTGGGTTTATTTTCTTCCTTCAGCTAGGGAAAATATATAGCTTCAATTAACATGAAATGGATCTGAGGCTGCGCAGACATTGTATTTGTTCCAAGCTAAGCACCTAAAAATGGAAACAGATGACATTAGTAAAGATCTGAAGATACTGACTTTTGGTTAAAATATTTGTAAAGACGTTCGTAGTTCAAAGAGTCTATTTATCTTAAATAAAATTTAATGGAGGCAGCCTTTTAACAGACTGCATTAAGGGAAATGCTCCGTATTTTAACCATGACTCACTTCTGATTACTTCCGATAAGCAGGTGTCCTTTGCAAAGCATCAGTCTACTCTATTTAACCTTCATACACCGGAATGACCTTTCAGCCATTTCTGGGATGGGAATTTGCAATTGCATTTTTGATCCCTAAGGCTTTTGCAGGGCAATTGCTATGCTGCCCACCCATATTACTTTCCCATTTCTACATGGCATCGTTATAGAGCATTTGGAGATCACCTACCACACTTGCATTACAAAAGGTTGGTTTATGCTTTTTTTTTTTTTCTCTTTATTTTAAAATTACTGGAAGCATTTTAAAATAGCAGCCCTTAAGAAAAAGCAAGAAAAATTGCTCATCCTGTACCAGTAATTATCAGAATTTTTCAAATTTCTCTCCTGCTATTCCACAGACAGAAAATAACCACAGTATTCTAGGCAGCAAAAACAATGACAAAACATAAATAGTCCAACCACCATTTTCTTTACCAGTGTTGCCCCTAGATGCTGAGCTCCACCCTACTAGACCTGCAAGAGATTTATAACACTAGAGATAAGCATCTAATTTCTGCTTCAGCTTGTGGTTAAAGAAGGGGAAAGGAAGGAAAAAAAATAATTGAGTAGTCATTTTGAGGTATCGTTCAGTTAAATAACTGCTGCACTCTAGTAAGGTAAGACACTACCCACGTAACAACACTGTACTTACTCTCAATCCAAAAATTTGAGCTACTTAACTCATTTGACTTCAAAAAACAGCAGCGTGACATAAGACTATACTCAGGAGAAGGAATTCCTCCCACAAAATGAAAGGCTTTCTTTGCAGTCACTCAGTATTTTATAGGCTCGTATTTTGACGCTTTTACCACAAAATTTAAGACCACTAGATAGCAACTGTCTGTGCTGTATGAAAATTCATTTTCCTCCTGTTGAAGGACGTCAAATACCTACATTAAAGAACAGCAGGCTCTTTAGTGAAATATTTAATAAAATTATTGTATTATATATTTAATATTAATTAAGGATATTTTCAGAAACCTTCATTTCCAATTTTATTCCTGATATTTAGCCTGATTATGCTTAAGATAATGTAATTTTTGTGTTTAAACCAATTAAAATAGCAATGAGAATCAGACCTAAGTACTGAGATTTCCTCTACTAATGAAAACTTTAGTATACATTAATACAGCCTGCATATCGAGTTTCCTTGAATGCTTTAATGCCATCTCTCAAAACCTCACCAGAACAGAAGGGTCACTGTTGAAATCCAGACAGATGCATAGGGCCAGCACCAGGTAAGCAGCCTGAATCATACAGAGAACCACAAAAGAGACTTGTGCATCTCACCACTTAATGCCAACAGCTCCACTTAGCAACTTTAAGTGCAAACCAAGCTCCTAAGTGTGTAACATGTTGCAGGCCAAAGGAGATGTGTAAAAAGAGTACAAGCTTATGCCAGGTACCATGAGCCAGAGCAGCTCCTGCTGACTATGGCAACAATAGTGAGCAAACTCCTGTTACAGGAGGGACAGGTAACTTACCAACAGCAGAACCTTTCCAGCTACGTCGCAACCTGTACCAGCCACCCTGTTTGGAAGCCTCTCATTTCATACACCCCTCCCAGGTCTGTTCTTGGTGCTGAAGAATCTGCTTCCTTGGTGCAGAGCATCATTTTAGCGACTATCAATCCACCTACCTCTCAGCTATCTCCATCTGCTCCCTGTACTGCAATTTTGTGTCCTCAAAAACATCTCAGCTTCTGATGGCCCAGTTCAGCTGCCAAGCACATGCCCTTATGTCTCACTGTTTCATTCTGCCAAAATGAATTGCTCTTCTGAGTCGCTGAAGACCTGATATTTCTCCTGTCTAGGTATGTTGTGTTTTTTTTCGTCCTATAAAATGAGAAGTAGAACCTTTCCAGGAGGCCAACCTGCAACAGGCTTCCTTTACTTCATGAAGTCTGCCGATGTTATACACTGCTATTACTGACTTAGCAGGAGTCAAAAAAATCCATTAAGTCTCCAAACTCCTTCAGCAAACTTGGGTTAAATAAATAAATAAATAAGACACAAAAGCTAAATACAACTGATTTCTAATAGGATTTTACCCAAATTAGTTAACTCCTCTTAGACATTAATTTGCATATACAGACTCTCCCTGTTCCTTAAACATCGTGTGTTAAGAAAAGGTTAACTTTTATAATGGTTCTCCAAGAAAATATATCTAAAAAGTAAACAAGAAGACCCAAAAGGAACACAAAGTTTAAACAAGCAATGAGAAGTTATTTTTCCAAAGGTTGTTGTGAGTATCTGTGTTTAAGCAACTACCTTGAATGCACTGAAACAAAACTAAGAACTAATTGCACACTGCTATTTGAAGAAGTTTTGGCAATTGCTTGCTTGGATAAGATGAAAATCTTCTTACCCCTTCAGATCTCCCATCATACGAAAAGGCTAAAAACAAACACGTTGATTCTAACCTTACCATATGACTACTACTTAGATTTTTATTGTCGGGTAATCAGGTTAGTCAGATTGCTATTCTAATTTAGAGGCTCTCCGAACTAGACTTGACTCTATGACAAGATCGGATGCTATGAATTGTTTCCAAGAATCCCAGGAAACAAAAAATGCTTTACACGAACTTCAAACAAATTAAAGTTTTCAATAGATTTTAAAAGTTTCCACTTTGCTGCTCTCAGTTTATGCCTTGGATAGGAGACACTTGGCCAGTCTGCCAACTGGTAAAAGAAACTCCATACAATAATTCCATTCAAAGTTGAGAAAGTTTAGTTTCTTTTTCTTCATGTGCTTCATGGGAAAACAATCGAGTCTGAATATACTAAAATGACAAAGGATGCTTCATGACGGACATGGAAGTATAAGGTCTGATTTAAAAGGAAAAACTAAAACAAAACAAAAACCAAGCTAGGTTTCTGAAAATGTATCTCAGGCTTCTAGTTTTAAACAGTTTGGAAGCTGCACACCCAAAATAACACTGTCAAGCACACCCCCAAACCAAACACCTACCTTTGGAAATGACGACCTTCAGGAAGCAGAACTCGGAGGGATGGTTCACTGATAACCACTTCAAAGAGAAGAGGGGCCTGAGCTTGCCACCCCCCATGCAACAGCCACCAGACCGAGCCGCCTGCCTGGCTGCCGAGCTTCGCAACAGGGCAGAACAACAGAGTTTAGAAAATCCTTCCAGAAACGCACTGAACTGCCCAGAAACCATTTTGTTTACTCTGGTCAATAAAGCCCTGTTATCTCTCGTACAATGGGCCATACCGTTTATACAAACAAGGTTAGCTTTCATGCATCAGACATCTATTTATTTAGCAAGATCAGCTATCACGGTAAATCAATTTCTTCGCAAATGAGAAACACAGCTGCTGTGAGAAGTGCTTAGAACTCTTTCCTGCATCTAATATTTGGAACAGATGAGAAGAATACAAAAAAGTCAGCACGGTAATACGCTAAAATAAGGCACTGATTTAGAGGTTACTAGCATTTTTAAGGAAAAGAGATCAAGTTGCATTGACTTAATAGTTTTATGTTTTAAATGTGAAGTTGCAATTAATTAGTATGATAAGACAATCTTATAAGACAATCTGCAGTTTCTATTCAAACTAGGTACCATTCGAATATGGAAGTAACTCAACTAAAAGTTAACAAGTATGTACTACAGGTTTCTTACTATGTGAACAAGCTTCAAAGCAAAAATACACCACTCAAATTAATGTTGCTTATCAGTTCAGGAAACAGCACTAACAGAATAGAAGACAAAGCTTAGCTTCTAATAGACATTTTGCTCAAGAACAGTCAGTTCGCAGAGATGAATTCACCTAAGAATTGAAGAGTTGGGAGCCAGGGAAGCACAACCACCAGCAAGCATTAAGCCCTGCTCCTAACAGATTCTTCTCTCTCGTTATTTTATTCATTAATCTTTTTACCTGGCATTTTACATTTGAAACCCAGAAAGCTGGGTTCATTGCAAGCAATATGAACTTCTGCAGAACTCCAACCCCTCTGACTTTGAGCCTGGACACGGGGGAGAAAAGCACATGTAAGGAATATTACTGACTTGGATGTACTTGATGCATTTCACGCTGGCTGCTACCAGAGGCAGCGGAGTGTGGAGAGCTCTGCTTCTTAACCACCGTAACCACACGTGAGGGTATGCATGCCCAAGAACACAGGATATGATATCTTATGATTGATTTTTACAAGCAAGCAATAATATATTTTATATATTAGGTCAGGCTGCGACTACGCTGATGACACCTTATTCTAAACTACTTGAACATACACGTACCAAGAAAAGAGAAAGATTTTTTTGGCTTGCTTTTGTTTTAACGTTCATATCCACGTCTCTGCAAAGCAAAGCACTGCAGTGTGCTTCCCCAGAAGGTCTCATTAAATAACCGAGCAGCTTTCTTAAGCCTCCAGTCAAAAAAGCTTAAATGTTTAGGATGAGCCAGAAAAAATCCTGATGGCCTTCAAGTTTATTTGAAAGACGGATTACAGAATATTATGTAAGGCACAAATCTCAGAACTATTCCCCATTGTATTTACAAATATTATCAAATTTTACAAGATCATGAATTTTCATAAAAAGTGACATTTTGAAAAAGCTTCGCTTGCTTTAATCCTCCTCCTTTCTTTTGATAGGATTAAACATTGAAATGGCAGACTGTTAAATAAGCAGACTGAAATGCCAACTGTGAGGCATTTAACTCCATGTATTTACAAATTAACGTTTCACAGTTGCTTCAAAATTTGACATTATTGTTTAGTATCTTCAGGCAACTCATTTCAGAAGGTGCTGGATTTGATCTACATTATTTCTCATTTTACATTCGTATGTCACTCTACTGGAACACCTGTAAGGTTCCCTTAATCCCTGACAAAGGAAATTTGGTTTTATGAAAGGCTGAGAAATATCCCTTTGTTTTTATCAGAATGTTTTTATTAAAAAAGCCTGCCTATAGCAATTTCAAAGTCACCATTAAATTTACCTGTAAAAGTCCATAGCTGTCAAAATAACCCCCCCAAAACAGAGAAGATCATAGCCTATATGTGTACACACACACAGTTTTGGGGTAATACTGAGAGGTAGATGTCAGTGGTCTTCCCCTCCAACCATTCCAGTATCAGCCTCTGAATATTCAGAGTGAATGAGAGAAAAGTGCAAGTGGAATTCCTAAAGTGTAATGGGACACATCTGAATTCTTCAATTCTGTATATTATGCTGCTTCAGAGGTTATTTGTGTGCTTCTGAGAACTGCTGCAAAAGCACAGTCCTATGGGCTATCAGATGCAGCATTTTAGACAGAAATATTTAATTTGCAGAATATGAAATGAAGTTCCTGCATTGCCCATGTTTGCATTTACAGAAGAGATTTCCAAAACAAGCAAAGCCCAAGTAACAACAACAAAAAGAGCCCTCAAAACAGATTCCCCAAAACCCTTATTGCCTTTAAGGATATGGAAGTGCTGCCATTCCTACAGCATTACCTCAAGGAGCAACATCATTGAAACCAGAATTTAAAGGTTTTCCCTCAAATTTCCTCAGAGTATGTGACATGATTATTTCGAAATCAGAAGTAATTATCTTGTGCTCCTGAATTTGTTGTGGGAAAAAAAAGGCAGAAAAAGATAGACAAGAGAAATCACAGAGCATTTTGTTTCATAACTGAAAACCTTTCTCCCATTACTCTACATTCTTACACCCAATGAAGAGCACAAATTTTTCATATATGCACACACTGCCCAGTATTTAGATAAAGATATACCTAAATTTTTTAGCTATGAAATACCTGTCTACTAATCCAATGTTGCTAACTGCTGTCTAATTACTACATCCTGTTCATAAATAAATTTTACATAGCAATGCAGTGATTAACGTTAATTCCAGCAGCACACACTACTAATTAGGGTATTTATGAATGTTTACTTATGTCACATGGGAATGTGCCAAATCATCTCTCTAGAAACACCTTTGTATTAGAACAGACTCTTCAGAAATAGTCTAGACGTGCTCAATAACACAGCACCTTTTTTCAAAAAACAATTTTGACATCTACTAATATTCCATAAATAATGGGATCAGATTAAAGTCTCGCCAAATTCATTACTAAGTATTAAGCCTGTCTAATCTTCTATCACTATTACTAACGTAGTAAAAAAAATAGAAATGCTAATAAGTGCAGAAAGTTATGAGAATTTTCTTCAGGAACATTGTTGAGTGCAATCACTCAGGTGACGAATTCTGAATGATGATGAATGGTGCCTGTATGACACCATTACAAATTACAGACACTTTTCAACCAGAACCTATTTAACTATTTCTCACTTCAACTTAGTCTATTATTTCTTCTCCATAGCTTCTGAACCTATTATTCATTCCAACAACTTCATCTCCAATAATTATTGCACACAAGGGCAATAAAAGAAGGATTTAATATTACCAAGATATTCATACAGTTGCAATTACTCAGAAAAATAAGTAAGTTCCAATCTTAAGTACGTTAGCAACATTTCTCATTTAACTGCGGGGCTTGGCAAATTCTCTTGCCTCCCAGCAAGATCTCCTGATATTTTGTGACTTAACTTGCATATTTAAAGTTATTTCCTAAGGAAAAGAGACTTCTGTGATTTCCCTACATCTGGTGAACTGAAGCTGAAAAGCAACGCAGTTTTGCAAGGTGCTAACTTACAGGCGCTGTATTCAACCACATCGAGACTTCCAAAATCAGGAACTTAAAGTTCAGTCACCTGAAGCTCAGGGCGGTTGAACCCAGTGAGTTCCTCACACTGGCAGCAGAGCTAGAGGGTGAGCAACGCAGATCAGGAGCCTGTGCTCTCTGGCAGACAGCGACTGAGCAATGAAGAACTGGAACACAGATACTTAAACTTCTGCACATTGCAAGCCATATTACCAAAAGCCAAAATTCTGAAAGCCTGCCGTTTCATTTTAGGTGCTCAAACAGAAGATGAGCTGAATCTCAGCCTGAGGATTTATATATATATAATTTTAAACAGGACCCATGCCTTTCTGCCTGCCATCAGTTTAGCCCTACTGCCATCTGCTGTCAGGAACACACCATCTGCCAGCAAAAGAGCAACAGGACACATCCTGATACTGCTGCTCAATATAACCTATAAATTAAGACAAATCAGTTTGTCCAGAGTACTATGTTAAATCAGCGCACTGCCACCGTAACTATCAGAGCACCAACCCTGAGAGTGTGTTCACAGTTTCACACACTGACTGTCCCCACAAAGGGGTCATTCAGAGAAATAAATTAGTATCAGAACTGGGTGCAAACCCTGAAATGGTTTTCTAAACACTGACAATATTGCCTGTTTCTTGAAAATTTTGAAATATTTGTTAGGAATGGGTTAAAACTATGAACTGGCCAGAATTAGGGCTGAATTGCTCCTGTATCATCTTTATGCAATCATACAAATAGAATTAAATCTTTAGAGGTAGAATAAAGCAAACCGGAAGTTAAACAAAATTATCAGCTCCATAAAACAGACTAAACAAAAATATCTGAAAACAAATTAACCCAAACCTCTACCTCGCCTACTGACTCAATGAAATCTTGCAACTTCTAGGGTTAACTGAACTCAGTAAATCCTCTCAGGACCGCTGCAACCCATTACGCTTCCTAACACCTCTGGCGGTGCGATGCTTTGCAGCTGACACTAGTTTAAGCTGCCACCACCCCTCTCTTCTTTCCCTACACACCTTTCCTCCTCTTTTGGCTAGCACTGCAGCTATCACACAAAGAGTCAGCTCAGGGAGCCGACGTGCCTAGCTCAACCAAACAGCCCTGACTGGAGAAGACCAAGACAGACAACTCCAGAAAACACAGTCCCGAGCCACCACTGGTTCCTACAACGTTCGGCTGCTGACCCAGGCTCCAAGAAAGCTCTTGGAAGTTTCTCTGCCTGCGCACCAGCTCCTGACTCCCTGCTCGTGCCTTCCCCCGCCTGCCTCCCCATGCTGTGCTCAGAAAGCTAATTGCAACCGAGTGCTCGAGAGGGCTGAGGAAGCAAGAGTGCATCCTTTCCACCCATCAAGTTTTTCACTCGACTGAGAATACAGCAGCTGCAACAACAAGAGGCAGCTCTCTTTGCTGCTCAGACACACATCCTTTTAGGCAAGACACAGTACACAGAAAATACTTCCTGTGTAATATACCCAAAACAGTATTTTTGTCTACTACACTCTATACTCAAAACAAATACCATAGCAGTTGTCACCAGGAGTTTTTAAAACACCACAAAATGGAATTTAACTGCAGAAACTGAAGGAGGTGCTGAATGGCATCTGGCTGCTCCATCCAGACAACGCTGCCGGTCTCCAGAACTCCAGTCTGATGCAGGGAAGGCACAGGGCTTAAGCTAGTTGCACTCAGACAGCAGAGGGTAAAATGCAGGACATTGATTTTCGTTGTGGTGATTTCTTTGTATGAAGCCAGTTGTTAAGATAAAGTCTTTTTAAAGCTTCTCTTGTTTTCAATAGGCACAGTACTTACTGCTCAGCATAAGCCCAATTCCATTTGATGACTACCACAATATCACTAATGTGAAATTTAAAGGCTCTTTCATATATTGCACCTCTTGTTTGACAGGGAAAAAAAGGCAACTCATCCTCCAAGGAAAAAAAAAGAAGAGAAATGCAATTTGTAGGCTCTGTGCTGCTGAACTCACATTATCAAGTATGATAATAAAAGATTAACATACAATACCACTAATACTGCCACTTTCTATATTTGCAGACACTTGTAAAAGCATTTTTCTGCAGCAGACATGGGAGGATTCATATGCTCAAAAGAGACCTACAGCAATTCCCTCTGCCTTTTGTCAAAAATATAGAAAAAGGAGGAAATCAGTCTAACCTAACCCTCTGACCACATACATCTTCAATGCCTGTGTCAGAAGCGAATAGGCCCAGTGAAAGACAGATAAATCTCCTTCACTGTTTTCATTGTTTCATTCACTGTTTCTCATTGCCTCACTCAAATGTAACAGAACTGCAAAATACCTATTTTACACTGATTTTTTTAATGCATTGGTACAGCTGATAATCAATATGCTCCAATCAAGTACATTTTCAAGCACAGTTGTGACAACTGAACATGATCCATCCATGCTGATCTGACAATGAATTAAAAAATAGTAACTGGTCCATTATATTTTTAGGGTTTTCTTCCTGCTAAATCACCCATTTTGTCGTTCAAAAGATACATTCTTTCTAGACAATGTGCTAAGAACATAAAACATACTGCAATATGTAAAGCTTAAACCTTTTTTTACCGTTTTAATGGAACTCCTTGATTTTTCTTCCCAAACATTACTGCTCAGCTCCATTGTGCAATGGACATTTGTTTCTCTTTCATAGGATCCAAATATAAGCAACCTGAAACAGAAAAGCGTACAGTAAGAATTGTAATACTAGTATGCATCCTAAGTATCGTATTAAACTCCGTGTTCTTCCTTTGTACACCCCATTACTATTTTCAATGTGTACAGACATAGAAGTGCATACTTAAGTGATTCCAAAAGCACAGCCTTTCACAAAATGCAAGGCACTGCCACCCTCTAGTGGAAGTATTTTACATGTATCTAAAATTGTTTTAAAATGTTAGCTAGGGCTTTAGGGACAGGGTTTTAGAGGGAGGAAGGGGTGTTTGTTGTTTTTTTTGTGTGTTTTTTTTTTTTGTTTGTTTTTTTAAGTGTTCAATTGGCAGATTACTATTTTTATATAAAATAGCTTAAAAAAAATAAAGCAGTTACAGACGCAAGACTCTTTAGCTCTAGTCCTAAACTTCACAACATACCAACAGCTTTCCGTGGTTGGAGAGAGAGTGTTACTGTAGTAGCAAAGTCACAGATACACAGTCAGCAGCACACTATTTCCTAACAAACAGAAGTGGTTCTTCAGGCATCTTATTCTATTCCAGAAGGCTACAAAGCTTTTCAGTTAGGTAACAATGCTATAAGAGGGGGTGTGTGGGAAGCAGTGAAGTTGTACACAGTTTCTCTCTCAGTACTTAGAAGCAGATAAATATTTGGGAATAAAAACATCCGATAAATTGTGCTCTTCCAAGAGAGCCATTAGAAACGATCCTTGTCAAATGCATATAGAAAACTTCAAAATAAGTAAGTCTAAGCTTTCATCCAAACTAGCTTATTTATGGCTGCAATTTATTACCCAACTCTTCAGATGGAGACAAAAATTGTAATCAAATCACAGCAATTTCTCTGTTCATTTTGATGTTCTTAATGAATGTTTCTCGGTTAAGTATTTATGATTAAAAAGCGTGTAGATTTCTAGATATGGAGATACCTATACCATTATATATTAAATATACTTTGAAAATTAAGTAAAAGCAATTGAAAACAACTTTCTTCAGCAACTGGAATTGGTAAAATTACACCAATCCCAAGGAAACACCTAATTCTACAACAGTTTTCTAGCTTGCATTAAAGCACGGGGAATGGAAGAAGTGTTCCTTCTGTGTGTCTCTCTACAAATAATTTAACTGCAAAGATCCTTACAGTTACTCAGTTCTACATCTACCCCTGGGTTGGTGCCCAGCATTTTGCTGTGTTTGCTGTTCCAGGTGCCAGCCTTGTGGCTGCATGCTGTGCTGCCAGCCTCAGGTGTCCAGTCTGCGTGCTGCCCCATCCCTTCTCTACTGAAACCCTGCAAAGAGCAGCTGTCAGCGGCACTTCCAGCTTGACCTTCAGCACTCGTTTGTCTAGACGCTATTGATTTGATTACAGTAAGTAGAAATCCAGCCTCAGAACCAACCGATCGGGTATTTTGTCTGAGCAAGACTAAATTTGTTCAGGGTTACCTAAAACTGACCAGCTCATACCCTCTTTGCTCATTTTTAAACTATCCTCAGCAACCTTCCATGGCTCTCCTATTCTGCTTTTCGTAGTTGCTTTTGAATAATGCACTTTTTCTTCTGTGTCAACTGCAACTCATCGCCACCAACTAGTTCAGTAAAGTTTTTCCACAGTTGGTCATTGCTTGCACACATTGCATTTCACCCGACAGGACCGCACGAGTTTCCTCTCCAGCTTTGCAAAGGAGGGAAGCACGGTGGGTCAGGGGGTTGGGGGGAACAATAACGAAGCTGATCAAAGATCCAGTTGGTTAATGCAGTTCAAAAGATAAAGACAGACACACAAAACTCTCAACAGTGTATCTTCCAGGAGTCCTTGCCTGTTTCTAAACCCCTAATTCCTCTAAAATATCAGCGCAGCAGCTATTTATCTGTCTTGTACTGGTGACAAGTAACATACAAGAACAAGGACAGGAGGTACATCACAACTGGGAAAAAAAAAAAAAAAAAAGTGATTTTCAACTACAACCATAACATAAAAGGTGCATAGGAAACAATGAGATTTCATGTGACATTACGCTACCCACACCCTACTTGAAGAACCGTATCGCAGGACAGCAAAAATGCACGCTTAAAGAGCAGTCCTGGTCCACGGACACTTCGTGCTGGAGTTTGGAATACAATTTCCAGTTTCAGGAAGACAAAGGGGAAATTTTCGCTTCTATGCCACTAAGGAAGTTTTTGTTTGAATAATATCTCTGATAGCACGCAAACAGAAGAGCTGGATTCTCCAATGCAGCTGCAGATAAAGACTGATTACAATCGCATCACAGCACACCCCAAACAACTGCATATTGAAATGCAGATTACTGTGCACTCCACAGATGTAACATTTATAAGCCAGTAACAAACAGTGTATGAAAGATGCCCTGAAACAAAGTTTATAGCCCAAGCAAAAATTACACCAGTAAGAAAAAATGATTAAGCTACTGCCTGAGTAATTAAAATAGGTATATAAGAAGGATGATTTCTACTTCTTCCCTACCTCCAGACAGGATACCCTCGGGCAAGCACAAGGCAGAGCCGAGCGATTCAGCAGAGCAGCCGGAACAGCAGCAGCTCGGGGCTGTCCCAGCACCATACAGACCCCAAATGTTATAGGAGGCCCCCTGACAGAGGGCAGGCAGCAGAAGGAGGCCGAGGCGGGGGCAGTCTCAGCTCTTAGGGCTGATCAATGCCCAGGACTTTGGCCTGTCTCTACAGTCCCCAAGAGAGGAGGATGACTAGATGGGCTATCAAGCTGGCTGCTTTTTGTGGGGTGATACAAAAGGGTTGTTATGCAAATCTAACAAGAAGTCGATACGTGCAAAGTACACACCGATCTATACTAACATCTTATTTATTACCAGGTACATAAAAGCAAGCTCAATGTATTTCCTTTACAACTTTTTTTTTTTTTTAAACTTTTTTAATTTCAACTGTGACCCTTTTATTTGCAAACAGTTTTGGAGTCAAAATAAGCAGAATATTTCCTGAATTTTAAGAATGCCAAAAGCAGATTCAACATCCACACACTGCTGCACGAAGTCCACTTGAGGGCAAAAGGGAAAAAAAATAAACATAAAACTCCAAACCTAACACATCGGGCTCGGGTACACACTGCAGTGTTTTACAAAACGACTGTCTTCGGAAAAGTCTCCTTGTCCACAAAGGTTATTAAAACAAATGTTCATTTTAAAAGCCCACATTGTGGCACAGTTTTAGAAGAATATTCTGCTTAATATAGTAAGAGTTGACAGGATTTAAGACTTTCTTCGCAGAGTACCCTTAAAAAGTCATATGGGGAGATTTAACAGCGTGTTGCTTTGTTCTTTTCTCACCCTAAAAAAATTAAGGCAAGGATGCAGTTGTTAGTCTAACTTCAGTTTTTCCTTTCTCTTTTGTAGAAGAAACTGTCACGTTGTACAACGTTTTCACCTACAGATACATTTTTGCAATGAAAGTATTCTGTGAAGGTATTACAATCATAAAAACATGCTTTCAATAGGTCAGACAAAAATTATAAAATGTTATCTACATCAGTGAAGTTTCCATTCTTTCAATAATTTCGTGTAAAAAATACACGAAAATTTTCTTTCAAACAAGTAACAAGGAAACTTGGGGGGTGATTAGAAAAAGTGCAGGAAGTATGCATTTGGATATGTGAAGAACAAAATGAAATTAAGTTAGACATTTCTAACATACAAAGAGTTTGCAAGATGCTTCATCACTACAATTTCTCCTCTGTCGTTCAAGACTTAATTGCTTAGAACAGAAAACAGGAACTGAACGCTACTACTCCACGCAAGGACCAAAGCAAAGCTTAAATCACTCAGCTCTGCCATTGCTACCATATTGAGACAGAATGTAAAATCCTCAGGCATTGAGCAAAACTGAAAAATATACAGAAATCAAGGTGATTTTTCACTTCTGGAATTGGAAAGATTGCCAAGGAAGAAAACTTCAGGTGCCCCCCTCCGGATGACGGCTCTCATTAGGGGATGCCGACCATTCTGCTGTGAATTCACTCACACAAACTGCCTGTGATGGAAGAGGCTCTTGAGGTTCAGTGACCTCAAAGCACCTTTGGGTGAAAAACTAAGACGTCTGGGGAAATGAAGCAATGCTCAGTCAGTATCAGGTCACAGCACTCACTGGAAGGCTCAGGGCGAAGTCCCAGCACACCAGCAGGGACTGTAACAGGTCTGCAGAGGTCCCAGCAGCAGATGTTGGTGAAAAACTCTCTGCATGTCAGCATATGGAGTGGTATTGCAAAAAGAAACCTTGCCAACAGCCCCGGACAGCCTTCACACGCAGTAGTTATGAAAAGGGAAATTGTGACATTGCTACTTTTGTGCATATTGTGTATTTCTTTCTCTACTTCCAAAGTCCTCTCTGTGCCTTTCAGCTTCTACCTCACAAATGTCTTCAGGTGCAAAGCAAGCAAGAATATTCATTTAGAGGGGTATTTTGGAGACAGCAGTTGTGGTTGTTCAAGTTCAAAAAAAGGATGGGACAACTTGGAAGATCTGAGGAATTACTGTAGGACCAAAGTCAGCCATGTAGATCGAGATGTGTCTGTTCATACCGCTTTCAAAAGTGCATCTAGAAATTCCACGCTGCATAAAATAGATTAAATCAGACCTGAAGCTCAAAAGGCCTGACAAGCCAGCAACTGCATCCTCTCTCTGCCATCTGATAAGCATCTGTGACAGCTGAAAATACTGAGAGGTCAGCTGATGATGTCAAACTGAGCAATCTGGCTTCTAGAAGGTAACGGAAAGAAACAAAACAGTGCTGTTACGTTGGCAACGCTGCACACAGTATGTCAGATGCAGGAAAGACACGGTATTTTAAAGTGACTTTCCAAACCAAAAACAACTGCATGTAACTTAAAGAGTTATTTTGGGCCCTATTATAATAAAAGCAAACACACTATTGGATTGAAATTGGAGACTGTCTATAGAGAGATTTTGAGCTCCTTTATTAAGAGGGGATGAAGAATAAATGCTCTTAACAACCAAGGAATGCACCAACAACATTATTGGTGTGTTCATAGGAGGCTGATCACAATGCTAGAAAAAAAGGTAAGCAGCAATTTTACTGCCCCCCAAAATTAAAAAAAATAAAAATAAAAATCACTCATGACCAACACAATCAAGAAAGACCAAACAAGAAGCATAAGCAGAAGATCATCATCTAGAAATAAGCTTGTTGCAAATGGTGAATAGCACCAATAAAAGACATCATCACAGCAAATAAAGTTCCAACATGGTTGTACAAGGCTACAAGAAAAGAAAAAAAAAAAAAAAAAAGCAAAAAGGAGCTTACTTGGTAATACAACTAATGAAAAAGCTAGTTAAAAAAAAAAAAAAAAATGCATTGTAAACCAGAGGTTTTGTTCATAAAGAGCAGAATGGCACAAGGCTAGATCAAAGCCTAAGCACCATGAAGATAAGATCTACCATAAACCAAGAACTAAAAGGTCTGACAAAACCAAACAAAAACCACAAAACCAAACCATGTCTGCATACCTTTGTCCAGTTTTAAAGAGAATAATTTTCTCTTCAATAAACGAAGGAGGTACATTTTCTTTCTTCCCATTATTTTGTTCAAAACAAAGACAAATAATGCCTCATAAAACTTATTTGGATCGATCTAAGTAAAACAGTGAAACAATTACTTCCCTGTGCTTGCAACACAATACAATAGGATAATTACAACTTTTATACTGTCCTGAAAGAGATTCATAATTTGGAGTGCCAAACAAATAAAAACAAAAACAAGAGGCACATTAGCTTTTAAACAGACAAAATCCAAAATAAAAGGAAATCCCTGTTCATACACACACACTGTAGAATTGCCTCAAACTTGCTACAGCTTTCATGTGTTCATTTCTACTTTAAAAATATATTTCTTGATTAAAGCTCCATCACAACAACGATGCCACTTCTTGAATCAGCACAAGCTTACAGCTATAATTACTACGAATTAAGGAACATGTGTGTACTTGCTTAATAAAGAATGAGCAAAAAAACAGAAAAGGTACCTTGTACATTCAATTAACGTGACTTGTAGTCGACCTTCAATCAGCAGAAAATCCTGTATACAGAGGTCCCGATCTTCATATTCATCAGGTGGTGATACTTGAAATGGAAAAAATGGCTTGAACCTGAAAAAAATACAGAAGAGAATTCAAATTACACAAATTGGACTACCACACCTTAAAAATAGTACGAGATTAGAAAGAATCTTTAATGCTCCAAGAGAGAAAAACTGCCATTTCCGCACGTTTATTGCTCAAAAGGAACAAGCAGAAGTTAATAAAGTTAATAACACTTTCTGAACGGAGAAGATTGGAGTATCTTATTACAAGACCTTTTTGTAGGAAATACTTAAACAAGTTTAAGGTGAAGAAATACTAAGACCCTAAAACCTAAATTGTCACAACACTGCTGTACTTACAAGGACTGATGCAACCTAAAAACCCGTACACTTTAGTTGCCGTACACTTTTAGTTTAGTTTAGTCTCTTATTTTGCAAAAAAAAAAAATAAAATAAAATAAAGAAATTTAATTGCCTTTTTTTTTCCTTTATCTTCTGGAATTAAAATTAAAATACAGATACTAAGTAGTTTTCCTTGAATTTTTATTTCTCCCATCGCTGCATGTGGCTCAGGGAAAGCAGTTCATGTTCGAAACACTGAGTGTTTTACACCCGTTATCTCACCACACAACGAGCTCTTTCTGATAAGAATACCCAGACTCATAAATCCAGCTTTCAGTTCTGAACGGCCCCGTTTCAGGGCTGGACACGGCCGCGATGCAGGGGGAGCAGGAGGGGGAGAGGCCGCACAGCTGCAGCCCCAGCCCCTCTCACGCACACGCTGCCCCTGCGATTCCAGCAGCAAGGGCCCCGACCTTGGAAATGGGAATATGTTATGGGAACGGCACTGCTATTTACATGAAGTGTTTGAGAAAGCACTCGCAGGGGCTCTCTGCTTTCCATTTTTACTCATTGCTTGTTTCCTACCACTTTCCAGTGCCCGGTTTTCCCTCGTCACCGCCGGCCTTCCAGCAGCTCTTGCTGTTCGGAAGACGAACAAACAGCAGAAGATGAGCACCACTGCCTGCAGGACGTCTCTGCCATTTCATAACAAAGAAGTCTTTCATAAAAACTGTTTGCTTAACCATCAGAAGCATCTGCTTGTCACATTCGGAGATCACAATATGTTCAGGAAACAGTCACATGGACCGGGATTGAGGAGTTTCAGAAACCCAAATAAATAACGGAGCGCCCTTTAACTGTCGACACACTCTTCAGGAGGGAGCCCGATGCTCTGCTTCGAGGGACCTCATTTTTGTGCTAGCATCAGCCTCAGACAAAGCCATGCAAAAGACACTTCTTTTATTCTCCTTGTGAATAAGTACATCTTAACTCTCCAGTTATTTTACTGAAACCCAATTCCACTTCTAACTTTAATTTTGTTCCAAGTTTCTCCCTCATTAACTCCTCCAGAAAAAAAAAGACTGGAGGAAGTCAGACAAGTCAAAACACTCAGCTTTAAATATTATATACAATTATTTTGTGTATTAAAAATATGAAGTAATTAAATCACACGGGCCACAGTTCAGACTTACGGTACGCTCGTACCATAAGCCACCAACCCCAAATACCCCTCATGCGCAGACACCATCTAGTTTGATATGTTACTTATGATCTTTAATAATTCAAGAACTGCAAAGAAAGGAATAGGAACAAATACAAGATGGGGGGAAATAGCAGCAGTGCTATTTTCACTCTACAAACTGGGAAGAAGCCCTGCTGCTTTGGGACCCTAACACCCCTGCCCCGAGCTGGGCACAAACCTGCCGCGGAGCTCTCACGTGCAGCACAAGCGACAGCACTCCCTCCCTCTGCTAGGGCTGGTTTTTCCCCTCCAACAGAGCTTCTGCTCTGTTCAGCAAAAAAGCATCAGTTAGGCAATTACACTGCAAAATAACGCAAGTTTTGGGTTAGTAATTACTTGTAGGTTTTCTAATTTTCAGCACAGTAAGAATTTAATTTCCATGAGCAGAGGCAAGAATGCAACAAACAAACAAACAAAAAACCACCCAACTTTCCAATTAGTAGCAGCAGCAGCTATCTGTACACCGCCTCCAGAATATCTTCCATGGACAGTTTGTTTGCCTTGGGAACCTCCAACAACCAGCAACCACCAGCAGGCCCCTCAGTGAGCTGCTGACACAAGAGCTCTGGGAGGGATGAAGAGAGGAAGAAAGGGTCCAGTAGATCACCACCACCTTCCTGAATTGCAGCAAATGCAAGGATTTGAGTTTTTGGTATTGATAAAATCTTCCTGTTATTATAAGAAGTCTGTAGGCTATTTAACAACAACGCCTAGACAAATCTATTTACAGCACTACAAATAATAGCAAGAAAAAAAGCAAAATAACCAACTATAATATTTAGTCAAACCAAAGATGTGGTCTCTAAAGTAACTTCAGAACAAGATGTTAAATACACTGCACGCTGCAATCTTTTGCTACAGTATGGAATAACGAAAAAAAATCAATCTAGAAATAAATGACTTACTCTAAGAAAATGTTCATTATTATTTTCAATGTAGAAATCAAAATTGAGATTTTATTTTTTTGATTACTGCACCAATGAATTAAAGACAGGAAATCTGAAGTGTCACTGCAGTTACCTACAATAACACGTAAAACACTTAAGAGTATATGCTAAACTTTGTGTTGTGTGGCACTTAACTAATAAAATTTCATAAAAATACAGAGTTAAAAAGCCGTCTCAACAGAAGTTCTCATTACAGCACGGGTCTACATTCACGTTCTTACCAATAAAACTGATTTGCCAAATCAGTTTTGAGTCCCAATACTTTACGTATTTCCACTGGCATTAGCACCAAACCTTAACCCTACATTTTACCTGGGATATGGGGTTATTTATGCAACTGCTGCTCTGAAGCCTCCCGCTCCTGGAAGGCAGCACGAGGCTGTTCAAGGCAGCTTGGCAGCAGGACACGGAGCCCACGACGTCGGCAGCACGCGGTTAACTCCGGGCTGTACTGCAGGGCCACACGCAGGCAGCCTGCAATCCCTGCACGTAACCCAGCAGGTATCCCAGGTTCTCCCTTCTTCTCCCCCATGGTAAGCAAATCCTATAAGCCATTTTACCTCTTAAAGCAGTGTCCAACAGCCACAGGCGCTTCCCGGCTGCCACAGTAGCTGACCAGCAAGAGGGTGGCCCCATCGCCTCTACCTGCAACCGGGAACTCTCCTGCCTACGAACAGCCACGTTGCCACCAAAATGGGTTGTCAGGTTTTATGAAATGAGCATTTCCACCAAAGACAACAAAACACACTGTTAATATGAATGTGAAGCTATCTTTCGTTGCACTGATGCATCAGGAGAAGGCTTTTAGCTAATGCTGGCTGTAACAATTCAGCGAGGCAGGCAAGAGAAGAATTCTGCTCCCAAGCCCTGCAGCATCTGTTCCCTTTAGAGCCACGGTATCTTCATGACCCACACACTCCTATGAAAAGGAGAAATGACTATTTCCTATCATCCCGGGTTCGTCATTAAAAGGCAGTGCTCATTTTATTAGTTATTTTGCATAAATAACCTCGTAACTTCTGTAATAGCTTTAAGAGGTAGCAAATACACTTAAATTTAGTCCATCTCCAAGGAGCAAGAGTCCACCAATAAATTTGCATTAGAGAAATCCATCACACGAACTAAAAATGAAAATGTGTGTGTGCAGCCTAGCAGGGAACCTCAGCAAGCCTACAAAAAGCCAAAGTGTGAACTGCAGGCACGGAGGAATCATGGCTGGTCTCTGCAGCTGTCCCGGCACCCTGGGTGAGATCAGCCCCAGCAGGCTGCTCCCCCGAATTCACAGCTCTCATAGGCAAACTCTGAACAAGGAAAAATGTGGCTTCTATTTGGCTGTCTGTATCTTCGAACACTACTCCAGTGTTCTCCCTGTCTTAACTTTAAGCCGTAAGCAAAAAGTTGGTTACGTGGAACCGAGGACCTCAATCAGCGGAGAACAAGCCTGTGAGAAGTGCTCTGCAATGGGGCCACTGGCTGCTGCAGCCTGGGGAAGGGTTTTAGGACTTGACAACGGGCTGGGGGAATCTCAGAGTCTCTGCTGGTAGCGCAATGGTTGAGAAAATGTGACCAAAAACTGCTTAAAGAAATACAGCTTGTGTCTGAACCCCGCTGACTTGGTACCAGGGTCCCCAAGGCACGTTTCTGCTGCATGCACCTTAGATGCCTTTCACAAGGGGTCTGCTGCTGCCTCTCCTTACTCTGTAAGGTCAAATGGCAAAAATTCATGCTCGTGTCACACATCCTCAGGCTGCAAAGCAGGATTACACCAACTCCATCCATATAACTGGAAACCTCCTTTTCAATTCCTAGCCTGTGAAATGATACCAAACAATACTGGAACTAAAGTAGAGTTTACTGTCTGTACACTGTAGTTAAGGTTTTGTAAACTCTTCGCCTTTTCCCTAGGAAAAAAAAAAAAAGTCACTTTGGAGTTACACTACAAAGCAAACACCAAGTTCTTGCCTCAAAATCCTGCTTTAAAAAAAAAGTGTTTTAAAATGCCTTATGTTAGATGCTTATAGTGCTTCTTCAGTTTGTTTTTAGATTACCCATCTTCCTCCATAAATTGATCTTATTTGTTCAGAAGTCTAAAACTCAAATAGCACGATTAAGGAAAGGTTACAGAGCATCATTATAATTTAATACAAATAGGAATATACAGCAATCAACGTCATGTGAATTTTTAGCATTAAAAAAAGTAAAAATAATAGTTAAAAGAAGCTGTTGAGTAGCAAAAGTGTTTTGAAAAATATCACAAGGCACAAAGAGGAAAAAAAAAAAAAGTAATTTCACATGAAGAATTAGGTCAGATAACGATTCTGAAAGATAATTACGATAAAGCCACTCGATTAACGTACAGGATTCAAGATACACTTCAAATAGCATAATACTTAGCTCCTCCACACACAAAGCCCAGCAAAATGCTTCCAGACCCTGCCTGCAGCCCGTGCGTCTCCTCCGCACAAAAGCTCCTCCGCTGGGCTCATGCCGTGTTTCGGAGCCACTTTCAGGGGCTCCTTCGCTCCTATCCCATCACTCACAAAGCTGAGATCAAAACTGCATCTGAAAACCAAACCCAATTTGCTCCCCCTCGCTTGGGGGGCTTGCAGAGCTGCCACAGCCCCTTCCTTCCTTCCTTCCAGCCGCCAGCTCCGTGGGGGAGGCAGGAATGTGCAACGGCTCACCTAGACGGGACAAGGCTGTAAGTCACTGCTTTGCTTTCAGAAGGGCCTCCTCTATAATGCCATTAATAACCTCTTGGGTAAATCGATTGCTTCCACGGCTCCTACTTAACTGCAGTATTTTTAGTTGCATGAGGAAATCTATTAAAAACAGGGGAGGAAAAAAAAAATCGAGTTATTTGGCCAAAGATCACCAAGGGGTTCTGTGTTTCTGTTCATTGCATCTATTAAAAACGTCCAGAATCACAGCGCGCACACACACACACAAAATAAGGTTAAATACAGACTAACAAACTTCAAAAACTCTAACTCAGCAGCCCATTTCCTAATTCACTGAGCAGCAGCACAGACAACTCCACTTCTAAATGCAAGGCTAGGATTTTGTAAGCAGAGCTTCAGCTCAGCAGTGAGAAGCCATTTCTAGGAAAAATATAAATTATTCTCTGGTTTCATTACGGAAGCCTGATATCTAAAATAGTGGTCTATAAAATCACGGGGTATCTGTTCAAGCCCACATTAATCATGTGTATTTTATGGATCTCAGCGCTACTTTGCTGCCATAAAACAAGATTAAACATCAACAGGTTTATGAATTTTTAATCAAGTCACAGATTTATGTCATGACACATTACCTGAATGTTTCAATCTTAATAAACAAGGCAAAAAGAGACCCTAAACTTCAGAGGAGCCCACTAGCTAAGAATGTGGCTATCGTTAGCAAGAACTAGTTTGTATACGTTGCAAGTCTGCAAAACCTGTTTGCCACAGTAAATAAAATAAATCAAAATCTGAAGTGAAACTGTTTAGTAAACCATTAATTTGCTTTTGTAAATGCTGCTATATTTGAAAATTTTAATATCCAAAATATTTTGGAAAAAATAAAGTTATTCAGCAGGTTGTGTGTGTGTCTTTTTTTTTTTTTTTGAATAAACAGAAGGCTTGTTAAATTACAAAATAAAACTCAAAAATACTGGAGTTATTTTTAGAGACAGCTGTCTCTAAAAGACAGCCTTTTTATCCGATTTACAGAAATACAAGTCATGAGTTCATGAAGTATACATTCAGAAAGTGATTGACACCAGATGAGATTTTAATTCATAAAACCCCTCAATTCTTCCCCTGTGTGTATCCACTAAAATTCTAAAATCTTACAACCTACTTCTAAAAGGGCATGACCACACTAATGACATTTTTAAAGTACTTATCAGCTTACAGTTAGGCTTGCTAATGTTAAATATTGTACTGCAAATAGCTTATATCATTCTTCACATTGAAATGTAGAAGTGGAACTCATCCTTACTTTGAAAGCAATAACGAGTGGCGTGTTGGGTGTTTTGCTGTGTTATTTAAGCCCCACCACTGCAGATTTTGCACAAAGTACTTCTGCAGCTTCCACTGATTTCACAAAGAACGACGCTGCACGAGTGTCAGAATTCAGGGGACTTCAGGACCTCAAAGCACACTCCTATTCAATATAGATGTCTGCTAATTTTAGTTTTACTCCCACCCAGGAAAATCTGACCCACAGAACTCAGCGCAGTACGAGTAGGTTTATTTTCCCAGAAACTGTAGGCAAGGCTGCAAGTCACTCCTAGCACTCCACCCACTGCTACAGGATATTCTGCCACAGACTTGTAAGAGGCTTACACACATAAGCTCTCAATATACGAGCAGTCACTTTTTAAATCAAGACCTCAGAAATGCAGGGATTTAATTTTGTTTTTCCTTCCAAGATGTTTCACACATTTCCAGATTTCGACGGCCATCTCCTCCGTGCAGCGCTACCAGTACCTCCGAGTACCTCCCATCAGTGGCTCAGAATGAGCGCTCACAGCTTTAAGACCTACTTCACAATGGCTAATAAAAAAGTAAATATTCAAGTAGCAATCTCAGGGAGGAAAAAAAGTGGTACATTTCTTGTCCTGCTTTTATGAGAGAAGCAATTGTAAATACGGCAAAGGAAGTCTCGCCTTTGCCGTCTGTACTGAAATAGCCGAAGGCAAAAAGAAATCTTAAATCAGGTTTATCAACACTACTTTCTTAGCACAAGCAACATCAATTTGACCACACAGAGATTCTTTGCATTTCAGGAACAGTTTCCCAAGTTCCAAATTCTACGTACACCGAGAGAACTTAGCTATGAAATGCAGCAAACGACTCTTTCATCTCCCTGAGTTGCGTTTCTTTTGGTTTTGTTTTAAGCTACATGTGTTCTCACTGAAGCCGATTGCTGGTTCAAACTAAGAGAAAGATGGAAATTCTCAGGCTGAGGCAGGACAGGACACAACCTCCCTGTCTAACCGGGCAGATGCGTTCCTCACGGAGAGCTGAAGCCAGGCAGGTGTGGGTCAGCACCCACCCCAACAGGCAGCTCGGAGGCGTTCAAGAAGAACGGCACTAACACTGGCAGGACACAAAGGGACCCAAACCCAACGCTCTACACCTTCAGCCAGTGGGGTTGGGTCGGTTGCAGCAAGCACTGCTAGCAGAACCTCCCTACTTCTACAGCATGTTCTCTGTAAGGAGGCCTCAAGCCTCTCCGCAGCCCTGGTCAGAGGGGAGCGGTGCTGGTGTTCCCGTGAAATCCCAGCTCAGCACACAGCTTGCCCTCCGAACTCCAGAGTTTTATTTCTCTACGCCAAGCACTAGCTCCATGGACACACTGATCACTGACACCTTCCCAGACAGCTTCCTGAGGGGCCACAAAATCACCTCTGACTTTTACGCCTGAAGAGGGCCTCTGACAGGCGTAACCCAGACGTGGAGAACCATTTCTGCCTGTTCTGCCTCCAAACACCAGAGCCTGCACAGGCTCATCCCCGCTCCTCCACTTAGCTTTGACAAGGCACCAACTACCGAAGCTTCTCCCCATCTTACAGCACCCTGGCCACCCCTGGGCACACAAAAGATGGCCCAGCTCCTGCCCTTAAAGTCCTGCAAAGCCCTGGAGCCAGCCTGGCTCAGAACCCACAGCAACCCCCCCAAAGCTGGGCTGACTGAGGGCTCTCCCATGAAGCCCCATACGGGCAGCAGCAGCCACCAAGGACCACGGCACCAAGAGCTCAGCCACCCCACTGCAGTGATGGGCATGGACGTGGCACGGCACTAAGGGGCCCGTGCTGTGAGTAAATAAGACCAAATGATGCGGCCACCCTGCACGGACAGGGCCTGGGGACAAGCACATAGAAGGGTGCAGAATTATCGGGCACGATTCCTGCATTTTATGGGTCCCGCACCACCGACGGCAAGTGAGCTGTGACTGGCGAGGGCGTTTGAAAGCAGCAGCTGCTCCAATTACCCTAATCCTCTCCCACCATCCCCATAATGAATTTGGCTATTTTCTCTAATTTGTCCTCCTTTCAGAAGAACACAACAATCCGAGTTTTTGCGGTATTGTTTTAAAACAATACTGCTGACTAACACTGCTGTTCCCACCCCACCTCCCCTTGTAATCCGCTGGGCTCTTCGCTTGGCAACACCCGGAGTTTTGTTTTGTTTATTCTACCCCAGTGCCAGAAGGATGCAGGCTTATTCAGAACAGAATCACCACCAGAAAGCCGAGTTGTTATGAAGTTTTCAGAACTAGATGGCTTCATTTCCCCCGTTTCATTGCTTAGGAATTGTTCGCCAAGGCAGATCGCTCGCAGCAGCAGCTCAGACACTTCTGCGAAGCTTTCTGCTGTGTCGCTGCACGACCACGACCGTCAGCTCCCCCTCGTCCTGTTCCAGCTCAGGCACACAGGAATAATGTTTTAAGGCATTTACTACACAAGTGATGCTCATGCTCTTAGCACACCGTGACTTACTTTTGAAATCCCATGTAAAAGTGTATTTGACAGGGCAATTTGCAGAGGTTGCGGTGCTGTTCAAAGCATTTTATGTATGAGGCACTGGTTACAGAAAGCAGCTGGTACCTAATGGCACTGTAAAAGCAGGCCGTAATATTTGTAAATATTCTCTTCTGAACAGGCATGTTTCATAACTATGTTGCTGTTTAAAGCTGACACGGGAAAATTCATTAAGTTTAGCATTAACACTAGGTTAAGAAAGTCATATTATGGCTTATTCTTTATTAGATATCCACGGATTATTTCTTAATTCTGTCCAATATTTTAAAACAGCAAAAACCCAACAAACAAACAAGAAAAACCTACAAGACCCAGAAAACAGAAGGCACGTGAACAGCCAGATGTAACCTACATAGGATTTAGGATCAAGAAACAGCTTCGGGCACAGCCCCTGGACCCTTTTTCCTTGCTCACTCTCTGCCCAGCCTGAGTGTGTTCCCTTAATTTACATCAGAATCATTTTTAAGGTTTGTTTTTAACTTAATCCCAAATTGCCCTTGCAAGTTTTTACATTTCAAGCAACGCAAAACTTCTAAAAAAAGTTTTCCTGAATGACTGTCCAAATTTGATTTTCTGCTAGTCGTATCCGGCAATTAATTACTGCCTTTGAGCGCAGCAATCTGATGAACTCTATCATCAGCTGATCTCTGTAATACAGATTCTTTTTTTTATGACATCTGATATGTCTTCAAAAACATGAAAAGCACACTGCTGTACTGGGATTCCTCTCTTTGGCATTACACAGAACAGCTTTAAAGGAACGGGTTGCGCACAGGGCTCCCCGCAGACCGTCCAGCTGAAATCCAGCAGAGCTGCAAGTCCAGCAGTGGAATTAAGAAGCTACAAAGGTAAGCTGTTCCCATGCACTTTTAAGGCTAAAATAGATTACAACAGCTGCAGGAAAAAAAAAAAAAATAAAATAAAACCGAACAAGACAAAGCAGTTCTCCAGCACTGAAAAGCCTTTCTGCCATCTCACAAAAGCTACAGCTTGCTTTGCAACGCGCACATATCTGTCAGCTCCAGCCCTCACTGCTCCTTTTCTCACTACAGGACCAGATTTCCTGGCTGGGACCATCGAGTATCTTGAAGTAAAGTCTGCGTTTTAGCCCAGATCTGCTTGGCTTGTGAAATAACTGTGATTTGCTACCTGGTAAAGGTAAATTACAACTGGAAAAATTTCCAAGGCATTTGTGGACCTTCTTCCCGTATGAATGAAAAACAACATCCCGGCAGCAAATCCTCTGCTTTAGCCAGAAACTCAGTGATTGCAGCAGAAACTGCTCAATTGAAGAAATTTCTAAATTTTAAGTTGAGCTTAGCGTGTCCCTGTTGGTCTGAGCAATGTTTATAAAACAACCACCCACGGATGCCCTTCTTGCAAACTGGCACCCACAGACTTCCAAAATGAGAACCTGCCCGCTGTTAGGCACAAAACGCTGATATTCCTGTACCATCCAGAATGAAACCTGCTGAAAAAGCTACCTGCCCTCACCTATCATTAATACCGGCTCATTGCTTTCTTCTGGACAAAAGCACAGTTTGAGTGTTTGTATTACAGCAATTAATTGATTTTAGCAGACCAGGGTGGCACAAATTATCATTAAATTAACAAATCAGAGAGGTACGTGACATTTTCCCCTTCATACTCATTTCAGCCAATGAAGCTTATTAGTCCTACCAGCGCTTCCAAATGTAAAGCCTCTTATGATATCAAGACTAATCAAATACTGGAATAGTTTAAAATCAAACAAGTGTGAACACGAACTGTAAACACAGAGGCACTTTGGGGGACTTGAGGCAGTCTCGGCAGGAATGCAGAGCGAGCAGTTTCCCGTCGGAGCCCCCAGCATGACAGGACCAGGACGGGCTCCAGAGGGGGAACCCCCAGCTGGGGACCGAGCTCGGCAGCGGCTGGAGCACCGCACGGGTACCCGCTGCCTACTGAAGCCCTGCTCCTTACCTGCAAGCTTTCAGACCCAGTATTTCACCTTTTTGTCAGCAATATTTTATGTTCTTTGTACAGAATTGGTCCTGTAACACAGTCTTACATTTCCACACCAAACGAGCTGCTGCGAACTGTTAGCTGCCCGTTTCTACCGATCACTTCAAGGCACAGGGGCACAGATTTTACCTCCTTTTAGGCAGAGCCCATGCTCGGTTCCAGCACACCCCCAGTGCTCCCCACATCGCACACCTGCCCCCAGCTCCCAGGGTCACAGCCCAGCCCCACGCTTTAACACGCGCCCTGCCTGCCGCCCGCAGGGGGCCCGGACCCAAAGGCAGGCTTTGGTTGGATGCCCACAGTTTGGGAACGTGAAGAGCTCCCGTGTGCCCCATATTTACTTTGAAATAAATTATCTTTCTAAAGATAAGAAAGGATGACTGTTTATTTCATATTTCACTGAGGAAAAAAGATGAAAAATTATGACAAGGTAACTCTAAATGACAACTGAATACAAAGCAAAGCATTTGCTCTCACTGAGCAGCCAGGTCAGCTTCAGTGCTCAAGAGCAGTGTTCAGAACAACAGAAGTGAGAAGAAATACAGGGAACAGAAATATGAAGTATCTTTCTACCATTAAGTGTCAAATGCATTTAATTTTCTGAGCCTTCAGTCACACTCACATGAAAAAAGTTCATTGCAAAATTAAAACAAAGCATTTAAAAATACAAAATGGAAATGTGTAAAGCACACAAGACAATTTTTCTATCACCATCGCACAGATAATCTTTTATAAACTGTTTTTAGGACGTAGCACAGTTCAGTTGGAAGGGACCTGCAGCAACCATCTGGTCCAATTGCCCGGCCACTTTGGGACTAGCCAAGAGCTCAGGGGTTCCCAAAAGCCTCCTGAGCAGGGAGCATCGGGCACCGAGCCCTGCAGGGAGCCCGCTGTGCAAACACTGTGCCCACCCTCACGGCAAAGCAAGGTTCCCTCGTGGCCAGCCTGAGAAGAAACCAGAGCCAGTTTTCAAGTTTCAATTAAAAGAATTTGATGGAGATTTACTTTCCTGTCAGGACAATTAACCCTGATGCTTATTGGATTACCACCTGCACCAAATGCAAATGCTGAAATTAATTCTTGTATTTCTTCATCCCTCCAATGAGTTGTTTGTTTTCTTTGTCCCCAGCTATATCTTTGGTCCCCAGTTTCTTGCCCAGTCCATCCCAAATCAGTGCCACATTAACTCCTAGTCCTTGCGGGTATGAAAACATAACATTTGTTGACTAGTCATAGGAAAGGGCTCGCATTTAAACAGGAAAGAGCACTGACTGTATTCCAGGAAATGTCCAATATGTAGCTGTAACTAGTCATTCATTAAATTACTCTTTATAACGAAAACGTTTCAAATCAGCATTCTCTCAGAATTAGAGCTTTTCTGCGTTAAAGAACACAAATCATTGGAGTTGGAGTAAAAGGTTTCAAATCCCCTGGAACCAGTGTTTTAGGGTGCGGTATCTACATAAAGACGACTTTGATTTAATCTGAAGAATTTGGTGACCCTCTAAACACAATGGCTGAGGTGGACCACTCCCAAAATTAAGGCAGAAAAGCTGTGCACTATAAAAAGCTCCCTTTTAGTCACACAGCACCCTTGAAGAAATCACAATATTTAACGTTCCAGGGCTTGGTTTTGTTTACTATCTGTCAGGTTGCCCACAAATCCACTTATCTAAATCCTGTATGAATAAAAAAATATTACTTGTCCTTGCACTACAAAGATAATCTTCCAAGCGTGAAGCTGCTGTCTCCAGACAGATCCACTGATTGCCATTACCGCTGCTCTGCCAGCAGCAAAACGAGTCTCTGTGCTGGCATCACTCAGAGCATCACCTCTGGAACAACCTGAAAACCCACAGCGCTTCTGTACCATCCGTTTCTGCAGAGTAAAAAAGGACCTGAAACCATTTTTTTTTTTCCTCTTTCTATAGACTAAAAGATTTTTCCACCTAGAATGGGCAGAGGTAGGGTGTAAAAAGAAAAAAAAGTCTAATTTTTCCTTCTAGCAACAATAGGAATGAACTTCACATTGGTGTGTTTCACAGATGTAGCTGCTTCAAGAGGGTCACATCACAGCTATGGTCACAATCCGCCCAGGTAGAGAGACTCCACGTCCTCTTCCTTCTCAGGAGAGGAAAAGAAAACAGGTATCTCTACTGACGGCTGATTTTTGAAGTCAGCAGTGCTCACAGTCCCAATCTCTGTAAGTATTTCTGGTTGCATTAACCTCATCATATGAATTACATAGATTTTTTTAATTTTATACTTTTTCCAATACCTGTTACCAAATTATGAAGTCATTTCTATTATAAGAAACACTTCATAATCATTAGCTACTTACATTACCTCCCAGCTTAGGTTTTGCCAAAAATAAGAAACTGCTGTGTAACCCCCTAATTGCATTCTGTAACAGCAAATGAAAATAGGCTTCTCTAATAGTTCTTCCCAGTGAAATTCAATACAGCTCCACCTTCCAAATAAAGCATAAAATGATTTAACGTAGCTCACTATATTGCAAATGATCAGTTCAAAGGGCAATTCATGCTGGAAGGGAATTCAGGAGTTTATCTAATTAATATATAAACTGATATAAAAACGTTAAAGTAATCCATCAAAGATTGCTGCTAACAAAAACAAAGTGACTGCAGCCTGATAACATACATTAAAATAAAGAACAGGCTAATATCTGTACTGAATTTTATTTTATTTTTTTGTTACTGTAATGAACTGAGAAACCAAGTGTACTTAAAATATCCAGAACTCCCTCCCTTGCTGCTTTGGCAGTACCTAAGCTGTTCTGAACCTCAATGGGTGAACTTGCAAGACCTTAAACTTAGGGGGGAAAAAACAGCAGCTATCAGAGTTTTGCTCTTGCTGCTGGGGAAATACTGGGAAATGAAGTTTTGGAGGGAGGTGAGATTGCAAGTACTTCTTCCTTCCCCTTTGTGTGCACAGGAAGGGCTTTGGGTCTTCATTATGGAAAGTGTATTTTGGTTATCTACAGAGTGCACACCAAAAAATAAAAAAATCAAAGCTCGCTGAAATCTACACCAAGGTATCAGAACCTGTTCAAAACAACCAAACTACAGCTGACTTCAGAATAGGCTGGAGAACAGTGTAATTAGCGTACCTGGCATTAGCAGGGGGAATATCAAGGTTGGAACCAATAAGCAGATTAATGAGCAAGGTGTAGCTCGTTAGAGAACTGAGGGATGAACCTGTGATACCTACAGCAGCAAAGACAGGCAAAAAGATTGACACTTGAAACAGCCCTTGCTACTTATCTCTATGAATTAAACATGCTACAGCAATGCTTGTAACTTCAGCCTAGTATTAACCACTTTGTGCCATGTGAAAGTTATAGAAAGTTCAAACCAACACAAAAAATGCCTACGGTACTACTTTTGAAGAACTGAGTGCACACTATAAAGAACCAAAGCTTGGATTCAGTCTGCAGGATAAACTCCGCTGTGTGCTGACAATCAGCATCGTGCTCTACCAAAAGAAACCTACATGAGAAATCCAGCATCAGGTCAAGCCGTGTGGGTGGGCACGGCTGACTCAGCCTGGATCCTGAGGGTGCCAGCAGCAGAGATTTTGGCACGAGACAGCATTTAATTTCTCAAGAGCACACCAGCACTCACGTATGTTGGAAGAAACAACGAGCATGTCAGTTTAAACCTTTCCCATGTTTGAATGAGAGGCTTCTCTGACGGAGTGGTTTCAGAAATGCATGCTTTTTTCTCTTCTGTAACGAAGCAATAAATGCACGGAGATCAAAGTTCGCTATAGAACAGCAGCAATCCCTGCAACTTCAGCTGAATTGCACAACACTTCATCAACAATGATAAAAAAAAGAAATAGCTACTATTCACTGAGTTTTGCCAACAGCCTTGCTTCCAGAAATATAGCCAGCTTCTACTGTATGAGATAGCTGCTCTGCCACTGACTGGCAATTGCTTCAAAATGAGTGTTTACCAGCTAGAAATGTCTCTTCAAGAGCCAAAGAAAACTGATTACACACCATTAGAATAAAACACAAATTACTACTTCTTTGTTTGGACAAAGTGCATCCCGCCTTTGTCAATTAGCAGACAATTGCTTTTGTGGAGGAACTGCTACAAAGAATGCTAGGTGAGTTTCAGAACGCACTCACCAGCTTACACTGCCTCCCTTATGGGGCTCAGAGAGCATCAGGAATGCCAGCTTTCTTCTTCCCCATTCCAACCAGTTACAGAGGATGCATAAGTCTCTCTCAGCAATGGTACAGAGGATGACGATCTTACTCATCACTGTTTTGCTGCCTAAAATTTGGCACCCATCTGGGAAAATGTGTCTGTAGCAGCTTGTCTAAGGACACAGTCTATGTGCAAAGACAAAACACACGTATGCGTTCTCTAATACGATATTTCACAATTCACTAATGTAAGAGGAGGAGGGATCTGTTTAACTCCAACTTAGTTACAGGATGTTCAAAACTCAACTACTGACAGTTCTCCTCTTACACCATTCATTACCAACAACCCTCTGAAAGTTACCTAATACAGAAGACAACAAAATCCATTTATTTTAAATGTTACCATCAACTACATAAAGCTAAAACTCCTTTATGGACTTCAATCTGGAAACTAGCTGGGTAACAAATCCCTTTAACCAGCTGGAAAGAGAACTCCCTGCTCTCCAAGTGCTTTTGTTTACAAGGTTGTAATTACTGCTATTCAAAGATTTATTTACAGAGTTACTTGAGCAAGAGGTTTTGAACTACACATGGAACCAACACTTACTAAGCACTTAAACATGAGATGTATGGGCCACGGGAAAGAAAGAAATGGGGAGAGGAGAAGCACATTCCCTGTACATGAGGAATTGTTATGTTTTAAGTAAGACACCAGGTTATTAAGCCATTGTGAAACTGTCCTGACTTCTTCCTACACGTTCTCTGCTAAGGAATACATTACATGGCCTTGGACTACCATAACCCCAAATCAATCCATTCTTTAAAAAAAATCTATTAAAATGCAAAGTTTTCTATCTTATCACCAGGGAACTTTCCAAATCAGTTCTCCACACCACAGAAGCCGTAACTCCTCAGCCACACCATCAGGTAAGGGTGCACTGTCACTGCTGGGCTGTTCCTAACCCCCGCTGCCAGGGATCTGGCTAAATCAACTCCTCCGAGGTGTGCTGCCAGAGAATATCCCCACAGATCCTTGGGCACCTGCAGCCAGCCAAAGGGTTCATGGATAAGGAGCCTAAAGGTCCCCACGAAGAGGTCAGCAGTCCAACTAGAAAATGTCAAAGGCAAAGTTCTAAGCAGTTCGGGCACCGATGACCCAATCTGCCTTACTTAAGGTAATTTCATTAACAGGCACTGAGCTCAGCCTGCTGCCTTCCCCGTTTACAACACAGTGGGCCAGAATTACACGTTCACAACACGGTGTAAAATGTAAAGGTCAAAAGCACCAAAGACAAGGTTAGACACTGCTTAGCTGAACACCTGCCACCCTGCACAACAAGCCTGCTACCCAGGGTGAAAAACAACTGATACCGTTTTCTTCTCAAGCATTCTGAAATTCCCAGCTCCTGACAGCTTAACTGTTATTTTAAAATGTTTTCTTTAACTCATCTCAGCTCTACAAGAATTTATGCTTCCCGTACTGTCTTCAGTGTCAGTTACCTTCTGCCCTCATACACTTCTACTCATTTCTGGCCCAGTCACTGAGCTCTGCTTCTTTCCTTTTTTGCCCCTTCCTGTCTCTTTTTAACATGCCAGTGGCCTAATGGTGCAGAACGTTTGAGAAATCCATGGAAAATTCAGTACTCTCACCCCAAACAAAGAGAGAGCACTACTGTCCAGGTGCATCTCCCAGGGGAAAAATGAAAACCTCTTTCTCCTGCTCCCAAAGGGGACAAGCACACCATCACTGCTTCCACAAACAGGCCAGAAACTTGCCTAGAGAGTGCACTGCTCATCTGTTCTACTTGGTCCTTCTAGGTATGCCAAGAATGCTCACTTGCCAGGGTGACTGTACTATCCCAGCCTCTCCTTCCAGCTCTTTTCCACAGTAAGCAGCTCCAGTCCCTTCCCAAAGCAGTAAATGAATGGGAGCAAACTTGCTCTTGACAGTTTCACTGCTGCCCAAGGCCTTTCAGAGAGTAATTCAGTTCTTCAGTCTCTGGAGGGACCACCACATTACTTTAAGAAACTACTTACTGCCCTTTCAGGGCTTTCCAAGTCCTGGATATTTTACACATCCATTTTCACAAGAGCTCTTCTAAATTAGATTGCAGAAGAACCAGCTGAAAAGGCTTCAAAAATTATGTCACTGCTAATTACACTTCAAAATTCAAGTAGGCATTTTCAGTTACTCATGTCTGAGGAATTTCAGAGAAAAGGCTTATTGGAAAAGAATGTGGTAAACAAAACGAAAATCCTGAATTAACACATGACAAATACTACAAAGAATAAACCAGAGAGAAAGGAAACGTGGTAACCTAAGACACATGAGAGAAGGGGAACATTGTACCTTAGCAGAGGTAACACATTCAGTATCTTTTTAGATCAAAAAATCAAGGTGGAATGAAGAAAAGAAGATGCCATTTGCAACTTCTGCTACAGAAACATCACTGAACATCGCATTAGATGTGAAATATTACACAGCCTGTGCTGCTACACGTACCTTTAGAAAACATGATAGCTTCCAAAGAAAAAAGAAAAAAAAGAAGCCCACCAAAGCTTTAACACAATAGTAGAAACACATCTCTTATCAACTTCAAGATTTTCCCAAAGCTATTGAAGAAATTAAGCAAACCGGAAAGGAGGAGGTCACCACCTATCACGTGATTCCAAAAATATTCCCTACGAAGGGAAGTTATTCCTGCCTTATGTGAAGGAACAAAATCCTTCTCTCTCTTGATAAGCATAAGTCACAAGCCTTGCCTTGGGGGCTCACCAGTGACAAAAGGATACCCCCAACCCACGTGCTGTTTCACAAGGCCATCCTTTTACCTCTTCCAAACAGAAGGATCCTGGTCCTGTTGTCGGACACCTGACAGGACCCAAGAATTCCTGAAACCCACTATTTCCATCACTCAGTTATACGCATTTTGGGGCATATCACAACCTCACTGTGCAAAGGGAGGTTATTTCACTCGCTATAAACAGAAACCCATACTTATCTTCATGGAAAGCATTTGATATCAATGAAGTGCACGTGCCCCAACTGCAAGAATACCAAGAGAAGCCTCTTTTGGCCTATTAAGCACATGACAACAATTTTAACACATTTCTCCAAGAGTAATGTTCCGGATGCAGGCCCCTTCTTACCTGATTTTATAACTGGGCAAGGTATGCTTGCGCTTGATCACTTTCTTGAACTGGTTCACGATGATGGACGTGAGCTGCGGCATGGGCCTCCCTTCGAACTGCGACTTCACCTCGAAGAGTATCACGGGGTCATCCATGAACGAGAAGTACCAGTGCGTGAAGGGGAGGCGCGTGAAGACCAGCTTCAGCTTCCCCATCACCCGGGAGATCTTGACGAAGAGGTAGGCCGACTTGCCGAAGACCAGGTCGGCGTCGATGGCCAGGTGGAAGCCGCCGTTGTACTCCAGGTCCACCTCGAAGCCCAGCTCCTCGGGGCAGCCCTCCTCGTTGCACACCACGGGCCGCAGGAGCTTGACGGCCTTGAAGACGGGCAGCACGCTGCCCAGCGAGACGTCCCGCAGGCTCAGCCCCTCCAGCACCTTCCCCGTCACCTTGGCCTGCAGCAGCTCCTCGAACTCCACCTTGATCTTCTTCGTCACCCAGTTCCTCACCAGGGCCGTGTCCCGCAGCTCCCTGAAGAGGAAGAGGAAGATGGCATTGAGGAAGTGGCACGTCTCCTCGCGGGACGACGGCTCCGGAGGGGGCTCCGCCGCCTGCTGCTGCTGCTGCTGAGAAGGCGGAGGAGGAGGCGGCGGCTCGGGGCCCGCAGCGGGCGGCGCTGAGGCGGCCGCAACCGGCAGCGGGGCCGCGTCCGTTGCCGCCGAGCCGGCGGGGGGGGGCTCCGCGCCCTGCAGGTACTCCCTCAGGCCGTGCCCCGCCGCCACGCGGGCGTACACCAGGCCTTCGCCTTCCCCGTTGGGCCCGGGGGGCGGCTCGGGCTTCCTGCCGTAGAGGAGCAGGAGCTGCAGCAGCAGCGTCAGGAAGGCGCCGGCCAGCGCCGACAGCACGATGGCGTACACCGGCAGCATCCCGGCCCTCAGCCCGGCACCGCCGACACCGCCACCGGGCGCCGCCGCCGCCTCCTCATCCGGGTCCCCCCCCCCCTCACTCTCCGCGCCCTGCGCTGCTGCTGCTGAGGCGGCGGCGGCCCCGGCCCCGGTGGCGGCGGTGGCGGCGGCGGTAGGGGGCGGGGCCCCGCGGGCTCTCCGCGCCGCCCCATTGGAGGAGAGCGGGAGGCCCCGCCGGGCGCGTCACGGCGCCGGGCGCTGCGGCGTCACAGGGCGGAACGCGCATGCGCGAACGCGGGGTTGTAAAGGGGGGGGGTTTAAGGGGGAGATGGGGTGGGGGTGCCCGAAATGGCGGCCGGGGGGGTCGTGAGGCGACGGGGAACCGCGGGGTGCTCTGCGCTACTGCCACGCTCCGTAGTCGAGTTTTTGTTGGAAAGCGCAAATGTGCTTCAAAAATTGAGCCCCACCTGTTGGTCTCATGCGCTGGAACGCGTTGAAAGGCGCAGTGGGAGCTGCTGGAGGATGTGCGGGGGCAGCCCCGCGGCGCTTTGGGGTCATTTTGGGTGATTTTGGGTGCTTGCAGCCTGCAGGTTTTCTGATATCTGCAAGGTGTCCGCGATGTGCACAAAAGTTACTTAATAATAAAGCTTGTGGGATTCAGTTCTTGTGTTTTTTTCTCTGCCTGTTTTTATTTAGTCACCTACCTCTAAAGAAGCTCCTATTAACTATATTTTAATACCAGGAAATCCAGGGTCACGCTGATTCTTTGCCAGCCTCGGGAGATGCTTAAAAAAATGCAAACGAGGAGAAGAAAATGTGAAATCTAAACGCTGGGGAGATAAAAACACCCCCCCCCCCCCTTTGTGAGTGTGTGGGGTGAGAGGATTGAAAAGCTCTTAATGAGGCAGGGCTGCGGTTTGAAACTGGAGATTCAGAGTATGAATTTTTTATAGGTCTTGTGACTGAAAGTTGAAATGCCTGGGTGTTTAACAGGGCATTTCTATAGAAATACCAGAGAGGTCATTAGTACAAAATTTGAGCTGCTCTGTTGCGGGCCTCTGCCATGGCTAATACGGGCATATGCAGCAAGAAAGAAAAGCTTTGGGATTTGCAACTAAATGACTTTTCAGATAAGGAATAATACCTTCAGGAAGGCAATAGCAGCCTTGGTTTTGTGTCGGGAAGAACACCAGGAAAAAAGGGGAAAAAAAAAAAAAAGTGTTGCAGATGTCTCAATTGAGTATCTTCCCCTGTTAAATAAGCAGAACAGAAAATCTGGCGCATTTCGTGCACCTGATGGCGGCTTAAGAGTCTGAAATGTTCAGCTCAGTAATCGCTTTTCTTGTCTCCTAGGAAGTTTTTCAATAGGAGCCATGTAATCTTGGAGACGCTTTACAAAGCTAGAATTGCATGTGTTTCAGCATTTTCAGTGACAATGAAAGAATGAAGGGAAATTAGTAATGTTAACACAAGTACAAGAAGGGCATGCACAAATTTTATAAAACATTAAGTAGGACTGAAGTAAGTCAAGACAGTAAATAAAATTGTCAGGTAAAAGGGAAAAAAAAAGGTTCACCTTCATAGCATCCAGAAATGACCTCTAGGCATATTTGACTTTGGCTTTAGTTTAGAAGTTACTGTTTGCATTTTCTGCAGGTCTGGATAAATAGAAAGGTGTGTGCAATCTGGCCAATTTCCACCATGGTTACACAGAGCTTTGTACAACTGTATAGAATATACCCACCTGCTTGCTCTTTGCACAGCTGTAAATTAATAGGATTGCCATGCAAAAGTTTGACTATGTATATATGATTTTTAATTAAAAAAACATACTAGGGGAGAATTTATTAAAAAGGATATTTCATCCATATCTATGCAAGAAAAATACTCAGGAAAAGTCCAGGTATATTATTGTATTTTGTAAATCAGATTTTAGAACAATAAACCCGTAAGTATAGAACTTTAAAAAAAAATTTGACACTTTACAAGAGATTGCAACAGGGATAGTGAACAAGGATTGCAAAATATATAGAAATAGGTAATCTAGTAGAGAAAAGGAAGTGTAAATTCACAGAAACTGTATTTCTCATGTTTAAGCATGAGTAGTGCTTAAAGAGTAGTGGCACCCTGGGAATATTTGTCAATATTCATCTCATTAGTGACTGATCCAAGAATCTATGGATGAAGCGAAATCTAGAAGAATTATTCTGTTAATCCTATATAGTATGACCAGTGGAAAAAGCACTCTTTAAAATGTGGCACACTGTGGCACTGAAGAGAGAAATGCCCTTGTCACAAGCTTAGCAAAATGATTACAGGTTGGGATTTTTCAAAACTGCAGCATAGTCTAAATAACAGATTCTTTTTCAAATAAGGAAATGCTGGGTTATTTTGTAATGAGTGGTTTTAGTAATTTTCTTCATCAGTGTGCTTTAGTTGTTGCCTTTTTTTGTAATATCTTTTGGCAAAATTATTTCATTCTTTCCTGGGCCTCCTATTGTTTTTGTAATACATGTCTTAGAGGCCAAAATTAGATTATCATTCTCATGGTACTGCATGAAACAGGATTTAGAAAGTGATTAGGTAAATTCATGAGGAAAAAAATCCACTGAGGGCTATTAAATACAAAGATTGCTGGAAGTTGCACTGGTGACAGACTACTGTGGTGTGTCGTTTCCTCTTAACTGTCCTCAGGCTTCTACCATTTCAGACAGAATACTAGAGAGCAGCTGGTCTGGTCCTGTTTTGGAGTTCTGTAAAATTAAAAAAAAAAAAAAAAAAAAAAAAAAAAGGAATACTGTGATCAGGACTGCCTGCAGTTCTAGTTCTGAACTCTCTATGCACAAGGTCATCTACTTATCAGGTGATCCTACATTTTATTGGAGTGAACCTCATTAAAAACTGAAGCTTTAGAGCATGTGAGATTTCTTTTGATGCCATCTAATTTATTTTTTTTTCCCGTCAGTTTTAATTCTGCCTTTTGAGGAGGCAGGTTGCAATATGAATCTGCTCCCAGTGTTGGCAGAAGGGGCTCACCCCACCTCCAACTGGTCATCCCCTGGAAGTCTTCTGTTCAACTTACCTGGAGAAACTCATCTGTTGTGTCCCTTCTGAGCCCATTCTCTGCACAGAGGATGGTCTCCTCTGGCTCAGCATTCATTTCTAAATCCCTCAAGCATAGTGCACCATCAAGAGCTCAGTTCCTCCATTCCCCACTTTACCAACTTTTAGTAATTTTTAAGGGTGGTGACTGAGAATTTTAAGGGACTTTATTTCTGTCCTAGAACTGACTCAGAGTGAATTCAGAAAAGTGAAGTAGGCTGATGTTTTGGGGATTTGGATGGATTTTAAATGCTGTTTTTGGGATAGGCCCTCCCTATCTGAGATGCCTAAACCTCCATTTTCAGTGTTAATAAGAAACAGCTTTGCAATCTTACATGCAACAAGTAAAGTACTTGAGCTGGTTAGCTGGTTACTAGTAATGGCTTAAGGGCCCAAACAGTTTGGATCACAACATGTCAAAACAAAAAGATAGTGAGAGTTTGATTCCAAGGTTTAGTTCAGCCCAAACACAAAGCCAGTATTTTGACTGAAGCTCATCTTTAATTATCATCAAAAGTACTTTATGCTTGTTTAATCAAGAGCTTAACATTTTGGATGTAAAGGTGCTTTGGATACTTATTTCAAGAGGCTCGTGTTCAAGCTTAGGGTAGGTATCCTGTCTCTTAATTAGGGTTTCTGCTACTATCTCACCAGACCCTGGCTTTTATTATGTCATGGAACAAGATCCTCCACTTATGAACTGCAGGTCTGAGATAACTTATCCGAGATTAAAAAAAAAAAAAAAAAAAAAAAAAAAAAAAGCCATTTTAAATGTAAATGTAACAAATTCAGTCTTTTTATATTACCAGTATCCAAGGCATACTGAAGAATTCCTTTATTTCCAGCCTGTCATTACATCTTAAGTTGAGGAACTGCTTTTTAATTCAAACACGCAAGTGAGATTTGTCACATGTATGCTGCTTCTTGCTGCATCTGCTTCACTGACTTCTGATAGTCATGTAAATGGTAGCTAAATCTTTAGAAAGTGGAAGTTTGAGATAGTCATTACCACATCTGTCATTTAATGCTCACTCAGGTAACTTTTCTTTACATTTTCTGAAACAGCTTCGCCATCCCTCATAAGAATTCCAGTCAGCCTCCCCGAAGCCCTCTTGCATGCTCCCACATCATCTTTCTCAGAGTGGAGATTGTTTTAGCTACTTCCCCTAATACATTTCAAGTGTAATTACACCATGATCAATATATTTTAGATGTTCCACAACCTCAGAGGTTGGCTTTTTTTTTAATACGTGGCTCCCTTCCTGGATTAGTCCAAATCGGCCTCTGTCTGATATATGGGCCCCAACAAACTGCATTAAAAAGCAGTTTTGACTTTGTGGAAGGGCTCAATGTTGAAACACTTAATGTACGCTTAATCACAATGTTTGAGACAAGGGTTTCTGTGAGGCTTTGTGCTTCATTTGCCCTTCACTAAGTGTCTGCGGGTGGCTGGTTATGCTCAGGGGCAGCAGGCTGGAGCAGGCCGCTTAATGTGTCCTGCCAGCCTCCAGGTAAACCTGGCTGAACCATACCACTGCCAAAGCTGCCCTGCTGCCAAAGGCTATTGGTCCTGTTGTGAGCTCAGGACCAAGCACATGTCTATGCGTCTGCCATCTCAGAGCAGGGCTGAGGCTGTTATTAGCCCTTACTGCCATGACCAGGGGAAGAACTGCCCGGTGCCCTGACCTTCTGAGCAGTTCTGTGTCCTGGACTCCAGGCAGTGCTTCCTCATACAAATAGTCGGCCATCCCATTTCACTGACTATGGCCCACACCAGTGCTGTGCTGCAGCAGGTCTTGGGTTTCAGTCACTACTCACCAGCACCTGCGTGTGCTGGTGTGTCCTGGAAAGAAAAGACAAGGGAATAGTACAGAACTGTGAGGCAATCTGCACCACTTCTCCAAGCCAGAGGGAGCATCTCAGAAAATTTAGCCTAGATCTGTGAGGTTTCTTGGAAGAAGTGTCTGGGATTTATCTGTTATTTACCTTTGCCTCTCTGATCACCTCTGAGATTCATTGCACTGAAAAGGGAAAAAGGAAATTACCAGTCAGCTCATCTGCTTTCCGTATGGAGAAGGTGTGCTGTGTAACTGGGGCTGCAGCCATGCCTTTCTGCTGGCAGTCTGCAACTCCCCAGCCCTCTCAGTGCCTGCAGCATGGGCAGCCTCACTGCACATAAAAGTTGTCCATCTAAACACACAGGGAGGTGTTGGTGGAGCAGAACCTCTCAAACACCTGAAGGATCCTTTAATTTTCTCTCCTGTTTGCACTCCCCTCCACCCAACTTAAACATTTAAGTTGGAAAGAACTTGTTACAGAAAGTCGACTTGGACCAGGCATCTTGATGTAAATAACTTCTCGGGGAGAAAAATACCTATTTTAGAGATGAGTCTGACAAGCACTAAGCAAAGAAACAGTTTCTTCAGTTCCCACAGCAGAGCTGGAAGATGGCCATTTCATTACATTTCCTCATGCAAACTCAAGGCTGTTTGAGCACTGAGCAGTAGGTTGGCTTTTTTTTTTTTTCCCTTTGTATTGGCAGCAAGCTAGAGAAAGGTAAGCAGAAACATTAATTCACGTAGTCTCATTTCTGCTCTTCCCTGGGAACAGTTTTTTACAACAGGCTTCCTGTGCCTCTATTGATTTTTCTAGACTCAAAGAATGAAAAGAGAGAGCATGACTCACGTGACCAACCTTTAAGCAGGTTAGTTTTATCACAAAATATTTTTTTGCACAAACTCAAATAGCTTGTCTTAAGGATATGGCCTGAAGACTAGTTTTAATGACAATAATAGTTGCAAACCTAACTGCAGTCCAGGCAGCCCCAGCTAGATATTTGTAATAACATAAATTACTCTGCTCAGCTATGTAAGACAAATAGCTGTATTACTGAAATCTATGTAAGTACCATTAGTAACACATTTCTGCTGAGAAGGCATAATGCTACCATTCCTGTCTTCATCCTGTTACAGTTTATTTAATAGTCTGGTTTCATACTAATGTCTGCACTGCTTCTGCTCAGAATCTGTTTAAAGCAAGGCAAACTCAAGCCAAATATGAATGCACCTATAAACATTACCTCATGTTTCACCCTGAAAAGTGTCATTTAGGACAGAAGCAATCTGTAGCTTCACAAACATTTTGCCACTTGGAAAGCTATATTGTCTAGTCTTACCCTTGTACACTGAGGTTGTGTTTAAGACTTCAGAGGAACAGGCTGAATGAACTGCATAGCCAAGGAAAGTGTCAAAAATAATTAAGAAAAATATTAGTTTGGGATTTTTTTTTTTCTTCCAATGTTTGGATGATCAGTAAAAATAGTAGATAACCTCTGGCAGAGGTGTGATTTAAATCCATGTTTTTCATGTTCATTTCCAAACTACTGACAGGGAAAAACAAAAAAATAATTTTTAACTGAAGAATATTTTTCCCATTTTGGGGCAGAGTTGTAGCTTCAGTAAGCCAGAAGGCAAAGCTCATGTATATTCATACAGTTTTCATTTTGTTCAACTTGCATTGTTGCTTTTTTTTTTTCTTTTTCTGGGCACTCACTGATGTTTAGAAGAATGGACTGACTGAGAAAGCAGAATCCTGGTCTGAAGGCTGAAAGAAGCGAGGAACTTGTCTGCTGTCCTCAGTATCCCAGCAAATTATTTATAAATTCCTCCCACTACCAACCTACAACTTTTCAGTTATTCCAATGATTTTACAAGCTTGGCTGTAAAACCACAGCTGCCTGAAATGCAGCATTATACACTTCTATTTGAATTTACTTATTGAGCTGTCGGTCTAACAAATGGAAAAACTGAAGTAAATATTTTCAATATGAAATTTAAAACTTCTATGAAATAAGCCCTAAAGAAGCTTGGCTTCCTGAATAATTTCTGCAAAAATTTGTCATCCATACAAGGTTATTTAATCCAAGTCAATATTAAAAAAAAAAAAAAAAAGAAAAAAAAAAAAAGTCAGGAAGATGAAAACTGTCATATAGAAGTGAAACAAGTTCTATGAGGGCTGCATTTCCATCTACTGTTATTTTTATTGGACTGGGTAAAGCTTAGAATACAGAAATGAAAACTATTAAACTATTTTTTCCCAGATTTTGACTTAACAGCTTTTGATCATCAGCATTTTCTCAGCAGTATTTTCAAAAAGCAGTCCATGTTCCTGCAAGAACACAAGCAATACATTTTCTGTGTTTAGCACTGTGGCCTAATCAACTGGGCTCAAAGACAAATAAAATCTTTGAAGTAGTCAATATATTTTTAATTCAAAGGTAACTTGTTGAAACTACTCAGCTTTAACACAGAGCTCTAGATGCATGCCCTGCCAACCATATCAATTATAGCCTCTATTTTTATGATAGGGTTGCTATGTTTATCATCCCAATTACTAGAATCCTAAGCATGTTTGCTTTAGAAAAGGCAGAATGTGTTAAACAAAGGATATCTTCAAGGGTGAGAAATTGTTAATAGAGTACTAAAACAGCACATTTCATTTTTTTTAAGAGCTGAAAACCGAAGTAAACTCTGCCACGACCTGCGTGGTTCTACATACTGCCTTGTATGCGTGGGAGAATCATCAGCTTCTACTAGTCTGAGCAAGGAATGTTACCTATGTGGAATATAATCATTGCACATCACGTACAATGGCTATAATAGAGGTCTCCGTAGCAACATTAAGAACAGTTATTTTAAAATGTTCTACCTTAGTCTCACGTTCTTTTTTTTTTTTTTTTTAATACAAATATTAGCTGCTTCCATTGCAAATGCTGCTATGAGCTAGTCACCCATCAGAACTCCATTGTTGAGGCATGAAAAGATGATCCCTGTTTTGTTTTGCCATAGATTACTGCAGGCTTTTTTCCTTTGCTCTAAATAAATATCCACTAAATATTGCATAATTATTTATTGACATGCAGCTGGTCCGGAAAATTAACCTGTGAGAACTTCCTCTTCTCTCGGGAGGAGTAAAGGATAAGGGAATAGGATGGAATTAACGAGGAAAACCTGAGCAGAGTGTGGCCCCAAATGAATTGCACACAATCAATGGAAAATGGGTAGAAAACCAGAGGCTGTCCAGGCACACTGTGCTCAGGAGCAGGTCTGGGGTGGCAGAGAGAGCAGGTAAAGTGGTGAGGAGAAGGAGGGAACTGGAAGGCACCTCCTCAAGCTCCCACTGCCCATGAGCACGGACGCTGCAGCAGAGGAGCTGCTGCAAAAGCAGAGCTTGGTGAAGGGAGGAGGAACGACAAAAAATGGCTTTATCTCAATGATCATGGCTCAAATGGCTGCTTCTGTAGGAGGAGCAGGAAAGGAGATAACATTTTTTTTCTCAGAAATAAAGCTTTTTTTTTTTTTTTTTTTTTTTTTTTTTTTTTTTTTCTTGCATGCTTGTCCTTCTGAATCGTTTCCCAAGAGCTTCATCCCCCCACTGAATCCAGTGTAAAGACAGAGTTAAGGCTGGCAGGGACTTCCAGACCTCCTCACACCTGGCATTTTCCTTTGTTATCTAAGAGTAGTCCTGTCACTTTCCCTGGTTTCTTAGCCCTGCAGAAGTCAAAGCAGTTTTCAGGGGGAATGCAGATTTAAGAGAGCTAACACAGGTAGAGAGCAGGCTAAGCTCAGCCCCATGATCAGCATGGTTGCTTCATTTCTGCAAGAAGCAGAAACCTCTTCCTTTCCATTGCTACCTTCTCGAAAGACAATCGGCAAGGGCCAGTAATAGGAATAATTTATACACTGCAGTGCACAGGAGTGATGTAGGAGTAACGCAGGCGTATACTGCACAAGACTTGGATTTCATTAATAATATATCAACATAATATACTGGTTTAAAAACAACAACAACAACAAAAACCACCTGAGTTTGTTAATAGATTTCTGAGATGCTAATCTTTCTTTCATTAGCTTAAATGCTTAAAGTACAGTCTGGCAATACTGCTTGCACCCTGCAGAAATGATCTGATTTGGAGGGAGCACAACGCAGGGAGCATGAGAATGCATTCATCCTTTGCCCACTCTGCTAATACACACACACACACCCCTGCTTGTTCTCTGGTGGAGCGTGGGTGCAAAGGATGTCAAAAGCAGAGGAAGAGACAACCACAGATAAATACATTTAAATGATATGGTAAGAAAGATGGCAGGAAAAAAAGGACTAGGGTTTTGACAGCAGATCTTGTCACGAACAGTATCTCAGTGAAGGCCAGGGCAAGTGAAATGAGTGAGCTTTGCCCCATGCTAAATCTCTTCTTTTACAGATATGCAAAGAGGTGAGTCCTGGTGCTACAGAACTGCCTGGGGTGGGAGAGCTGGTATCAAAGCCTTACATTTGGGGAGTTCCTCTTTCCCTTCTATGAGGAAGGGAGCGCAGATTTCTCCATCTGATCACTGCTGTGTTCTGGATGGCAGTCATCTAGGAAGTTCTCCTTCAGGACTGTCTTCCTCCTTTCTCTTAGACCTTTGGCTGTTTTACTGGGAAAGCCTGGGACAGAGCCTGTCGATGGCAATTTGGCCGAGCTGTCTGTATCTCTAGGAAAAGGGCAGCCATCAGCAGCTGTGTAAATGCTGAATGTAAAATGTAATGGGTACAGCTACTAACAAAGTGTGTGTGTGTGTGTGTGTCAGGGGGGAAGTAACTCAAGATTCGGGACCTACTGCAAGGTCTGTTCAGGACTCATGCCAAAGAGCAGCTAGATAAAGGCTGTTACTCCATAGGTTCATAGTCAAGGTAATTGTGTTTGATTTTACACAGGAGATTTCTGGGCATTAACGCTTCCTCCCCACCAGTTGCTCAGCCTGCCTGGTGCTGTAACATGAGCGTGCCTGCTTCTCGCTGGTTAAAGGGGCACTGTCAAGGACATTTTCAAAGTATACGCCAAGTTAATTGTGAAACTCACACAGAACAGTGAAAGTATTTTTTTTACCATGAGGCCAAGTTCTTCTTTTCCTCTTGCAGCTACTCTCATCAGCACGACTCTTCCTACAGCAACTTTGCTTTTAGCATCTTTTATTGGAAAGGTGCATTCACTGACAGAGACAGTTCACCTGATGATAGATGCCTTTAAGTGTTTGCATGGGGTCAAATTTAGGTAAAAGAGGAGGTCACAGAAGCAATAAAGGAAGTTTTTGAAAAGTTATTGCTACACGGCCACACACCACTGATTTTCCCCTTCGGTTTCTCCCACTTTCAACTTTTAGTAGCCGTATTGGTAGTATCACAGTTGTTGCATTTTGTTTTTGTGTGTGTTATTGTTATTGTTGTCGTTTCATTTTGGCACAAGCATTGTCTGCAGTATCATCTTTCGGTCAGAATTCAGCGGCACAGCCCTGTCTTCCCTCCTGCTCATCGTTCTGGCTTGGCATTTTGTTCTTGTGTTACTCTGCACCTGGGCTCAACTTATCCTGTTTTCAGGGTGGTTTTGCCATGAACCTGCCCCATCCCAACATTTAGCTACAGTATTGTAAATATTTGGATATCAAACGTGGAGAGAAAGGACAGTCCCATTAGACAACCATGCCAGGGCCCCTATGCTTCCCATCTTGAGTGGGAAGGTTGTTGGCTGAGTCCCTTGAGAAGATGGGGCTTAGCTCTTTAAGCCCTGAACCTGATAAATGCGCTTACTAAAATTGCAAGTTGTTTAGATAACTTGTTAATGAAGGTTGTGTGGGCACCTCTGGGACTAGAATAAATCTTCACCTTCGCCCAGAGCAGTGAGCTGAATTCAGCCCTGGCTGCAGAGCGCTGCTGCAGGAAGCTGCTCTATCGAAGGACCACAGGGCCAAGTGAGGGTGCTGCGGTTGCTCACACTGCATTTTCTCTCTCTGTGGCTTGGTGACTCATCTTTCACACTTCCTTATTATCCCATTTACCGACAATACGAAGCACCATTTTCTAGTAGAGAAGCATTTAGGAATGCTGGGTTTTGGTAAACAATGTAAAAATGAGTCTTGCTGCCTTTTAAGAGGTCAGCTTCACAGCTTTTCTGAGGAGTGCTTATCTTCACGCAAGCACATCTCCTTTCCATAGCCCACTGCTTACACATGGGACCCGACTGGCAGTGGTTTCAGCAATACCACCGATGTACTGAGTGCTCCACTAGTCCAGAAACCCTGATGAATAGTGAAAATTTGCAATAGCTGATTCCTATCATATTAAGATTTCACGCTCAATGAATTTCATGCATTTTTTTTTCTTATTTTTGTCTGGGAACAAGACTGACTTTTTTTGGCATTGCCTTGGTTCATCCTGTTCTAGCTGGCACCTGTTTGCTCATTAGCTCATCTAAGGAAATTAATCGAGTCTCGAGCTGGTCTGACAGACAGAGTGTATGTTCTTGTGTGCTGTGATAAAGTAGCTGGATGAGAACTGGATAACCAGAGTCTGTTATTTGTAAATGCAATAAAAATGCCAATTATTAACTTACAAGAATTTGCTGGACACATCCAAATGAGCTCCTGCTAAAGTGATACTGTACACAAGCAGAACTGAGTGGATGAAATAGCACTTACAGGATGGTCACAAGAAAATATGTTTTCATGTAGGTAAGAATAGAGGGAGCCCTCGTATTGATATTAACAGGGAAGCTTTGTGGTTGTATAGGCAAACTCAAACAATTATTACAATGAAGGGGACTTTTGGCATCTTCCCTCTTTTTGTCCCAGTTAGAACCCCTGCTGAGCCAGAATCAGCACAAGAAAGCTTGACCCCATGCATAAAACCATGCAGCATCAGATGCCTTTTTTTTTTTTTTTTTTCATCTCTGTGTAATGATGCAACTGCATCTCTCACCAGGGAGAAAAATCTACATTTTGTAACATTTTTTTGAAGAGCATGAGTACATTTCCCACCACTCAGCTGAGTTCCCTCAGTTCCAGTGGCAGTGTGACACCACCACAAAGCAAGCATCCTGTTGCCCAGTTGTCTCAATAGCTGAGACTTTTCTGGACAGATGCACAAAGTATTTTAGCATAAGTTAATACATGATTTTGTACCTTATCAATCCCTTTATATTTCTCTTATTTTTTCTTTGGGTATTTTTCTCCAACAAGACCTAGGAAGCTCAAAGTTCCACCTTTGTTTCTGGCTACAGGAATCAAAAAAAAAAAAGAAGAAAAAAAGAAAAAAAAAAAGAGAGAGAGACAGAGATAGCCAACAGTTGGCTGTACAAAATAAAATAAAATAAAATAAAATAAAATAAAATAGTTCCATGTTCCACAAGTAGTGAGGAACCTATATGCCTTGTATCTATCTCCGGCAGCAGGTAGCTGTATTGTGTATTGATCCCTCCCCACAGAGCCAACAACCTCAAGGCTTGGAGAAAGACCAAGGTACCCAAGAAGAAATGTGTCACACTCCAAGACTACACAACACTACATGACCATGCCACTGCCTTTTTTTGTTTAAGTCAGTGTCCACCCTCCACACCTCTTCTGTAGGTGGGTCACGTAAGGGCTATCCCTGCCAGAGATCTGAAAGATTTAAGATGATGATGACGACAATGATAATAATCCAACCATGTCTCTCCAGGTTTCATTTTTTAGTGAGCTGCCAAACGTGCAAGATCTCAAACTCTCCAGGAAAGCAAATCTCACTATTTGCTCTATATTCAGTCAAGTTTAATCCTATTACTTTCTTCATGACAGGACAATTAGCTCCTGCTATATTTACACTCATACTTTGCCAGACACCAGTCTTGCTCACTTTTTCCTTCTTCCTTCCTTTCAACCAACCTGTTCTGTCACCCAATCTGAGACCAATTACACAAAGCTGTCCACTTTTAACTCCTCCCTTGCAGTCTAATATTTTTCTCAGATGTTATGGACAGATCTGACATCTGTTAGGGGCAGTTTGTTAACTCTGTCCTGCTCAAAGGATGTTTCAAACCCCGTTGTGTCATGGTACCCAGGTAATGGCTCACACAGTAGCTCACAGTATTTGTGGAGACAGTCACTGTTTAATAACTTTGTCATTCCTTAGCAGGAATCAGACTTCTAGATAATGATGAACTTCTTGTTCTGTTCAGCACATTAGGAGAGAGATGGTAATTTTATTACTGCAGTATTGGAAGTTCCTTTGATACAGTATTTTTGATTAATCAGGATTTTTTATTTTCTAAAAGGACCAGAGTCTGATTTTCTGAAGATACCTATCTGTTTTAGAAAATAATATCAATGATCTACCATATGACTAAGTAATAGCTTAGTAAAAGTAATTATAAGCATTCAGTGCCTTGCTATTAAATATGAGCTTGCTGCCATCTGTGTCTTATTTGTTGCCTTAACATCTTCTAATCCCCAAAGAGGACTGAGCATTACTAAGTAAGTAAACATGCATTACAGGAAATGGGAGAAGGGGAGAAATGAGAGCCATCCCTACAATCACAAAACTAAAGGTTACGTGCTTGACGTGTCAGCCATCAAAATGTCCTAAGTACCCATACCAGACAGACAAGGAGGATGTTTTATTAGGTTGCTCTCTCAGATAAAGTATCAGCAGGATCTGAAAGGCTGGCACACTTGCCTCTGCTTTTTAGTTTCAGTCTGTAAGTCTGTAGACTCCATACGCTCCTCAAAACATGCACAGTCTGAATGAAAGCAATGAGTAATGAGCAAGGCTTTTACCCCAACGTTTCCCATAGCTATGGATTAAAGGTTTGGATCTCTGCAAACTTTGTTGCTCAAGCACCTCAATCTAATACCCCAGCTCAAGTGCAAATCAAGTGCTCCAGCACCATAACACAGGCAAGAGCATTAACAAAGCTCAGGGCTCAAAAATAAGTGAGTTCCTGCAGTGTAATGAGTTACTCACTAAGCATCAGCAGAGCCAGATGCTCTTGGCCTGTCACATATTTGAGGAAAAATGTGTTCATTGAAATGTCAGCAAAAAAGATTTAAGATAATGCATTTTTGCCGTATGCTTGTGAGGGTCTGGAAGTATGCATGTGGTTGAGCCTCCAGCCCCGGCGAACACACAGTGACTCTTTAACCAACAGTAACTCGATTATCTGTCTGAGCCCTGAGCTGAACCGCAGCAGTCACTTCAGATTAGAATCCAGTGCAAGGCAGAGGGCTGTCGGAGGGTCTGTAAATTTAACTTCTTAAATTGCAAGTGAGAAACAGCATTTTCCTGAGGATTTACTCTATAGAGTCACAGCGTCAGCACTTTGGTTAAGAAAGGCGTATTGTCTCTTTAGGGAGAGTTGAGAATTTCCCATTTCACAGTTAGGCCGTGAAAAGTGTTCTGTGGACGGCTGCTGATGTGCTGTTCTCCTGGCTGCACACTGGGCTGGCAGGTATTTCTCTACCGTACTGAGAAAGGGAAGCAAGCCGTTCCCCAAATTCCCTCAGTCAGACGAAACAGCTGATTCACGAGTCGGTGGCCTGGTGCATACTCTCCACCAGCATCTGAGTTGCTCCGAAGCCCTGTATCAGCGAGAAGTGAAGCAGTGTGGCTCCCGTCCAACAAAGTGCTCCTGGGTATGCTTGCTCAAGGTCAGGGACGCTTGAAGTATGTGCTCTGCTGTATTTAGCAAATTGCATGTTGGAACACCATGATAACATGATAAGAAAAGACAAAAATCACTCATAATTTCAGACTGCCAAGTTGCACTCAGACTGCCTAGATCTCATGTCTGTATCTAAAGCCCTGATAATGCTGTTGACATTTTAATCAGTGTATGCATTGGGGAAATGGATTTCATGCCCATTTTCCTCAAACAAACAAACACCCCCAAAGCATTATCAGCAGTTCTCTTACCCCTTCATACACAAACTTTGACACCTGCAAAGCTCTGTATACTGAAGATAGCCCCTTGGTTCAGCCAGCATCATCAGAAGCCAAACAGATAAGTAGGAACCATGTAAGGGTCACAAAGCCCTTTGAGAAAATTGATAACAGCAAGTTGGCAACCTGCATAGGCAATCCAAATTCTTCCATAAGATCTTTACTTCACAATACCTTGTAGAGTGCATAAAGCTACTTGCAAAGGCCAGCCCAAATGATTACTTGATTAGGGGGGCCAGAGCAGAACCAGGGCCCCAAAGCAAAGAAGTTGTTGCTTTGCGTGAATATGTTGTTTTTCTTCACTCCCTGGACAGCAGTACTTATGAAAACTGTAGACAGAATGTTTTTGTTTGTTTGTTTGTTTGTTTTGTTTGTTTTTTTCTTTCATACAGAACACTTTTACGATGCTTCTAACTGGCAGTAAATCCAGATGACTCTATTACAACCCCAAATTATTACAGCTGTCTCAGTTCACGGCCACTGGATGTCACTACTGATCCATTTCAGAGGACCAGCAGAGTTTTATGAGAGCAAAACAAAAGCCTTTCTAATTTGGAGAAAATGAAATACTATTTCACTTATTAATATTGTTTATGAGAACTCATTAGCTCATTCTCCCAAGCCAGCACCGCGTGTCTGTCACCTTGCCTACAAACGCAGAGGAGTACACTTGCAGGAGGGTTTCCTTGGGGTGCCAGACAGCTTCTCACAGGGGAAGAAACCTTGGGAGGGAGGGGAAGAAACTTTCTGAGTGATCACACCACGTCAAGATCAGCGTGGAAACAGCAAGGCCAGCGTGGAGCAGGAGCACATCAGGGCTGATGTGCTGGGGGACCCCCGACGTGGGTGCTATGAACCTCCTCTGTTTGCCAGGAGCTGCTGCTAAGGACCAGCCAACCACCTCTCTTTTTCTATTAATCTGCTTCTTTTCTTGGGGATAAAAGATTGATCCTGTGTGCTATAAATTTTAAAAAGTGGTAAAAAGAAAGCAGCTGCCAAGTCATTAAAGCTCAGTTCTCTCTAGATCAGTTTCACTGCACAGGACACTTGCGTAGACATCGAGTGTGAGGCAGGTCTGCCTCTGAAGGCTTGCGACGAAGGAGGTAACAGAGATGAAAAGATCTTTCTCTGTGATATTCTTGATCTGCTCTGCTCTGCTGGCATCCCCACAGAGAAGAAGGGATGAGCAGATGAAATGCGGCACCAGGGGGGAAAAGAGAAGACATCAAGATTTGGATGAGACTGGTGTTTGACAGCAAGAAAGGGAAAGAGAAGGAGCTCCCAGAAATATTATATAGAAAACATCATGGAATTGGGAACCAGCCTTGCTTCCCTGAGATAGCAGGCCAGATCCTACACATTTACACATTAAATGCAGTGCTCTGGCATCACCTACCTGCCCGACCAGTGCAGCACCTTGCTGAAGGCTCTGCCAGACCACCCTGCGCCGCCTGAGAGTCCCAGCCCACTTCAGGGTCACTCAGCACTTCCCAGAAGAAGAAGCTATTTCCCATTCTGTACAGCTTCGCGAAACTTTCATCATTCAAGCTGAAAATTTCTGTTAGATTTCTGCCTCAAGCTGGAAAAAAAAAGAGGGGAGAAACTATTAATCTATTTTCAAGAAAGAAAATTGAAAGAGAAATCACATATACTCAGTACAGACTTATAAAAATTAACAACTGGACTCTTCTAAGATGTATCCCCCTTAGGCAAGCAGGGGTCCCCAAGCCATTTGTATGCCAGCCTCAGATGCTCTGGTGATGGGGAACTGGGGTGCAGACTTGTGGTTTCGTTGCTGCTCCTAGGTGCTGTGGTCTGGGACCACACCACTCACCAAAACTGGAATAAAGACCCTGTCTTTCTTGGGCTTGCCATCATCTCTGCCCCGCTGGCCTCTGGTTAGGCAAACAAGGAGAGGTGAGTAAATGTGAACACAGGGGACAGGAACTGGGGCAAGAAGAGAAGAACTGGCGTGAGGATTTGGGTGAGACTGGGTTTTTATGGGGAGGGGAGAACCTGGGACCAGACGGGCTTGGAAGCAGGTCCTACATGGGAAGCCATGAAGACAGCCTGGGAGGAGAGAGAAGAACAGGACCAGTTGGTTAGAGGGATGGAGAATTGATTTTATGCTCAGGATGGAATTAAGTTACTACAGGCAACCCAAAATCATCGCCTTTGAACTCCTCCTTGACTCCTTGAAGTGTTGTGAGTAATTTTCAGAGTGTGTATCTTCCTGTTGCGACCCAGCTTGGGGTGGGCTGTCGTTCAGGGCAGCTCAGTTATTTTCAGCAGCTCAGGACTGCTGAGCTCGGGGGTTGTTGAGCTCCACAACAGGCTCTAGAGGAGCAGAGCATGGCCTCAGTGTCCTCACCCAACCCAGGAGACTGGTCTGGCGACGGGTTCCCTCAGCTTGATGAATGACTTATGACATACCCAGACAAAGATAGCAGCGGCTAACTCCCAGTTATCTAACGGAGCCGTGGATCTAACGGGACTGAGCTGAGGCTCTCCCAGTCACCAGGCTCTGCAGCAGCCTACCAGCCCACTGAGCTCATCGGAAACCTGAGAAACTTGTCTGATTTCTGCTGGGAGGTTCATTTTGATTTAATCAGCCTGGCAGGTTGCCAGTGGATTTTTTTTATTTTTTTTTTCTCTCCGAAATTTCCAGCCAGTTTTAGCGAAAGCTAAAGGATAACATGAGGAGGTCTTCTGCACAGCTCCTTTTCGCCTCCTATTTCCTTACATGTGGAGCAATATTAATGCCGCGGGGAAATGACATTACATGCAGAGCTAGATTAATGTCATGGGAAATGAAGGAAGGACCTACCTGTAACAGCAGAGGGGATACACAGGGCAGGTACTTCAGTTAATCGGCTGCCTTTGCACAGGAAAAAAAGAAGAAAAAAAAAAAGCAGCAAGACCATACATATGGGATCTGTCCTTTTCCTCTGCTAGCGGAAAAGCTACTTTCTTTTTGAAACCAGTGAAGCATTGCTCACTTTGCCAGTATGACTGGGAACGTTGCTGGAGGAAGGAAGAAGCACAAGAAGAAAAAAAAAAAATCAACCAGAAGACAAAACGCTATTTTGGCCAGAATTTTGCTCCATCGTTCCAGACTCTGTATTTCTTTATCTGGCCCACACCTTAGCCCCATGACATTTCAGTGACTGTAGGTGTTAGAAAGTTTTTAACACAGAAGTAAACACTGTGAGTGGATGTTGGGAACCAAAGCCAGCAACCCTAACACTGTGCCAACACATCCTTCAGGCCCACCAGCAGTCCCGTTGGTTTCACTGGGATTACTCACGGGGTAAGGAGCTACCCAGCCCGAGGCAGTGAATCTGATCCCTCATTTTCAGCTGAAGATGTAAACTTTGGGACAAAGATCATTCGATTTCTCAGAGGCTCAGTCTGGCTTTTGCTCGAGCTAGGGGAAAAGGTGACCACTCTGTAAAGCAGCACAGTGCCAGAAAGCCATTCATCAGTCTGAAAAAGGAGACTTAATATCAAGTTTAAATCTCATTTTCATCAGCCTCACTTCAAAATCACACCATATATTAGACTAATAAAGACAAATTTTCCTAACAAAAAAGCAAGGTGGGCAGTAGCTGGCTGGAGCTTTCCCAGAGACACTGGCAGGGTCCTTCCTTCCCCGCTCCTTACATTCAGCCTGGCAGAATAACCCTGAACACCTTAACACTGACTGCACGCACTCCTTCCTTTACTGGAAGTGTTGCTTTGTCCTGTGGAAACCTGAAACAAAACTATGCAAGGAGTCCCCACCAGCTCTCATTATGAGCAGTGTAAGGGATGCCAGATGATTATCGGAGGCCTTCCCACTGAACCCACAGCTTCAGGGGGACGCAGGGAGGCTGGCAAGATAGGGAAATCCTGTGGCCAAAAGCTTTTGGAGCGAGCAGTTTCTCCTCCCACTTGCAGAGACCACACTTAGATTTTTGTGGTGTCATAAATATGCTCTTTAGTGTGCGCACTAATAGGTCTCTGGAACACATCTGGGTTTGGTGGCTCTGGACCCCGAGGCGTGTGCATGAAGGCGAGGTAAGAAGTGTCCGCTGTATGTGTGTGCCCAGGGGGCTGGCTCTGTGTCTGCTGGGGCTTAGTGCTGCTTGGTTTGATCACCTCTGCTGCTAATACAACCTGCTACCTGGGCAGCTGTGGGAGGTAGAAAAGAGTTTTCTATCCCTAGCCTTGATTACTGTAGCTTATGTGTTATATATAGGGTGGGTAAGTTACTACTGTAGGGAGCAAACTTATCAAAACAGACCTCTATAGCCTGGTAGGTTATATAGCCATTTACGCGTTTAAAGGGAATAATATATTCTCAAATTTGCTGGTATAAATATAACTGATAGTGCCCTGCTTCCCCTCAGTACAGTGATTTTATGCCACAGAGTGCTACTTAAGAGACATGGTGCAAAAGTCCCAAACTGCAGTCTTAGATCCCCTCTTCAGGCATATTAAATCCCTTTCCACGGGGAGGGGAACTTCTGTCTGCACTATCTTGTGATGCTTGTAGCTTTTGAGAACTGTCTTCAGTCTTGGTTGTAAGGTCCTTCCCCAGAAAGAAAATCAAAAGTAAAGACATTTAGTAGGCTTTCTTTGAGATGTGGTGTAGGAAGACAGCAGTCCCCTGTTGGGGAGAGGCATTGAGGTTGGCTTTAACGATTTCCTTCGTGTTGAAAGGAAAGTTTAGATTGCTGTGCCCTCAGTGTGAGAGTAGAAGAAGTGATATCTTTTTAGGTAAGTGTTAGGAGGTAGGAAAGAACCCTGCAATAACAACCTGCCTCATAAGTGAGATGTTGGATCTGTAACCAAACAAAGAGGGAACCTGAGTCACAGGAACATTTTGTATTTATAGGGCAGCTTTCATCGGAGAATTTGAGTGTTTTACCAACTCGGAGAGCCAGGGGTAAACACACAAACTTACCCCAAGTCCGGCTTCCCTCGGCGATGTCACGGAGCCAAGCCATTAAGGAGCACAGAGTAAGGAACTGTTTCGGTATGAGTAAGAGGACAGAATTTGGCCCTATACACTTAACTTTCACATCTCCTTTCCCCCATAAAGGAATGTTTACCTCCACTTTATAGATCGGTAACTGATGCACAGAGATCCTAGGGAGGTTGTCCAAAGTCACAAATTGAGAAAGTTAATGAAAAAGGACCCAAGAGTTTTGACTTTGTGCTCTAACCCCAAGGAAAACTTAATTTGGCACCAGCAGCTGCTTGATCTTTAGGGCTTCTGCATGAACAGGGAGTAGTTTGCTTAATGAAATAATATCCCAGGCACATATGAGGAGCAATTACTTGCTCTCATATAAACTCTCATGTATTCATCTAGAAAAAATGTTCATGACTCAGTCATCTGGGATGGTTCAAGCTACTCACCCTCCAGCATGAGGCGTAGGCATTACAGTGGTGAAGTTGAAAAGGAAGACACATGACCTCAATTACTCACAAGGAGTCAAATTATGATCTCAGATACAGTGGTATAAATCTGGAGTCATTCCCCCTGAAGTAATTGGCATGATACTGTATTTCTTTAACATAGGGGAAATCAGAATGCAGTCTATAATCTCAGTATGTCTGTGGAGCTTTATTCAGAAAGTCTATGCTCTCCAGCAATGTATTATTAGTTATGGAGAAAAATAAGGTTGGAAAATGTTCAAGGTAGAAAAATGTACTGAGTTTCCCTGTAGCAAGAGCAACAATTTATTACCGAGTTTTGACAGGGTAAGTAGTAATGATTTTCCTTTTTTTTTCTTTTTCATCAGGATTTCTCTGCTTTTTATAAACATTTAAGTTAACTGCTATACAGAAAACTTCATAAGGGAATATCCACTTGGAATCTTGTCTTTAATCCCTCATTTTCACTTTTAATATCATAAATGGTGAGGAAGGGAGGGTTCTGACTTCAGAAAGATGAGGAAAATGAGGAACTTACAAATTTACAGACGGAGTATGGCTACAAGCATGGACCTAGAACCAGGGACATTGTGAGTTCAGAGGAAAGAAAGATTAATGTAGCAACTACAATGAAGGGTCCCGGTGGGACATCTGAAATTGTACAAAACTGTTTCCATCAGCGCAGAACAAAGGACCTACGGCTTTAAGAGCGGGGACACTGGATTAAGCACAGCAGGAGACCGAACAGCAGTGTATTATAAATAGACCCTCCATTTATAGTCCCGAGCTTTCAGTAACCACGATGTTCTCAGCCTTACGGTTCTAGCAATTTGGAACTGATAGATGAGGACTTTACCCCCTTGGGACTGTGGCAAACCTGGCAGAAATTAAGAGGGAAAAAGCTTCAGATTGACCAAAGAGACCTCACTGCAGGCACCTCATGATGTCCCAATACATCAGGCAACCCAGCCTTTTTACAAATATTTACATTTTTAACATTTTCTAAGCCTCCAGAGGCAGTCCAAACACGATGTAAATTATATTACCAGTAAATTCTACAAGCAGAGTGCAAAGGGACACCCAGGGGACCTTCCTGAAAAGCTGTGGGTGTTCGGGAGAGCTGCAGGACAGCCGGGGAACAGCCTGTCTGCCCCAGTTGCTGTCCTGGAGGGAATATGGCACATGGTGCTTAGCGGGCATACATCACGGATCCTGGCTCATCTTCCAGATATTGCCCAATTCGGATGCCTTCCTGAAAAACATTGGCACACATATCTCCTAGATGGCATTTCTAGGCGTGCAGGAGGCATACATACACACCAGTAAATTAGGAATCTTGTAGGCTTAGGGAAGTGATACCTGTATTACACACAGGAATGCAAAGCAGGAATATTTACACATGCACAAATTGTAGATGTTGTGATGTAGATTCAAATTTCTTTTTGAAAAATGCAAGAGCAGATGTGTTCTGGAGTGCAGAGCAAGTCCAGGGGTGCCATTAGGAGAAGCTCCAGGGTAGGTGATTAAGAAGCTGTTTGCACTGGCACTGCTGAAATACTGGAGCCTTCTGCCTCTTTTCAGACAGGCTTTGTAACAACTTGAAATGTTTTTTGTGGCAGATCCAAGAATAGTAAGCCTTTCCCAGCACTGAGTACAGTTGAAACGACAGCTTGCAGTCACTTGGTATGTGAATGGGAGCTGTGTAATTAATGCCTCGCTGTATCCACATCAGTCGAGCCTTCTGCTATGAAACTTCACGTTTCTGGTTCTCCTGGCAGAAAAGGAGTGGAGGTGGACTAGCACCACACAGCACCCACCTCAGTTTAGCTAAATGTGATACGCCACTGCTCCATGATATTTCAAGATCAAAGCCGTGTCCTGCTCTGTTTCGGGTCTGGCACTGTGTGTATGCAAATGCATAAACAAACAAACAAACAAAAGTGCTTTAGCTAAATTTCCAGTGCTACTACAGTAATCAGTCTTTTTGAAGCCTAGTCAACATGCAATTTTATACAATATCAGTTCAGGGCTGATCTTGTTATTATTATTATTACTGAAATAATAGGTCATCCCATCACTGCACATCTGCAGTGTGCAATGTTGCTACCAGAGCAGGTGCTGGACACCACACAGCATATTCCATCCTCCCCTGATAAGCTATCTGCACTCTAAAGAAGCAGTTCTGCTTTCCCTGGGGAGAGAGGGTTAAAGCAGTACAACTTGGCAGTGCAAACAAATCAATAATCAGGAACTTTCCAGGGAGATGCTCCCTAAGCATTGCTGTGTTATTGCTAACTTGTCACAGTGCTGATTGTACAGCTGGGAACAGTGTTTGGCATGAGCACAGTTATGTTAGCATTGCTCAAAAACCTTCCTGGGCTCTTCAGAGCAGCATCAAGTAGGAGGGAGGTTGCCACCAAGATGATTACCTTTGCCTGGATCTGATTTGAATGAAAAGGAACAGAACTGCAAAACCACATGGACTATTGCTACTAGAAAATTCCTGGGTGTGGGGGTGGTAGAAATGCAGGTGATGAGTGAGGAGCAGAGGTGATCCTGATTCTGTTATGGAGAAGCTCCCCTGTGAGACTTGTGTGTTGCAGTGCTCGGTGGGTGCAAGCATCCCTGGACGGACACGGGTGACATGGGATGGGCTGCAGGGTGGGCTTGGGCCTGAACACATTGGGTGAGGAAGGAAGGGTGGGTGCATGTTAATAACCTGCTGCTTTGGTAGATGACTACCTGCAGGCACACAAAATACGCTTCTTCCGGCCTGGACCCCCAGCACAAAGGTACCAGTAGTGGTCCTTTGGCTAGCCAGCCACATCTGGGCATCTCCAAGCCAGAGAGAGGCAGCAGGACACACAGCTGGTTCATGAGGTGATGGTGACTGTGAGGTGGGAGCACCTAAAAGACCCTGAGATATTAAAACATACCCTGTAAATGCCAAGAACATGTTGACAGTTATGGGTTTGCTGCTGGGAGAAGGTCATGCAGTATAGGACAGGCAGGATTCTGCTCATAATAACCTTTAAGGAAAGGAGGTTTAAATGTGATGTTTAATTGGGTATTTATTTAATGTGCCAGAGCCGACAGGTGTAATTAATTTGGAACTGCTGAGGACACATCAACACGTGTAAAGTTAAGGCAGTTATTGCAGAGAGGAGAGAAGGAAGGGGAAAGAGTGTGTATTAGCATAACTAGCTCCTCGCACATCCTCTCTTGCTTTTGCATAGTATCTGAGCCCTATGGGCTGCTGCCAGCAAAATAAAACAATGATCCCAGCCCTGTGGGTTTGCAATTATTGATTTACTCACAGCTAGTTGTGTTAAATGCGTCCTTCCACTGTGAGAAAGAATTATTGAGCATACAGTGGTGTAAGGCTGCAGTGCCGTTATTATGCTATATGAGTTACTCATAAAGGCATCTTCAAAATGTCTTTTTTTAGGCATTTCAACCACTTTATGGAAACCCATCTGGAAATAAATGTAGCTGGTCTAATGTATGTAATGAATTTAATGTGCTGTTCTTCCACATTAAGAAAAAATCTAATAGGATGATTGAGTGAGGCCAAACTTCTCCAGGAAATTCCTTCATAATACATGATTGAATTATTGTTTTTCTATTAGGGCAGCCAAAACATTCAGTGTCCTCGACAATACAGGATGTGTGCCGTAACGTTTTTGCCACTAAGCTAGGCATACTGTATCTGGACATGTGCCCGGTTATTTGAGTATTTCCATTTGAATGATTTATTTATTTTCCAAAGAAAGGCTACATAAGTTATACAGAACTCTGCAAATTTCTTTAGGATCATACAACAGGACTAGGTGCCTGGCTGCCAAATGAATGAAATCTAAGGAATCCACAGGCATTTACAGCAAAGCTGAGATTTTCCTAATGGACACCTAAAAGTTATGCTCGTGAAACTCCTAAATCTTTTCTCAATAGAGACAGGGCACCTAGCTGCTTTTGCAAATCCTCCTCTCAAGACTGCGTTCAAGTCCCTGGGTAAGTATCCTGATTTTTGAACATGTTGGCCCTGCGGCTGCAACTGCATGTGCTATGAGAAGCTGCTGAACATAGCACATGTGAAAATTGAATTATTTATTTGTAAGTCTAAATATGATCCTATTAGCCTAATTTTAAATGCTTTATAAAACCTAGAACCAGCACTTGTACTCAGCGAAGTTACACAGAACAAAGTGTTTTGCAAACTTCTTACTAATATTATGAAGCTACTAATACACTAATGTAACAGAACCACACTGAGAAACTGGTATAAGGTATACTGACCTGGTAGCTCAAGTTCCACTCTCATTTCCCCACAGAAATTGTAGTTGTGATACACAGGAGTAGGAAGTCAAATAATTTGAGTGTTCTTTTTTTTTTTTTTTTTTTTTTTTTTTTTTTTTTTTTCTGGAAAGATATTGTGCATTTGAGGCATCTACCTGCACTGTCTCTCTGGGGCTATACCTATAAAATGTATTTCATCATTACCTCACATTATTTTTTTTGAGAACTTGCTAGTGACTTTGAGATATCCTGGAAACCAACATGTAAGTGATGATATGGCAAGAGGCATATATACAAGAGGAGTACTCAAGATTTTTCAAACTGCAGCTTAAGAAAAGGTTGTGTGTATTAGTGTGGAGTCCTAACCTTGTCTACAAGATTCCGTGGCTCATTTCCTGTAGCAGCACAGCCTCTTCCCTTCTATCTTCTTCACAGGGAGGGCAATTATTTTTCTTCTGTGAATGAAATATTTGCCCCTGAAAAGTAGTCTCAGGTCAAATTAGTCATATAGTTGCAGCTGGAAACTATTTTTGGCCTAGGTTTACAACACTGAGGAGGATATCCAGATCCTTTACCAAATATTTAAGGCACTCAGCCAAGATGTGGGAGATGCAGGTTCAGATCTCTCTGGGGAAAGGGATGTGAATCCTGCCTCTGGGAGATAACCATCATCAGCATCTTGCTGTGTAGGGAATGGTGGGATAAGAGAGAAAGTATGAATCAGTGAAGCAGCCTGAGGTTTGAGCAGCTTCTTGTCTCATGGAGCTGTGGGTCCTTCCTCAGCTCCCAAGCTCCAGGGACCTGGACGGGGCACTGAGCTGGGCAGGAGGCTTGGTTTGACCTGTGGCTTGTCGGTTCTGGCAAATTAAACCAGACCATTTATACATTCAGCCATCACCTGTTTCGGAGACAAGATTGGGCTAACCATCCCCTGTCCCACTCCCAGAGAAACCAGTCTTTCATTTCTGTTTTTTTCCTACTCATGCTCCTTAAACTGAAGCTCTGAGACTTACCTGCCTCTGAGCCAGGATCCTCACGCATTATGGCAGGGATTGGGCTGTGGCCTCTGGGACACCAAATAAAAACAAGAGAGGGATAATATTTATTGGCTTTATTTGCAACACAAAGTGAAAAACACTCAAGTGGGTAAAATAAACCTGAGTGGCTCAGTGCCAGCTCTGTGCATAGAAAAGTCATGGCCTCAACTTGTGATGGCATCCCATTACATGTGCCCTGTGCCCTTGCCCCTCAAATTTATCTTGAGTAAAAAAGTTCACCAGGGTAACCCATATTTCTTTGTACAGGGTTCTAAAGCCAGCTGAGAGTTTATCATCCTTGAGGAATCCATTCCGTAGAGGTTTAATTATTTTTTTTTTTCATACACAGACAAACAGATTCAAGATGTTTTGTTCAGCCACAGAATAAAGGTTTCTCCTCCTATCTCAGTTTTCAATCAGAAAAGCGGTCAGTTCCAATGTGCCAAGATTCTCCCAAAGGCTTAATTGCCATCATCTGTGTTTACTAATGCAGACTGATAAGCATCCTCAAAAGCAAGGACAATATCCTTGTCCAGCATGAGCTCAGGAGTCCAGATAGGCCCAGGCCCGAGCTTCTCATTAGCTGTACCCGCAACCTGGAGGCCTCTTTGATAAGAGTAGAAGATCCCAACCACACTGCAGTTGTAATGCTGGCCAGCTTCACCAGCAGCACAACTTCTCAAGAACAGAAATATTAAACCCATGATTCCAGTTTGGGACAGTCCAGAGCATTACCTAGATCTCTGTTCACTTACGTTCTTCACTTTCCCTCTTCAGTTGCCAAACCACACCACAAGGCACTGCATAACTGCTGGTGTGGTTTCCTGCTGTTAGCGCCCTGCGTGGGTGGATGCTAAAAAAATCTTATCATTAGTGATTCCTCATCTCCTATAAAATAATAATAATAATAATAAAATTACAACATCCAAAGAATTACAACATCATTGTACCTTGTCTGAGGATTGGGCCATGCACAGCATGAAGATGCTGGGATCACACAAAATGAAAAATGAAGGATTCTGCCATGTAGCAGCTAGGGTGACCCAGCTTGGCTCCATAGGAAACAAATTCAGCATTTGGGAAGAGCCACTGCAGTGCCTTCCCTTCCACACAGAGCACCCCAGGGTGCCCGGACCTGCTTCTCCCTTCCTCTGAGTCAGAGGGCAGGCTGTCTGTCCAGCACAAGTCCAGCCAAACTGTCTCCAAGTGATCTCACTGGTCTTAAATAAAGAAAAGATTACTGGGTCTAGGATTTAAAGAACTGAAAAATTTCTGCCCTTCTCTTCCAAATCCCAAATTTTTAAATTGAATGCAACTGCATCAGGACAAAATAAAAAAAAAAAAAAAAAAAAAAAAAATCCCTGAATATTTTGATTATCTGGGATATCAGACTTGTCACCTAGAAATCAGGTCAGAGAAGATAGGAGAGAAAGTACATCTTAGAAAATACTTGATCCCAATGCTTCCTCCTTGCCCTTATGTCCATGTCCTAAAAGGCTTTGTGATGTCATTGTCTAAGGATGAAAGGCTTTTCTGACCAAAAAAGCCTGTTTTAGTTCTTTGTAGGACAATGAGGTGCCTGCTGGTACAGTCTAGTATGGCTGACCCACACTATCTCATTTATGGTCTAGTCACCAGCACAGGAACACAGCTGTATTTCAAGCTGACAACACGTGCAGGCAGGTTCAAGAACTCTGTTGTTTTCTTTCTATCTTTCCCCTCTCTCCCCCTTCTAATTTGCATGATGCACATCCACGCTTCAGAGATACCCAATTATATCAAAGTCTTTGAACTTTCCTTTGCCGTGTGATATCACAGAGTTGTGTAATCTAGAATTCTTACTTCTGAGAGCCTGGAGCTTGTCAAAGCACTGCTCTATGCTACTTTCCATTGATATGCTAGTGATGCTTTGCTCCAAGGATTCTTTCCATTTCTTAGCTGAATAAAAGCTTTAAACTGTGATTATTCCTACAGTACAGAAGCATCCAGTTTACCAAGAATGCAAATACAATTCACTTCTAAGAGCAAGAGATGAGCATTAAGCATTATTAAAAGATAAGTGATTTTAAAGATACTTAGTTATTCTTCTAAACAAGAACTTGGTTCTAAACTCCAGGCAACCTGGCAGCTCTTAGGTAATCAGCATTGGTTTTGATACATTCATCCATACAGTAAGAGTCCCAAACAGAGTCACAAAGCCTGGCATCAATTCTATTTAATATATACAACTAATTGTTTATTCCATTTGCTAATCCACTTCTGGAAGGCTGATGAGGGACATGGGACATGCTAATGTGGAAAAGAATAAAAATAGAGCAGATTTGTTCCTCCATACAGTTGTTTTTGAAATCTCCTTGTGAGGGGTGTGAGTTGTGTCCTGTAACCATAGATAACATTATCTATGTATCCATAGATAGTATATTTTTTTTCTTAACACATGAGTTCAGTTAACACAACCACCCATGTATGCTGGCTGAACATGTAGATTAACAGTCAATAAATATGTGGCTATTTTTCTTCCCAGTGAATCAGACTTAAATCAAATCTGGTCAGAAAGATTTAAGTGACAGTAAGTCCACTAAAGCTATGCCAGAAGAGGATCCATAGCACTGCTAAACAAAGTAGGAGAGGTATAACTGGGAGATGCCATTTGGCAACCAGCAAACCATCACAGGTGGCTCCTTACGCCCTGTGCCTATGCGTCACTTAGCCTGATACCTTGGAAACAAATGGTCTGGAAGGGCAGGAACCCATCCCAAATTTTCCTGGGAGTCTGCACAATCTGCCTACTTTCAATTTCCACGTATGCTCAGGTAGTGCTGAAAATGCCCTGCTGTGTGAGCAGGCTCTGGTCCTGCTGCCAGGGAACCAGGGAGTCAAGTGCTGCTTGCTAGGGGGCAACAGCAGCACCAGAATAGGTGGTGGGGGGTCTTCAGCAAAGGAAGATCCAGGATGAACATACATTTCCCAAATGAAGAACCTCAAAATCTTTCACACAGGGTGAAGTTAGGTCCCAAGTTACCATATTATTGGCACGCTTTAGTGTTAATAAAATAAAATGTTAGAATTTAGGATTCTCTGTAGCATGTGGATGGCTTTCCAGAGCAGTCTGGGTAAGGAGCTTCTTCACATATTGCTACAGCTATTAATAAATGTCATTAGTAATATATTTTTATTTCCTTTATTGAGCAAAATATGAATTCTTCCCTCATAAATTTTAACAGTAACTCCTCCCTGCACAGTCCTCTAGATGACTAGAATTGTAGGTCTAATTATTGGAACATGTGCTTTAATGTGTTTTAATGTCATGTTTTCCTTTAATTGTATTATACCGTAAGCCTGCTGTAGAAATAACACTATTAAAGTTTCCTTTCAAAACAAAGATCAATCAAAGAGACAAGCAATTATTTCATTATCCTTAAGAAGCTCATAACATAATGAAAGGAATGTTAAAAATAAATTAAATGGGTGTACTTGATTGAAAGAATAGATCAGTCATAACGACTTTTCTCAGAGAGTAAAAAATTAACCAGGATTAAGTTTTCACAGCTTTGAATATATTATGGATTCTCTGTTTCTAATAATTAAATAGGGAAGGCTTTCTCCAATAATAAACTAAGAATGAAATTAGCAACAGTTGCATAGAATAAAACCAAACACCAAGGATTAAAAGCCAAAAGTGCGGTTCTGCAGAGCAGGAGGGGTTAGATAACATTTGGTGTGACCAAGTCCCCTCAGTCCTGGCTTGGAGGAGATGCCACGTGTAGAGGTCTTGCTCCAGTCTGCCCCTAATGCCATCCCTACCAGTCAGCCACGGGCAGCCTCAGCCCAGAGGGTCAAGGTCACTCGAGATGTTGGACAGTAGCCTGAGGATGAATTTAGCTCCTACCTGCAAATTGCTGGCCTTCAGGCTGCCTTCAGCATGTCTTGAGAAGGGGTTTGAGGTGCAAGGCAAGGGAAGGATGTGGGAGGACATCATCTGCCCTGTGGTCATGAGGCCAGGAAAGAAGGAGGCTGGGAGCCTGCCATTGGTGACTCAAGGCTATGTGTCTCTGGATAGTGCTGAGGCTGAATATGGTCCTCCCTGTCCCACAGGACACTGCATCTGTTTCTTTGGAAGAATAGAATGAGGTTCTCCTCCCAAGATACTTTTTTTTTTTTTTGATGGGAATCTTGTAGAGCTTGATTTATGGGCCCCACTGTGACTTTTTGTGGCCTGTAATGTTGGAGCCTTTCAGAAGCTCAGATATGGAGAGGAGAAGTGTTGTAGGAGGACACGAGAGAAGAACTTTTGTAACAGAAAAGCTCTCAGTTTCTAAATCTATATAACCAGTTCATTCTTCTTTAATTGTATGCATGAGTACTTATGAGACTCTCTTGTGTGTAGACAAGGCAGCTGACTACAGAGCACACTCCCTGCCTGACCCTTTGCACCCTTTTTTCTGCTGTTTCTTTCTCTTGAGGAGGCCTTGCTGTAGTGACTCCTCTCACATGATGAAACTGTTGTTTTTATAACACAAAATACTAGAAGTTTTCAAAAGCTTTGTATGGAAGATATATTTCTAAGTCACGTTTCTTGCCAGAGGAGTAGTGAGCACTAAATGTTGGCTGTAGACAGTGGTAGACTCGGGATTTGGTAGTTAACCAGTAAAAATATTAAAACAGGCAAAGTCTGTCATCACATAAGAGACAGCTTTCAACTTTACTAAATGTCTTTCTACTTACAAAGTTAATGGAAACCAGTCACAATGATAAAATCTGTGACTGTCTTAAATAGAAAGAATTCTTGGTTCCTTGTGGTAGAAAAAAGACTGGAATTTAAATTCTTGGGCTTTCCCTCCTCATTTTTAATTCCCTTCATTTGATTAAAAGAAAGTTTTAAAAGTGAACAGTCCAATGCATGAAGAAAAGAGAAACCTACATCTTAGTTAGATAAAAACCCAACCCTTAAAAAATACCCAAACCTTGCAATTATGAGAAATCTAACAGCCCCAATACATGAGAACCAGAGCAGATAGAGAAGGTAAACAGAACCTTGGGCAAAAAAGGACGAATGCAGGATTGTTACTGGAGGATGCCTGATAAAAACATGACGGGAGAAACCACCATGCAAACCACTTGCAGCTCAGGAAAAAGAACAGCAAACAAGCAGAGATTGGAGTTGCAGATAACAATGTGCAGAAACTTTCTGAGAGAAAGCAGGGAATAAAAATAAGGGCAATAATCACATAAAAAGAAAGCTCAGAGATCCAGATGTGCCAAAAGGCCAGCAGAAAAGAAACAAATAGAAGAAACTCAAGGACTATGGAGTTGAAAAGTTGCAATAGCTCTGGAGAATTTCACAAATTACTGGACAAATTATGAAAGAAAGAAAAAACAGAGCAGATCCTCCTCACCTCAAGCATCTCTGCCTGAAGAATGGAGCTCCAGTTGCACTGCATAGCACAGTGCTGCCATTGCAGCCTTACTGCAGGTCAGCTCCAAGAGCAAACATCAGCCTTCACAAGCTCTTCAGAAGAGAGGCTGTCCTTCCATTTGTTTTTGCATGCTGTAGCACTCCTGCTAGGGCTCTGAGACAACTATAGTGGCCCAAACAATAAATAGGAGAGTTAAGCTAAATCTCACGGCGTCAAAACTGGGTGAACTGACTCTTGTTAGCATAGCAAAGACAATATTGGCCATTGAAAGACTGCCAAAAAGCCAAGTCAACTGATATTTACTGAAGACTTTTGTCTGCTGTCTGAAATACTCTTTAAGAGTGACGAAAGGGAATTAATAATTTCTACTCTATAAAAACTTCTATTGTAAAAATGGTCTGGTTTGTGCTAGAATGAAGCCATGGCTCCCTGAAGTTTTGCATAAACAACCCGATTAAGAGCAGGACCATCACCTCATGAGCTCAGTGTCTGCCTGTTATGACCAGCTCTCGCCTATCTCAAGGGTGTCATCACAAGGTTATTTTGGGGTTGGGATCTTTTCTTCATTTTGATAAAAAATCTCATCCTGGACTGAAAAAACTCTCCCAGTCACTGTTAGAATGTATTGTCCCCTTATGCTAGCAAAAAAAGATTGAGTTTCGGCAAACCAATATAGAGACATTTCTCCAAATAAAAGGACTTAATTAAAAATTTCTCATCAAACTCTATTTCCAGTTGCATATGCCCTTGTAAGGTCTGATCCAAATATGTCAAAGTCATTTGGTGGATACTTCTAAGCAAACACTACTCATGTGCAAGCTGGATGTTTTACCTAAGTAAAACCGTTAAGTTGCTGTTCTGGCCTATGAAGAGAGAAGCAGCCGTGCATACTGGTATGCGTGGTTTAGGTGCCTGTATCGGAAGTACATGGATATTAATTGGGATTTCTCATAGTCCTATTCCCAGGAGATTGTGTTTCTCCATGAGGAAAGATGGTGCCTAGCTGGTAAGCTACAATACAAGTTACCTAGTTGGTAAACTACACCAACAAAGGTTGGAGAGATTAGTTCCAGTATGTCTCGATGTAGGTTTGGGTTACAGTCAAGATCCTTCAATTTCCATTATAAAGAGCCACTACTATACTAAATTAAGACAGAAGTGAAAGCTACTACAGTTATAATTGCTCCCGTTAGAGGAGCCTGAGCTTCATTTGGGAGGCCAAAACATCATCTGAAAACCATAGATACAAACCTGTAAAAATGGCATTCACGAAACATGCAACTCATACCTGCCCCTTCTCTTCCTCAAACTCTCCTCTACTGAAAAAACTCTCTGTTTGCAATTTTGGGGGCAGAAATATTAAGAAATATTTACCTGTGCCAAAGCTTACAGTCTTACTTATAAAAGTATATCACCAAATGGCCAAGTGTAAGAGAGGTACACAGGCATTTATACTGCAACATGACTCTTAAATGAGTCCTCTTAAATGTTTAAGATTTGTAATTCCAGTCAATTTTGTGCAACATTGATAGTTTTTCTAGTTTTTAGTAGTAATGGACAGTACATCATTACTAAAATCGTAATATTTTTGCACCTGGGCTCTTTTATGATAGTGTTACTCCTGTGCAAAATTAAATGTCAGCAAAAGAAGAGAGATTCTGAAATGAAATTTTAAATAAATGCATTATTACGCTGAGGAGGTAGTATAGTGATTTAATACGGTGACTAGTCACACCTGAATAACTAAAGAGTTTGTTTTCACAGGGAAGCGCTAAGTTTGCTAAAGCAAAGGGAAAGTATTTTATTACAAATAGGTTATCTTAGCGCTTTCACTCAGTTTGGGGCAAAACTTCATGTGGAAACTGGTATTTGACAGAAGCATAGCTAGGAAAAAAAAATAAAAGAAAGGAAAAATAAGTAAAAAGTTATAAAAGCAAGGTCCCTAAACGCAAAGTGCTCCGGAAGACATCCAGAGCAGGCAGGGTCCTTCCTCCGCAGCTGCGGGTCTGGGCTCTGCAACGAGACCCCAAATCCTGGTTCCCCACTCCTCCTGTGGACTGCTGTAGGCATGGAGCTGGGAGAAGGGTCAGGATGGGTCCCTTGCTTCCTGGGTAAAATGTGCAACTGCTCAGGATGACTCCATCTCCCTTTCCATGCTACACATGGTCCAACTCCTGCCGACGAAGGCTGTTCTCCACAAATTATAACTTATAGGGCTGGAGAGTTTAGTGTAGCTCATTTGTAAAGCTGCTCAACAAATGTACAGCAGGTGATGGAGGAATGCAAAAGACTGTTGTACTTCTTCATCAAGTCATTAGAAACTTTTGGAAGGGGTTAAATTACTGGGCTATCTTCAGATTCATTAAACCTATTTCACAATTAAAATAGTGAAGGAGTGGTCAAGCCATGAGGACAAAATTCATAGTCTTTTAGGATTTTTTTCCACTTTGTCCTAGAAAAATAGCTTCCCTGCATTTTTTTGTATCTTCCTTGTTTTCCTTCATTGCAGTTTCCTTTCAGTATTTCTTTGCTGAGTTCGTGCATCAGCCTATTCATTAGATATAAGGATGAAAAAAAGAATGAAAAAATAAAGCAAAAATAAGGGTCTGTTCCCAAAGCCAGTGAAAACAATGGGAGTCAAAGGAACTGGCATTGACAAAACATTTTATTTTCCTCGGGAGAGTAAGAATGATCCTAGCCAAAGCTTTGGAGCACAAAGATCCCAGTAATACATCCAGCACAACAAAATGTAAGTTGATGTCCTATTTAGGTTCTTACCACCTTGTTAATCATGACACTCACCTCATATTACGTTTGAGGAGCAGAGTGACAGTCGTTATTATTGCATTAACTGCACACGGCAAGGTCTTTTATCTTCCTATGGGATTTTAGGCTGACTACTGTAAGTACAGTTTCTGACTGCTGAAAGCTGAGGGTAACCCCTTAAAAAGATACAATCTCTCTCTCTCTTTTTTCTTTTTTTTTAAACTTTGGAAATTACAAACAGAAGAGCCCGCGATGTAGAGACACACACAGAAGGAAATGATCTGAGAGAGGAGCCTTTAATAAGCTAAATAGGTTCAGCTTAATGTACATTCTTGTCTTCATTAATTTAGCAGATGACTTTCAGAAGAGTGAGCCTCTCTTTCTCTGGTGTAGGCAAAGTGCAGCTGAACTCACCCCCCTGCTGATGTGCTATGGGTAAAATCATCTAGAAATCACTTAATCTGAAAGGAAAAATCCTCTTAGGTATTTTCCCAAAGATTTCCTTCAATAGGCTCAGCATAGGCAATCGTATAAGGAAGAAAACAGTTCAGCTGAAGATTTTCCTACAGCACAGCTCCCGCGTTTCTTAACTTCCCCTCTCCTGCAAAAGATGGCCCTCCCTCCCCTAGCTTTGACAAATCTTTTTGGGGCCGCTGGCTGACTTTTTAAAACCGTTGTTGTGTCTGCTGTGTACTGCAAGCTGCGAACCTCACAAGGAGCATCACACTGGTCTGTGCCCCAAGTAGCGTACAGCTGGAAGTCAGATTTCATAAATCAAGTTCGAGGAAATCTCATGAGAGGGAGCTGTCACATGGGGTCACGTAAATGAAAAACCAGCTCTTAAGAAGTGGGCACGTCTCAGCACATTGGTGCCAAAGCACTGCTCATTAGGAGCTGACTGAATGGCAAGAACAGCTCTGTTTCCATCCCATCTGCTCCATGGCGCTCATTCATCAACAGAGAACCACCACATGCCAATTGGAACTGGGATCCAGCAGCATGCAGGAGAAGTCGGAGAGTGAAGGAAAGCTGCAGCCTAATGGGTCACCCGGCATCCCATGGGCTGCAGAGGATGCGCTGGGGCTGCGGGAGGCAATTCAGAGTTGTCAAAAGCTCTTAAGTTTAAAAAAAAAAAAAAAACAAAACAACACGTATTCTAGTAAGACAATAACCCGCTTCACTTTGGCTGAGGACAATTTAATGTAAAAGAACAGTTTGCTCAGATGCTTTTTTGGGGGGAACTATTGAGGTTCTGGGAAATAGCTGCCTTTCCAGCTTGCTAGCTCTAGGGTAGTGTTGGTTTTGTCCAGAGGTTGTGGTCAGGGAGCTTTCATTCACAATTGCTGTATCATAGGTCTGGAGAGAATCATCTGGATAGGGCACTTCAATGTCCTCATTGTGCTTTGAGAACAGAAAAGAGATTAATCCAGAAGAATTATCTTTAATAAATAGGGCCTTTTATCTCGCTGGCAATCTAAGCGCTGTGAACGTTGTTGCTTAACACCATCCTCACTGCAACCTACATTTTTTGGGGGAGCTTGCTACCAGACATGGATTACAACTTCCCAAATAGCAAAGTTGCTCTTGCAATTAAATACTTATCCCCTCCAACCTTGCCTCCCCTCAAGTTGTTTAAAAGACCCCCTGATTAAAAGGCATCACCTTCCAATATTGATTATCCATGCAGCTTACAACAGATATTTTGCTTTGTGGTTTTAATTGTATGCTTAACCTCTTTATTTGAAGGCTCACAACACTTCCAACTTCTTATCTGACTGCCATGATCTTCCTTCTGGTTTCTTATTCACTGAAGAATTCATGTCCTTTGTTCTAATCTGATATGGCAATATGCATGAGTTGATTTCTTTTTGGTCTGTGTTGCTCAAGTGTTAAACCATATTGGGAAAGACTTTGTACCCTTTAGTGGCTCATTTGCCTCTGGAAACTCTGCATCTGCTGGCAGTAATATTGGTGCCATGGATGGGCTAGTGAGTTAGTATTAGGCTTCATCAGTGAAGGATGAGACATTCTTCCTCCTTTCCCAGACTCTGAGTGATGTTGCTGGTCCAAATCCATTAATGTTTTTGCTACCATCCTCCAGCAATGTGGGAAAACAAAAGACAAAGACTATTCATGTCAACAAGAAATCTGGAAAAAAAAAAACAAAAACAGGCTTTCATAATCAAAGAAATGTTTCTGTCCTTATACAGCATAAAACAGCAGAAGAAAAATAAAAAAGAGAAAAAATTAAAAAAGAAACACATTTATGATGCCCCAGCAATAAACATGCCTGCAGCCTACAAAACAATATCAATATAACACAGGGATCATCAACATGCCATTGTGGATGAGCAGATTGCACACTTCAGTTGAAAAACAAATAGCTTTTTCGGAATAGCTTTCAGAACTCACTGAAAAAAAAAAAAAAAAACAACTCCTAATTTTAGGCATAGAGAGCATGTGTTAACATTGCCACATGATGAATGCATGATAGTTTGCTCCGGACAACCAACCTTAAAATATCTGAGACCTTATTGTGTTATTGGTGTTTATAATTTGTACTGCAGTCAAGCCTAAAAGCCCTAGGGCCTCAATTGTGCTGTGGATGGCATAAACAGAGCAAAAAGACTGTCCCTGTCCCTCAGATACTGCAGGCTAAACAAAACCTTGTCTGTCACCTGCTCTTCTCTCTCACCTATAGTTTGAGTTTTCTCTAGCTTAGGTCTTCAGCGCCTAACCTCTCTAAGGTAGGAACAATGTGGTACTGGCGTGTCTGGATGGCACCCATTTTTGAATGCTTGTTGCATAAACAGTGCACTGAGTAGAGCTTTATATCTGCCTCCTTTATTTATTTTTTATTTTTATTTATTTATTTATTTATTTATTTATTTTTGAGAACAGACTCCAATGGCTTTTGGAATATTTACACTGAGATTGTTTATTTGGAACCCACAGAAATACAAACCATAATAACTAACAAATTTTATTTTCTGAGCTGTTGTGTAATTCCATTGTAATTCTCTGGAATTCTATTGAAATTCTTCTCGCAGATGCCTCTGTCCTCTGCTGGATCTGGCCAAGGAATTGAATGTGGGCTAGTGAGGAGCCTTAATGTGATGGTGGAACATGTCCATCTAAGCTATTGCGATTCTAGGCAGCCAGCTTCTTTGTCAGTTCCTTTCTCAAAGGCTGTGGCACTGAATGAACCAGCATTAGACTCAAGTAGAGCATCGGAAGCCAATAAATTTTCTGTTATCCGACTTGCAAAAAATGTTTTCTCATACGTTTCTTTCTGCCATTGTTTATTTTTAAGAAGATGAAGGTCTATGCAAGGAACAATCCTAGTACTGTGGATCAGTTAGGCTTCCCAGCTTCTTTTCTTTTCCCAGGTAGATCCACCTGAAAACTAGTTGATCTCAGCTGTGTTTTAGCACATGCTTTGAATTAAAATTATTTCCTCCTTGCTTTGCACCTCCCAGAGCACTCTGAGGCCAGCAGGTGGTTTGAAACATCCTCCTCCTGTAGCCTTCCACGAGCCCGTCCACTTTTGCCTTTGCTCTTTGTCTCCTTCCAGCCCATGTGGTCACCTGCAGCCTCTTGCTAGGCTCACCTACAAGGAGGCTTCCTCCGGTGGAAATCCTGAGGCTGCAGTTATTGGCCCACAATAAAGATGTGTTTCCTTTCCTGCACTAGGCAGAATGGCATTGCTGGGCTCTTGCTGTCTGGCCAGCACCTCTGCAGCTCCATCTGCCTCCCCAGAGGTGGATGTCCAGACTGTTCCCTGGGCTGGAAGCAGGGCTGGAAACCCCAGCTCCACGTTAGGATGCATGTGAGCATCCTAACTGGGGGCAGGAAAGCTGTGTCCTTATGTCCCTGCTGTCCCTCCAGACCCCCAGCTCACAAAGAGCACCGAATTATCTTCTGCACTCAGGAAGGGCTCCTGCCGCTCTGCCAGAAACTTTTCAGCATGGTGCCAAGGATGCTGTCGTTGAAGGAGGGAGGACATCACAGCTGAGTTCTGGTCCCATGCTCTCTATGAGGAAGCGATCATCCCAGAGGTGTGCCAGGAGGAGCCTGGTCTTATAGACAGGAGAGCCCCGACCTGACAAGAGGGCAGGAGCCCCGGTGATGCACGACTTCTCATTCTCCATCATCCCTGGGTACATGCAGGAGGGAACTGTTGGGGCCTCTGAGCCCTCCTGGGCCAACTCAATGCCATAATCTCTCATCCTGAGGGATGTTAACACAAAAAATTGCCAGTACCTTCACAGTGCAGGTGGTCAAGGTTAAAGATCCAGTCACTGCATCCAACCTGAGTCTGCTTTGTCACAGCCACAGGTGTCCACAGCCACAGCCAACAGGGTGTCTGACCAAGAACCTGAAAAATCAATGCACGAGAGAGCCCTCTTGCCAAATCTAACCTGAGGCTTGTATTCATTACCACCTGTGATCTGGTAGTACGTTTGTCCCCCTGGATAAGCTCTCGCTGTCCTGCACCATGTCCTGGAGCCCGTCGGAGTGGCCAGCCCCATGTCTCCAGCCTGGCCCAGGGGGCCAACACAGTCACAGTGGTGCTGCTCCAATTTGTGCTGCCTGCTTCTGCCCCTGCCCACTGGCTTCTTAAAACTGCCTGCGAGTTGCTCAAACCCTCAAGGGAACGGTTTTGTTTCTTCACCCAACCCTGTCATGATCAATTGTTCCCACCACTTTGCGATTTCTGCAGACCGTGTGCCAGTTTTATTTCCAAGAATGCAGCCGCACCAACATTTTTCAATTATTCAGATAGGTTTTTAGCTTGTCATCGTCTTCAATTCGCTGGGAGAAACTGCGCCCGCCTGCCCTACCTCAGCTCTTGCCGGCGCTGATGTGATGACATTGGCTCTGCAGAGGTCGCTTCCTTCCCTTTCCAGCAGGATGGGGAGCAGGATCTGTCCTTCGCACGCCGCCCCTCCTGCCATGTGCAGCAGCGCTGCCTCTCTCGCTGCATCTGGTTTCAAAACAAACCCTCTACAACAGACAAATATGTTAAACCTTTGAAAGCCTCATTTCCAGGTTTCAACAACATTCTCTTCAGAAGCGAGCACTTAATGGAGTTCATTTAAGGTTGTCGAAGCCACAACTTGCTGTCAGCACTATTTACCACTTCAGTGACTCGGCTAGAGCCTCAGCTGCTGTGAGCCAGTGCAGCGCTAATAACGGAGCCCTCCTGATTTACACCAGCTGAAAATCCGGCCCAGCCTCTGCCAGGCCGACAGCCGCTGCCTCCCAGTAGCGGTTTGTGCACGCACTCGCTGCAGACAGCACTTAGAGATGTTTTTCTCCCGACACCCCTGCCTCTGCCCTATTTTTAATGTCGGAGCAGCGCGGCGCGGTGGATGATTCCGCATGGAGCCTGGTGGGCGCCAGGACTCGCTCTGACAGCCCCAGCCCTGGAGTGGGCCCCGGAGGTTGTCTTAGGACCCCATTCAGGATGTTTCCTCCTCAGTCCTGGCTTCTTCTTGGGCTCTGATTGAGTCAGATCTCACCTCACAGCAGGTCCCTTCTCCTTGCTCGTTCCTAACGGGGCAGAGGAGAGGGACCTTCCTCATCCTACCCATCACACAGTAATTCCCTGTGCTTTTTCTGGGCAGAGAAGCTCGGTTCCTCTACAGCCACAGGGCTTTTAACTCATTGTTTCCATCATTTCTACCCCTGTTCCTTTCTGACTCCTCTAAACCTGCCTCCCACAGACCCAAGTCAAAGAGCCCTGAACCTCCCCAAATCTGTCCACCCTTTCCAGTCCTACAGATTAAAATTATCGACATTTTTGTCTTCAAGCACTCCACCATCTCCCAGGCTGCTGCACCAGTTAATGTCGTCTCTGGAGCCTGTAGGGAAGGAGCTGCCAGCTCCCCCAGCCAAAGCCCCCAAATGGCATCTGGTCCATCTGCTCCATGGCAAACTGGCAGCACAACAATGACTTCCAGTAAGCTGAGAAGCGGCTGGTTTCAGCGAACCAAACCGCTGCGCCTTCTGTCTTTTATTTCGATAGTAAATTGAATTTTATTATCTTTCCCCCACTTTGCCGCAGGATTGTGCCGAGAGCCGTCGTGACGGAGTTGCAGCACGGGAGGTTTTGACCCTCCCCGCTACTGGACTGATAAAATGCAGCTTGCAGCTCCTGCACGAGCCTGGCTTTAAAACAGGCAGGGACCACTCGTAGCGAGACCCATCCCTCCTGTTTTGGGAGCTGCCCACAGCACCCTGACACACACAGCAGCCATCACACACCAGGTGGGGAGCTGCAGCGGGTCCCAAAATTGAGTGGGGGCACTGGGAGCTTGGGCAGATCAATCTGATTGCCCCATAAGGCATCAGGAGCTGCTCCTCTCACTTTTCTGGGATCTGGGAACTTGCTGGGGAGCTATGACCATTTCTGTCATATTTTAAGGATATTTTACTCAAAAAAAGATTTTGCTTTAATTACAAAAATCTGAGACGTTCTTACACATGCTTTCAGCAGCTGGAGTGTTAAGAAAAACATTGTGTGCATCATGAAGAAATTGTGAGAGCTGACAAGATACCTCATTTAAAACAGAGCAGTTCCTACCAGAACATTCGTGATTTCTGAATTTAATCTTAATGTACACATCTCGCATTTTTGTGCTTTTATGAGCTAATTTTAAAGGGCATATCAGGATATTGTGCTCCGGCACTGTTTGTTAATAGTTTCCTGTCTCCCTCAAGGAAAAAATTGAATATTTCTCCTCTGAGCTTTCACACAACCTTCTGCCAAGTCAAAGCAGAAAGGAAAAACTGTGTGCAATATTTTACTAGGCCAAATGTCGATTTGTTTTTCTGAAATCTTTACCAATCTTCCTGGCATTTAATATTCAAACAGATAGAAAAAAAAAAAAAAAGGAAGAAAGAAAGAAAAAAGCCCCAAAAAATAGAGCTTTCATTTCATGTGGCAGTGCCGGGAACATCCACCAGGCCATGATGCACAGAGCCGTGCTTCTTTCCTGCCTAGGAAAGGGGCAATTAAACGTGCTGGGGAAGGTGGAGAGCAGCTGGGCACAAAGGAAAGGGATGGAATCATTTTGTTTTTGTGAGCCTTTTTAATCAGATTTCATTAATCTCCGCCGAGCCTGGCTACAGACAGCATACCTCCCATTTTGCCAGGCCTTGGCCTTGCCCACAAACAACAGGCTTTTTCCACATGCACAAAAGCCTTCGGTTTCCACACCGCTCGGAAGGCTGACCGCGGCTCCAGCTCGGCGTGGCGCTGCTGTGAGCCCTTGGAGCCCTGCACCACTTACGAGCAACATTCCCAAGTGTTTGAGGAAAGAGAACTAGATTTTAATCCAGATTTTTCTTTTTACAGGGACAACTCTGTACCCACAGTCATACCCACAAATACCTATTAGTAGGATTTGTGCCATACTGAGAGTAGGTCCAGCAAAGCTCAGTCTATCAGCCATGAATCCAGATGACTTCTGTGAGCTGGAACTCATGTTGCCAGTCTCACCATTTATAAGCATCCAAAGGAGCCCAGGTTTTACATAAAACACCTTTACCCCAACAGTTTGGTGTGTTAGCATCCTCTGGGTTCACTTCTGCCCCCTGGGCATTACAGCGGGAATCAGTTTTGAAATCTTAGCCCATGTCAGGGATGTGTCTGGGAAACACAACACACCCTGTCATTAGATTGTGAACATAGCACTTTTTTTTTTTTTTTTTTCTTCCTTTTTTAACATATTTGTGACATGCCCAGAAGAGTGGATTCTCCCAAATGCCCTATTGCCAGTGGGCTGTTGGCATCCAATGATCTGAAAATATTCTCCCTTTACCTACCAAATGTCACTGCTGTCTCCCAGTGTCTTTCTCCCCAGTCTTTTTGCAGGGCCATACAAGCAGCAACTCATCAGAGAGGGAGCAAGAGGTACTTGGAAGTCGGAAATCCACCCAGGGCTGCAGAGTATGTCAGTAGAAAGCCCACATGCTGGCTTGAAAGCTCCTTCCACATATTTATTTCCATCATACATGTATAGTATAGATGGTTACTTAGGAAGAAATTTGAGTGTTAATATGCATCCAGTTATATGAGAACAAACATTCCCTCAAGTAGTGCAGTTGGCTTGATGATGCTGAAGGATTCCTAAGTCTGACAGTCAGCACCTACAAACCTGTGAAACCCCTGTAGGTGCCTCTCCTGCCTCCTGCCCATTGTGGCAGCCAGGGCAAAGCCCCTGCTGCCTTTGTCTCTACCAAAAGCCCAGCTGATGCTCTGCAGCTCCATGCTGTTAGGCCTTTCCAAGTTCCTTGGGAAGCATGGGGCAGCAGTGGGATACAGCTGCCAAACCAAAACCACTGGGGCGTTTCCCTTCCCACACATTCCCAGTCCTCCCCTTGCTGCAGCACTGCCCCCCTCCAAGCTCAGCAGAACAGCACAATTTGAGACTTTTTCCTAAGAGTGGCCCGCGGGACCAAACCTCATCAGAGAAGGAAGGTTTTCAGAGCGCTAGAAGGAACAAGCATCACTGACGCCGCAAGTAATAATTCACAACTTTCCCTTTGAAGTATGGCAAAAATGTGTCCAAATGGCAAGATGCTCCTGTGCCTGGTGCTCTACCCTTCCGAAAAGGTTTTGCTTAACAGCACAAAAACTTTCAACAAGGAGCTTTTTGCCCAGCTCAGATCTTTTCCATCTGGTGTGGTCTGTGCAGGATCCATTAATATTTTAACCTCCTTGACTGTTAGCTCGCTGAAGCTATTTGCTAGGATAAAAGAAAAAGGTGAGATTATGTTTTCCCCTCTTGGCATCCTAACATTCTTCTGTTTTTCAGAAATAATCCCATTTACAGCAGATACATTACTAAGGAGCTTCCGTATGTTAGACATAGCCAAAAAATTAGCTACAGGAAAAAAACAAAACAAAACAAAACAAACAGCCTTGAAAGTGTTTTTCAGCAGAAGTATATTGTTTTTATTGAACTCAAAAAATACCTGCTTTCTTCTATGTCTTTTAGAAAAAAAAAAAAAAAAAAAAAAAAAAAACAGTTTGGGGGGGAAATCAGTTTTAGCTCAAATCTTTTTGCTTTCTTCTAAACGATTTCTGAATTTGGCCAAAAGAAATATATATATTTTAACAGAATGTCAGCAAACTCTCCTGTACATGGATAAGCAATAAAAGGATGGCATACGGCCCAAGCAGTATGCAATCTAAGTGATCTTCGGGCATATTTGAAGCCTCAGCTACCACAGAAGTTGATTCATGCTCCCTTTTATCTTTTTTATTGTATTTTATTTTTTGTGCCTTCAGCCAGAAGCTGGAGGATTATTGCAGATGACTCAGGGCGGAGGAAGGAAAGGTAAGGCTTACTGGGCTCTGGCAGTTGCCTCCATTCAAGAAGAGCTTTTATGGGATGCCCCAGTTGCAGCAGGAGATCAAACCCAAGCAGGCAGGGGATGGCGCCGAGCACCCGAGTCCTCCTGCTCCCAAGGCTGGCATGCTGGTGTGTGGTTTTCCTTCTGCCTTCTGCAGAGACGCCGGGCTTGGATGCAAGTTCAGAACTTAAATCTCTCCGGGACCTGGAAACATGAGGATCCTGTGTTTGGGTCGAGCCCTGTTTAAAATCCACTGTCATTGCCTTTGGTAAATGGTGCTTGGTGCATGTTTTACAAACCACAGGGAGCCGCGCAGCTCTCCGCTGCCTTTCACTGCAGGCTCCCAGAGCACTGCACAAACAAGTACCCGAGTTTTACAACAGCTTTATAATCCAGCTTTTCTGGATGGTTGGGAGCTGACATCGAAGTGACTTCCCCGTTGCTGCACAGAAAAAGTGCACAAATTTAGGGACAGGCCATAGGGATTCTGAATTCCAGCTCTATTTTCAAAAGCAGAATTTGGTATTTCTCCACTTCTTTCTGGCAATTCGCCCAAGGTTCCCATCACATCTGGCCAGAGATGTGAATGTTCATTCACACCGCTTATTATTCTCTTCAACATGAATGCATGAAATCCCCAAACTTGAGAGATCAGAAGAGATGCTGTGCGGGGGGAATGAGGAGAGCTCTTTAAGGAGCAACAGGTTCAAGCACACACCGAAATCAGCAGATGCAGGTGCTACACCCACTGCGAGCAGTAAATCCACAGATGCTGCTCCCGGCCTGGTGTATCCCCTCTGCAAACATCTCCAGGGCTTCCCTGAGGCATCCATGTCCCGGCACAGGGGGATGCTGCTGCCGAGCCCTGGCAGTGAGGGGAGCACTGGCAGGATGCCATTCAGAGTGAAAGAAGCAAAGCCCAGACCATTCACAGCAAAAGTGTTGCTGCTACTCAGGTGGTGCTCTGCATTTCTGCCCTGCCATGGTGGAATGAGCTAAATACTGGGCTAAATACTTATTAGTGATGCTTACTAATCGATAACAACATCAGCCCAAGTGGAAAATCTCAGGTCCCACACTCACAACTCACAGCCGAGCTACTCGCTTCCCAAACCTACTTCTAAAATTAGAAACAAACAGGCCCCTTCTAAAAGCAATAAACAGCACTTTAATTGGGCTAAAACCCATAAATCTGTCAGCAGCTAGTTACTCTGCCTCCATTGTGTGACCAGCGCCTTTGAATCCCCTCCTGCGCCTTGCACCGCGCGCAGCGCTGGGATCTGGAGTCAGCAGAGGCGCAGTGTGATGGGCCCGGGTGGCGTGGTGTGGGACAGGGGTGCTCCCCGGCTGGGTGCCATCACCCTCGGGGTGGGAGGGAGCTGTTCGTGCTGCAGGCAGCCAGCTCTGTGTGTCCCGTGAGTACAGTGCCATGAAACAGTAGGTTACACCCTGCAGGTAACTCTCAGATCAGCGCCTCATGAAATGTGCATTAAAATTCATTTTGCTTAGCGAAACCAGCACATTTTCATCTATATTTTTTTGTGTGGCCAGTGTTTTAAAGTAAATCCCACTTGACTTGAAAAATTTCAAGTATTATCATCGTGATGCAGGAGATTCCATCCAGCGAACAGGTACCGATGCTATGGCCACGTCTCCCCTAAAAATAACCTGCTCATAGGAAAATAAATACAGCAGCTGCTATTTCAGATTCACCAGCCGTCTTGGAAGGGAAAGAAGGGTGGCAGCCTTGTGGCAAAGGCCAGGACCTGGAACTTTTTAGCACCACCTTGAGAACAAATCATGAAAGCTTGCAGAGAGGTATTATTAAGTAAAAAACACAACATGCTCACACTGCAAGAACAGGGTGTGTTTCCCCGGTGAGAGGGACATGCACATTGTATGGGCAGAGTTCCCAAAACTGTAGGAATAATTCCCAGTCTCAGAAGACCTGCAGAGTGTCTGTGACTGCGTCTCATTGCGTGGGACACCTTTGTTCATCATGATGGCAATGTTCTTTAATTAACACATCTGCCCAGTCTTCTACTGCAATGGCTGGGGGTTACAGGGAGCACAAGACCAGTATCATCACCACCTGGAGCTGGGAATTACTGGTGGGGTTGGGAAATGGGTGAATGGCGACCAATATCACCCAGTGTCACCCTCTTGATGCCCAAAATACCAAGGCCAGAGGCCCAGCAGCCGTGAGACAGATCTGTGCCTTCCTTGTCCTGTTCCCTCTCCATGTGGCTCTGTTAGGACTTGGGAGGTTTCTTGTCCCCAGTAGCAGAGGGCATGCCCTTGTCCCAAATAAATTCACATAAAGAGAAGATGGAAAAAGAGAGCTGATGCAGCAGGAACTGTTTAGTGCCACCTAGCCTTCCTCAGATAAATAGGAAGAACAGCATAATGTACACATTCACAATACATATGGATACACACAGGCACTCACTAAGGGTATATAATGTCATCTCCCATAAGAAGAAAATGCTGGCAGCCTCTCAGCAAGCTATCCTCAACTGCTAGGAACAAGCACACGCTGCCTTTCTGGAGGTGTGTGGCACTCTGTGAATACATTCAGCCCCTTCTAATGGAGTGATTGCTCTTAAAGTCCTTCAGATGCCTTTATACCTTTGTAAAATGTTGCTACAGAGTGTAGGGGAGAATGGTAAATCCCACTGCTGTAACAGCTGCCGTGGTGTTAGCTCTAGAAACCTTGAACTGGCTACTTAAAAGCCAGAGTCTACCTTAAATAATCTTAAAAGTTAAAAATAAATCGTATATCCAAGACTTTATTTTTGTTCTGTTTTTAGACTCATTCACATCTGCAAGTATTTTCAGTATTTTTCTTGCCTCTGACAATTAGTGCAGTTTCTAAAAACTCAGAGTTTCCTAAGTACCAAACAGAGGATAATACTGTTGCTCCTTTACACCCCCCAACTCCCAGCTTTATAAAAAAATCCAGTACTCGTCCCAGGAGACCTGGGATGAAATCTTGACCCTGCAACATTGCAGGTTTCTTCTTTTCTCCCCTACTCTGGGCTCCATCTGCAGGAGCTCGTGTAGGGGACACAGGCTGCAGGTGATGGGGAGAAGCGTGGCCAGGGCCACTGCCATATGTGTGCATCACATATTCAGGCTCCAAAACACAAACGTGAAGGGAGGGGGAGATGAACCCTTCCAACAAGGAGGAATCATCATACGAGCTCCAGAAAACACAGAATAATAACAGTAGCTGCAGACCCCCACTACTGTTTGCACTTTGCTCACTTTTTATTTAGTTAGTTCTCAGTAGAGGGTAGTCCTGAAAGAAAAAATAGCAATATTTCACTACGTGGTGCCGAGTATTTCAATCTGAAATACCTCGGGTCGGGGCTGCTGTGCAGTGCAGGAGGGAGCAACCTTTCCTCTGCTCCCCCACGAAGCTGGTCCCCGAGTGCAGCCGTGCTCTAGAAAGAAAAATAGTGATAAATTTCAGCAGCGTGCCTGTGAAAACAGCTGATTCTCTGCACCATTAAATACTCTGTATTTATAAACAAAATGGGGTTTTAGCATTTCTTCTCCTATAAAAACACACTGGAACATTTCACCACAGTTTTCTTTCACTTTAATTAGCAAGGAAAGAGGGGGAATGCCAGAGAGCAATTATAGAAAAATATATACTGTGCTGATTAGGGATCTCTTTTCTGTAGCATGGAGAAGGCAGCTTAAAGTTCACGGTAAATCTCTCCCCCTCTAATGAGATACGCCTTATCCAACCCAGTGAGATACAATTAACTCGGGAAAGAATGCAGCAGCTTTCTCAGGGAAAATAAATAAAGAAATAAAACTGGGGAGGGAGAGGAAGAATTCGTGCCAAAAGGTGAAGCACAAGGATCCTGCATACTCTGGCTCTCATCCTGGTCAACTCCAGAGCCCGAAATGAGCCTATCCAGGATGGCTCCTGGCTCCAGGCCCTTGTGGGATCCCACCATGGAGCAGCTCTCCTTTCTGCAAGGGATGCACTCGCTCACCTTCCCATGAGTTTTTTCCTTTATTTATATATTTATTATGCCTCTTTCTGTCCCTTGCCACTCGTTATGACTTGGGTTAGCGGAGGCAGGCCATCTCCCCAGCTGGGCGTGCGGGGCAGCCGGCAGGGCTGTGCTGGGGCCGGGGCAGCGGGCCCCCCACGCCCCTCCTCGGCCCGGAGCGGGGTCAGGGGGAAAACACCCGGAACATAAATTGGACACAGCAGGGCAGATGTAGACTGAACAGGAAGCGCTGGCCCTAGGCGAAATGAAACAGCTGTTGCCATTGTTCTGCGTTTGCAAACTCCGCACGGCTCGGGCTGCGGGAGCAGCTGGTAGCAATTACCGCACATGAAAAGAAGGGCACAGGATTAGGCAAGTGACGAAAAAGCGAGGGGACCGCTAGATTTATCACTGGTGGAGCGAGGCAGCCCCTGCCCCTGCCCCACGGGCGGGGGTCACAGCGCTGGGAGCCGCAGGAGTGGATCCAGTCATGGGGATCTGCGCTGGGATCCCCCGGGATCCCATCTCCGCTGTGCCTCGTCCCCTTCCCTTGGGTCCCACCGGGAGTGTGGAGGAGTCGGGCGAAGCCCACAGACAAATTTCATCTCCTCCTCTCTGTGCAAGCGGGGAAAAAAAAAAAAAAAAAAAAAAAAAAAAAAAAAAAAAAAAAGCAGACATGTCACGAGCTTTGCATTCCTTGAGAAGTTTCTTCAGCTCTTCCATATTGTCAGCGTTGTAAAATAAATAATAAATAAAAAAATAAAAATCCCTCGCAACTTTCTTTTTGCAAGAAATGACGAGCGTAAGAAAGGTTAGTCAGAAGGTAAAGCATGTGTTTGCCATCTTAGCTCCTGATATGGAAACCATATGCTTAAATACACCACCAAACATACTCAATATAACACTCTTTTTTATTAAAGGTGGTTTTATAAAAGCTATCCACCTTCCATCCGCTGGTGACTCCCAAAGAGGTCACATATTCCTCTTTGCAACTATCAATACGTATTTGGGGTAAATTAAACTCCAAATAGACTGTTTCTGATTATTATTGCAAAGGGAGCAAGAGGCCATTTTATTTTCCCTCACTGATAAATTAAAAGAACTGTAATGGGTGATTTCTGCAACCTGTAAAAGGCCAAAACCATCTGTAACTCATTTAGTGTCACTTTAAAGAAAATTTATTTGATTAATTCAGGCAGAGCATAGAAAGAATATCGATTTTTTTTAAAAAAACTCTCTTGCTCAAGAGGAAAAAACAGCAGCAGAAGAAAACCCTGACCCAAAATAAACATTTCTGGGAGTGAAAAAATGCTTAATGTGTTATTGGGAATGCAGAGGCTGCTGCCTTGCCCCTGAGTTAGAGGATTTTTGCTCTGTCAAAGGAGACCCCAGCATGAGGTGGTTGTAATAGTGCCCATGTCATGGAAGGAGGAATAGGACAGAAATATGGAAAAATGCAGAACCGAGGTTTGGGCTGCTTCCTTGCCCTTCTCCTTTGGAGCCAAGCAGCAAACCCACCAGACAGACACTTGTAAAGATGTGCACGAGATTATGTCCTTCATGTTATGCAGCCAGGAACTGCACCCTTTTGTCAAACGGGCTGTTATTTACTGCAGCATCTGAAAAGACCTGTGATAAAGAGGAGTGGACAGAAACAATTGGAATAAAGGATGGCAACTTGCCATCCTCCAAACCCGAATTGATGGTAGCAACCCAAACTTCACCACCTTTGTCTGGCCTGACAAGCAGGAAACAGAGAAAAGATCAAAAGAGAGTGGAAATCAAACAGCTTCAGATATTGAAATTCTTCTGTTTTGCCACAGGCTGTCACCCTAGCTCCACGCATCGCTCAGCCAGCCAGGAATACTCCGTGGAAAGCAAGGGAAGAGAAACAGCTCCAGAAGTTCAGAAGTTTGCTCCTCCTGAAATTTCATTGGCCTGCAGGTTACCCACAGTCTCAACTCCCCTGCTGACAATTTGGAGAATAATATTAAATGGTAACTATAATATATACTAATAGATTAATCTTTATAAGTCATGCCAAGTTCTGTGGGGCCGGGGCTTGGCAGGAGTGGTCTGCCTCAGATGTGGAGTATCTAATGACGTCTTTACTGTTGCAGGATTTGCACGTGGCAGCCGGAGATGTCATTTGCACTCTGACACAGGCTAAGTCACTTATGACTATTGATCCCATCAGAGGCTCGCACCGGGCCAGCCTGGGCCCTGGCCAAACCTTGTTTAAATCAAAAGCCGAACTTGCCTTGCTGTCTCTGGGCTGCTCGCCCTGGGGAGGAGGCAGGAGGCAGGCAGAGCTCCAGCCTGCTCAGCTGGAAAGTAAAGCTCCGGGGCTGATCTACTGGAATCGTGAAGGATCCTTTCACTGACTTCAGTGAGCCATATACCTTGGCAAGCCTGGTGCTCAGCAGTGTTATTTGCACGTGGTGATCCCATACTGACCCTCGTTCCTCTCTTCTGGGCTATCCTAAAGTCACCCATTTTATTATTTTTGTTGTTGTTGTTGTAGAGGTTGGAGTCCAAGGCCTCTGCTCAGCTCTCAGATCCACAGGGGGGCATGTTACAGTGACCCCCTGCAATTATTGCAGACCCCCTGCAATTGATGGCCGTTACATGCCTATACTGCTTCAAGGACCTAGGACCGATGGAGTCAGGTACTTTTGAGGATCTACATCTTCCTTACAAGCTGTGATTCATCCAGTTGCACTTACTCACCACTAACATTAGCTCTGGTGTGATCCCACGGGAAGCTCTCCATCACGCTGGGACTGACACACCATCGAGCATGTGCCTCGTCTTCAGCACGTGCCCTGCTGAATTCCTCGTGAGCTGGTAGAGCTGCATGCCTACAGATAGCCTTGTGGCTCACTCCCTTTAGGAGAGCTTAGACAAAATCACCATCTCCAGGAGAAGGAAAGTGCTTGTTTCATAACTTGCAGTGGAAAACACAGACGGACCTTCACACTCTAAAGAAGAGCAGAAAAAGTGTAAATTTTGGTAGGACATTTACTGAGAAAATGGCAGAAACCTGAGAAATACTCATAGGGATATTTTATTGTTGAAGACCTATTTTGTTAAGATACTTCTCATAAAATATGTTGTTTTTCCTGGTTAAGCAGTAGCTGTGCCTAGTTTACAAGCAATTAGAGCCACCCTAACTTACCCTGCTAAGGTCAAATCTTCTCCCCAAATTTCTGACCTTGCTGTGATTCCTGCAAGGAAAGATTGGTACTGCTTGTGTTCTCTACACCAAATATAAAGACAAAGAGGGCCACTGGAGCAAGAGAAAACACTTTTCTTAGTGCTCAGCTAATTAGGGTTTTCCAAAGCACCATCAGAGTTGCTATTGCAGCACACCATGCACGGGGAAGCCTCCTGGCTCATTTTGCCCAGAGCCAGTGCCTCTCCAGTGGAAGATTATTGATTTCTGAACTGACATAGTGACACAGTGCCTCGGGAAACTCTTCCTTTTTCCGTCCTCTTCTCTTCTCTCTCCCTTTTTCTATTTGCTTTATTTTGTTTTGTGCTATGTGAGCCTTTAGTCAAATATCCCACATACACACTCATCACTTGGACGGCTTTAAGCACAATCCATGGGCAAGTCTGGGCACTGCATTAATATCTCTTGTTGTTGTCTCTCTGTAGATTATCCTCTGTTACTGTAATTCGTAAATTCAGCCCTTTGTGTACATGCCTCCTTTGTGAAAATGCAATATCATTACTAATTAAACAGGGTTTTAATAAGTTGGCTGATAGCTCCCCACAGCATCTAGGAATTAACCTCACCTAGGAGCAAGCTGCTGGTTGAGGCTAAAGAGAAGCTTAGATAAAGGCGGGGAAAGGAAAAGACATCAAAGTGCTAGTCACCACCAAAACCTCATCCTCCACAAATTCTAGGTGTGGAAATGTTTCTCAGCCATAGGGATCCTCCCTCCATGGATTTCCAAATAACTATAATCATCAGAATTCCCTCTTTCACCTCCCCCTGGCCTGATTATCTCATCCTTCTCATTTGAACTTGCTTGCTATGAGCAATACATTTATGGCTTCAATGCTTTATTACCTCGATCCCCCAAGTGCTTAATTAGGTTCAGATGGTGATAATTTAGCAATGCAGATCTTAGGGACAGCAGTGTCCTTGTGGTCTGCTTTCACCGTTGAACAAGATTCTGTCCCTCATCTCCATACTTGTTTCATGTATCCAGCTTCCTCAGAGGCTGTGGGTCAATACTGGTATAAGCAGAGGACAGAGTTTTCTTGGTAGCCGACCGGTGCTTAGGATTCATGTTGGCTTTGGAAATTTAATGTTCTGCAGTCTCCAGCTATTTTTCTCACAATTAAATACACTTCTTAACAAAAAGCACAGAATAAACAAAAAAATCATAACCCAAATTAGGCTCTCTCTGAACAGACACATCAAAATCCAGATACCAAAATCACTAATCCTTCTGGCTATAACTTTTAGGATGTTGACAGAGCCTATATGCTGAGATAAAGACTACAGTATGGATATACAGCTGAGATAAGGAGATGATTTAATTCTGAAGCAGACAAGAAAGCTACATTTCAAGGGCTACAGACGGAATTCATCTCTCCCTGAACATATCACTCCTGAATACTAGCAATGCACCTTGATTCTTTGTTCTTGCTCCTTTTTTTTTTTTTTTTTTTTTTTTTCCTTGTCCACACTTCTTAATAATATGTTTGAAAACTTATTAAACTTACAATTCAAGACTCTGGGTTAAAGGCAACCCTATCTAAACATCTTAACATTTATAAAAAGATTATCATTAAACATCTCATAGAGAAATTCTGAACAAGTGCAGAATCTGGAAAAAAAAAAAAAAAAAAAAAAAAAAAAAACAGTGCAGAAAAAAAAGCAAATGTGTCTACTTTTTAATTAAATGTAAATATAATTTGTAAGGCTTATGGGTTTTAAACAGAGAAAATTTACTCTGCATAATTTCCTTTCTGGTTAACCTTACAGGCAGAAGTGGAAATAGGGTTATTCATAAGACTTTTGTAGCTATTAAGCTAGTTACCTTGGATCCACTGTTGCAGATGACTTCAACACATCCAAGATTTCACCTGAGGTTCCTAATTTACAATGACAATATAGAGGTTTTAAGCATTAAAATGAACATTGCTAAATGCCCTAGTTTACAGCTTGTTTGGGATGTCAGCAGATTTTTCATCTTTATTACTGCAGACAGATAGCAAGGCTCTTATCTGCACATACCTCATCGGAATGGCTCAAACATACAAAAGTGAATTCTTGGTTATTTTAATGTGACAAGTAAATACAAACCAGTTACAAATACAAAGGCAGGATAAATACGCCTGACAATACGGCCGTGCCTAAATTACTGCCAGCTTAGTATTAAAAGTTCTGTAGTGGTTTCTGGTTCAAAGAGTCCCATAAAAAATCAGAGTTAATTTAAAACTTAGCCAACCATGGGAATATTTCTCATTCACACAATACAGACTTCTCTTGTGCAGGTCTGTTTATATATTTCAACTCCGGAGCAATTTTCCATTTCAGTTCAGGAAAGTACTCATATTCAGTCCAGAAAAGTAATTAAGCACATGCTTCACTATGTGCCTTAGTTAGGCATGTGCCCATAACTTGTCATTTCACCTGTTGCAGCTTTTTGAGCCAGTTATTTCATTATTTGCACACACACACAAAAAACCCAGGCACCTAATTCCTAACAAGACTGTGATGCCAGGTTATGATACATCAAATGTTACTGAATAAAACACTACCGATATTTGTAGAGATGGTCCACTAAGCATCACTGCCCAGAAAAACTTGGAAGTCCTGACCCACCTATGGAAATCCATGGAAATCTTTCCCCTGATGTCATCAGGAGCATCACCGGTTCTCAAGAGGGAAGATGAAGGAAGGAAGACACACTGCCTGCAGGCTGGTAGTCCCTCACCCTGCAGAAGCACTGAAGAAGATCTGTTGCAAAGGATTACCATGCTCATCTACAGGGTCGCAGTCTGGCTGTCCAGGGAGTGTGGGGAGCACTGGCACCCCAAAGACAAGGCCCCCAGCACAGATGGGTTTCTCTGAACACTGCTCCTCTGGTGATGGGAGAGATTCTGTGCCCAATGCTGTCAGAAATAGAAGATGCTTTCACCAAATTGAAACAGCAAAATAGGCGTTCCCAGCCCACGTTCCGTCACACAATCACAGAACCATTCGGTTTGAAAGGGACCTCCAGAGATCTCTACTCTGAGCTCCCGCTCCAAGCAGGGTCAGCACTGAATTCAGCCTGGGCTGCTCAGGGCTTTGTTTGTCTGAGCCTTGAGATCCTCCAAGGATGAGGATTTCACAGCCTCTCTGTGTTATTCAACAGTTGCCTGCTGTTGCTATCTACTTCCCCAGCTTTTCCCAAAACCCTGCTGCTGCTTACACACAGCTTCTAGCTCACCCTACAGAGCCAGAGCCCTGCAGAAGCCAAATAGTTCCCAAATAGGAACTGCTGGCCCTTCCCCTTCCCACACCAGAGAGACCTTTCCTGGCGCGCCGTCATACGGTTAACACATGCTGTGTCGGCCCTGCCAGCAAGCTGGGATCCAGAGCCCTGCTCCCGGCTCGATCCCATCGTGGGGAAGGGGCTGGAGCGCGGCCAGACCCCCAGCCCACCTGCTGGGTCTCCTGCCCCCACCACGGTGTGGGACGGGCCACGAGGTGTGTGTAGGCTTGTGTCTGGCCCCGGTGCAGAGCAGGGTGCGACCAAGGCAGGCATCCAGAGCAGGAAAATGTTCCTACAGTGCACATTTTACTGCAGCCTCTGTGCCCAGAACGGGACGGAGCTGGCACCAGATTAGTCAGAGACGGAGGAAGGGAAGTCTGGCAGAGATGAATGCTTGCGGCCTTCTCCCTTCTCACCAAATATCTCGTGCTGCTCTTTCCCTTAGCCTAATGAGCTGGGGCTCCAGGCGGTGGTTTGGGATGCCTTTCCCCGAAACCAGCTTCTTTCACAACATGATGTTTCCTTCTCAGCCTGTGCCCCGTCGAGAGCTGGGTCCTGCAGGCGCTATGTGCCCTGAGCTCTCCATGGCTGGGTGGGTGCCCTGCTCTGGGTCTCATCCCTGCTGGGGAAGGAAGAAGAACCTCCAGGGCCTGGGTTGTCTTGTAAAGCAAAATCTTGGCATAGCAGCATCCTGACACCCTTGTCTCTGAGGGAAGTAAGCAGGACCCACTGCAAAGAGTCACCCACCAGCCTCCCTCAGACTGATGGAGGCCCTGCTGCACAACAAAACACCTCTCTCTGCAAGCAGCAGGCAGCCAGTACACCGAAAGGCACATTCCCTGCTGCTCTCTGATCGCTGGAGAGGCTGGCATGGCTGCTGGGAGAAGGAAGAGGAGGAGGAGGAGAAGAAGGAGGAGGATGGTGTGGGCGATGAGGCCAGCCTGTGATCTGGGTGTGAAAGAACCCACGTCTGGGCAGGATCAATGGAACAGTGCCGAGGCTTGCGGCGACGGGAGAGGGAATGGGAGGGTGGAGAGGAAAAGGGAAGGAGCCCCCCTACAGCTGCTGAGAAGAGAGGGGAAGGTAAAAAGGGGACTGCGATACCACCAGGCCCACAGGAGACTCAATGGGTTGTCTCATTATTATGGTGAACAGAGAGAGCTCATGAGCTGGGAAAGATAGGAAGCTTTTATTTATATATTTTTTTAAAAGAGCGCAGCCTCTAGGAGGGTTTTTGCAGCTCAAATGCTTTTATTTTGTGCCAATTACTTATACAGGGTCTGCATTATTCCCGTAATCAGTCTAAATGAAAGTCAAACATGAAAGATTCCTAACAATGAGCTAATTGGAATGCCATTACCATTTAGATTTAATAAGGTATTTGTAATAATAAACTTGCCTCAGTCTATAGAGTTGTCTTATTCCTGCTCAGATCTTGCAGGAGTGTAAGAGTTGACATTTGTCATTCGTTCTGCAGGACATTGGATATAACCTTCAAAACGTTTTAGTCTCGCAGCACTCAGTAAAATGTTGAGGACGGAAACAAAATCTATAGCCTGCTATTGTTCTGTCCGTGCGTGGCTCAAAGTTAACAGGAATTGTGTTAAAACTCAGCAGCAGATTATATCCCACATATCTTTCTTTATTTGCAGTCCAAACATCTTGTGGTTTAGAATGAGTCACTCAATGTCCTCTTATGTAGCTGCATTCATTATTTGCATTGAGGTCTTGCTGAGGAACGTCAGGCTGGTTCCAGCACTGCGAGGTACTACACAGGCACGCAGCGCACAGGGTCTTTGCCTTGCATGGCTTAAGATCTAAGCAATTAAGTCAACCCAAATTCTATCTTCAAGCCAAGATGTTCCATCTATGGAGGTAAAAGCTAATTAGAGCTCCATGCAGACTTACTTTTGAGAACAGTTTAAAAATATATATATTAAAAAAATCTTGCTTACCTTTACAGGCAAGCTTTTTCACAAAAAGCATATGTAGGCTCAAAGACCTGGGCTCACTGTGCAGCCAGGGAAGTTTTGTTCAACTGTAGCTCATGCTGCAACAGTGAGGCATAATCTTTGTGGGTATTTATTCACTTATAAAAGAGCTTGGTACAAGCACTTGAGGAAATTCCCCCAAGAGTAGACTGAAAATGCAGAGGTTGAGCAGGTGTATGTGTACTCGTAGGAATCAGAAAGATAAAATCAAATCATCCAACAAAGACACAAAGCAACAAAGATGATACAGAGAACTGGATGCCATGGGCATAATGTAAATCAATATATTTCTTCTCCCTCCCTCTTCTCACCCTACAAAGATACCAGAGTCATTTCTCCTCCTAAAGAAATCCAACAGGTGACCAAAGGGGAAACAGAATGCTTAATGCCTTTTCTGACAACAAAAATGAATAATAATAATAATAAAAAGAGTTTCCCAGTGGCATCTCTCTGCAAGTAGAAGCATTACCTATCCAATAAACTGTGCTGCCATTAGCTGCAGATGAATTATGTCCTGCTGACACTCTGTGGTCCCAGCAGCTAGCCCTGAATGATCTGACTCAACAGAAAACTTTGCACAATAGCTCAAATAAACGTCAAATCATTGGAAACTGGCAAGGATCATGGAAATTCGGAATGTTCCTTTTTGAGGACAGTATTTTAATACAGTCTGACACCGGGAATTCTGCTGAACATTTTTAACGTCCAGGAAATTCTAGGCACGGTTGGTAAAATGACCGATGCTCTTATAAACCTACTTTTTCTCTCTGCATTACCATATCTACTGCACTCCAAAATGTTTTTCAGAAACTTAGGCCAAGAATCAATGGCCTTAAGTTAACCATATGCCTGAGCATAGTGCTGGATTGCTGGAGAAGGGCAAGAGAGCATGAAAATCAATAGCTTCCCTGGATGTTTTCACAGAAGACAGTTGGGCTGGGAGTTAAAATGAGAGCCTAAAATTCAGACATTCTTGCTCTTGATGGTCTGGTTAACCTACCTCTTCTTTTTCTGATTCACTTTGCAGATTAGAAAAAAAAAAAAAATATATATATATATATATATATATATATACTTGTTACTTAGATCACAGCAATGTTGTGAAGCTTAATTTTTTGAGAGGTGTTTTGGGATCCTTGTATGAAAAGTGCTATAAATATATACATTCTTAGTAGTATTTAATTTACTTCCTTTACAATTCCTTTGAGCCAACACATGTTGCCAAAAATGCAATATTCTCTAAGATGTCTTTTATTCTTATATCTGTCTGGAGTCCAGGACATATCCCAGCCTTATAAAGCATCCGATATTGATGTATCCGCATGGAGTGTATATATATAGCTAATACGATCAGACGTTATTTTTTTTTTTCCTGCAGAAACCCAGACTTGCTCAATGTACAAGATGGACGTGCTTAGCAAATGAGGCAGCCGTTCAATTTTTATTTTTATGCTCATTGTTTGCTGTGCGGCCACATGTCTCATAGAGTGCATACCATCTAACCTTTGTAGTGAATCAGACAAGGCTCCTCCATAACTCACCCGGTTGGACTCTCCAGCTCCGCCTCACTCCCTGTTCAACATACATATGTGATCACGTAATCAGGAACCGGGTCATAAGAAAAACTTTAACTTTGTCATTTCCGAACTTCATTTTCCAGCCTTAGCTTTCCTTTCTGAGGACGTTTTTATTGAGAATACCTAGAGATGCAAAGCTTTTTAATAATAATCCCCTGAACAATCCCATCACACTGTGCAATTATTTGTTAAGCAGCAACACTGTCCTGTAAAAACAAAGACGTCTGTACCTGTGCACCAGCCAGTATCTTTTCTTGCATTACTGAAAGAACCCAAGTACCTCCAGGGCCGCTCCTGTTTTTCTCTTTGCATTGTGTCATGGAGCACATACCAAATGTGCTTTCATTAAGTTTCCTAATGAAGTTTGTAGCAGATCTGCTCATGCAATATCAGATCAACTTTGCAGTGTTTGATAATAACAAGATAAGCCTATTCTCACCTGCACTTCTCTTTGGGGACTTGGGAGAACACCATAAAAAATGTCACCATTTTTTATATTCCACAGTTTTTGAAGCAATGCATTTTCACCCATTTTACAACCCTGGAAAGTTAGGCTTTGTTCCTTGTTTCTATCAGTTGATCTAGTGCAGAAACCTTTTAAGTTAGTTAAGTTAGACTGGCTTACATCTCAGCAGCTGAATCTGTCTTGCAGTCTTTAAATTGAATAAACCCCAATAGCTTTTACTTATAAACCAAGCAATTTGGAACTAGACTAGAAGAACAAAGAAATTTCAGTTTGGGAGCAAATTGGAGAAGAACAGGTAAATTGCAACACTGGGTGTAGGACTCCCTACCTTTTGCCTCTTCAAAAGCTAAACACGTACAAGGAGGTGGCAAGCAAGCAGCAATTTACACACAGGCAGAATAAAAAAAAAAAAAATAGGCCAAGGGCTTAATCTTGCGAAGACTTATGCATACTTATCTTTACACTTGTGATTAGACCCAGTAATTTTGGTAGTACCTTGGCTCCGAGAGACCTCTGAGCATGCAGTATTAGGCTCTTGCATTAGCATGCAATATGTTAAACTGCTGCAGAGAGCAAACTCCAGGGGTGAGCAAAGTGTTCTGTGGAGGCTCGATGACAGCAAACTGCAGGCTGGGCAATTAATGCAGGCACTTCCTAAGCAGACAAGACAGATTGTCATCCCTTGCTTGGTAGAAGTTATGGTATAGTGAGATATGAGCATTTACACAAGCATTTGAGGGTAATGTTTATAAATCCCAGAGTCAAAAGTTTAAACCATGTAGATGACATGGAGAAGGGCACTGGAGAAGTCAGGGCGATTTTCAAGCAGCATTAAATAAAAACACACCTCAAGAAGGACATCTACATGGCCTGACAGGGCAAGAATAGCCCAAGGAGCTGGCAGCCCCTGGCTCTGGGCAGTGATTGGCACCGTGCCTCAAGCCTGGGGTGAGAGAACCAGGAGATGCACAGAAGCAGCCCCCATTTCTGCAACCATTGCAGCCCCAGCTCTAAGTTGTCACCATTGCTTTGTGTTTCTCCTGTCATCGTCCCACTGTCATTCCCAAGAGTGTCCTCTGCCTTTTGGCCCCCCATTACTGACAGAGCGGCACATTTCCATCCACACCCTGCATGGCTCCCCACAAGGTTATGCATATTGCATATTGCAAGCACAGGGCGCAGATCTGAAGGCTCTGGGTCCTTATCCAAAATCTCTACACCATTAGTGCCCTGTCCATGCTGCAAGAGGCACAGTGAGGCCCATATTCTAACTGGGGCCTCTAGGTCCTCTTCTCATACGAATAGTAATGACTGTAATTATTAATCATTAGTGTGATTATATGATTACAATTAATAATCATAATAATGAATCATTATAATTACTATACTAAATGACAAGCCCTGCTTCCTCCAGCGAGCTTCAGAAGCACAAGGAATGAGCTGTTGTGTGTATTCAGTGGGTCTCAGGCACTTCTGTACTTGCAAGCCCAAGAGGCTCTGTTTGTTTTAAGGACTTCCATATTGTATTTCATCTAGAAATCTACAGCTGCCTTGAATTGTGACCACTGGAGTGCTGTTACCATATGCAAGGGTCCTTTGCTTGAAATCCAGCAGAGTCATGAGCAAACAGAGATTGGCAAGGGGAAGGAATGTGCATATGGATATTACTTGAGGGATAGAGAGCAGATATGCCTAATATTGCATTTTTCCATCTTAGATTTACAACTGAAAGTAATTCAGTTCATTGAAGAGCATTTTCAGAAAGCCCAAATGAAATTGCAAATGTGGAGGCTGCAGACACTTGGAAGAGAGCTGGTTTGTCATGCCCTGCCACTTTGCTCTTGGACTCCATGGGCATGACTGCTTTGGTGCTCTTAGCTTAGGACAAAAGAAGGGAGTGCTTAAAAGCCATTAATTCAATTTTCAAACTGCACCTAAGGAGCAGAGGTTTCTCCCATGGTGATGCACATTCCCCAAACCCAAGTGGCTCAGAAATGCTGACTGCGAGGCTGCTGTTTTGTATGAAGTACCTGAAATGTGTTGAGCAGCACTCAGGTGCTTTGTGGCTTGTGGCAGAGGGTGTGAACAAGTGCCCTGGAGGAACCTGCTGGAGTTACCCTATATATTGCATGGTTAACTCTGGTTACTGGCCTGCTCTGAGTCACCAAACTCCTTTCCAGGCATGAAGAAACTGATCTTCCAGTATGTAAAATCCTCACAGAAGATTTTGTTGTTTAGGGTTAACACTTCATTGTTACCATCAGCTGGCATGCTGGAAGGGGACCACACAAGCATAATGACAGAGTAGAGGAATACAATTAATCCAATTCTTTAATTATTTTTTTTTTCAGACAATATATTTGGAAAGGGTTAGTTGACATAATTATATTCAATGCTGGTGACTTTAAGATGTTGTTATCTATTAGTATAGCTGGCAGCATGTATTTGAGACTATGAAATTTGGAGCTATTGTAACAATTGCCATGATAAGAGACCAGTGGTGCAGTTGCTGAAAGAGTTGCCATTGCCATTCCCATGCTAGTGAGTACAGTGAAAAGTATAGGAAAACTTTTGCATTGCCTTCTCAGCTGCTGACCTCTTCATCCTACTAAATTCTTTTGGAAGGGAAGGAGTAGGAAAAGGGCCTATCTATGCTCCTGTGTCAGTAATGAGCCCGCACACAGCTCTCCAAATTCAGTCAGATGAAGAAAATGTGAGAGCATCTGTGCAGCAGCTCCTCTGTGAGTTAAGGGAGAAACAAAAACAAACAGCTGATAGCTAAGAACATTAAAGAGTGATCGTTTGGGCCACTTGCCATCAAAGAGGTGCACTTCAGGTGTGCGCTGCCTTAAGATCAATACACGGGTCTAGGGTGAGGGAAGATGAAGGACTGGTTTTATTTATAGCCCCTTTGCTCTGCTGTTACTGGCAGGCTGGACTTTGCAGAGAGGGTTTGTGCAGGACATCGCCGTGGTACTGAGCACCTCGTGCACTTGTACCAGGCATTATCCTGTTGGTTTACGACTCCTTGCAGAGAAAAGAAAAACTTGTAAGCACAGAAGAAGTAATTAAAAATTTAAGTAACTAATATGACTTAATTATAACAACTGCTCTCAGGTCTGAACTTGGAGCAGAATGTAGTCATTATTTACCATATTCTTGTTCGCAATGGTTTATAGGCACTACATAATTTATGGGAGGAATAAAAGATGAAGGTGTAATTCCCAAAGGTGGGATAGTGTCTAATTCTGTCATCTGCTGGCTAGAGTCAGGCAGCTTCAGGATGCTCCACTGGGACAGCAGTGTTCCCTCAGAGAGAGGCACTGGCAGGTGCCCAAACAGGCAGCTGGCAGCGGGACTGATGCCCAATATTTTCAGCTGAGATTGGGTGTTGATTTTTTACAGCACATGTTGAGAGGTGGTGGGAGCACATGGGAGATGGGGCCTAGGGCATTTAGAGTTTCTTCGGCCAAATATGTGGAGGTATAGATGATTTAATTACCAGACTGTTTAGGTGAATTTCTAATCTCTCTTCAGCCACTCATTCTGACATCTCTGATGTGTGATACCATTTAGACTGAAAAGAGAATCCATTTAAAGCCTAAACACTCCAATTACTTTTTTAGATGCCCGGGAGCAGCTTAGAGTTCAAGCACATGATGGTCTTAAAAGGCTGCTAAATGAAAGGCAAGGGACCTGGGGGGGGAGAGAAAGAATGCTAAAGTACATGATGTTTTAAGGGATGTGGTTTTCAAGCTGACATGAATGATTTTTGAACTCCAAGTGTAACCTAATACGGATCAAGGTTTCCAAACTGAGGTGTGCAGCGTGCCAGATGCGGGCAAGCAAAGAACCTGGGGCAGCCCAGCTCCTACCAGGTGCTGATCTCCTGAGGATACCTGGCTGGTGCTCGCAGACATGGGGAGCTCTCAAACCCTGCTCCCAGCCCACCTCCAGCACGGCCTGGCAGCGTGGGGAGGAGACTGTCTGGGAAGACTTTCTGAATGCCACTTCCAAAGCACTGGAGACTGCCAGTGAGGTTTTGTGCTTCACAAGTTTGCTCCCTCGTTATAAATAAACATTTCTTTTCATGATAATGTCACAAGGCCTGGCCTTGAGAGTCTTGCTTTTTTTTTTTTTCTTTCTTCTTGGCATATCAGCAGTCGAAAGGCACACACTCTTGCCTTCTTACGCCTTTTGCCAAGCCACAACCACAAACCATCCTTACAACCCCAAAGTGCTTTTGGCAGTTGTGACACAGAACGTATGGCTCATGTGGTAAAATGTGCTGGCGAGTTCCCCGTAGGCCCCATCCAGCCACCGCTTATGCGAAGAATTTGATGCCAGACAGCAGCTGCTGTGCTGAGGCTGCTCGCTATCACACCAATCAGCACTGTCTCATCCTTTCTTTTCACTTCCCTGTCTCCACCTGCTGTTTTCTTTTTCTTTTTCTTTTTCTTTTCCTTTTTTTTTTTTTTTTCCCTTTTTTCCCCTCTCTGCTTTGTACCTTATATTAAGACTGGGAGTGCTCTGGGGCAGGGACCATCCTTTTATTTGGTGTTTCTCTCCCTTGCTGCGGAGCCTGCTTGCCTGGCACAACGCTCATAGGATCAGGAATGTAAAATAAAGCAGCCGGTGCCCCGTGATCTCTGCTGGATGAATGGTGAGTGGCCTGAAAAGTGAGTGCTGTGGGTTAAAAAACACAGCTTCGGGCAACCTCTTAATGAACTTTTCACAGGTAACTTAGTGCGGCTCTACCTCGCTGCAAGTATTTGCATAAGCAGAGACCTGACGGGTAATTTGTTGTATTTTGGCTGCCTGCATGTGTTGTATGTTTTTGTTTGGTAGTTGCTAATGTTTCTGATCTAAATTTCAGAGCGTGTTTATGTCGCAGGCAAGCTGCCCAAGAGACAGCCCTAAGGAAATAGTTTGCCCCAAAACAATGCCATTATGCATTTGTCCGGAACATGTCTGACAGCAAGAAACGTGCTTGGGGCTGACAGTGGAGTTCATCCTGGAGGTGAGGTCTGCAGCCTGACCCAGATGGAAAGGAAGGCCAGGCTTGGGTGTGTGTGTGTCTGCTTTACCTTTCCCTTTCACTTCTGCGTGCCACGGGACCTTAACCAACAGGTTAAGGTGGAATGAAAGCTGTGACTGGAGCTATGTTTCCTTACCCATTGCCTGAGACTCTCAAATCTAAGGACAACAGATAAAAATCAGTGTTTACTGATTATCTGAAAAAGTTGGAAAAGCCAAGAAAAATACAAGGCCAAATAAACCTGATGCAACTGATCCCCTCTGAGGCCTCAGGTTTGTTCCTTCATTTTGACCACAGATACAGGTTATATAGCCATGTTTAGAAAGGAAAGTTGATAGTAAACTCCCTCCTCTGAGTTCACATGGCCCTTTTTGATGACTTGATAACTATTTAATTGTTCTAAATAAAAAGGGAGTTTTTTCCATGGAAAGCATTAAGGAAGCGTTGTTGAGTGACGCAGTAGCGCAGAGATTAAGTGTTGCAATGTAATTACTAAATCACATACGCAAGTTGTCTTCACTGTGACTGCATGTCCTGCTTCTATGGTTTGTCCTGAGATTGGGTTTGTGGCGTTCTCAGCACTTCTGCCTTGGTACCAGGTAATGCTCAGCATGGAGATACACAGGTCTAAGATTGTAGGAAAAGAGCAAGATGCAGAATCTTATTTGAAAGCTAGATGTGATCATGAGATCATCATGCAATGGGGTTTAATCTTGCACGTGAAGTAGCAAGAGATATTTTGCCACTGACTTCAAGCCAGAGCAGAAGGCTCCTGAGTAGTACACAGGAGTTAGCAACGTCCTTGTGTCCTCAGCTCCACCTTTTCTCACCAAGAGCTTTTTGTACTTCAACACTTTCTCTTCTGCTTTATTCAAGATGCAGACACTTACTTTGTCCTCTTTCTTACACCCCTGGGCCAGGGACTGTCATCTGGCTCCATCCATAGCGCAGCCTAGCTAGCATAAGGGAGCCCTAACCCTTGCAAGGGTCTGCTAAGCATTATTGCAAAGCAAAAGAATAATCCACAACCAGCCACTCCTCCAAGAAGGCTCTTAGGAGCCAGAGCATTAGAACTCCATCGGCCTGCACATGACTGCCGGGAACGGTGCAGTGGTGGGATTCCCCTGGGTGCTGGGTGTTGACACAGCTTTAGCTGGGAATGGACACATGGGCGCCCCCGTTCCCTTCTTCCCCCCTTCCTTCCCACTCTGGGATGCCCAGTGCAAGCAAGAACCAGCAGCCGATGTGCCAGGAGCCTTCTCCAGGAGCCGCCGGGGCAGGCGGCCCCATGCCAGGGCTGGCTGCACCTTGTGCTCCCCACCCGGCCAGCCACCAGTGGGCACTGTGCGGCCAGCCAGGGACCGAGGGGACCCGCGGGGGGACCTCCTGGGGGACCCTCTGGGGGACTTGGGACAGATCTGGGGGCGGCCAGCCTTGCTCATCCTTCCCGCAGTGCGTTTTAGCACGAAGCGTCCCTCCCGTGGTGACAGGGACAAGGGGAAGGGATTTTAATGTCCCCGACGCTAATTTCTTCGTGGCTCTCAGTTCAAAAAGCTGTATGCTCGGGACGTGCGGCCCCCCAAACCTCAACCCCCCTCCCTGTTTCTTCCCCCGGTGCCCCCCGGGTCTCCCCCCCTGTGCCAGCCCGGCCGTGCGCCCCCCGGGGCGCTGCCCCTCCAGGCTGCCCGCTCTGCCCCTCGCAGGAAGCCTCCCTTTTACCCAACCCGTAATATTTTAGCCATTACGAGCAGTTTTTTTGCAATTAAAGCTGCCCCACAGTTTAGTCAAAGACATGATTGTGCTGTTTGCTGCTGTCTCCGATTAGGAATTTAGTTGCCTAAAACTTTCCGTGCTGTCCAGCAGGGCGCAATGGGCTGTTGACGGCTATGTGCTATTTTTTCAGCGGCACTGGGATAGAAATGGGTTTGTTCGAATATTTTCACACTGAATGGCAAATGATCCCATGCAGCTATTCTTTTCTTCTCTGCAAATATTTTCCATCTCTGGTCTCCAAACAGTTAAATGAAAGACAGCCAGTAAAACGGAGAGCTCTTTAATCCTAGGATAGGCAATTGCAAACAGAATAGACGACATCAACCTCTTTATATTTCCCATTTAGGACCTGGAGGTGAAAAGCCAATATTCCTCTGCGAGATGCATCTAGCTGAGCAGATGCCTCCCCGCATATGTTCATTTCAGTGCACTCTGCCACTTCACGGGGAGCAGTAGCATTTACACGCCGAAGCAAGGCCCTCGCTGCCTCCGAAACCACAAAATCCACTTCTGACCCCCAGTGCCCGTGTGCCTGCCCCTCTGGGGTTACCCCAAGGGGGTCGGCCCCGGCCCCGAGATGCTGAGGCCGGGGTGGAGGTGTCGGGGATGGGGGGAGCTCATTTTGCCAAAGGGCCACTTGGGGTGCGGGGAAACTGCGGGCTTGGGGGGAAGCCTGTGGGGAAAGGTGATGGCAAACGGGCACGGCCCGAAAAGAAAGTTGAAGCGGTTTTTTTGTGCAAGGAGCAGAGCGGAGGGTGCTGGGGAGCGGTGCTGTGCGGGTGGGGGGCAGGATCAGCCCCTCGCAGGGGTGTCTTGTTGGGGGAGACTTGGCCTTAGGGACCTGGCAAGGCAGCCCAAAGCTCTGATCCTTGCTGCCGTGCCCTCGGCAGGGCGTTTGGTCCCCCTGGGGCTGTGTCAGAAGGAGCCCCCCCTGCCCCCCTGAGCTGTTTCACCGCGGCCCCCCCGCAGCCCCGAGCGGGTGGGCAGCGCTCAAGCCGGAGGAGCCCAGCCGGGCTCTTGCACGCTGCGTTATTTTCTATCACTTGTGTAAAGACTGGTGAGCTGATGGCTTGAAAATTCAATTGAATACCTGCCCGGAGTTGAGGATAAATATTATTTTTTAAAAGAACAATATGTAATTAAAAACTAATATTTAACAACTTAAACGCCTATCCTCTAGGAAATAACAGCCTTTCTTCGCAAAACCTCCGAGATTGACTTCGCTTCCTCCCGTAAACTGAGGCCAGATTTAATTCTCCAAAGAATCAGCGAGATCAAGGATTTCAGCGCTCAATTTACAGCTCCGGGGTATGTGGGACCCTTTCCCAGCTATCTGGGAAGGCTAGGAAATAACTCCGGGAAGGAGGAGGGGGGGAAGGAAGGCGAATTAATTCCCCAGCACCACGGTAACACCTGTAGTGTTTCCATAACTCAACGTCACGGCGGCGATCGCCGGGAGCAGAAGGCTCCCTGGCAGCTAAGTTGCGAGCAGGAAAACGGCACGGCTCTTTCAACCAAAGCACCGAACAACCGACCAAACGCGGCAGGTTTGCTCGTTTGAAAGGAGCAGCCCCGGCTGCGGAAAAGCACTGCGCGGAGCCCTTGGGTGCCGCCGTGGGACCAGAGGGTGCCGGCTGCCTCCTCCGCGCACATCCCCGCTCGTAGATGCCCTGGCTGGACGGAGCGAACGGCTAACAAGTCGGGTAGCTTCACTGAAGCCTTAAAAAAAATAAAAATAAATAAAAAAATAAAAAATATATAATCATATCGAGTGCGAGGGTGTGATTTTCCTTCTCCCCTCGCAGCGGCCGGGTCTCTCCCCGCGATGCCGCACGGCGGCCGGGCTGCAGCCTTCCCCAAACCCTCCCTGCTCGGCCAGCTTCTCCTCTTCCTCGCGAAATAAGAAGGGGAAAACCCTCCTGTGCGAGGCTCCCGGAGGGAGGCCGGGAGGCCCATGGAGCGCTGCCTCGTCGCCCCCCTGCCTTCGGCCCGGCCTCCGCTCCCCCGTTTGCGCCCTGCGGGCGAGGGGAGCTGCGGGCAGCGCTGCCCGGGGCTCGGCTCCGCTTCCCCGAGAAGCTGCCGAGCACATTTTCAGCAGCGTCTCTCCGCTGCGGCACTCAGCAGGCTCCTCGCAGCCTCCCACGCGGAGCTCCAGGCTCCTTCCCTGCCTTCTTCATCCCTCGCTTTGTCTGCGGGGGGATCTCCCTCTCCGCGACCCCCGCGGACCCCGGCCGGAGGCGCCCGCTGCGCGGTGCGGGTGTTCGCTGCTGGGAGCGCAGCCTGCGCCGGCGGGGCAGCCTGGCCGCCTCCTCCGACCTGCGAGAAAAAGCACTTTCTTCACCATATGATCTCTCTCTTTTCTTTTATTTTTTTCCTTTTTTTTTTTTCTTTCTTTTTTTTTTTTTTTTTTCCCCGTAACTGTCTGTGGAAAGTGAAAAACAATCGGAGGTAGGCAATTTTTTTGGAGAGAGCCGCTGCGTGAGCGCTCGCTTGCCCATATGGAGAAAATTACCCCTCGAGTTCAGACTTTCGTTGGATTCCAGCATCAAACAGCCCAGACCTCGCAGGAGCTGGGCGAGGGGGTCACTTTCGATTGCCGGCTCAACGGCCGCAGAGCGGGAGCGCACAGGCCGGCTCCCCGGCGCCTCCGCAGCCCCGCAAAGCTCCAGGGCGAGATTTGGGGTCGGCAGCCCCGGAGCACCCCCGCTGCCCTTCCTTGCTCCAGAAGACCCCGCTCCGCCGGGCGCTCAGCGCTGCGCTCCCCCTTTGCGCCAGGGGGTTCGGGCGCGCAGCCCCCGCCGAGCCCAGCCTCTGCTCCCATAGAAAATGCCCCTCGCAGAGGCTCTTTCGGCATGGCCCTGCCACCCGGCTGCTGTGCCCGGGGACCTGCGGGGAGGTCTGGAGGCTGGCAAGGCGTTGACCAAGCCGCGCAGTCCCGGTGCTCGTCTGCGCCCGCGGAGCGAGGTGCGCGCAGGAGGGTGCAGCGCTTCTGCGGGGACTCCCCCGGAGGGGCCTGACCTCGCCCTTTGTTCCTGGGGCGCAAAGAGGCGGCCAGGCAGTTAGCGAGCCTTGTGCCCCGACGGGAACGGGCAGGGAGGCGACCTGAAAAAAGGCAGCCACCCCTGCCCCAGGTGTCCCCTCCCTTACGCACCGCGCCGGGGGGAAGTTTGCCGAAACTCCTAAAAAAGATTTTAACTTTTTTTTTTTCCTTCCTCCAGGAAAGAAAAAAAAATGTAGATGGTAAAAGAGCCTTTAACTGGGGACTAGCCTAGGGTTGAATGCGGTTGTTGGATGGGAGCATCCAACACCACGTAACGGAGCGGCAAACCGATGGAATCGCGCACGCAGTTTAAGAAACAGCCCGCACGTATTTGTGGGACATAGATTATGCTCGAATAAAAAGCCACCTCGGGTCTCGGGGGCCTAAAACATCCACGGAAAAGGCTGATTTTGCTTTAGGAACTCTCTTTTAACGCACGCTTTACGAGTTCCACAGCGCGCACATCCCTGCAAGCCTGAAAATTTGGGAACACGTCAGCCAGGGAAGGAATTCGGCAAGGTTATGCGTGTCAAAGCAGGACACTTAGCTTTCGATTCTTAAGGTGCCACTGCAAGCAATTACGTTCTTCAAGTCCTCGAAAAAAAAAATAATAAATCGTGATTTACAATGAAATCCGTATTGATTACTACACTAAACGACACTTTAACGTGCTAATATCGAAGCGCTGTACTTTGGAAGCTTGGAGAATTATTTGAGAGTTATTCTGCTTCCTTCACTGCAAACCCCTTCGGCCTCATGCGGGTCACCGGGAGGTGGATGCCTGGAGGTGGTGCCGGTGGTGGTGAGGGGAGCAGAATGAATCCCCCCGCAATGCCCTCAGCTCTTTGCAAGCCCGAATTTCGCCAGCAGATGGGCGAGAGGGAAGACAGAAACGAACGGGCCACTGAGCTAACGGCGGAGAGGAAGGGGGCTCGGGGCAGAGCTCACTTGCCGCGGAGCTCAACCGAGCTGCGGGGTCCGCAGCTGCCGGGTGAGGATGCAGAAGCGGCCCCATGGCATTTGGGGTTCCCCGGGGACTGCCCCCGGCAGGGCCAGCCGCAGCGCATGGCACCGTGTGCTGCATAAAAACTCCTCGATCCCGCAGAAGATAGCAACGACCCTCCCTGACAGCCAGCAAAACGCACCGTGAAATGAAAAGCAAACGTGCCCTGGCGGGACGGCAGGATCGGGCCCGTTGGGAGCACTTTACACCGGCAACACTAACCAAATTCAACGTCTCGAGGAGAAACTCAAAGCACTCCAATAGTAACAAAAAGTACCGAGCGGAGCTAATGTTAACTGATAGTGCAGTTTTCTATTTTTCCTTAGAAAATTAATCTTTTGAAGATTTATTTTTTCCTCTCCGTTTCGACGGCGGTAAATTCAGTCCGGAGGAAAGTTGAGAAAAGTTTGCAACTACAGCCCCGGCGGGTGCCATCGCCGCCGCCGGGCAAACCTCGGGCGGCCGAGTCCCGGGGCTGGAGGGGCTTTGGGGTTGGAACCGGCGGGCACCGGGCAGGGCAGGAAAACTCCTTTTCTTAACCAACTCCGCGCACCGGAGCCGCACAGCTCGCTCCGGAGCTGGGAAACACTAATTTGGGGGGGAAATATTGAGCTGGGGTGCGGGCACAGAGGGTGAGGGCAGCAGCTGGCCGCACAGGGAAGAGGATGGATGCTGTGCACCCCGGTGCGGAGCAGCCCAAGCGCAGAGAGGGGCTGCGAGGGGGACTCTCGTTTTTCCTTTGGGACCTTCCAGCGAGAGAAGCATCAGGTGCAAGAGTTTTTCTGCACACACCGCTGCTCTCCCAGCACCTTTCTGCCCACACGGGATCCCCCGGGATGCGCGGAGCCCCCCCTTGGTGCGGTCCCGGCTGCCCGGCAGCGCTGCCCCGGGTCTCGGTTGAGTTTTTGAGTCTGGTGACTTCCCATCCCGGGAGAGCCCTGGTGGCAGAATCGGGGCTTTCGCAGTGGAGACGCCCTCAGGAACACGCAGCTCGCAGGGCAGCCGGGACCTCCGCGCCTTCAGCACCCTGCTGCCGTAGCCCTGCCGGGACGCAGCCGGCAGGTGGTGGGAAAAAAAAAAAAATAATAAAAAAAAATAATTTTAAAACGCCCCCTCATCCAGGAGCGCACGACGGCGTTGTCATCAACGGCGTGCAACGAACCACGAGGTGTGAAGAATAAAATCAAATTTAAAAAGGAAGAAAAAAAGCGCAGGGGATGGTTGGGTGGCTTGCGAGCATCCCCGGAGCTGCGGGGTTTTTGGACGGGCGCTGCTGCTTGTGGCCGAGGCTGGCCGGGACAGCGGCCTTCCGCGGGGACCGGCGACGGCCCGGGGCGCGCAAATTTGCGGCTGATGCGCGCAAAAAGGGCTCCGCGGAAGGGAGCTGCCGGCGGCAGAGGGCGCTGCCGCCCCGCGGATGCTCCGGACCCGCGGATGCGCCGCCACCGAGCCCCGGGCAGGGACGGGACGGGCCCGGAGAGGCTTCGCTGGGGCCGGGCGGTGCGGGATGCCGGCAGAAAGCCGCTCCCCCGGCACCCGGTGGTGAGTCCCGGGGTCGCCACCCGACGCCTCGTTTTTTTCCTCTTTTGTTCCCGCCGCATCCCCCTGTTCGGAGGTGCTGCTAAGGCTGGGCCAGCACGGCAGGGCCAAAATAATGGGAACGGAGAGTTTTAGGGCTGCTATCCACGCTGGAAAGCCGGGCTGTGGCAGCGAGACCCCCTCGGAGGACATCCACCTGCCCGTCGGAGCCCCCGGGGGCTCCGGGTACCCGGCCCGGCGCTGCGCGGCCCCGGCTTTCCTCTCTCCCTTCTCGCAGCGCCCTTTTGTGAAGGGTTTGCAGCACCCTCGGCCCTACCTCCTGGGCTTTAGGATGCCCAGGACGGAATTAAATTGTGAGTTTAACCCCGCTAATTCACGCAAGCCCTCTCCAGGCACGACCCGACTGTGCCACCTCTCCGCCCCGCTGCGGACACAGCTCCCTGCGAGCAGGGGAGCGGGGACGGACAAATCCAGCCTGGAACAAGAAAAGTTCCGTGCAGGCTGAAACTTTCCTCCCCGCCAGCCCCCACCCGGCAAAGTTCAGCTTGGATCAGCCCGTAAACAACCGCCTTACCCCGAGGTCTCCCGCATCTGAGGCCTTCCTCGCATTTTCTTCTTGGCTCGGCTTTTAAAAGATGAGTATTAGTTTGGAAATCCGAAGCGAGTTGCCTCTGAGGCCAGCCATGTAATTTGACTGCGAATGTAGCGCACCCCTCCCTCCGAGAGAGGCTGCCTCCAAGTGTGTTTGGAGCAGATCGGGGATTGCTGGGAAGGGAGCCCCTGCCAGATTTTCTCCTCGTAGACGCCAAGAGGACAGGGGAGAGCGGCCCGTCGGGATGCGGGGCCGGCAAAGCCCCCGAGAGGAGCTGCGGGAGCCGTGCCCCGGTGGGCACCGAGCGGCCCCGGCCCGGGCAGCGCAGGCAGCGGCGGGTGGTGCCCCGGGACACGGCTGGAGAGTGACATGGGGAACCAGGGGGATACGGAAAATACAGGGAAACCCCATCCCGAGCCCTCTTGGTTTCTGTTCCGACCATTCCCGGCCTATTTTCTCCGTGACAATAGCAGGGAGCCGGTGCTCCCCAGGCTCTGCTCCCTGCGGTTGCTCCGTCCGTGGGCACGCAGGCACATCCATCGACAGATAGGGATGTATAGGGACGTATGGATGTGCACAGCAGGCATAGCAGGCGAGCAGGGCGCGGAGCGGAGCGGCCACAGACGCCGTACGGGGCGCGCCGGGCCGAGCCGGGCCGAGCCGTGCCGGGCAGGGGAAGCTCCAGGTCCCTGCTCCCTCTGAGCAGCAGCTGTGGCCTTCCCCTCTCCACCCGAGAGCGAAGGGACACCCTCCGGGAGGGGATTTCAGCCTAGCGAATATTTCCCAGGGAAGAGGGGCGAGGGAAAAGGAGCGAGCGTTTTGGCCGCTTTTCCCTGCTCCCCGCTCCCCGTGCGTGCCGGTGAGGCTGGTTTTCACACGGGTGTAATTCCTCCCTCCCCGGCTGCCGAACTGCTCGATGCAATTTTCAAAGCAGCCCTGTGATTATCTCAGGATGTCTGAAAAAAAAAAAAAAAAAAAAAAAAAAGGAAAAAAAAAAAGGAAAAAAATAGTTGAAGTTGTTTTTTTTTTTTTTTTTTTTTTCCAGTTCAGATTCATTTTGCAGTCCCGGGGAAGTGTAAATACGCAGAGGCAGATCGCGTCTCTTCCTACGAGAAAGAAAAGTTTCTCTTTCTCTTTTCGGTGCTCAGGAGCCGAGATCCCATCGGGTTCAGCACCCCAAACACCCGCCGTGTTTAGGGCACTTTCTGAGCCTGGCTCCTTCCAACGCAGCCAGCCGTCTGGCGGTACCGCCGGCTCAGTGAGAGGTGCTGCAGAAAAGGGGCGAGGGGACTTGAAAAGTTGAACCTCGGGCTGTTCCCAAGGCACACGAGGGGGCAAATCCGCCTCAGCCCGGCGGGGCCGTGCCTTTCTACGCCCGGCGGCCGGGAGGAGAGCTTCTCCCCACCGTGCGAGAGGCGCACCGCGCTGCAAAATCCCTCAGAAACCTTGAGTTACGCCTTCCCTGCGAGCACCTCTCTCACTTCGTCCTTGCCATCGCATGCACGTGTGTCTGTGGTGTCCGTAGGTGCAGCCGCTCCGGGCCGGGGAGCACATTTATGTTTACACGGAAAGCGAACTTGTCCCCGCACCGAGTGCGCGCAGCGCGGCGCACACAAAGGGAAAGGCGTCCCTAAACAAAAGGCGTAAAAACCCGGCATCCTCGCCGGGTTTTGTCCCATCTATTTAGCCCGGTTTGCTGTCGTGTTAAAAATATCAGCTATCGGGGAGCGGGGAAGGCGCCCAGAGTTCAGCTCGCCCTTTACTGGAAAGAAGCGAGGACCTTCCCGGCACCGCTTCGACAGCGTTTTGGAGCCTGGTTTAATGCGGCGGAGTAACGGATTCTTTGTGGATAAAGTGGGAAGGAAAAAGAAAACAAAGTGCGTGAACGAAGGAAAGAAACGCTGGGCTGGTTTTAAGCCTCCCCCCGTCCCCTAGGTTCGACAGAAACATTAATTTACATTAGCAATTCTGCATCTTTAAGATAAATTACACAGCGGCGTAATAGATTTAAAGCACGCCAGATTTTTTATCATTAATTGTAAATGTGCAAAATACCTGCTGGTACTTCACTTTAGAAGAATGTAATTGGCAAAAATGGGAGGCTGATGAATAGATAATAGATCCTTAACTACCAATAAACAGTAAGCACCAGCCAAGAGTATTAGGATGTGATCATAATTATTCCGCGGCCCCAGCCAATGGGAGGAGGAGAACTCAGCCCTAAAATCATCCCCGGACCCAAAGGTAATCGCGAAAATCCGGCCAGGGCCGGGACCGGAGACTCGCTCCCCTGTCCCGTAGGGGAGCGCCCGGCGGGGCCCGGCTCGCACCATGCCGCTGCCCTGCGCTTTGTCTGCGGCCCCTCGCCGTGCGGGGGGGCACCGCTAACTTTGCAGGAGGAGGGCAGCCCGACCCCGCAGCGGCACACGACGCCTTCTCCGAGCGGGGCACCCCCCCGGGACGGCGGGGCTCCGTGCACACCGAGGTAACCCCCGGGGGGGGGCCGGCGGAGCCGCGCTGCTTTCCTCCTTCCCTCCCCTTCCCCGCACCCCGCGGAGAGATGCGGAGCCCCCCCAGCCCGCACCGCCCCCGTCCCCCTACCTCGGTCGCCCGCAGCCGGGGGCGCGCTGCGCTGCGCGGGGCTTGCGCGGGGTTTGCGCGGGGCTTGCGCGGGCAGGGCCGGGCGGGTGCCGCGCTCCCCCCGCGCCGCTCTGCGCGCTCCCGGCGCACTCCGATCCGCGGCTCCATCCCTCCCGATGGCGCTGCCCGGCGCTCGCCTCCCCTCTGACGCACTTTAAAGAGTCTCCCCCTTCAACCTCAAGGCGAGTAATAGCGACCAATCATCAAGCCATTTACCAGGCTTCAGAGGAAGCTGTTTATGTGATCCCAGCACTAATTAGGCTCATGAACTAACAAATCGTTTGCACAACTTGTGAAGGGGCCGATCACATCCATGGATTGTCTTTGGACTTAGGGAGGGAGGGGGGGGCGACCGCCTTTTCCTTGCAGGAGGGAAACTTCTCCCAGCAACTTTTTTTTTTTTTTTTTTTTTTCTTGTGTGTGTGTGTGTGTGCGTGCGTGTGTCTCCCTTTTGGGTACCGCTGGCTGCCGCTGCCTCCTTTCCTCCAGCCCCTGTCTATTTATGTGTGTATCTATCCCTCCTCAAGTCACTCCCTGCTGCAAACTTCCCCGGATCGCCTCCCGCGCACCAGAGAGCCAGGCAGAGATTCGCTCGGGGACTCTCGCCGCGGCAGCATGTTTCAGCCCGCACCCAAGCGGTGTTTCACCATCGAGTCGCTGGTGGCCAAAGACAGCCCCTTGCCCGCGTCTCGCTCCGAGGATCCTATCCGGCCGGCGGCGCTGAGCTATGCCAATTCCAGCCCGATGAACCCTTTTCTCAACGGCTTCCACTCCACCGGCAGGGGGGTCTACTCCAACCCGGACTTGGTCTTTGCAGAGGCCGTCTCGCACCCGCCGAACCCGGCCGTGCCGGTCCATCCCGTGCCCCCTCCCCACGCCCTGGCCGCCCACCCGCTGCCCGCCTCGCACTCCACGCACCCGCTCTTCGCCTCGCAGCAGAGGGACCCCTCCACCTTCTACCCCTGGCTAATACACCGCTACCGGTATCTGGGCCAGAGGTTCCAAGGTACGTGCAACTTTTCCTCTCCCCCCTTTTCCCACCTGCGGCCGGGCTTCCCCCGTCCATCCCCAGCCCTTCCCCGGCCCCTATCCATCCCCCGGCCCCCGGGAGCCGTCGGAGCCCGGCGGGTCGAGCTCGGCTGCGGGTTTGCTCTCGGTTTGGGTTCCCCTCGAGCAAGATCAGGGAACGGCCGGCCCCGGCTTCCCCGGGTTTTTGCTCCCCGAAAGAAGCGGGGCTGGAAAAGCCGCCTGGGTATTTTAGTTCAAACCTCCGCAGCGACCCCGAAAGCCGGGAGGGGTGCGCGGGTGGCGCTCCAGCAAGGACTGGGACGGAGCCCAAAGAAGGAGAAGGGGGAAAAAAATAAAAATAAAAGCCCAGCGCAGGAGAGAGCCGAGGATTTGGGGCTGCCGGGAGAGCCGGGACTGAGGTCCGGTGCAGGCAGGGAAAGCCTCCGGGCTGCCGAGTGATCGCTGCCCAGCTGAGGGAAAAGAACCAAACCCAATGGCGCCCAATCAATAAAATCCCCCTTCTTTAACCCTTTGCGACCGGCAGCGTCTTCTCCGAAGGGGGAGAAGATTTCCTCCCGTAATGGGTCCAGTCCCTGCTTCTTTCGTTAAACCAGCGAACAAACAAACAAACAAAAAAAAATCAGCTTCCTCTCGGAGAACTCCTTTTTTTTTTAATTATTATTTTTTTTTTCAAAATTTATTTGTTATTTCCCAACGAAAACAAACCACCTGCGAGCCCCCTTTTTTTTCCCTGGCCTTCCGCAGCCGCTGCAGCCGGGCTGGAAAAGGAGCCGCTCTCCCCGAAGCCAGGCGGACCGAGATACGAGCTGGATTATTACCCTCGCAGAATAAAATTACAGGTTTCGCTCACCAAATTATTTGTCACAGCCATCAGGCGATTGGGAAGGAGCGGGAGATGAAAGGCGGAAACGTCCCGGTGTTGAGCCACAGCCTGCTCCCAAACACACCCTCCTCCTGCTGCTGCTGCAACGATTTTTAAGGCACTTGCGGGGAGAGACCCTCGGTGGGTTTTCCACCTTGGATGGACCGATTTGAGGAGATGCAGGGGCCAGCCGGGAGAGCGACCCCCCACCCCCCCCAAAAAAATATATGTATATAAAATTTAAAAAAAAGGAAAAAAAATAAAAATCCCTGCTCCGCAGCAGGCCGGCTCCGGTGGGCACCCCGGGGCCTCCCCGAAGTTTGTCCCCCCCCCGGGACCAGGGGGGCGAAGGGGAGAAGGAGGCCCCGGAGGGGGAAGCGGGGCCCGGCGGCGGAGCGGAGCCGTGCTGGGCCGGGCCGGGCCGGGCCGGGCCGGGGCCGCGCTCGGAGCCTTGCCCTGCCTCCCAGGAAATAAATAAGCAAACAAACACAGAGAGATACGGTGGGTGAGAGAGAGCAGGGCAGCTGTAGGATGAAGCCGCAGACACCGCAGCCGGGCTCTGGCCAGTTCCTTTACTTTTTTTTTTTTTTTTTTTTTTTTTTTTTTTCCCTCGTGTGTTTTTAATAGTGCTGCCTGCCTCATGTTTACGATTTGATTTTCTCCCCATTCTCTCCTTTCCCTACTTATTGCTTGCACCTAGTTATCGAAATAATATTTTTTAAAGTCTCTTTCTGAATAAAAAAAGGGAAAAAGAGAGAGAAAGAGGGAAGAAGGGAGGGAGAAAGAAGAGGCAGAGCTCTCTGGCGGGTAATGGTGGGAGACCCAAATTCTTGCGCTAAAAACTCTTCTCGAGTGCTTTTGGGGAAGGTGTTTTGCTAATCCCCGTTTTGCCCTGCTGCCCAGGGAATGAAACCAGCCCGGAGAGCTTCCTATTGCACAACGCACTGGCCAGGAAACCCAAACGGATCCGTACAGCTTTCTCCCCATCCCAATTACTGAGACTGGAACATGCCTTTGAGAAGAACCATTATGTAGTAGGAGCAGAGAGAAAACAGCTGGCACACAGCCTCAGCCTCACGGAAACTCAGGTAAGGGGAAGCAGCTGCGGCCGGGGACGAAGCGAAAAAGCCGGGGGACGGGGGCGAAAACCCCGTGCAAAACCCCGTGAGGAGGTTTAGGCCTCCGCGAAGTGGGGGCGATGTGGTTCTCGTCCCCGTGTGGCTGCGTGTGATAAAAACTCGCTCGGTTTTGAGGGCCATCGCCTTCCTTGGGGTGGCCGCTGGAAGCCCCGAAGCTCGGGTGCCACCGCAGGGACCCCGGCGTGGGAAGGGAGCGGCGGGGATGGCGATCCGCTGATGGCAAATGCGAGCCCCCGCTCGGTTTTTTTGAGAGCCCGGTGTGCCCCTCGAAAATATTTACAAGTTAGGGAAAAAGCCCAGAAAACAAAAGGCGGAGGGGGAAGGAAAAACAAAACAAAACAAAACACCTCTTTGGATCCCGGGATGGAAATGCGTTTTTTTTGGATAGCTTTGCGCTTATTTCTAGCCCCGGGTCCGGCAGAGGCGAAACGAGGAACGAGCTGGGGAGGGTACGACGATTAAAAATAAAAGCGGAGAAATTACCGATGGCAATGAGCCCCCTTCCCACCCTCACCCCCCCCCCCCCCCGCCGCCTGGCCGCGGTCCAGGGCTCCAGCGGAGCCCGCTGCGCTCGGGGCTGGCCGGGGAGCGGGGGGCTCGGCGGGCACCCCCCGACGGCCCGGCCCCGACGGCTCGGCCCCGAGGCGAGGGCGCTTTCCACGGGGTTTTCTCGTCGCCGGAAGAGAGGCCGGGCTTTTGGGGGGGTTGTTGTTGTGGTGGTGGTGGTGCTGCTGGTGCCGCTGCCGGGCTTTTGTTTTGCGCCCTTCCAGGAGGATCGTGGAGAGAGGGCTCCAGATGGGGATTGTCTTCGCTACAGTATGGGGCACTGTACTTTAAAAAAAATAATAATAATACCCAGCCGCAGCCTAGTTCAAAGTTCCCAGTAAACAGAGCGTTCTCCGGGCGGATTAAGTTGTAACACTTTTTTTTTTTTTTTTTTTTAACTCCTTTTCGTGGGGGAAGCAATAAAGAGGTTGGAGCTTTTGTTTTAAAATGTCTCCCTAACAAAACAATAAAAAGGGATCGCCACTTTTATGAGGTTCTCCGAACAAGGGACCGGTCACAGGCTTATTTCCACTGGAAAGCTGTATTTAAGGTGGTCTTTGTGCTGCTTGATTCCGAAGCTGGTTGGGGTCTTTTGTCCGGATGTCAAACCCCCAGTCCCCTACAAATGAGCTCCCTTTTGGGAGATCAGCGTGCAGAAATGAACCGTCCTCCCCTTCAATTAGCAAACTAAAAGCAAATTAAACTCACCCCTTGTTCCCCGCTCAGCTTTTTAATGGGGGACTTTTGGAGAATATGAAAATGCAGCAGAGATGTGTGTCCGGCCGGGCAGGTCTCTGTTCTGAAGAGGCAGCGAAGCGGGTTAAACCAGCTTATTAAAATGCTCCAGTTCCCTTTTCCCCCCTCGCTGGGGCCTTTATCAGGCACTTTCAGACAGAACCAGAGTTTAAACTGCTTCGGGAAAAAAAAAAATGTTTACCTTTGGCCACTACGAGGAGTGTGGCCAGCCCTGGAGATAGCTCCCAGATCAATACTATCTGTAATTAAAGCACTGAAGTCAGCTGCCGGATGGTTAAGTCAGATTTATTCGGGGCTGAACAAATCCGGGGGGGCATTTAGGACGGCATTTAGGACAGGTTTCGTCGTCAGACGATCGCTCCTGGACGGCGAGCCCTGCGGAGGCGCTCGGGGCAGCGCCGGACGTTTTTAATTTAGGCCTTTTTTTTTTTTTTTTTTTGGTCTGGTTTGGTTTCATTTTATTCACTTCTCCAAGAGCAAGATCTCACCCTCACACCCCGTTTAGGGCCGAGCTTCTCGCTGGGCTCTGTGCGCATCGCTCCCGGTGGCCGCACCGCGCCGCGCCGTGCCCTACCGTGCTGGGCCGGGGGCTCCCGTTGCGGGGGACACCCCGCAACCGACCCGGTGTCCCCGGAGCATCCCTGGGCTCACTTTCCAGCCGCTGGAGCCCCGCAGCCCCCAGGGGGAGCGGTACAGGGGGGCGCCCCGCCGTCGTGGCGGGCGGTGCGGGGAGGCGGCCGGCGGCACTGCGCGCACTCCTGCGCGGAAACTGCGCGGCCCTGCGGGGGGTGTGGGGGCTGCTGCAGGTGTCTGGAGGTGCTCAGGTGCTCCCAGGGGTGCGGGGGTCCCCGGACCAGGGTAGAGGCCAGGTAGAGGGCGGCGGGCTAACGGGCGGTGCCTTTCGTCCCGCAGGTAAAAGTATGGTTTCAGAACAGGAGGACGAAGTTCAAGCGGCAAAAGTTGGAGGAGGAAGGTTCAGACTCACAACAGAAGAAAAAAGGGACTCATCACATTAACCGGTGGAGGATCGCCACCAAACAAGCCAGTCCAGAAGAAATCGACGTCACGTCGGACGATTAAAAAAAAAAAACCACGAACTGGCACTTTTGGACTTTTTCAAGCCAGCCACCCCACCGAGATAAAGTGTTAGAGGCTCACACACCCCGGCGTGGCGGTGCGGGGAAGGGACACCGGGATCTTCTTCATCAAATCGCCATCCCCGTCTGGGAGGGCAGCCGCGAGTGAGCGAGGGCGAGACCGCGAGAGGTGCAGGCTGGGGCACCGCTGGCACAACTCTGGCAAAGGGGATCTGTCAATCAGAGCCAAAACTCTCCGGGACGAGGTGATTGACAGGTATTCCGTTTCTCGCAGTCCACTTTTAAAAACGTAACGTCAAAAAAAAAAAATCGGAAAAAAAAATCTTAAAAAAAAAAAAAAAACGAAAAAAAAAAAAGAGAGAAAGAAATAGTACCACCTTGCAGGACGTTTTTTGCACTTCACAGTTTTTTTTCCGTCTTTAAAAGAAAAATTTCCATAAGCAGCCAAAACCCACACCTGTTTCAGAAACTTGAATTGCATGTGTAAAGCCGTCTGGGAAAAAAAAAAAAAAAAAAAAAAAAAAAAAAAAGGAAAAAAAAGAGGAAAAAATTTAAAAAAAAAAAAAACCCCGGTTCCTAAAGACAGAAATGAATTGTAATTTTTCTCCCTTTAAGACAGGTTCTGTGTGCTTTTTAATTTTATTTTACGAGAAATGTGCAGTCTGTAAACATTTTATGATAACTTCTGGCGTCAAAGTGTTTGTGAAAGCTAAATGAAGTAGCAGTAACAAAGCATAGAGTTCCTTCCCGATGGACAAACATGGGGAGGGGGAGGGGGGGGGCAGGGAGGGTCGGGGGGGCTGGGGCTGGTGATAACTTTTTCTGCCAAAAAAAAAAAAAAAAAAAATCAAATTAAATTACCCCCCCCTCTCCCTCCCCTCTCCAATTATATCCCCATCGTGAAAACGGCCGGTGATTATTTTTTACCACAACTAAAGCGCAAACCCTGCCACCAGGTTTGGCGGTGGGGACACCTCCCAGGCTGAGAGGATCCAGAGAAAAAGGACTTAAAATCGCGGATTGATTTTTTTTTTTTCCTAATGGCCATTGGGGCAATTTTCAAGCACTGACCTTATAACGTTCCGAGATCATAGAGCTACTAAAAAAAAAAAAGAAAAAAAGGAAAAAAAAAGTGACAAATGTTTCCTTCATGTCTTCTATACCAGAATGTAAATATTTTTGTGTTTTGTGTTTAATTTGTTAGAATTCTAACACGCTATATACTTCCAAGAAGTATGTCATTGTCAATATTTTGTCAATAAAGATTTATCAATATGCCCTACAATTTGGAGCCATCTATTTCCCCCCCTCCCCAGACTTTTTCTCGCTCCGGGCGCTGGAGCCGCGCAGCGCATTCCTGCGGCCACGGGCGCATCGCCTTCATGAAGCCGCTCGCTTGTAAACAGACCTCTAAAAATAAGCCGCAGAGCCCCACTCGCCGTAAATAAACACCTTGAAAAAAAAAAAAAAGACACAGAAAAACAAAGCCAGCCCCTTCCCCGCTCGGAACCCGAGCCGCGATGGGAGGCTGGTCCGCAGCAACAGCCCGGCAGAAAGGGAGAGTGCTGCTGCAGCAGGGGGTTTCCTTTGCAGAAATATGTATTTTATTTTGCGGGAAAGATTTTTTTTTTTTTTTTAATTTCCCTGCTCTTGTCTTTGACATCCCCTCCGCAGGTCGCTGCAGAGGCTGCGCCCCAGCCGCCCGTGTCCCCGCCGCTGCGGGAGCGATTCTGGGCTCTGCGGAAAACTCCAGCCTTAAAGACCTAGGGGGGAGAAAAAAAAGTAAAAAAAAAAAAAAAAAAAAAGTTGTTCTGGGTCCTTGAGGAAACTAGCTGGTTTTCTGGGGGTACACAGTTGTTTTTTCATGCTTCATTTGCTCCTTAGCCTGATAGACTGCATTAATCAGTTTTATTTCCATTGATAGAGAAACCTCGTCTGCTCTGTTCGAGCTACAAAGAATCCTGCAAGCTTTTGTGAAAGTGCAAATCAGTTTAGGCAATTATCATACCAGGAATATGAAGGGGAAAGAGGAGGCATTGCCCAGTGGTCTCCTTTAATCTCTTAATCCGTGGATCCAGGGGGGCTAGTTGGACATAATTTAGGACAATCTGACTACCCTTTACACTGTGATAAGGCGAAGTTACAATGCATCGCGAAAATACGAGCTTTGTTAAACATCCTGCCTTGAAAAGTTAAGATTAGACATTCCGCGCACGTGTTGGCTCTATCGGGTACTATGCAAATTTTTATTTAAAAAAAAAAAATCCGATTTTATTATTTTTTTTAACCATCGCTCCCTATACAATCCCGGTGACTTTCCATTCACCGGCGCTCCAAACACGAGAGAGGCCCAGGCAGGGCTCGGACGCATGTCGCAATGCGGGTCCCTTCCATTTCAATCCGGGCTAATTATTTCGTGGAGCTATTCCCAAGGTAAACTGCTCCCGTCGCCTTCCCCCCTTCCCGAAGAGCTGACGGTGCAGGTCGGGCAGCGAAGCAGGGCGCACATTTCCCCTCGCTCACCTCGCCCAAGTTAGCCTGCGCTCCACTTCAAACCCATGCAAATGGGCAAACATTAAACGGGTCGCGGCTGAACAGCAGACTCGGGCCTTCCTAGAAATTGTTTCCCATCTTGATAAAAGGCTTATTTCTGCAGGAACCATATACTTTTTCCCCTCCTTAAAAAAAAAAAAAAAAAAAAGTGAGGAGAGAAGAGGGAGAGAGGGAAAAAAATTAAGCGTCCTATGTAGCGTAACAGCAATAAAATCTTCAGAGAATGCCATTAGCTTTGAAAAAAAACCCTAAAAGCTTTATTACAAACCAAGCTTTGAAAATAGGGGGGATTAGGAGTCTGAAAGGGTCCCACAATGGTTAGAAGAAAAGGTTTCATGCTAATGAGGTTAATGCCCTTTGTATCTCAGGACTCCACAACTTCATTACTCCCTATCTCCGGCTGCACCAAGCGGCTCAGAACACTGCAATCCACTCCAGCTCTCCCCTGCCTTGCCTAGAGAAGGATTTGATAGCAGCTCTGTTCAAACTAGATAATTATATCTTTTCAAGTCGGAATTAAGATAAAGAAAGTGAAGCAAAGGCGGCTAGCCTTGATCCACTGCAAACAAATTTGGCGCACTTTCTAGTCTCTCTCCCCCTGCCTCAATAGGCAGGACAGTCAGCTTATTAGACCCTCATTTGCTTTATTAATTCATCTATTTAAAGTGGCAGGATTAGAGAGAGGGAGAGAGAGGGAGAAGACTAATGCGGGACAGTGGATGCCAGGCAACGTGGAAATATAAATATTGGCGAGATGCTATCCGAGCGGTGTTTAAAAATACATTTTATATTAAATAACTGCGCGGGGTGGGGGAGGGAGGGTACGTTTCGGGTGGCGAATTGCAGGCTCGGGCGGATTTTTGCCGCTTTTTCGAATGCGATTTTGGGTGCCTGCTCGCAGCCCCCGGACGGACAGATGGACGGACGGACGGGAGGAGCCGGGAGGTGCAGGGGGCTCTACCCTTGGAGCCCCCAGCCCCGGCCCCGCTGCGCTCCCCCCCCCCCCCGCTCGGGATGCGCGGTGCGGAGTCGGGGGCTGCGGGGCGAGGGGCTGGCGAGTGGGTGCGTGGCGGAACCGCTGCTTGCCCCGCGGTCTCCCCCCGGCTTCTGCTCTTGTTTTAGGTTAAAAGTGTCCCCCTCCCCTCCCCGTCCCTTCCCCAGACGTGTCACCGCGGAGCAGCGGCCGCAAAGCGGTGCGGTGAAATGGGGTGGGATGGGGTGGGGTGGGTGGAGGTCCCGGTTGCGGGCCCCCTCCCCAAACCCCGTCCCCACCGCCTCCTCCCGCCCCTCCCCTTGCAGATGGCGAGGTGGGGAGGGTCAGATCCTGACCTCGACGCTTCCCAGCTTTGCTTCGCACTCGGGATCTTGCCCCTCTCGCCTTGGGGTTTTTAACCCTTTCCCTCGAACAAAGCCGGCGGCTCCCGGCCCCCACGACCAACCCTCCTCTCCCGGCTCGCCCCCCCGCACCCCACTCCTGTCCCCCGAGCCGCTCTGGGGGCGAGGGCAGGTCCCTTCGGAGCCTTCTCTTCGGGGCGTTTCGCCACGCTGTTTTCCTTTTACCTCCCCCCTTTGATGGATCGCGCCGTTACCTCGCAGGGCTTGGCGGAAATTAGCAGTTCCCCTTAATTAGCGAACGGCCTATCTGCCCGGCTGGTAGGAAATAGGCGAAGTCAGGGCAGCGTTCCCCGATAAGGAGCATCTCCCGGCCCCTGCCTCCTTAGCCAGCAGCCCTCCTTCCCTGCTCGGTGCTCCTGCAGCTCCCATTTACTCCTGCCAAGGGCTGCAGGTGGGAATTTAGGGCACCCCCTGGCCCCCAGCCTCAACCCATCCCTTCTTCTGGCGGGGCAGCTGGCTTAGTCGGGGAGCCCAGGCCGTGGTCCTCCTCTGGAAAGAGAATGGGCCATTAATCGCCAGCCCCCGCTGGCTTTTAATCACCTTGCTGCAATTAGCGCCTGTTGCGGGAGCCCCGGGGATGGAGAGCGGGGGGCTGCGGGTGAGCCCTCCGCTTTCCTGCCCCTCGCTGTCCCCGGGCCGGCCACACGGCATGGCACGGCACGGCACGGCATGGCATGGCACGGCTCGGCTCTGCTCCCAGCTCTGCCCCGCGCCCCCCGAGCTCTCCCGGCTTTATAGGGGCGCTGGGCACCGCAAGCGGCGGGGCTGACGTCGGGCAGAACTCGATCCGGCCCGCTTCGCTCCTGCTCCCGAAACTGAGCCTTGAAATGAGAGAACAGCCTCTACACAATTCCCATGGCCTTGACATAAGGTACAGCGATAAATATACACCACTAATGAGCAATTACCATATAATCACCTTCCAATTAGCTCGCATAATGATGAATTAAACATTCTAGCCTGCTGGATTAGGTTTCTTACTTTGTATATTATTTACGAAGGCTAGCTTCTGCTGAGCACCAAATATCAAATTAGATAGGGAATTTTCAGATGGGGGTAATTACGCATTCACTGCATGCCCGGAGTTTTTGTCACCGGCTAAGTAAAGTGTATTGGAAGGTAGTGTCCATCCTTTTATGTCCTTCCCCTTTGATGTCTTAAAACAAAGTCCACGCTTTTCCACCAATGCTCTGCACGTCGCCCCCAGGATTAATCCTTCTTCCTTCCCTAAGGGGGGACCGAGAGAAAGACGGGCTGATTTGGTCCCTGGGACAGTTAAATAACGAGGAGCTGTCGCTGGGGACAGCCGGGGGGCTCTCAGGCACCCAGTCCCCCGGCCCCAGGGCTGCAGCGCGGTGGGAGGCTGCAGGCAGCCCCCTCCCCTGTTGGGAGGACAGGGAGAGAAAAGCTCCGGCCCCCGCTTCTCCAGGACCCCCCCCCCGCGATGCTCCGCACACGCCGGGATCTGATGTCACCCTCGGTCTTTGTCACCCTGGGGATCCCAAACCAGCGAGTGTCTGGGAGTGAGGGTGGCCGGGGAAGGGCTCCTGTCCCCGGGGAGCCGCTCTGGGGATGGGGGCGATGCTCCCTGCGGGGGGGGGGTGAGAGGGGACGATGCCTCCCCGCAGAAGGAGAGAAGGTCTCGAAGGCAGAGGTCAGGAGCTCGGTGTCAGCCGGGGGAGGGATGGGGGGCGGCAGGGAGGAGCCCGGACCCTTCATCTTTTCCTAATTTGTGCCCGAGCACAGCGCGCATCTGGCAGGGAACCGCGGTGCCGACCCAAAACGTCCCTAAACGCCCTTTCGGGGGTTGTGAGGGAACCCGTCCCTCTATCCCCGACTCCTGTTGCCCGGAGATAGCGGGACTCCGTCCCTGGAGAGCAAAGAGCAGGGTGGGTGCCCCTCCGTCCCCTCTCCGCACCCCCGGCCGGCACAGCACCCACACCCCCCGGGGAGGCTCAGCCATCCCCGAGAGATCGGCGGTGCTGGGTTTCACCCGCTTTTTTAATTTATGTTTTTGGCCATATAATAGTGTTAAAGAAAAAAAAAAAAACGCAGGAAGAATTCAAAACAATTTCAGTTCTGACTGCGAGCGTTGACTGAATGAGTGCTGGTGACCTGGCCCCAAACAAACTATTTAGATAAGATGCGGAAACTCAGCTGTCAAGTCCCGAGCGTCTGGAAAGAGCAGCTGAGCCCAGCCTCCGAGTAGTGAGAAGGTCCTGAATTCCCTTGTTTTTGTGGCTTTCATTCATAGCTTTATCGGTAATTGAACAACCTTTTTGTGGTTTTGCTGGCTTCGCAGAGTGCGTGGAGTCCCGACTGCGCTAAGGCCGGGCAGGGGGATACAGCCACGGCTGTTATTTTATTTTTCGAGCAGCAAGTTGGTATCAGAGGCAGGGAAGAAACTGCATTCTTGTGGGTTGCGAGAGAGATATTCCCAGATAAACTCTTCTCTGATCTCGTTTATAATCCACACGATCACGGTTATTTTATTTGGCATATGTAAGCTCGAGATGTTTGCTATGACGGGATATTTAGGACCCAAATATGATTATAAAAGCCTTTTCCAGAGTGTTATCTCCTGTATCGCCCACCTTGTCCCGGCAAAGCCGCTGCCTTTTTGCAGAGGTCTTTAAGCCCGACCCGTGCCTGCTTTACGTGGGCTGTCAGACTTTGTTCCTCGGAGCTACGAAAAAAAAAAGAACGAAAGAGGAAGACGGGATTTGGAAGAGTAACGGCTGCTCAAATAACACTTGAAAGGGTCTTTTCATAAGAATAACGTTATTTTACTTTAATTCCTGGGGAATGCAAAATAAGAAGCCAGATCTAAGAAATAGCACTGGCTAAAATCAGAAAGAGAGAGAGAGAGAGAGAGAGAGAAAGAAAGAAAGACTGAAAGAGAGAGAGAAAGGAAAGAAAAGGATAGAAAGAAAGAAAGAAAGAAAGAAAGAAAGAAAGAAAGAAAGAAAGAAAGAAAGAAAGAAAGAAGGAAAGAAAGAGGAAGAAAAAGAAAGAGAAAAAGAGAGAAAGAGAGGAATAGAAAAAGAGAGGAATAAAGAAAGAGAAAGGAGAAAAGAACAGACTGAAAGGACAGACAAAAGGAAAGAAAGACAGACAGAAAGAGAGAAAAAGAAAGGAAAAAAGAAGAAAGATAAAGAAAAAAGAAAGAAAGAAAAGGAAAGCAAAAGAAGGAAAGGGAAGGGAAGGAAGGGAAGCAGTGTGAGAGCAGAGCCCGTCTCGCAGCGTGGCACTTGATGAAGATGTCACCCAGAAGTGTCACAGGGAGTACAGGGAAGGGTCGCGAGTTCAGCCGCGGACCGGCTGGGAGATTCACGCCAATTTGCCTTCGGCAGAGTCAAGGGCTTTCGGAAATCCGCTTTCTTCCCACCATTGTGGCGAAGTCCCGAAAGGTTTTGGGGTCGGGCTTTTTTTACCGCGTGTCTCGGGCAAGATGCGAGCGACCCCGGCGATCCCCTGCGAGGCGGCGGGGCCGTTCCGCCCGCGCAGCACCGAGCACCGAGGGGACCGGGGATGTTTTGGGATCCGGGGGGGCTGCCCGACCTCCCCTGTGCCGGGTCCCCCCTCCACAACCCCGGTCCCCCGCTGAGGGACCCGGGGCAGGATGGAGATGCGACAATGGGATGCTGGAGCCGAGCCTTCACCTTGGTCACTGCCGGTTTTCAGCGCTGCCCTCCTGGGATCCCCCCCTCCCAGGAAGGAGGTGTCGCGGTCACCGGCTCCGCCGTGTCCCCGTGTCCCTGTCCCTGCCCCAGCCGGTCCCTGCGCGCTCCCCGTGGGATGCGCGCAGCGCTGCGGGACCTGCGACACCGCCCCCGTGTCCCCATCCACGGAACGGGGCCGCTTCGTCTTTTTGGGGCACCAGGCAGAAATTCAGGCAGCTTCCCTCTCCTGTCCGCGATTTAATGAGCAAGGAGTAACAGGCAACGTTTACACCGGTTTAATTAAGAAGGGCTCTTGTACCTTCAGGGGGATCGCATCATTTAACATGAAATATTCATACAGGAGGTTTCCCGAGCCGTTCCGTTTAATCATGCCTACTGCAAACGAAGGGCTCTGCCTTTATGCATGTATGCCATTTGATGTGGATGTCCCCGCTTTTCCATCTGCACACGGCCGGAAGGTAGCAGCTCCCTCCCTGCCGGCCCCCCCTTCTGCCAGACTCCCCCTTTTCCTCCCCTTCCCTTCTCTCCTTGTCCTATTCCGTCCCCCTCCATCCCTTCCCTTCCCTTCCCGTCCCGTCCCGTCCCGTCCCGTCCCGTCCCGTCCCGCCGGAGCTGTCCGCAGCCTCCTGCAGAAGGTGGGAGTGAGGCCGGCCTCCCTGCTCAGCCTCCCCGCTCAGCCTCCCTTCTCCGGCTTGCTCTCCCCCCTCGCCCTCCACCGAGATGTTTCGCATTGGGCTGGGCAAATGACTGCAATTATATATTCCTATAAAAAATAAAGGGGGTGGGGGGAGGGAGGTGTCACAAAACAAAACACACAGGAGGAAAAGAATGTGGTGTCACCTAATTTAAAGCAGTTCAAGTGGAAGGGCTGTCAATTCTTTAAGTAAATGATGCTGTGTTGATTCAGATGTTTCTCGCCATAATTGCTGGCTGAAGGGGAAGAGCAGCAGCTTGAAGCCGATGCAGAGGGAGGCTCAGGGCCTTGCCAGCCTCTCCCCTGCCTCCCTGGCTGGGCACCAGGTGGTTGGGGTTGTGCTGTCCAGGTGAGGAGGCAGGGACAAGGACATTTGTCTGGGAGACGATGAGTCACAGTGTGCATGGGCAGGTTTAGCCAGCAATCTTGTGTTTTTGGGGGGCAGTGCATGCAAATGGTGCCACAGGACCATAGTGCAATGAGTGGTGAGTGTGGCAGGGGTTCCCAGCCCCAGGCCAGTGACCTGGGAGTCTGCTGTCACCAGCACTCAGCTGGGAGGGGAGAGGAGAAGCAAAAGTACAGAGCAGAGAAAAAAAAAAAAAAGTCTTTGGTTTATCTCAGAGTTGGTGGGGCTGCGAAGCTCCAGGATGGGGGAAGCCAGTTGCCCTGCAGCCAGGCTGTGACCCCATTTGCTGAGTGCAGTGTATAGCCTGTGGTTTAACGTGTTCTCCCAGTTTTTTTGGAGCACTGTCTCCCCTTCTTTCATTTGGCTCACGTCAGGTTTGGCACCAGCCCACTGGAAAGAAGAACCAGAGGGGCTCTGCAGAGCAGCGAGCGCTGTTCAGCATCTCTGCCTCTGCACGTCCCTGCCAGAAAACGTCTGTGTGATCGGAAAGTTCTGGAGGTATACGTAGGCCTTCACCCCTCCGCTGCCTCCAGAAACTTGGCTAGCACAAACCTCCCTCCTTCATTCATAACAATGTGCCGAGGGAGCTCCCGTCCTGCTCGCACAGGCGGGAATGTTTGGGTGGGAGCCTCGGTGCAGCGCCCGCAGCCTGCGCCAAGCACCCCGGTGCTGAGGTCCACACAGGGAACTCAAACAGGCTGAGACCAACTGTTTAAAAACAACTCCTTCACAAGGTTACTTTGCATCTGAAGGAAGAGATAGGCCCCTGCATAGCTGAAAGGAAAACACTAAATGATTTTTAACAGGTGACTTGGAATCGCCAGTGTTTTGAAGAGCTCAGGGCAGAAATCACGGCTTGTCCCCAGATTAAAATTGTTTTACAGAAAGTGGAAATCAGATGGGACCCACAGAACTACCACCACCCTGGTGTATTTTTGTCAGCACCAAGCGGAAGACATAAAGTGTGTTTTAGTTTGCTTTATTTTATTGCAGCATTTCATACTTCCTTTTTATTTTATTATTATTATTATTTTTTAAAAACTGAAGGAATTACTGGGAAACTGATAAAAATGATCTCGTGTTCTTACTACAACCATATGGCCCAGGCCAGTGTCCCTTACTGAACAGAAACAGTCACCATTTCTGAAATGGTTGCTGGGTCACTCACAAGGAGACACTTTTTTTTTTTTTTTTTAATTAAGTAATTAATTACTTTATTTATTTTTTTAATTATCCACAGATATTTCAAGCAGGTAAGTTTAAGGCATTTTGTTGCTGATGCGCTATTCCATCTCGCACATGCACACAGAGAAGAGCTGCTCAGAACACCCTTGGATTCGAGTCCAAATCAATGAATAAATTACACAGATGGGTTTCATTGCTTCTATATTTGCTACATATAACAAATCAGCAAAAATGTTCAGCTCATTAGCTGGGACAATACAATGTTGGAAGGGTCAAATAAGAGCAAGAAAGAACTGCTCATCTTTTCCTGTGATGTGACTGGTGCTTGGCTGAACAACTGTGGTTCATATGAGACCTCTCTCTTAATATAACATACTTCTGCATATTTTGCGAGAAAGCCTGAAACATTAATACATGTCAGAATTAAAATAACTCTCTTAAAAAGGCTAAATTACATGTTTTGGAAAGTTCCAGCTATGTTCACCTCATGACGTTGTTTTGATGCAGAAGAACTGTCTTTTTTACAAGAAATAGCTTCAACCCAGTAGCAGCTAAATCGTTCCAGTGGATATATGTAGCATATCTGGGTTATATGCTACAGACCAGCAAATCTACATGCTCTTAAATAATGGTTTTACATGCTGTCTCACACATGCAGATAAGCAAATTGTGACAGAGCTGTGAAAGAGCTGTGCACATGCTTATGGTCCTTGCTCTGCACTGGCACATTTTCTTAGATTTTTAGGGTGACGCAAAATACCACCTTGTCTTTTCCTGCCTCTCCATTGTCACCGTGAATTATTAATTCATGATAAGATTGCTGTTCTGAACAGAGTCATTGGGCCAAACAGTGGGAACCCTTCCAGTTCTGGCCCAGGGATGAGGAGTGATGGAAAGGCACTGAGTGAGCTTTGCTTGAAAAAGAATGGATGCAGAAATTTGTGCAAAATTTGTGTCTGTCATGCTGAGACATGCTATTGCTATTGCTATTGCTATTGCTGTTACTGTTACTGTTACTGTTACTGTTACTGTTACTGTTACTATTATTATTTATTTCAATAAGGAGGATTTACACATCATGATAAATGAGGCTGCCTTTGGTGTGTGCCTGGTGTCAGAAGCCCTGACATTCACTGCTGGGATGCCTTGCAGGTGACCATGTAGTGGGATCCAACCAGCCAGCAGCACAGCAGGCATGCCACTGCCAAGTGAGGTGCTCAGTGTCCGTGTGTGCCTTCCTGCTTCTATGATCCTATGGTATTTGACTCTAGATTACTTTATATTTTTGTGCAGCTGACTTATACAGGCTCTGTGATCCATACATGGCCCAGAAAATCGTCTGAATGTCGCGAGGACCGTTAACAATTACGCATCTCTTGGACCATGCCTATTTAAGGAGAACCTCTCCCAGAGATACGGACCCACTGCTGGTTTGTGCTGCACCCCAGTGAACACTGGTGTGGCTCCTTTGTTTCTCACTACGTGACCATTCGTAATGCCTGCCACAGTCTCAGGGACACACGCTCTCTCACACACGTTGCTTTCAAAGAGCACAGAGCCTGCTATTAAACTTATTTCCTCAGCACATGTAAAACTCCTTTCAGAACATGAACTTTCTGATCTTTTTTTTTTTTTTTTAAGTCTAAATTTGAGTGAGATGCAAGTGGCAAATTGGCAGACTATAATTAAAATGACTTTTTTTTTTTTTTTTTTTTTTTTTTTCCCAACTGTGCATAATGGGAATGCCAAGGGTCTTCCTTGGGAACCTGAGTCACAGCTCAATCAAGAAAAGGGGAACAATTTTCCCCAGGTTTTGGATCACTGCGGAATATCTCAAGGATACCTGAAGCTGTCCCTGTGTGTGCAGGTGTTTTCAAGCTAGTCTGGCAAAACAGAAGGACAAACCTTGTTCCTCTGTATTTGTACAGCACCTAGCACAGCAAAGTCCTGGCCAGTGTCTGAAGCTGCCAGGGACTTCTGCGGCACAACTAACAAGTACATAATGCATCTGTTAGAGAGCTCGCAAACCTTTCATGTTATTTATGTACTAATCTGAACAGTGTGGGCCAGATTTTCATCTTAGTTATTCTGGAGTAAATGAGATACGGGCTTGGCCTTACATCCATAAGATCTATAGTCAATCAGTGTTTCTAATGTGCTCATCATGGAAATATCTTGGCATTGTGCGGCTGGCCCACTTCAGTGTGACTAGAATAGCAAAGCATTATATTAAGCAAACAGAACAGTTTGATTTATAGATTTGTGGTAAGAATAGTTCAGTTTTCCAGGGTGTTCAATTTAATTAACATTCTCTAGGGAAAAAACTGCTATTGTTTCCCTAACCACATGCCTTCCAATACAAAATAAACTCTTGCTGGTGTGTATGTGCTGCTTAATTATCCTAAATGGTTCCTTTTGAAAGTTGTCTATTGACCTGCTTCTACACTTCACAAGTGGAGCATATCCTATTCACTCAAGAGTGTGTGTCTACCTGCACTTAGCAAGAAAGAGATACCAGATGAATTTTAACACCGCTAAAACAAGAATGCAACCTGCTGCATGCAGCACTGCCAAGTAGCATGCGTGAACAGGGCTGCAAGAAGAACTTATAAAGCTGAGTAAATTGCAGCAGTACCCGCAAGCCCTAATGCCAGCCAGTGCTAGATGTGTGCAGATGTTGGGAGAAGGCTACGGGGTTGTGTCTGGATGCTGCTACGGGGCAAAGCACTAGAGCCAGGGGCGAGTGCATCCACTTAGCCCATGAGAGGCCGAATCCTGCTGCTGGCACTCACCCAGAGCAGCTCTGTGGTTTTGAAGTGCTGGAGCTCAGGGGAGCAAGCTACAGCAGCAGCTGGCCCTAGGCAGCCAGACCTTGATGCCGGCACAGAGCCTGACCCACTCTCTCCGTCTTCCAGGCCTCTAGCTGCTTTCGGAGATGGGGTGAAAGGAGATGGTGGAGCTGCCTTGCCTCCATTTATTCCAGCGCTTAAGTGGAAACAGAACTGGGCCCAGTGAGCGCTGCAGTGTGGGATGACAGGAGGGTGAGCTCTTTCGTGTAGTTGAGTCAGTAGTGAGAGCTGGCTGTAGCCGGCTCTGACTGAACACAATAAACAATTCCACTTGCAACATGCTGTACTATTTAAGGCCTCATAGATGCCAGTGGGAGTTTTGCCTGAATAGCAGGCAAATAACAGGTCCTTATTTTCTATCGTCTCCCTCAGACATATCGCAGCCCCACATGTGCGGCAGAGCCAGATAGCGGGACGGCAGCGAGGCGAAGGAGTGGGAGGGCAGGCCGGCGAGCAGGCCGCGGTGAGCGGAGCCGTGCCAGGGCTGCCTGGCTGGGCCCCGCTGCGCCGCAGCAGCACGAAGATGCTCGGCAGTGGTGTAGGGCAATGCGTGGGCTGGGGAACCTACGCAAGGAGGCCCTGGAAATTGCTGGATTAGCTCTGAGAAGTGCACGACGTGTCGCAGCGGTTCCCTTCGCATTTAGCCTCAATTCGTCTCTTCCGCCGTCGTGCCATTATTTTTTTTTCCTTTGCTTTCTGATGACACTGTCCCATTTATTTTTTTCCTTTTGTGTAAAAAAAAAATCCATCTGAATTCTAGGGAAAGATTAGAAATATTTTTCTCTGCTGTGCAATGTGCAAGTAATTTGTTGAATGGTCTCGGAAGATGAGCTGTGCCGCTCTCCCCTACAGTACTGTTGACTGAAATATAAAGCAACAGGTTAAAATATATTCATATGCTCATTTGTAAGATATTAAAAAGTGAAACCTGTCAAAACAACCAGAAGATTTCTTCCAAATATTATTGTATATATTTTTCATAAATGCAGAGACGATTTTTCTGAGTAACATATTTTAAACACATCTAAATTATATTAAGAGTCAAGGCCCAATTTGGTAACAAGCTGTGAGACATCAAGGGTTCTTTTAATGAAGAATTCACGCTGGAAAAATGTATGTCACAAGACATATGAATAGATGTCTCCATGATTACTAACCCTTTGCTCCCCGTGCACTGATTTATGGTAAAATTCAAATCCACCAAAAATGATTCAGATGAGGTCCTTGCCTCCAAATAGCCACTTGGGTCTCTTCTCTAGTATTCAGCTCTCAGAAACAAAGCGGCATCAGCAAAGATGCCTGAGGTTTGATTTGAATTTTGCTCTAGTTGACTGATACTATTTATACCCCGGGCTAATCAGAACCAGGGCTGTTTCATCATACTAAATGTCAGGAAAAATATATCATGCGCATCAAGGGAGAAATCTTGGCCCCACTGAAGTCAATGGCAAAACTCCCATTGATTTCATTGGGGCCAGGATTTCACCCTGAATAAAAACTCATGTTTTAGACACAGTTTAAATGGCAATGGGTTTATCTGTGAATGTTTTTAAGAATTGTTTCGGGGAAAGCTATATTGCTGAAACACAATTATGTATTTATTTAGCCTTTACAGAGCAATTGATGCTTTCATGAACAGTGCAAAAGCATTTAAGTGGACAACCACAAAGCGGAATACGTAAGATATGGAATTGGGCAACTTTTAGACGACATAACTGAATGCGATTCAATGTCTTCAAACACAATTTCGCTAATAAGCTCCTGGGATTGCATCTGGATGATCCAAATGAGACTATTTTTCCCGCTGAGTGACGTAGTATCTCACCAGGACTCCAGTGCAACGGATGTAAGATGTTTGGGTTGACGAGCCCATTGGACATGAGGAGGAGCTTGCAGTTCTCTCGCTGCCTTGCTCCCACGCTAACTGAACGCAGCCTCCCAGGCCTGCCAGTGCTCACCAGGCTTCAGCTGCCTGGAGAAGACCTGCTGTTGGTACGGGAGGTGGACAGCGTGTTGCTGCACACTTTGAACATCCTCAGAAAGGTTTGGGGAAGCCCTCAGTTCCAGCCTAATTTATTTATTTACTTACTTTTATCAAGGGTTTCTTGTCTTTCCTAGTTATCATCGCAAATAAACAAGGTGTTGTAACTTATCAGCTTCTGTACTTGCAGAAGTCACGTTCTGCTGTGACAGTTCACAAGCAGAAAAATAGGCTTGTTTTCACTGGATAATTAGTTCACAGTGCACATTTCTTCAGCAGGGTAGTTAGTGCTTTGGAAAGTATCATGGAATCAAGAAACTAGCTTTGCATTTCAGTCAGCAGAATAGCTGCTGAAAAAACAACAATGTGAACAACACTCAGCGACTGGAAAGTACCATTTTCCCCTTCAAAGCTCTTTGAAAAGATATGCTGCAGTAAATGAATCTCGCTTCTTTTAAATGAAATCATAAATCTTATGTCCAGAATGTTTCCTTATTTTTTACCAGATCTAATCAAACTGATTAATTTTTCACAGTTTTCCCTGAAAACCACACTGTGGCATCGCTTCAGCACTAACTGCCTATTTTGCACAGACACCATCCGTTCCTGAAATACTTAGGTTTCCTGTGAATTTACAGTGGGTCCCTTCCAAGTATTCACTAAGCCTGATCTTGTTTAAATTATGTGAATGGACAAAATTATAGCCTTTGATGCTATGCTGCGAAAACATTTAATCTATTTTGTTTTTAGCTTTCCTTTGACTGGTACAAAAAAACAAAGCATGGGAAAAAAGGCAAATCATGACTTATGGGTGAGTGGCTAGTCACATTTGGAGCTAATTTGTTTTCCAAACATTTGTACTTCCTAAGAAACAGTTTCTCTAAAAGAATAGCTCCTGGAAGTGGGTACAGTACTGGTCAGAGAGGAGGAAAACATGACATTCGATGTAGTCACCCCGATTAAGGTCCTGTCCAATTAGGTTTAACAAGACAGGGTTAGAGAACCATCCTAAAATATACCGAGGAGAGGAAAATATTAAAGAACAAAGAAGCCTCTGGTCTCAAAGGACTGGGGAAAAGAATTTCAAACCATCTTGACGAATCAGTGTAACCACAGCTTGATGGAGGGACAAAAATGGAACAGTTCTGGCTCTGAGGATTGGTGTTGAGATTAAGCAAGCAAACAAAAAAATAAATCCTTTTACTTTTAGACCACTAACCTGACTTCACGAACCAATTAGTCATGATCATCTGGTAGTTTTTGAGCATGTCCTCTCTGGAACGAACTGGTGGTCTCAATACTGGTTTCAGGAGGCATCTGACAGTATTCTAACAAAATAACAGTTTTCTGCTTGGTTTTAGTGCTGGCCATTTCTGTAGGAAGGCCAAGGACTGTTTGAGCAAGCAATTAATAACAACCAGAAATAAAAACAATGGCTAATGTTATTTATTATTATTAATTCATAAGAGGAAATTATACAACTGTATGAGGATGGCAGCAATTACACAGCCAAAGGGGATTCCTGTAAAGCAAGGCTGAGATGTGAGATGCAAGCTGTGGCTGGATTAGGAAAGCATCTGTGACTGCTGCTATCTTGGCTAACAGAGCACGGATTGAACCGGGGTTTTCAGCCCTCTAGAGCTAAAAGCACCAGTCGAACAAGCCAAAAGAGTCCTACCTTTGTAGCCAGGGGCTATGTCAATTCGGACCCCTGTGGAGAGGCAGTGTGGTGGGCAGGACCTGTGGCACACATTTGCCTATGGGTGACATGCATCCTTCTGGCTTGCCTACAACAGCTCAAATCCCCTTTGCATGATGACTCCTCCACAGAATGACACACGAGCTATTAAACTGGTGTCTTTCCCAGGTGAAAACATGAGCTTTGCTGAGGCTGAGCAAACACCATGTAGCCACATCTCTCCTCTGCACTGACCTGGGCAGGGGCTGATAACACACACCCAACTGTGAGCTGCCTTTGCACAAGGGCTGCCTTTGCTTCTCTGTCTTCTCTGGATGAGAGAAGAGAGCTGTCAGAAAGTCCATTGGTCCTTACTCCCTCATGATCACTTCACCGATGTTTAAAGAGAGGATTTTCACCAAATCCACAGTAAGGGTTGGAACATAACACTTCATCATTCCTGTGTTGGCCCTAAGGTGGTAATTTAAATGAGTTTTGCATTCTGTGTTGATTTATGGTGGCTAAATTAATGTAATAAAACTTCCCAGGCCCTTTTCATGTGTATTATTGATAAAAACACTCACTAAAAGAAATGTGAAAATCCATCTTTGTGAGCTTTAATACTTGATGGTGGCATCTGTTTTTCATTTAACAGGATGACTGAAATGAATGTAACTACAAAAAACTCAAACAGCCAAATGTGTACATATCATTGTGCAAAAACGGTCATTTCATCACTCACTGATAATCAGCCCTGATTTATTTGAAGAGAATTTTAGGGTCTGCCTTCCCTTCTCACTCTGGACTTGAGTTCAGTGGGAGTTTTCCTCAGGCAGGGTCTTCAAGGTCTGACCCAGATGTATCCATCTGCAACAATGCCCACTGGAAAGGGCTTTGTACATTGTAGTGGCAGAGTTAATCAGAAGTACAGCTAAAGACTTGAAGTTTCCATTCAGTCACAACTTTCTGTGATTTGCGTTACCTCTAGGACATTTAGTAAAGGAGAAGAAATAGTTTTTGAACCCTCTTATGACAAAATGGCCCATTTGTAGAATGACAACATTTAGATACAGAAAAAAACCCTGCCAATTAGCACACATCACGTGTACAGATTGCATAAAAGATTAAAGAGTGAAGGTATCTGCAAAGAGGAGCATGTGCAGTGCATTCTTCAGCACCACAGAAGAACAGTGCACAGTAAAAGAGGGGAGTCAGTGGTGTCTGTAGGAATGATTGGGCAGTGGCACTGCATACGGCTGGGCTGGTGGTGGTGACCAGAAAAACTTACAAGGGATTCTGCACTTCTTATGTACAGCACATGGCTTTGTATGTGAATTCATCCTTGGCACGCAAACAGGACAGCACAAATATAAGGAAAATAGTCTCTCTTTGTGTGCAGTGATGGAATACCTACAGATCAATAATGAGCAAATACAGCCGGTCGCCTCCCCAGATACAGAGATTCCCAGAAAGAGAACTGGTGCTGCTCTGCTGTGCCACTTGGGGATCAGATTTAACGCATGGGCAGGGAAAGGCAAGGCAAATAAGAATGTTGCCCCCCCCCTTTTTTTTTTCCTCTGACGAATCTCTCCAGGTGTGATCTGAGTCTAGAGACTTTGCTGCTCTGCTGATTGCTGCCTGCTCTCTGTGAAGTTTTGAAATGTCCTGAGGAGTGGTGGGAAATGTCAGCACCTCCCCAGCCTAAACCCACCTGAATGCCCAACAACATCATCTGAACACTTTCTTGGAACAGTTTCTTGGTGTCATTTGCACAAAATTGTGCTGACTTTGTTCTCATGAATAATGGAACAACCGTAATGGTGCTGCCAGGACAAACTTCATGCCAAATCCATCAGTCAGACAACAGCAGTAACATTACTGGGCGCTGCAGTGGCAGGTGTTCACCATCTAAAAACAGGGTGAAGAAGCCTGGGCCAGTGATCCCCTAGCCTTCCAGCAGCTCTTCTTAATGAAGCTTTCTTAAGTACCTGCCATTTCCAGTTCTGTTCAACGTGCAAAATCCCAGCTGTATGGCTGTCGAATATAATAAGGAAAAGGGACAGATCCTTAAGAATTTGGGACCTGCAACCTTCAATCAGCCTTGGGGGAGTTAGCCAGGCTCAGAAGATATCCATCTAGTTCTTACCCCAAACAAATCCTCACCATCTGCCTCATCACCCTCTGAAGCCAGTGGGAGTCCTACCAGATAATTCAATAGACATTGGCCCAGGAGTCACCTAAAACACACCTGTTCCTTACCACATAAAGTGATAAGCTGCAAAGGTTTGTTTTTTAATTGGACACTTAATACCAGCTTTGGCAGGTGATTAAACTGTGATTTACTTCCAAGGGAGATAAGAAGTAAATTTCTAAGGAATTCTGGATAGGTTGTTTAACAGCACAATAATTATACAGAGACATTTTGGAAGAACTGGGCAAGCTAAGGGAGAACGAGGCATATGGGAGTTATTTTTCTTCCCACACTCAGAAGAGTATGTGAGATTAGAAAATGACAAAAAATGAGAGCAGTGTTTAAGTAGTTAGAAAGCAAGAGATTCTGAGTGGACATAAAAATTGCCAAACAAATGTTTAATCGGGAGCCAGTAAGGAATGTGTTTCCACTCCAACCGAAATGGAAGTGGCCAGTGCTATCCGAACGTCAATGTACACAAATCAAACAATAAAGCTCAGCTATCTCCCATGGGTAAAATAAAGAGGCATGAAGTAGGGACTTGTCAGTCATCGAAGCCCTTATTAATAGCAACTGCGGCTTAAAGAGCATGGTGTTTAGTACTTGCAAACAGGAAGTTACAGCACTCCAGTGAGAAAGCAAACATTTCATTTCAGGTAAGGCAAGCATTACATTTCAGAATGAAAAAAAGAGATGGTTTGGGGAAAACAAATTAAAATAGAAGACTGCACTGAGAGCTGGGATACTAATGAAGCATTTTTGTATTTTGCAAGACAAAAATATAATATTGTCAAATATTGTATGAAAATTGTCTAACTAGTATTGGAGCAAAATTATAATGAGGAAAGAGAACAACAGCTCAGACTGGTTAAAAAATGGATTTAATCTGCCACACTTGACTGGCTTCCCAACAAGTTTTTGTTGTGAACAAAATTGTTCAATACAAGGACAAATTTAAATTGTATGCTATGCATAGTCTGTTCAGCTGGCTGAGGTTATTTCAGGCTACCCTGTGAAGATGTCAACCACAGTCCTCTCTGCAGAACTCACTGTAAGTCGTTGGGCTGAGATAACTCTATGACAGGAAACAGAACAGTTTATCCTCTGTATCCAGACATGGACTATAGGTGCTGTTTTGTGCATATATCAAAGTGGCTGAATGTGGCTACTGTCTTGACTAGATTATCCCTATTGAACCTTTCTTTTCCTCTACTCTGCTTGTGTTTCCACAAATACAGCACAAAGATTATTCTAGATCCATCTTAATGAAATCTAGAATGTTGAAAGAAGAAAACCTTACAAGAGTAGAAGAGCAGTAACAGAATCAACAGATACTTCCATAGGAAGATATAGTAATTTTGAGATGGAAATATAAAATGGAAGAGATGTGAGCTAGAATATGCCCGTTAATATAAGCTGGTGCCAAAGTACTGTCTCAGACAAAGATGTTTTGCACCTGTCTCCTGGTATCTCTAAATTAACAATTTTGACCTGAATAATAAATATTTTTGCTTAGTCCTTTCCCTGGAAATAGGGGAAAGAAAATAGTAGCATTCTGTATGCTGTATGTAACTAGGTCAAAAGCTGAAATAGTTATAGAATAATGGCTTGGAAAGGCAGTATTTCAGGACAAGGTGTTTCAAGGCAACAACTTCAGTAGTAAGAATGACAATGGTATTTATTGCAGGAAATCCCTTGCAAGAAAAATATCTGCCTATTACAGACAGCAATAAAGTAAAAATTTTGCCTTGAGCATATTTCTTCCTAAGGCACATCAGCAAATATCTGAGTTGCAGAAACATTAAAATACCTGTAACTAGTAAGAATTTACAGTTCTGCAGAAACATTGTCAACAGTATGTGTAGGTGCTTTAGAGATAAGTAGGTATTTACCAGAGATTTATGGATTATGGCATTTTGTGACATCGTAAAATGTGGGGAATCTGAGCACATGATTATTTAAGTGGTCAGCAAAAGACTCTTCTTAGACTATTAGGCTGTACCATACATCATTGCTAAGGTTATTTCCTTGAAAGGTCTTGGAAAAGGTGTTGCATTTCACAAATAGCCTATGACCTCAGGAGCCAGACTGCAAGCACCTTTTACTCCATTACCAGTTGAAGTTAATATAATTTTTGTTTTTATTTTCCCAAAACAAAATAATTATCTTTGAGATGTTTTTTTTCCAGATTGAAGCCATGACCTCAACATTACGATTGTGCTAGTGTTGGCAATCAACTTTATTTTTGAAACTGATGATTCATCATACACTCATTATATGTGATTTTCTTGTGCATTCATATAACTCATTAAAAGCAAATGGAGTTACACATACCCACTTAAAATGGGCTGAAGGAAAAATCAGCCACAGCCATTTATTGCTTTCATATAATGTGCTTGTAGTATTTTCTGACACTGATGAAGTCAGGATTCTACCCCTGGATTTCATAGTTATATAACATGCAGCGATATTACATGGGTTACGTGAAGGCTGCTGGTGTTGCAGAACTCGTGTTAGCTGCTTCTGTAGGTTGCATTGCCCTGAAAGCATATTAAACTCAAGATTTCAAAACCAGAAAGAACAATGGAAATTATTTTGATTGTAGAATCATAGAATGGCTTGGGTTGGAAGGGAGTGACCAAGTTCCACACCTCCCCCCCCCACCCCCAGGCAGGGACACCTCCCACCAGCCCAGGCTGCACAAAGCCCCATCCAGCCTGGCCTTGAACGCCTCCAGGGATGGGGCATTCACAGCTTCTCTGGGCAACCTGTGACAGTGCCTCACCACCCCAACAGGGAAGAATTTCCTCCTCTCACCTAATGTAAATCTCCCCTCTTTTAGTTTAAAACTGTTTCCCCTAGTCCTATCACTATTTGTCAGTATAAAAAGTCACTCTCCATCTTTTTGTAAGTCCTCTTTAAGTACTGTAAAATCACAATTAAGTGTCCCTGGAGCCTTCTCTTCTCCAGGCTGAACACCTCCAGCTCCCTTAGCCTGTTCTCATAGCTCCAACCATCTGAACATCTTCCTGGCCCTCCTCTTGGCCCAGTCCAACAGTTCAATGTCTTTCTTGTGGATTAAGTACCGTAAGGTAATTAGGACCTGTATTTCTGTAGGTGACATATCATTTCTAAATTGCTCTTTGTTCAGCTCTGCATCCTCTGTTTTCCCTTTCACCTTCCCAAAGGACCAGAAAAGCAACTCTCCACAGCCCGGCTTTACCTGTTATCTTACAAAGCTCGAGTGCAAACAGGAACATGGGTCTCCTGGTGGAATCACAAAATGGACATTTGTCAATTTATCATTTGTCTTTTTTGCCGAGAGTGGGATAGTGGGACAGGGAAAACCAAAAGGGAAAGAGAGAGGAAGTTACTGGAGACACCAACCTGTATGGAGATGCCAGTGTGGTTTCTCCTTTCTTTTCATGGAAAAGGACATCATGAGCTAAAGGAATAGCTGTTTTTTTTTTTTTTTGAAAACATCTGAAAAACGAAACAGCAGAGAAATCAATCAGCACAGGGGAATTGCAGCAGCCAACGAGAATGGAGGGATTTGCATATCCAGAGAGAAGCTGCTGGGAAAGAGCTGCAAAGGGATTATGCAAATCCCTGATTGGGTGAACGGTGGCTGATTGCCAGAGCAGGGGATGCACTCACTGCACTGTACCTGGGCAATGATTATGCAAATTACACACCCCCAGCCAGAGTGCAGGGCAATTGGCTAAATGAGAAAATCTGCAGTTACGCATCAGTAAGTGTGTGGTGTCCAGCACTCAGACAATCACACCTCGCTCCAGGATGGAGTAAACACGAGCAGGAGCCTCTGTCATCCCTCACACAGCTCCACTGCATCCATTCAGCATCAGGGTGATGGGATGGTAAGGTCCCTATCAAGCAGAAGGGTGTGTTTGGGTGGCCATTTTCATTTACAGGGAGTCTGCCATCAAAGGGATAGGAAAATGGGAACTTAAATGAGAATTTCTCCATGTTGTCCACAGTTTTCTGATTCTGGTAAAATTCTACTCTGGGTCAAAGAAAGAATGCAGTTGCCCAGTGAATGGGCTCTGCCCTTAATTTTGCACTATACATGTGAGAGATCTGCAGGGATTGGAGAAGTAATTAAAACATCTGATTTTTAATATTTATTCTGTCTTTTTTTTTCTAGGGGTGCAATGACATACCGACTTGTAAGAAGACAAAGGCTTTGCCATGATGTACTTACATCAAAATTTAATATTCAAAAATTTATTTATGTTCTTTTTTAAATTATTTTTTTATTGTTTTTATTCTATTGTGTACAATTACATGCTTATACGCATTCAATGCATAAATTCTCAAGTCTGGCATAAGAATATCTCGCTATAATTTAATTTTGCCCTGAACAGTCTTTAGTATTTTCAGGAGCTTCTTGCAATGAGGAACCTCATGCTCATGGAACTTCATCCTCATTCTAAGTCTGAAACACCTCTGTAATTCTGGAGTCAGAAGGAGTCAGAAAACTGGAAGGTGCATTAATTATGTTGTACAAATAGCTACTGGGTGGTGTGACCACTCTGCAGTTCCCACAGCTTACTGACAGGTGGGTGACTCAGATGCCAAGGTGATAGGCTCAGTTTAAGAACAGCATATTACTGAGGAATAGCCAGAGATGTCAGAAGAAAAGGGACTACTGTTCATCTCATGGGGTGGCACATCTTCAGATCTCATTGAGATTGCTGGCAATGAGCTCAAATAGGTGGTGGCAGCCATTCAGTCACCCAGATCAGTTCTTCAGGACCATAAGCTAATTTCCTAGCAAAGCCCATGCTAGTAAGGAAAAGAGTAAGACACCTCCATGAAGTTTTCCCCAATGAATTTTCTCCCTAATTATTCCCCTGGGAGAGCAGAATCGGTAACAGGTTATTGGGGATATTGCCAAATGCTCTTAGTCCCGGGGGACCAATTAGTTTTAACAGAAGCTCCACAGAAAACTGAGGAACAAGGCTGAATATTATTCCAGTGAAAGTCAGTGTGAAATTACGTCTGGGAAAAGAATTATATAAATATACAGGGGAGAAGGGCCAACTTAAGTGCAGCCTGTAGGAAGGGCAGGGTGCACATGCCTGGCTGGAGGAAGCCCGGGTTTGTTGGGTCCTCTGCTCATGAAACAACTAGCTTGTTTTGCCATATTTACTGTCAAAATTAGCTGCTTCTTGCCAAAAGTTTGGAGCAGTTCTGGTTTATCTTTGGCACTGAATTTTGAAGTACAAGTGTATATGTGGGCTGTTATACCCAGTAGTCACAGGGTACAATTGGTGGGACAGGGAGCTACAGCGAGTAGAAGCTTACAGGAGGTGTTTATTAATTAATGTTCCTCCCTTCTTTAAAATATGCAATGAAACATCTGGAATGGTAAAATATGGTAACTGATGGCTTGAATAATTCTAGCCCACTTTTTTGGAGGTGGACAGAAAAACACATCTTTAAATTGCATCTGGCATGGCAGTAATTCTATAAAGGAGAGGAGTTTAAAGAGAAAATGAGAGTTGCGTTTCATTTGTGAGTTCACTTTCCAGAGAAGTTACTACCTCAGATGTTACATAAACACATGGACACATACAGAAACATGTATTATTTATTGATACCAGAGTTGGTTAAAATGTTTTGGTTTTCTGAAAGCTTGAGTGAGATTTCCCATTGACAGATTACATTTTTATTGAAGTAGCTGATTCTTTTTTTTTTTTTTTTTCTTTGTTGATTTATTTTTCAAATATCTTTGGGTGACAAAGCTGAAAAAAACAAATATCACAGGAACACTAGAAAGAGACAGCTAGTAAAGGAGAAGAAAAAATCCTGCTGTTAATCTGTTGATCACTTTTTAATTTATTATTATTAATTATTATTATTATTATTATTAATTAATTATTATTATTATTATTTTCTGTAGGGAAAGGGAATATTTCTGTAGGGAAAAAGAATAATCAATGGTGAGAACTTTGTGCAAAATGCTTCAGATTCAGACAATTCAAGTTCCTGCACCATGGAACCTGAGGACTTCCTAAATGTTTTGTGCATTATGCTACACATTCTGCTGTGATTATAACTGGTGCAGCCCCATGCACGTAGGTCTCCATCCATGGGACCGTGCAGCAGGCTAAGCAGGGAAGGCACTGTTCATGGTGGTAACCACAACCCTGCTGTAGAGTTGCTGCAGGGGCTTGGGGGCCTGTCATGCAACCAGGCTGGCCTTACTGACCTGGGGGCTTTTTCTTAAAGGGTATAATTCTGCAGAGCACAGAAAAGCTAATTTATGGTGATGGGAAGGGCATCTCCTACTCCTTGCTATATGGAGTGGTAGTGGACAGTAAGTAATTTTTAAGGATGTTTCAGTCTGAATAATATGACCTTGTCATCATGAAAGCCTGACAAGCTTGAGGCAAAAAGCCAGATGTTTCAGTTGTTGCAGAACTTGTTTTGTTGGCTGGTTTTACACGGAATACAAGTCCCTTTTTTTTCATTCTTCCAAAGGCTTGGTCTATACCAGCTGGCCTGCAGAGCTGTGTAAGCAGGAGCTATCAACAGAACACTGACTCTTGTTAGTTTATAAGAATGAAATAGAGGATGTCAGCCACTGCAAGACAGAGGTGATGGCAAGAGGAAAAGGCTGGAGCAGAGCTGAGATGCATTGCAGAGCCTTCCCCTCTGGTCAAGCTCTAGCTCCCATCCCACTCATGTTGGTAATGAATGAAAGTTGTGATGAGTCAATGCAGCTTTATTGCCTGTGAAATTATTTATATAGTGGAGCATCACAGGCAAAGGCTGCACTGTCTCAGCTGGTGATCTCTGCTCAGCTCCTTGTGGGCAGGTGTCCCAGTCACATAAACCACCACGACAATTGACATTAATTGGCACCGTTGTTGCAGTCTCAAAGGGGAGGCTAAAGATTTAATGGGCATTGAGAGGGAATTATTCCCATATGCCTCAAGGTGGTCCCTCCAGAGCAGGGCAGGGGCACACTGGCAGGCCGGCACTAGGAGCCTGAACTGCTGCCACTTGTGCTGGGTTTGCTTTACCCAGGTTTTTAAAGGAGGCAAAGTCAAAAGGGAGAAATGAGAAACTTAGAATGATATGGGAATTAAAAGGGATTGCATGCTGTTTCTCAAGGATACCTTGGAATTGAAACAAATATTTTTTCCTGGATGAATGTGAGGCAAAATGAGTGAATTCTTCACATATGTAAATAGATGAGTGCCTTCACTTACTGGAGGTAAACCAGTACAAGTAAATGTGCATCTTAGTACCAATTGCCTTATTTATTTAATTTTTATTTTTATTTTTGAGAGCTGAATGATTTTGCCATCTACTTACTGATGTCATTCATTTTTTATTATTACCTTACGTTGGTGAGTATGAAATATCTGCATCATTTTCAGATGGAACCTGCTTAAAATCAAAGTAACAAAACATTAAATGGAGGAACAGTTTAGATCTTAAACTCTGGCTCAATTTTCTTTGCATTTATTGTGATTTATCCTAAGTGTGAATAACATGCATTTTTTTTGTGGGCTGCAAGATTTTAGAAATAATGAAAGAATGCTTTGGAAATATGTCATCTCTTCATAGTTATAACTGAGCAGCTCAGGCGGCAAGATTTCCCAATGTTAACTACTCATGTTAGCTATCTATCTTTATGTCCGAAACAATTTATTTTCAGATTGACTACAAAAGCAAGGCATCACATAATTGTCTGGCTATAAAATATGTAAAGTATAGTACTACTGGGGCTCATTAGCAGAAGCATAGATGCTTTTTAGTAATCCATAAGGTGATACTTGTTAATGAATGTTGCAAATTATTCTACTAACTATCTACAGATTAATAATAGATATGTCTACTGCAACAAACAAGTCTCAAGTCTCTGGAGAAAACTGAAGAAAGTGGATAATAATTAGAATAAGAGTACAACAGATATTCTTATATTTGCAGTTGTGATCCCATCAACTAAATGGTGGTTATAGTTTGTTTTATGGCTGTTGTAAACACCTTCTGGAGTAAGCTTCTAGGCGAATAATATTTCATACAGCTTGGGTTATGGGTAGGATGGGAAAGTGATTTTAACTTTGACTCATGGATTTAATGCTGACTAATTTCAAGACAGTTAAACATCTTCATAAGACTTGAAACCTTATAGAAGTTCTGCAATTTCTGTGGATGACTATCTGCTCATTTGAAAATAACCTGAATACAAGCACTATATTCCTGTGTCTATATTCTGGATACCTGACAAGGGCTTTCATAGTTTTCAGTTTAGTTAAGTCTCTAACTTATGTCTGCAGTACTTCTCTCCAGAATGTAGAACTCATCAAAATAAATGTAGAGGAGGAAGAAGGTTTTGAGCTTCAATATGTTAGGTACTTTACTCATGAAAATAAGTATAAAATGGAGCATATATGTCAGTGGTAAATAGGACTAGACATCCTCAAAACCATTAAGTAATATTACTGAAGCTTGTTTCTCTGAGAGAGACATCATACAGTTAGTTAACCTTTGCTGTTGGCCAGGCTTTGGAAGATGGTATAATGTTCACACTCACACAGTTACCAGATTTCACTGGACACAGGCATCCCAGTGTCCCTGTTGACTGGGACTGTACATCCATAGAAGAATAAATGGGTTTCAAAGAAGTCATGTGAGTAACAGAGTCCAGTGCTAGATGCTGGATGCAATGCATGGCTGTACGGGCTCGATCCAGGTGTATCTTCAGAGTTAATCCTAGTAGAGCACACTTTGGTTCCCAGTGCTTTTTAATGCAACTTAGCAGTTGGAAATTTTGACTTTTATTTTTTGAAGTGTCCCAGCAAGACAGCAGGTAAAATCAAGGGCTGCAGGTCCTCAATACCTGAGGTCCTACAACTGCATGTATTTTAAGTTTTCTCTTTTTCCCATATATTAGGTGAAGTGCCCAGGTAATCCTCTGAAGCAAAAGACTCTAGAGAGAGAAAGACAAGCAAACCTCAATGCTCCCTGTCAGTCTTATGAGTCAATCAAATATAACCATGTAACCAAACTGGCTTCTATGGAGTGTAGTGGATGATAACTCACACTTGTTGCTTTCAGATGCTTCATTGTGGTGCATCATCTCTGACCTAGGATTGCTCTAACACTCATTGAATCCAACTCTCTCAGCTGACTCCTTTAAGCTTTGGATCAGTTTTCTTCCTGGCAAAGGAAGCCTTGGCAATTCTCAAGCATGAACAAAGCCTGCCAAATGGCATATAATTCTGCAAAATCTATGGTGATTTCTGGAGAGCAGGATGTTCTCTACAGAGAAGAACCTCACAGTTTTGCCATCAGATGCAGGAAAGTGAGTGTTACAAGTCTCTAGAGATACCTTCTATTGCTACACCTCAGCGACGATTAAAAAACACTTTGTCCGCTGAAATTTAGCCTGCTACCATGCTCTCAAATTTTGGATAAAATTTTTTAAATAGAATGATTCATAACTGGCCTAGCATGCAGAACTAGCAACAAGACAATTTGACTTGGTCCCATGAGACACTATTAGTCCCTGCACAGGACTTCTCCATGAGAATAAGTTCTCTATTATTTTCTGCTTCCATTAAACAGAATTCCCAGGTGGTTCTGTTTAAACCAATGTCCAAATATATACTTTCACAATCATTTAATAAATTGCCATAATGCCTCAGAATCTTAGTGAGCATGATTATTGATGTGAGTGTGGAAAGGATGGGGTAATTTCTACAACACAACGTTGCACCAGTCTTTCTGTATTTTGAACTCCCACTAGTTAAGAAGATGTGTTGAATCAAAATATATGTATTCAGTACTCAGGATTTGATTTTTCCATATTTTGTCTGCTTTCTGAAAGGGATCTTTGAAGGTTGAGACCTGACAATGTCTTTTTCAGGTAGCTTGACCTACTGGATGCCTCACAGGACCTGCTGCTGTCCTGGGGGGCAACCTGAGACACATCTTACTCATATTGTGTACCTTAGCTTCTCCATCTCTCAGATTAAGGCATGAGATGTAGATGCCCCTTGAAGACCTAGGTGAGAGGGTCTGCATAATATTAGTTAGCTGTTGTTACAGAGACTTTGAATATCTCAAGATTTGCCTTGGACGGCCAGGTAGAAAAGCAGTGCCAAGCCCTTTGGATTTGAACCTAACCTGCTAAAGTGAATAGACATATAAGTTATTTATTCAACACTAGTTAAAAATACAACCTATTTTCTTTTATTAATCCTCCTGAAACTTGATTTCTAGAGGAAAACTTACTTATCCTGACAAGGCTGTAGGGAACCTCACTATATAAAATGACATAATAAAATTCAAAGTCAAAAACAAATATGAACATTTACCAGAATTTCAAAAACATTTAAGTTATAAGAATTCAGTGGTTACAACCATAGCAAGCTTACTGTTCACACACACTATTGAAAGTTAAAAAAATAAAGGGGGCATTTCTTTATTTAAAAGCGCAAGTACTTGTTATTTTTAAGTAGGATTAAGTATCTGGACTTCCAATTACACAATGGAAAATCTCTTTTTATTGGTAAGATTTTAATTAAGTACCTTGATTTCTATAAATGGGAGCTTCATTTGACACTTGTGGCCAACTTTGAATAAGTGCTAATAGAAACTGAGTAAATTCTGCAGAGCTACATAATACTGAGTGCTGCTCAAAGAGGTCTGCTGCAATTTCAATTCCTTTAGTGAAAATCTGGAATAAGTACATTGAAGTCAATGTTACACTGGTAGAAATCAGAGCAAGAACTGAGCCATGCCTAAGCATACATTAGTTTGGGCACAATGTTGAGGTATTGTACTGGTGGATACTATGGAAATGTGCATAAAAATGAAAATATTTCTAAAAGCCTGTTATATACAGATGACTTGTAAAGGAGTAGAGCTATGAAAGCTTTCCCTCCTGTGCAGTTTTTTAGCCATGGATCTTGCTTTTTGGCAAGAAAACCTGCTGGGGAAAATAAATACGTTGCCACTTGCACAGGAATCAGTGGGGGGAAAAAGAAAAAGAAAAAAGGTCATCTTTCATATCTACCTTCAAAGATGGGTTATTGCCCTAGATTTAAATACACCAATACTTATTTTATTAACTTTGTGTATTAAAGATGTAGTCTCCTAAAGTAATAAGAAAAAGTACGTTATGTCGATACATTTATGTTTGTAAATTATCTTGGTGATGAAACTTGGATATGTTGGCACATTAACCTAATGAAAGAAGATTCTCACTGTGTCTTCATTAGACAAAAATGTGTAAAGTAGATATTTACAGAGCATTAACTCTTAGTAAAGGATGACATATACCTCTGAGATAGTTGGCTTTTAATATATTAATCTTATGTATTGAGACTGAAAGACATAACTAAAGAAGCATTTAATAAATCCTGGAGCTTTGTTTATATATTAAAGTATGCTTCACAGTATCAAGAGTTTTCACTCAGTCAATCAGCCACCTGAGCAGGATAATTATTGTATCATAAAAATGAAAACTACATAGAAGTAGATGGTGATATGATTTTTATTAATGCAAAATGTTGTTTATTCCCCGTATTGCTATTTTTTTTTCTGAGTTTGATGGGATATGCACAAACTTCGGATAAAGTTCCCTAGTTTTAGCTGCCTGAAAAACAAACATCTTCATCTGAACTGTTTATTTGTATGTAGTCTGAATTTCTACATAACTACTGCAGTCAACAGTGAAAAATAAGGTGCAATTCATCAGGCCTATTTTAGATTGCTTCTTTTGATTGGATGAATTGCTTTTGTAAAACCTATTCTTTTTCCTCTAGTTATAAATTAAAGTTAGGCCAATCCATTTGAATCTAGATGACTACTTTTGACTTCCTGCTTTTGCCTTATTTGCAAGATACATGCTCTTGTTTGTATTGGTTACTACTTTTACTACTACTACTAGAAGTCCCATGGACTTTTATGAGAGGAATTGTTCAACCTAATTTAAAGCCTAATGTAAGAACTTTGTAATAATTCATATTTCCCAGTATTTAGATTGCTTTGCCATATGTCACTTTCATCATTTCTTATCCCTCCCCCAACATACGCATCCTATGTATTCTTCATCCATTCTCCTACTATGTATTGTAGCAGCCCTCTTCCCTCCCAGATGGCTCTTCATCATGTACACAGCTTTAATGAGCTATATCCTAAAGTGGCTTGGAGGAAGATTTCCAATGAGATTGTGAAAAAAGTCGGAGATGATAAGAAAAATTCTTTTAGAAGCTGGTAGCTCACATATTTCACTGGTTACAAGTACTATTTTATCACAACAGAAATTGCAATATGGGTCCTTAGAAATAAATTACTTACTGTTATAGAAATACTTCACACAGGATGGTGAGGCACTGGATCATGCTGCCCAGAGAAGCTGTGGCAGCCCTGTCCCTGGAAGTGCCCAAGGCCAGGCTGGATGGGACTTGGGGCAACCTGGTCTAATGGGAGGTGTCCCTTCCCATGGCAGGGAGGTTGGAACTAGGTGGTCTTTAAGGTCCCTTTCAACCCAAGCCATTCTATTATTCTATGATTCTATGACATCATGCTATTTAAAATAAACAACTTAGTGAAATTTGCCTTTTTCTTGCTTTCTGATTGTCTCTTGGTAGACTTAAAAATCATATTTTCTTCAAAAGAGCTTTTGTGGTGTTTTCCTTTTTTTTTGGTGAAAAGATTTCACTGAAATGATTTGACAGTCAATGTCTGAGCTATGTGATTAGTTGTGATTGGCTACCTATACCACACAGCATGATTTTTAATCCCTGGCTGAATGAATAAATTTTGCTCTTGGGATCAAGAGGAGAAAATCTCTGGGGACTGAGATCTCTTTGTTAGACAGAAAATAAATGAGAAGAAACTGGTACATTTTAGGAGACCAACCTATCAGGCTACAAGCAAACTTTTACCAAAAGACTATTTCTAGCAATACTTAGCTCTGCAGCTTAATTTCATTTATTTTCTTGTGGTCTTTGCACAAAATAACTGGGCACATATGATGGATGGGGAAGAATAGAAAACATTCTGCCTTGTGTTCAGTGAGAAGATCTTTTTCTGTGCTTTTCAAATCCTGGGGCACTGAAGGGAGGGAAGCATGGAATGTCAGTGCTGGCGATTTCCTGCTTAGGATTTACACATAATGAAGTTGGTTAATCAGTATGGATTGAACAGAAAAGGCACAGACGATGAATGCTAGTGTTGTCTGCAGCACCTCCTCAAACCTGTTCTAATCAAAGTCAGGCTGAGGGAAGATAAAACAGATTTGTACTGAAATGAAAGATAAAAACACCCACTCTTTCTAAGCAATAGCCTATCTAGGGTGAAATGAGAGTGATCACATGAACAAAGTGTATGCCTGTAGTGAGCTAAATGGAGCTTGGTTGTGTGCAGTGTCATTATAGCTTTTCTTTGCATATTAGCCTTCATTTCTATCACACATGCATTTAGAGCTTTGGGCAGGTATTGACAAAAATCTGAATATATTGCACCTCTGCTGCCTAATTACAGTGGTGACAGCAAAGACAAAGGATATACATGAGATCCAAGCAAGGTGTTAAATCATAATAACATGTGTTCACACCATGCCCCATTCCTATATACGGTATGAAAAAAATCCCACTAATTAAGGTTACTTTGTTAGACTGATAGGTAATTACTAGAGCAAAACTTGTAACCTCCTGGCCCTTACCGGTAAAAAGGTCGAAAATAATGGGTAGTCCTTTATAAATCTATGAAGAACGTCAAACGAATACCAAGTAACTTAACACAGAGGAATTTTAAGTTTCTATACACTCTCTTTAATGCTTCTTAAAGAGCACTGCTTAGATTCATATTTCTTTCAGCTTACAGGACATTCTGAATTTAATCTCCCTCCAGCCACCAGTCTACAATGATTTCAGCTGTGGGTCACCAAAGTTAAAGCTGATAACCGTTCCATTGCAGCCTTCCTGCTTTAGAGGTCAATGAAAAGTTTCTCGGGAGGCATCATTCAAAAATAATATCTACTTTTACATGACAGATTTAAGTTAGAGTTTGATTTCCTCCCTCCTTTGACTTAGAGACTTTGATTAAAACGAAGAGGAGTACTAAATGCTGAAAACCTGCTTGGGAACACATCTCTCTTAAAGAGCCACTATCACTGCTGAGCTCATGTCTATAATATGAACTGGGATTTTGTTGGTCCAACAAGAAATAAACATTGCAGACAACTGCTAGGAAAAACTGGTGACATTAGGGGGCCTATTAACACGCCGTCAAATTAACAATATATTTCTAATTCCCTTGAGTGTCATATGTGTTTTTCTTATAATATTGGCTGATTCTCTCTTGCATTAATGAGGTGGACTGCTGCCAAAAATATGTAAATGGAAATCCAGTGGACCTGCCTTTGTAAATTCAGATATCTAGGAATTCACACGTAAATGAGAGTTGAAAACCCCCCAGCCTGAACCAAACAGTCAGTTGGTAGCACATCTTATACTGTTAGATTGCTTGCACTAGTGCTGGAAAACATCAATATGTAAATATCTTGAACTCTATGCTCCTGAAGTCTGTATTATCTCAGTTTTTACAGTGGAGGTGTCAGGTCCCCTTTAGACTCTTTCCCAAATTTAAATATAGATCTGCAATCAAATTATAGAGCTTTCCCTAGGAAACAGCAAGTCATGTAGTTCCCAGATAATGTGGACAAACAATTCATGTTTCTTTGGCTCTTCCACCTTTTCTGAATCTGAAAATTATTTCTGAATCTGAAAACCATGCCTTAAAGTAGAAGAGAAATGCATGCATCTCTATATACATAAAAAAAAAAAACACCAACCTAAACACACACCCATATTTAATATAGTAACAGATTGTAATTCTCCTTAGAAACAAAACAAAGCAACAATAATGCTACACAAAGCACTGGCAAACACTGCACAAACCTACTCAGTGGCCCCTACTAAATCTGGGGTTAGACATTATGACACAGGGTATTGGAAACAACCCCATTCCCGCCTCTCCACAGCCCCTTTTCCATATGTTCCTGATTTCTGGTTACCTTCCAGCCACCAGATGTTCTTTCCAACTACCACCATCCTGGACCTGATTCAGGGAATATTTCCCTTTATTTGATGCTATTCTTGTCCCACCTTTGCCGTGGCTCCATCCCTCTGAAAATTACATGGTAGATGATCTTCATTTGGAAGTGGCTATATTGGCCATATATTCATAGATTTTAAGTCCAGCAGGGACCAATATCCCTATTTACTCTGGATTCTGCATGAGAATAGTGTAGATTTTAGTCAGTGATGCTGGTGTGGAGGTCCAACAGTTAAGAATGTGTATCCTAACCCTGTTACTCCTGACTATACACAAGTTAATGGGCAAACTGGTTCAAATGGATCGGGTCTAAAATTTAGGTATTTTCCCACTAGAATTGGATATTTTATTAGATGTGAACAGAGACGTCCCCTGCCCAGTATACTCCCTATGATTCCCCCTTCCCAAATTATTCTGATCCGCAGTTTTTTTCTGTTACTCCATCAGCTACTTTAGCATTCTTAACTTATGAGAAGAAGGGAGAAATTTTCAAATAATCATGCAATGCTCAGTCTCTCAAGTTAGATAAAAAAAAAGCTTCAGTTTCTGGAGACTATCATTTACTTTCTGCTGCTTTATGCAGTAGGATCCAAATCATGCTCATTTTTAATGAAAGGTTAATTTAAATCATATGAAAAGTCATGCAGTGTTTCCCTGAAGTGTACATGCTAAATTGCCATTCAGGAATTCATACCTTTCAGCAGAAAAAAAAAACTAATAAAAAAAAATGTTTCATTTGTATTTGAGACAAGTGTTTGAGATATAAATCCAAAACAAGCAATATAAAATAAGAATAAAAAGATGGAACAAGCAAAGTTACATTTTATCCTCTTTAGGTACTCAAGCTGAAGATAAATGTGCAATAAGATTCACAAAAGCATGTAGGTAATAATCTATGACTTTAGGAATGAAAATGCTTTAAAATTGTCTCATAGTGTAGGTTGTGGCTCTCCTTTAAAAAACGTTGCAAGCCTTGTCAAAGTGCTTGCTGTGTTATGCATTTTTGAAAACTCCAGAACATAACCAGAGGAGCAGTTATCAAGTCTTGAATAATTTCACTTCTAAGTAACAGATGGATGGGGCCCTGCTGGGTTTTGGGGTATTTTTTTTTCCCTATAAAATGTAAAATCTGTAACAAAAGCAAAAAAATACTGTTTAAAGAAGAAAAATATTCCAGAACATCACATAACTAGTTAGATGAGAGCCAGTTCAGGTCAGTTAAATATCATCTGTGCAATTGTAGACTGTAAAATGAAATTAATTTATTACATAATACCCAACTTCAGTGGCTTTGCACCAAGTATGCATTTACTGAAAGTGCATTCTGTATTCAAGAAGGCTGAGAAAATCTCTTATGTTTGTTGCATGCCTGGCCATAAGCCAGCCCTGACCTTGTCTTACATAAACTCATCAGAAATCCTCAAAGGAGCAAAATGCAACTGTTGGACTTTAATGTCACAAAGGAGTCGAGCTCTATCAAAAACCAAAATTTAGGCAATGGGTTTTCTGAGTGACACAAATCTGGTAGCTACCTTTCTTGATGCTTTAGGTGAGACTCTGAAGTCTATTACATCAGTTTTCCAGGTGTTATTTTAGTTATCTTCCTTTTGTTGAATAGAAATCTTATTTTCTTTTGATTGCATTAAGCTACACTTTCAATACCTCTCTGCCTGTCTTGGCTATAACCACTGAGTACTTGCAAGCAGCTACCCAGAGCTCTTCAGCCCTTTAAATGTATTCTATAATGAACCTTATACCATGACACTTGCAGTTATTTTTAAAATTTTTTTTTTAGATCATAGCCACTAACTTTTGAAGGCATTTATTCTGAATCAAGAGCTTGTCCTTTCTGACTCATCTCCTTGTGTCCTGCCCACTGGATACCCTAGAAGGAGTGTAATGGCGAGTGTGCCTGAAGGTGATGAAACCCTTCGTAATGGCTTTTGGATGACTATTAAGCTGTTCAAACCATCAGAAGATAAAACTGACTCTTGAGGAGGGACAGTTACAGACCCACAAACAGCTGAAGTGAAACCAAAAGGGAACAGAGAAAATGACTTACAAAAAACATTTTTCTGTTCTGCAAATCCCCCTTTCCCCCACTTTTTTTTTTTTTTTTTTTTTTTTTTCTCCAGTCTGCCTGCTTCCCTGCAAGGGCCTCTGCTTGCTGTAGAAGCTCATACCTGAATATTATGAGCTAATACCTCTAAGAGAACAACACAGTGGAGGCCCCTAAAAGCTCCTCCTGAGAGGGATGATGGTGGGCTGCATGAAGCTAGATGCTTCCTCCCCCTTCCTTCATCATGTCATGGTTGTTACGGGATTTGGAGAAGCAGGGGCAGAAGAGAAAACACAACATTTGTTATATCTTTGAGAAACTTCACTCTGAATCTTTTCTTTTGCTGTGCATCCAGCACCTTGGCCATATTGCTCATGTTTAACTGTTGTGTTGGGCCTACAATAGCATGACCAAGAATAGATTATAAATTGGTATCTGTTTACAACAACAACACATGCTTGGAGAGAAGACATCAAGTTTCCTGTAGCTGTCCAAGCCTGTTCCCATGGTACATAGATCTGCTTATCACAGGAGCAATAGAGCAGTGCCAGCACAAAAGGGTAAGAGATGAAACAAGGGACACAGACTGACTTGAAGGAAAGATCATAGGCATTTGGGATACTTGACACTGAAGTCCTTCAGGAATTAGTAGTTGTTGGAAGGTGAGATGTTCAGCTAAGCTGTGGGGAGTGGAGTGGGTGGAATGATGGAGTAAATGAGTCCATGGATCTTTGGGGTGGTGGTATGGCAGAGAAATTTGGGTGACGTGGTGATGCCACCTCTCACAGACAGTGAGACTTATTCCCACACAAACAAAGGAGGAATTTGGAGAGAAAGGTTTCATGTGCAAGAATACACATGTGCTTGTCACAAGTGGGATAGTCACATAATTTCAGCAAAACCCTCTAAACACAGAGGGGGGTAAATTGAAAGCAAGTGTTTTGCTTCACAGCCTCTCAGTATGTTCAGGGCATCACTTTATTCCTGGAGTAACACCTCTAACACCTCGTCCTGTCCTCTGCTGTGCCACGTGGTGGAATGGGGCACTACTGGAGTCCTTTAAGGCATTTCCAAGGATAAAGGATATTCCATAAGATAGTTATTTTGCATTTATTTATTTATTTATTTTTATTTTATTTTTTGAGTCTTTTTTGATGCTGCTGAAATGTGCAAAATTGAGACACCGAAATAGATATACTCTGATTTTATACTATCATCTTATCAATTAATATACATGTAAATATATAATTATACCACCCAAGATTAAGTTAAGAACTAAATATTGGAAATAAACCAGAAGTGAACACATCCTGAATTGGCACAGTGGTATCAGGATCTGGTATTGTGCCTTTGTTTAATATTGTAAATTAAACAGGAAATGTAGTTTAATTTTGTGTATGCTTGTAAATAAACAGCATGTTGTAGATTTCATCATGCTGTATGGAATATTACTCCACTTATTGTTTTGATTTTTTTATTTGTTTGTTTTACAAGAGCTTATGACACCAAATCTTCTGTCTATGAATGCTTTTTTTTTTTTTTTTTTTTTTTTTCTGCATGTAATAAAATACATATTGTGCAGCCTAACTCCATGTCTATGCCTCTGTGAGCATCCCTTTTGTTTGCTGCACATGACATGGCTGTAAGAAAGATACATGTATTTGTGCTTTGGAATCTGAAACATGAAGTTGTCATAAATCTATACCCATAGTAACAATTACTTCACTCATTAATAGATCTCCCTAGTCTCTCATAAAATAACTTGAACAGTTCTCTTGGGACTGAGTTGGGAAGTGTGTTTTATGATCATTAATACCAAAGTACCTTGAAAGAACCAAGTATAGTTTTTATTATTATTATTATTATTATTATTATTATTATTATTTCCCCAAACCAAACTATTTGTACAAAAACAGCAGGTTACAAAGACAGGGAATAGACATAAGTCAGCCCTGTGGGCTCTTCTGATGCACCGGAGGGCTGAATCACATTTTATTCATTGGCATCAGTAAGTCAAAACTAAGAAAAAGGGACATAGCAAGGCTAGAAATGAATAATTTATGTAGGGCATTCAACAGGATATGAGAAATAAAAGATCAAAATGTAAAACATCATGGCAATTTTGTGTGTGGGTGTATTCAGGAATTTACAAATTATTGTTTTAGCTAAAAACTATCATTAAGATAATTTATTAATAACAGTGCAGCATATTCCAGGCTGGCAGTCAAATGTAGCAGTAGTGTAATGGGGCTGGCCTTAACTGAAGTACAAGCAGCTTGGCTTGCTTTCACAAGGCATGAATTTTGGTCTCCTGATCTGTCATACTACAGTTAAGTACTCTTTTCATAAGTAATTGATAAATTTGTATAAAGATCTTTGGATTGCTAAAGACAATGTTGCAGAATGAAAAATGCCCCACGGGGAGCTCTAGATATTAACCAAACTGTATGACCACTTCACACAGTATTCGGTATATTATTTTAAAAATGCAGAAATGTTCATCAGCCTGCGATGGTGATAATGCTATGATAAAAACATTAAAAACCTATGTCCAAGGTCTGTAAAACTTTAGGCTGTCTTTTGGATCCCATGGGTTTACTGTAGGCCAGTTGAAATTTATAATTCTTTCTTATAGGAAGGAAAAGAAAAAGAAAAACAGATATTTTCAAACTGTTGCTAAACTGGTGTTTCTTACACAATCTAGGGTGCTGGGGATAGTCTACTGTCCTTTCAAAAGGGAGAGAGGAAAAATACTGGCACACAGTGTGGGATTCCCAGACTTTTGTTGGGGTCTGGCCATGAAAACTCCTGAGGAAATTTATATGTCATGGAGGAATGTGAGGGAAATTTCAAGATAAAGCACGTAGCTGCCTGCTCCTGAAGACAGGAGGGGTTGCTCACCCCACAGTGTTTGGAAGCACATGGTCAAAGTTGTCTACCTCAGGTTGCGTGCTGACTTGGTATATCAAAAAGATCTGTCACTCTATTATATCATCACTCGGAGATGCCACTCAGGCCTTTTTTAGGGAAACAAATTTCATTTTAGACACCTCAATCAATTTCCCTGTTTTAGTTTTTCTCCTTCAGGCCAAAGCATCCCAGTTTCAGTACTAATTATTCCTATTACAGATGTCCCTCAGGTCCTGCTCAGACTGCAGTGCTTGGGGGTATGCTAAAGCAGAACTGGAAACAATCCCAGTACCTAAGAATTTACAATTAATCTAAGGCAGGATGCAACAAGTGGGTATATGAGACAATAATTAGGCAAGGGGACTGGAAAGATAACCAGTGGCAGCAACACACAGCCACATAGATTATCTCAGCATAACTTAGTGGGTTAGAGTCAGCCTTTATTTTATTTTATTTTATTTATTTTTTTATTTTATTTTATTTTATTTTATTTTATTTTATTTTATTTTATTTATTTTTTTATTTATTTTATTTTATTATGTTTTATATTTTTATTTTATTATGTTTTATTTATTTTATTTTATTTTATTTTATTTTATTTTATTTTATTTTATTTATTTTATTTTATTTTATTTTATTTTATTTTATTTTATTTTATTATTATGTTTTATTTTATTTTTACTAACCAGCAAAATAGATACAATCATGATTTAGTGCTTAGGCTGTCAAGTCCTCAGACTCCTTGTGACACTAATAATCCTTCATTTCAGATGACAGAAGTCACTTTATCTCTCACAGGTTGAAGCTTTGGCTTTACTTAGGTGAACCCCTAAAGAATTTCAGTGGTAGAAGCCAAAAGCTGCCAAACACTGAGTGACCTTAATTTTCATATTATGTACATGCAAAGTGGGAGGCTCAGTTCTCTTCATAAATTTTCAACAGACTTGAGAGATTAGGTTCTAAAACTATCCATTTCCAAACCTGAATAAGGTTGCCTTAGAAAATCTTAAAGGTGTAGCTTGCAAAACTCATTAGTCATGTTTGCCAAGGTGTCAGCTGAATTCTTCGTTTTAGGAAGACAGGTGGCTGAGGCTGGGAAAGCTCAAAGAGCCTTAGTACCATCTGATAATCTGTCAGCAGGGCAGTACTGTTCAGGTAAATAATACTTTTTGTTAGCATCTCTGTAAAATATTCTTCTCCTGGGGAGGCTTGAGCAAGTGCTTGGGGCCACAGAAATAGAATCTAGAAGGATAAAAGTTTTTAAAACAGTAAAGATTAGCAAGCTACATTAGCATAAATCACATCTTTCTGGCCCTACCCAAATGAAGTGTTTTATTTCTCCCACTGGCACCAAGGCCAACACTTCTACTGACTTGCATGTTGCAGGACCAAGATCTTTGTCTACGCATGATGTCAGAGACATATCCTTTTTTGGTGGTAATTTAAGTCATGTCAGGAAAGAAATGAATCTTTGCCCAGGAGCTAGAACAGTTGAGACCATCTGCAGAATTGCCATAGGAGAAGTTTATTCATTGATTTCAATGGTAGTGGGATGGACAATACCACAGAAAGACTCTTCTCATTAACTAGAAAATGAAGGATGGTGAAGGCATGTGTTTGCAATATCCCAGTTGCAGGGGAAATGACATGTTAGTTTTTCATTTTCAGCGAGGTGTCTTATCCTGTGGTCATCAAGATATGTTTTTTCAACATGATGGAAAAGTGAAACAAGCTGTAGGACAATATGGCCTTATGGAATATACAAAAACTAAGAGAAGTGATCTGTAAGAAACTGGAAAACAAAAACATATTTAAGTCTTCCACCCAATATAATTTAAAGTAGCAAATAACAGATACTCAGACTGAATATGCGAGAGCAGAGACAGTGCAGGTATTAATATATCTGCTGTTCCCACAGATTGGCAAGCAGCCTAAATCCACTGCTACCTGAAATTATGCCAACCTGTTCAGCACATCTGAATTTAAAACTAATCTCTTATTTACAATCAAAGCATCTACAAAGCTGGTGCTTGTAATGGGTTTTATTATACTGCATTAAAGATTGTTGTTGAAATTTGCATTTCCAATGGCCAATTAGTATATTTATTTATTAGAATTTAGTCATGCTATTTCTAGTAAATTAAATGTAGTTCATAAGATCATAAATAGGATTATTAGCTACATTCCTCTCTTTCCTCTTTTATGGGCTTCATTATTTTTGCACAAATGCCAAGATTTTTTTCTGTAAAAAATTAAGTTTGCATGAAGATTTGCCCACTCTCAAAAGCTGTGATGACATTCAGTGTGATTGCAAGTTATACCACATTAAAAAAGACATTTCTTTGAGAGCAGTGGTTAAAACCCAGACGCCTACATTTATTTACATTTGCAAAGCTTGTGCCATGTGTATAGCGATACAGTGAGCTGCTAACTTTTGGAATGAAAATAACTTGTGTCTGTGTTAAATGCCACAGGAAATTGTAGCACTGATTAATAAGTAAAGAATACATAATTAGAAAAAAAGTTGCTCCTTGTAAAACTGCTGTGTGTGTTTAAATTCTCATTCATTTTTTCAAAGAGCAAGCAGATTAAAATAAATAGATGGATCACGTAATAAAATTTACTCTCCCCTTTAACATGCATGTTCAGGTTTCAGGATAACATTGTTTCTTAACAATTCATTTAAATCAGGAGACAGAATATTTCCATCGTTACCTAGTTTATTAAAGTTTCATATATGGAGAAGAAATTCTCTGTTCTGTTTTGCCTCAAAATTACAGTTAATATGAATTAAATGACAGTCTGAATGACTAGAGAGTAGAAGACTTTAATTAAAGTCTTGTAAAATATTTCTTCATATTTTCATTGGTTTGAATGAATTTAGAAACCTAAAAATAACAAAAACTGAGGTAAAAAATGAAAGAGATGAGGTTCCAGAATGGAAAATACTTGAAGTTTAGGACTTTTGTTTAATCTTCTTCTTTCTCTTGCCTGATCCAGCATGTTCCGCCCTGGTGTTTTACACGTGAAGGTGTTGGAGAACTTTTCAAACATGAATAAAATGGAACAGTGTGTAGAGATGGGACCAAACAGATCCTTTTCTGAGATGGGTGTACTAAGATCAATGTCTTAATCTCCAAACGCTAGAGAAAACAGTGTTATCATGGAAGCTTTGGGAGCCTTGATGATGATCTGAAGTTTTCTTAATGAAGCCTTTCAAACAGGTGGACCTATTCCAGGAAACGTGTTACATGTGACAATTTTTTTTTTTTTGAACCTCTAGTGTTTTGTTATTCGCTAGGCATACATGTATGGTGGAATCCTGAGAAATACCATTGACATAAATTGATTTGTAATGTACTTGTAATGAACTATTTTAACTAGATATATTTAAACTGGCTGATAAAGCACAGGAGAAACTGATACACCTCTCTGTACTTACACAGAGTATAAGATACTCAGAGGTTTGAGATAGTTGAGATTGCTTTTTGGCAGATAGAAAGTGAAGGTTTGATAGGATTGATGGCAGTTTTAAACAGACATCTCTTTTAACATCTATTTTGTAATGACAGAATATTTTCACTAACACTAAACTGAAAAACAACTTCACAAAAGTCTGCTGCTGTGAATGGCATTGAGAGCATAATAAACTCTGCAAGACAGGGTTCTCTTTCTTTCTCTCTTACTGTAATCAGGTAAGAGGGTCTTGCTTGAATTCAAGCATCAGGTCACCCTTGCTGGGTAATTCAAGCAGTTTGTTGTTTCTCCATAGCAGCTAGGTTGAAACCAGAGCAGCACTGCTGTTTCTTATCTAATCACTCTCTTTGCTTACTTCAAGGAAGTATTACAGAAAATGACATTTGAACACTGAAAAGTGCTCCTCTGCTTCACTTCACAGATCACTGTGAGCCAAAAAAATGATGAAGGGTACCTCTTATTTACGTTAAAACTTTTTTTTTTTTTTTTTTTTTTTTGAGATCTCAGTTTTAGTGTGCATATTCAAAGCCATTAGTCTCTTTACTTGCAAATGTAAGCTGAAATCATTCAGTCATGAAAACAACCAGAGAGAAAAACAATCCAGCAAAGCCATGCTTAGATTTCAGGATCATGTGCCAGTTCAAATGGATCATCATGAAAGAAATTTTTGGAGTTCAAAGCACTAAGCAAGTGCTTTGCTTTTGACAACCATTACTCGCGTGTTTGCCAATCATTTCATTACATGTATCTGAAAATAGACATGACTCTACTGGTAAAGATCTGATAAAATCATCCAGGATGCTTTTTATGTTGGCTGTCAGAGCTTCCAAGTGACTGCTATGATGTTCCCAGTGGTCATTAAGAGCTGTTTTGGAGAAGTGTCCTATCAAGTCAGAAAACTTCTTGCCACAGAATGTGTGCCATCCATGTAAACCCTGATGTACTTTCCACACTTCATGTGATCTTCTTGTGACTTCAAGTGCACTGACGTGTTCTGACCACTGTCAGCTAGGAAAGCAGTGACAGAAGAAAACATCTTCCAGCACCTTAGTTCAAAACACTTACCACACTTACAAGCGAGATAGTGACAGCAACAGAGAGAGTAGACTTGTCTCACTGCAAGGTAGGCGGTAATTTTGAATATCTCGATTTATTTTCTGAATCTAGTGAGAATGGTCTTGTGTGAGGCAGGTATTAAATCAAGCCTCTTGTCTGACTTTCCATTCCAGTTTGCTGACAGCCTGTTTTTCCCTGCAGGTACAAACAAGTCTTCTGTGACAAAGCAAAGTTTTTTGGCTTCAGCAATTTGGTAGATCAAATAAGAAGACGCTTCAAAGATTATAGTATTCACCTAAGTGGCCGAATAGATACTTTCCTTTTTCACTGTCAGTTCACTTGCTTAATACTCTTTTCTCATTGAAATGAAGTATTCTGATTCAAACTAAAGATGATCATCAGATTATAGGAAGACATTGTAACATGAGGCACAAAAAACATTAACAACTTCATCTGAATTAATTTCAGCTGAACTCGGGCTGTAAGTACCATGTCTCTTTTCCAGGTCTGCTACAGGTTTGCTTTAAGTTTCCTTGTGTGAGAATGAGTCCAACAGACATCTCCTGCCTATCTGTATTCACTATGTGCTGGCAATTCATTGTTGTTGAATGATACTAAAGCGTTTTTTGTCTTGCTGCTGTGTTTGAGCTCAGGCTTCACACTTTCTGTCTAAAGTTACAGACCCATTGTCACGCCTGAAAGAGCAGCTAGTCTGGAGGAGGAAACATGACTGGTGGAAAACTGGTAAACCCATTGTCAAATATCGTTACACAGAAGCCAATACAATGTAAATGGGGATCAAATATCCTATTCTTTCCCATACCATATTGGTGCCAGTCTGAAAACAGTGTGAATGGTCAGAATTAATAGAATTTTAGTGTTATAAGGACCCAGATGCTCCATATGCATCTGAGCCTGGGTATGAGAAGACAGAAGCAGGAAGCTGCTAATGCTCTTGCATCTGGGCTTGCTTTGCTTGGCTCCCCACCCAGCTGAGAATTTGATGCAGCTTTTGGAAATATTTGGAAACTTTCAGTCAAAGACTTCTGAGTAGCTTTGGAGCTTGCCAGAGCTATAGTGTTTCTTTAGTTTTGGAGTCTTTTGGACCCTCCCATACAGAGCTGTCACAGTAAAGAAAGTATATTTATCAGCCACCTTTCTCAAAACCCTTAGCACTAGTCCTTCAACTTGTAGGAACCATGGGTGAAAAGCCATGGACAACAATCCCTGTTACTCATGTGTTATCAGTGGTTTCAGGTGGCTCTACATTTGCTTGTGAGTCTTTCTTGTTTAGTAAGCTGGAAAGCTTACTTAAAGCTTGATGAATAACAGAAAGATGGGAGAAGGCATTGCTGTTGGTACTGCCCCACCAGTCCCTCTCATGCTTCCATCTCTAGACAATGCTCCTTGCCTCCCTGCAATTTCCTGGCAGCTCCTGCATCAGCAGGGAGCTGGTGGAGACCTGCTGTGGACATTTTCCCAGTGGTGAGAACTGGAATATTTACGTGCATCCTGCTTAACTGCTTCATATCTTGCATTCACACAGTATTAAATCTGCTTCTAGACTTTTTGTGGACAAGGGACTTATCCAGAGATTTCATTTTTATTGACTGTTCTTATAGCATTACTGGGGGGATCATGATACTGGCAAGCATCACAGCAGAAAGAAGACACTGACTAGATTTAGACATTTTATGATTTTTTCTGTCCCTTGCTTTTTTCTGGAAATGTTTTTCTTTCCTGCTTTCTGAAATTAGCCTATTATTTTTGTTCAGTGCAGTGTCAATTGAGAAATAAGCTATGATTTTGTACTTTTAAGGAGATTAGATAAAAGGTGTATTAGTAAGGAGAAAGCTCTTCTAAAAAGCAAAATTTGTATTTATTATATATTTATTTTATTTTTTAGTGTTTAGGGTCAAGAGAATTGGAACACACTGTGTTTGGGGCTGAGAGAAATTTTGGTATCTCAATGGTGGGTCAGAACTATTGGGGAAATAGAGGAGATTCAGGATGTAAGGGACTCAGCATCAGCAGAAGTGATTCCCTCTGGCACCCTTTCCTTCTGAGTGAGTATTTCTAACTCACGCTCCAAGTCCAGAACACACACACACAGACAAGCACACACAACTGCTCTTCATTCTCTTTGCTGCTGTCAGAAATATGGTCCTATCCTGAATTACTTCTTGGCCAACAAATAACATTGTTCTCATCCCTACAGATACAGCAAAAAGTTCCCCTTATTTCAGTCCATCTGTCAAGGAACATTTGAATTCATTTAACACTCTGGTGTATCCGATTTGGACAGGAATGTTGGCCCAAAGGTAGGAGAGATTTAATTTTGCCAGAAACAATCTCACTTTAGTTCATGTTAGCAAGATCCCATAAAAGGTTTTTTAAGTGGCAGCTATTTACCCAACAGTAATTTCATAAAATTCAAAAGAACTGTATTAAAACCAGATAATTTTCCAGTTCAGGGTAGGTCCTTCAGATGGAGCTGTCAATTTTACTGTAGACAGACGCCAGTTGAAAACTAAAGGAAACACATGATTCTCCAGCTCTTCAATACCTCCCTTCGGGCACTTATGCACATTCCTTGTGGAAAATACTTTGTTGCAAAAAAAGTGGGGAGAAATGTTTCTTATTTCTTTTTTTCAGTGCCATTAAAAAAAAATACTATGATTACTACTTTATGCTAGCATATAAAGCAAAAATACACACCGTACTTTGTGGAATATTAAGACCAAATTTGAAGTACTGTGTGTATTGAAGTCAAAACTGTAGTTTGTTTAGTACAGAAAGTCAACTGCTTTATTCAGTCAAATGAAATATTTCCATATCCTTCACACAGGTATTGATATACAGCTAGAAAACTGAAGAGTTTAAGTAGTCACAGGCCCAACTTAATTTTCTCTCTTTTTTTTTTTTTTTTTTTTTTTTTTCTTTTTGGTGTAGTTCTTTATGACTGTTAAAGAGGGAATGTTATATTGTGTGTCTCAGCATATTTAGGTGGCATTTAATTTTCTGGAGCTATGAACAATAATTTTATGAGAAGAGCATATGTTTCCTCAAGAAGAGTTGAAACCCCTGGAGTTTTGTTATAATACAGAGTTTCCCATCTGAAATATATGCAGAGAACAACAGGCTGTTATTTTTCTGAAGCAAGTGTCTAAGTCTGTTGTAACTTCAAAGGTTGGGACACTCTTTTTTAACTGTTATTCTGAACAATAAGTCTGGAAACCAGTAGTCCAATTTTCAACTGCTTATAAAAAAATAATTTTAATACTGGCTCCTGATTTATTTCTGTTTATGTAAAGAATATACGTCAAGAATATACCTAATATCCAAACACTTTGGAAATTAGGAGATAGTTATTTTTCATTAGGGTACTTTGTGTCTGGTGTCACCTCTGGTGCTACTTTTATAAAACATTAATAAAGAAGTTTTTACTTTATTATTATTAGTAGTAGTAGTATTACACTGTAGTTATGACTGCAAACTGAATAAAAATCATACAATGCTAGACTTTATGCAAAGCCAAAAAAGTGGACAGTCCTGTTCTGAAGAATTTATACATAAATTTAGTTCTAGATAGAGTCAAGAAAACCAGGTTCTCTGTGTTAACAGTTGCAAATAACAGTATAAAATGATGTTGACAAAGTTTCTGTATTTTTCAAAAATTTTTTTGGTTCATCAGATTACATGTATACAGGTGTTGATTTATTTCATTTCTGAGCAGGTTATTTATCACTTTTTCCTGATATGATGTGAGATATAATAGCCCATAAATCTCCAAGTTTCCTGGCTTTTTATGAAATGCAATCATCATACAGTGACTTTCTAGAATTCATGAATGGTATTTTAAAAAACTTTTTGATTTACAGGGATCTTGGTTGTCACATTCTTCTAATCATAGAATTCCAGTTAATAAGTCATGACAGTAAAGAGCATCATTCTTCCAGATGAATTAGAAATTGAAGACCACTGAGTGAAGAGCTTGCTGCAGAGGAGTCATACCAAAAATCTTGTTGAAGACTATATGCAGACTCTTGGAAGTCTAGATCTCACATTTCTGTTCTATTTCTTCTTTGTAAGCCAGGTTTTGGGAACCATCTTCTATCTTTAGAAGTATGTGACCTTTGAAGAACCTCATTTGTTCAGCATGTTTTTTACCCATCCTAAGTAGATAATTTGTGGTGAAGTCATAAGATGCTCCAAACAAAAATCTTAGCTCTTAACTGAGAGAAAAAAAAAAAATCTACTTTCTGCAGCTGTCTGAACAAAACCAGGGATACATAAACTGTATTCTTGGAATATTTTAAAAGATCTGCATCCAGGTCAAGACTTGACACTCTAGTTCCTCTTTATTTTAGTCATGATGAACGATTCATGGAAAGTTTAGTCACTCTACAACAAAGATTACCAATATATAATCACACACGATAACATGATATTTTAGACTGTTTTTTAAATCTTCAGTATCAGTTTCAATGCCTCCAATCTTTGGATTGAAATTAGCAATATTATTCTACCATCCTGTGTGTATGTGTATCATAGATTATAAGAAATAATATATATATTTGTGTAATGAAATCCAGCAAATAAGTGTTAGAATTACCCATGTAGAAATGATTGATTAAATGGCTGTAGTGAAGAGAGGTTGCCAGAAGATAGGTTTATTTATTGATTCATTTATTTTGTAAATAAACAAATCTGATGTTTATAGAGAGACTTTCTAGGGAATATTAAGACATAAGAAAACATAACTGGTAGGGGTTTGTATGAATTTGGAATCCACTTCATGCAAAATCAAACATATATTTTTTTCCTTAGGTGTGATTTTTGAAATGCCTGTTCTCCTTTATTTTTCTTAAAATGTGGACTTCCAAAAGTCATCATTTTATTATGATAACCTCTATTATGACTTCAAGCTTGATTATGCAGAAAGCAGTGCCATCTTTGGAATCCTTTTAATCTTAGATTTTATAATTTGCTACAGACTAGTAAAAATGAATTTATGTTAGCTAAGCATTTCTATCAAGTTTTGTTTCTTGCTGTTATTTAAGATAAAATCAAACTATCAGATTTTTCTCTATACATATGAAGTCAAGGTCTTTTGGAAAACAATACTTATGGTATCCATAAATTGCTTCTACAAAACATAGGAAGATTCAATTGGCTAATACACATTAAATAACCGAGCTGTAGGTTTTACAATTCACTTTGCATACATTAGTGTGTTTAATTCCTCATTTTTTTAATTGCTCTTTTTTCATAACACATGCATGTGTTATGATTTTCATTACCTAGGATGTGTAATCAGTTTTCACAGCAAGATTTTCCAATCCCATCACAGTTTGCAGTTTCTTTGCAGTGTCTAACTTCTCTTCACTCTCTATAGTCTAAATTCTCTCGTTATTTATTTATTTTTTAAAGTGTATAATTTATCTATTGAAATCAGCATCTTCTATCAATTTTTAATGGCCAGTCCCTTCTTTGAGATATCACTTACATTGACCTCCTCTTGACAAGCTTGGGCACTGTAAGCATCACATTAGAGGATTGCAACTTCCTATGGCAGCCATAGCTAAGGTCATGACTGTATGTGATGAATATTTTGGACCTACTCAGCTGGCTGAATGATATTAAAGAAACATAATATTTGACCAGCCAGTTGTACAAGAAAATCTCTCTGAGATTACCAAAATATATAAATCTTTGTAAAATGTGGCTTTAAGGAATTTCTTTCTTAATTATTTAAATGTATATTAGTTGTATTATTATAGATATCTATATATAGACAGATATGTGCACATAAAACACAAACACATCCTGATAATTGCCCAATCAATTGTTATTATTTTATTTTACACCTTCAAAGAGTTGGAGTGGTGAAACCACAGATGAAAGATTTTAAGATTTCAAGATCTATAACTTTTACAAAATGATTTTTAATGAACCCTTTGCATAAATTTTAGATAAGTGTACACTCTAGTGCCATGTCTGTTGGCATGTTGATCTACAATATCGAAAGAATTTGGAAAAATAAAATAATCTCTTACACATATGAGCCCCAAATTATAAAATATTTTTGCTTTAGATGTAAAAGCCAGATTAACTCATGGCAGCTGGCTTGTAAATGTATTAAATGGACAGAGGCATAGTGAACGTCCTTCAGATGAATTTCTTGTCATCTTTTCTTGTGAAAAGAGGTTTATCCCATCCCTTCAAAATCTGTAGGGTATCCTATTTTTTTAGTCTCAAAAATATATTTGGTTTTCTTTGAAGATGAATAAAACTGAGATGCTATTATATTCAGTTCCTACTTTGCAGCATCCAGAAATTCCTTTGCTATTAATATGCCAGAGAAACAGATTTCTTTGATTTTTTTCAGTTTAGAAGATCAAAAGCTGTCAGAAATTGTTTCAAAAGAAAAATAAATCTTTGAGAAGTTGGATTTGAAATAATGAGTCTCCAGCATGTTGCATATACGACACTTAGAACTGTTTAATGGAAGATGCTGTTATAATTGTGGGGTTGGTCTCAGTGCAAGTATCACTCACATCTAGAAGGTATTTAAATATTATTTTTTTTTCTTTTTCTCTTCCTTTCCTGTACTTTTTTTTTTCTTCCCCTAGAGGTAATTGTTAGAATACTGGATATTAGAATACTGGATATTAACAACATTCTTTTCGTAGCTTCTTGTATTTACCTAATCAGGTAAAAGGAAAAAAACAAAACAAAACAACAATACACGTTTAGATTATAACAGAAAAAAGTCTTAAAAACAATTTGGAAATCTGCACAGACTTCTGTCTTTATATAAAGTCTTTTTTTTTTTTTAATTTAATTTTAATTTTTTCATTAATATTTTGGTATTTAGAAACTGATCAATAAACAGACATGAAATCGCACTTTGTTGTTGCTTTCGTTGGTATAGAAGGACTGTGGCCTGCCTAGCATGGTTTGTGGATGGCAGTCTTTGTACTAACCACCCATTGGGTAGGATTGCAAAAGCTCTAATGTATGCACGAAGTCCCTGCTGAGTTAGAGAATCGTATAGACAGTAAAACTTGGAAGCCTTGGTTGGTGTTAATATCATCAAGAAACCAAACTCAATTTGGTTTGTATTAACATCGTAAAAAACCCAGCCTGATTTGTTTTGTATCAATGACATCTAGAGACACGGTGTGAAGATATCTGTCCTGTAATGGCTGAAAGAGCAAGTAGTAAAACAGAGCTGAAACAAGACGATTAAATATTGATAAACACTAGACCCATTTGGAAATAGCCTTGAATGCGTACAGCCTAGCCTGCAGCTAAAGATTAAGATGTCATTGTGGCTTTCAACTTTTCATCAGTAAAGCTCTAAATCAATTCTAAACCTATAACCCATCACTATTGTTCTACAGTTACAATAGCCAATTGGGAACAATATACACTAATTCCTCACTGAGAAAACGTCTAATGATTGTGCTAGAAAATAAATAAGTCAAACACACTTTTTTTTTTTTTTTTGGAAGGGGGGTGAATATACTTTTACTTCCAAATTAATACATTTAGTGCTTTATAAAGCAGTTGCTATTTAAACTGCCAATAATGTTTAACATGAATTTACTCACCACTGCCTATCCTCACACTGTATAATTTATAACACTAAGCCCTTTCAATACTCCAAAATGCCAGATAAACTTTTCTCATTTGCTCTTAATTTGGTCACGCAGGATAATACCAACATCTGAAGGCTCTTTAAACTGCTTTTTAAAATGCATTCCTGAAAGCACCACCAATGCCACCTCTGCTCCTTGTCATCTTCCATAATTATTTCCAATCCAAAGCGGTCCTTAATGCGCTTATTAATCTGGCATTCTCCTCAGTGTGAAGCACATTCAGCTCTATTAATTTTTAAAAACCCTTTTTTATGGGGGACTGCAGATGCTTGGCTATTACTGAAAAGCTATTAGAAGTTAACACCTTTCTCTCCCCAGGGACTGGCATCATCCTATGCTTCCAAATGCCACCCTATTTTACATTATCAGCTGCTAAGACTAAGTATTAGGGACTTTTTTTTTTTTTATTTTTTTTTTTAACTTCTGAACTGTTAATGCTATTATTAGCTAATGGCAGAGTTCTGTGTAGTGTATAGATACGTATACTCCCTCAATGTCTACAGCATATGGGGTTTTATTTATCTGCCTTTGAACAATAAGGCTTTTCATTCTTGCCACCCATTAGAAGAAAACTCACAGGTAAACAGTTACTAATCTTATTCCCATGGGCTGGGATAATTTTGCCTTTTCTTGGCTTGGATATTATGATCAGGCCAATATTTAAAAGGAAAAAGTGAAAGATTTTAGACAAAAAAAAATAAAAATAAAAAGTGAATAAATGAAATAATCACTTATTAAACCTCAAACCACCTTGTTTTGTGGTGTACACTTTCCCTTTTAGAGATACGCACTGTCTGTGTCTTTGTGAAACATAAACCTTCCTTGAAGAACTGGGAGGTAAAAGCACTGAAAAATAATACAGAAAGCTATTTTGGGGCTGGTGGCAGAAGCTACAACTGGCAGGGGGTTCTTTTGCTGAAGAGCTCTAGATCTATTAATCTCAATATCTGTTTGCTGCTGTGAAAACAAGGCAGAGCTGAGTCTCTAGGATGGGCCTTAATGCCCTTGTCACTTTTTTTTTTTTTTTTTTTTTTGAAAAGAAAACCAAAAAGATATAATTGAAAGGTGCATAAGGTTGAAAAAGGTTCATTGAAAGGTACACGAGAATATAGGAACACCTATATTCTGTGATTGTAAAATTTGCAATGAAATTCTCCCCCGTATTTCTGAACTGTTGCTCAGAATCTCAGGTTTTAACTGAGTAACACACAAGGAACAGAAAACAGTCCAGCTTTGGCTTTTCTGACCATTTTGAGCTGTGTTGACTAAAGACAACAAGCTAATGCACCGGGGTCAGAAAATGCTCAAATTTTGCATACTGAATTGAATGTAGGATCAAATGAAATAGTACAGAGACTATCGCACTGTCTTATCAGTAAATATAATGTATTTACTTTAGTAAAATCTCCACTAAAAATTCTCTCAAGCTGTAGTACAAGCGTGTGTATCCAGAAAATTGCAGCATGTTTGACATCAACATAAAATTTAGGTCTAATCTGCCATGAGAGACACTGGAGCCTGATCATGAAGTTGGATATTCACATAATAATTATTGGTGTTTCCTGAATCAAAGTCAGGGTATTATAAGGGCCAGTGAAGAGGGAAGGTCTTTCCAAAATTCTGCTAAGGGTTGTGAAGGGATTTACTTGCCATGTCTCCAACAGCAGGCAGGCAGAGTTTTAGCTATTATCTGTTAATATTTAACTTGTTAACTCCTGAAGGACTCAGGCAGTAGTTCATAGATGTTGTAGACAAAGAAAAGAGTACCTCCCTAGAAAATTTTGCAGTCTCTCTTTATATAACTATGCGTAATACACAGAGAGCAGACCAACTTAAGATATTGGTTAATATCTGATGTGAACCTGAGATGCACATCCTTACTATACGGAAAGAATTCCAGATGGTCTTTATGAGCATTAATGCCATCTTTACTAACATCTTGAGAAATGCAAAGATGACATCAGCTTCATGCGTCAAATGGAAAACCCTAACTTTTGACAGGGGCAGCTTCAGAAAGACATCAAAAACTGAGGGATTTCCTTAGAATGGCAGGATGTAGGAAGATGCACAGCGTGGTGCTTGGTGTCCACAGCCTCTGCAGACCAGGGTATGTACAGTGCCCCAGTGCCTGGGGGAACTTGTTCCAGCCATTTTCCACCTTTGTGTTTTTTTTTGGTTGGGCTCAGTAGACACAGCTGGACACATCAGAAAAGCAGCTTAGAAGCACCTTCCCACTTTGCTGCACAAAGGTCAACATCTGAGTGCAGAATGGAGCTCCCAGTCTCCAGAACAGCCCTTTGGGCAACCCTGGGGAGAACCAAAATAACTTTAAATGGATAAACCTGTCCTGCTACAGATCATCCATATCACCACATTTCTTCTTTAAATGGCTGTAAAGAAGTCCTAGTATATCCTGCTGCATCATTTGCTGTGGCAAATGCTTGGGTTTTTGATTAATTTCACCTTTTCCTTTGTCATTTATAAGACATCTGTGCAAAATACAAATTGTCAGCTTCTGTCCTTCCAGATTTCTGGAAACATGTCACTGTGTTCAAATAACAATGCTGGAAAATAAAGTGGAAACAATGACACTGGAGAGAACTGTGATTGAATTTTGCTTTAAAACACACAATGACAAAGCTGGGTCACCCTGACTCTGAGCTAGCATCAGCCTGAAGGAAAAGCCATGAAGAGTGGTGGCTGCTTTAACTGAGAATTTGCTGGCAGGTTTTTTGTGTCCATGACAGATGTAAACCTGTTGCTGAGCATCCAAAGCATCTCAGCTAAGTTTGTGGATGTTCAAAAAAAGTGGCATAGATACAATATTACTTCAGTTTTTTATCAACAACAAAAAAGTATTGATTATTTAAAGAAAATCTTTCAGAAGAAAAAAAAAATAGAAAATTTGAAAACCTCATCTCCACCTTAAATATATGCGTCCTCTTTCACCAAGCAAGGTTATTAATGTTCCAAAGACTAGAAAGTTCTCTGGAAGATTAGAAAGAAATTAAATTAATTGGTCTTCCTAAATGCATATTATATGCTCAGTAGACCTGAACCACTCCCACAGTATCCATTCAACCCATCCCACAACCGCTATATTAGTGTACATGCTTTTCCTTGCTTTTCCTTTAGTAAAGTGTTTTTGTTTTTCTTTTGAGTATTTTGTTGACCAGCATCCACTTGAAATTTATAAATCTGTATAAAATGTTGCAAACCCACTCTGCAGTAACATAGCTAGGGCTGTCCAGTTATCATTTTTAATGGTCCGTGCTCAGGCCCCAGATGTCCTTGCAGTGCCTAGAGCAGCCCACATTCTGCACACCTGCTGTGGAAGTGGGTTCCGCATCTTGTCTCCCTCTTGTCCAGCCCATCCTGTGTCCACAAGGGCATTAACACTTTGGTGCTTTTTTTTTCTTTTTCTGAAAAGTCCCAGAGTTTGAACAAAAACAAAGACTATATATACGATTCTTTGCAAACATAAAAACACTCAAGTTATTTCCTTAAATTACAGTAGCCTGAAGCCTGCTTATTCAGCTGGTCGTGCTTCCAGGGGGCTGCAACAGCAGCTGGGCAGTTGCAAGGCGCAGGAACATATCTCAGAGTGTTCCTGAAATCCCCTGTACACCCCTGCAAAGCAGCCTGGAGAACCGCATACAGAGAAGATCCTGTCCAGGGACACTACTTCCCAAGGGAACAGTAAAGATGTTCAAGTTTTGACTTGCAAAAACTCATTAACTCTAACAAATTTGGGGTGGCTTTGTGCTGACTAAATTATTTGTCCAGTCCTATTGAACACTGAATAAATGTAGTAATTCAAATCTTGGATAGTTCTGTTGTTAGTAAAGGCACTTTTTCCTCTGCAAAGGTGTAATTCTTTCACATGAGATTTAGAAAGCAGATATTGACAGAAGAATAGATAATAGATAATTGATGTCAAAGGCTGAATAAGAAAGTTGTCGATCAGCCAGAGTATAAGTTATCTCTCTATGTAAAGTAACATAAAGTAATGATGATTTATTGCTTGAAAAAGTTGCTAGATTGAAAAAATTCTCTGGAATTGCTGGTGAATGCAGACTAATTTTTTTTTTTTTTCTAAAGAACTCTAAGCAGACCTATTTCTCTTCCAAAAGAATACTTCTGGTTCTAATTATACATATTTTACAGAATTGCATTTCTATAAAGTTATACTGTTAGAACACTAAACATCATTTTTAATACTCATGAAAAGAGAAATCTTTTCAGTTGTCTAATTTGATACAGCAAAGAGATAAGAAAAGATGTGATTTGGCTTTACAATATCCTTCAGTTGCACTGTATCATACAACCTATAGCAGCTTCACCTATTAAACCTCAAGGAAACACGATAAAATGATTTGTGAAAATAGTAATAAGTCTCTAACTCATCCTTCTCTGAGGAAAAGATTAGTATTGGAGGAGTAAAAGATTAGCACTGGAGGAAAGCTGAATTGTTTAAAAGGTATTTCCTTAATATGAGGAGCCTCTGTTTTAGAAGTGTTTCTCCCCTGTTTTATTTAGACACCTCTCAAACTTGAAATCTGCTTTGAGTCCAGCAAATAATCTCATGCTCTCCCCAAAGAGTCCCTTGGAAATCCATTGCACACAAAGCAGCGGGGGTATAGGTTACACTTCACAGGGATCCATCTATGTAAAAATGAAAGCTCAATATATTCCTCAACTTAGGTTCTGGATGTTTTCCAGAGTCATAAAAATGGCATCCCATCATCCGTGCCTTTTCTAATTTTTTTCCTGTTATCCTTATGAAAAAGACCTTCACAGTGATGGTGACATCTTTCTATCTTGAACTCTATGGGACTCGTTCCTGACTAAAACACCTTTTTTGTGTTACTAGATTCCTCTGCTGTTTTCACAGACTCTATTTACAACTCCTAATATTGTTTAGTTTATGGTACCCTTGAATTTCATATATACATTCAAAGGTGCTTGAAAGAAAGCACAGCACCTAAAATAGCTTGCACCACTGCCCTAAAATATTAATCACTAGTGTAACTCCATAAGAGTTACATCAGGCATGAGTTTAACCCTACTTTTGGTTTTAAATCAAAAGAAATTGATTTCTTTAGCAAACACACCCTAAAACACAGGATCAAAGGCAGCTGAAGCACTATAAAACCCTCTTATTTCTTCCCCCCTCCACCTTCCCCAAAAGCTATAGGACAGCCCGTAAACTGGCTTTTTAGGCACTCCAGTTTTGAAGCAGCTGATTCTGCTAGCAGCAGCCCTCAGCTGTTAGTAATGATGTCACTGGTGAACACTTCACAACCCTCCAGGTGCTGGGCTGCTACACCTTGCCCCTGTCTTTCTCCAGATCAAATGAGTTAGTCTCTATGGAAGTTGATGAACTTGCAGAGATGTACTTGCTGTTTGGCATAAATATAGGAGAAATTTGTTTTCAATAAGACTGAGTTAAACTTGTATTAATTTTACTGATTCTGAAGAGGAGGAAAAAAAAATTAAGAGTAAGAATATTTCTTGAAGATTGAAGAATCTGCAGGGGTAAATAATTAATGGAACGGATTTTGGTATTCCAATGTATTTGTGAGAAGGATGTCATACAGAATTGAAGAAATATTGCACAGAGATACAGGTTAGTGATTTTGAAGAAAAATTGAATTCAGATTTAACTTGCGATATTTAATGTTTTATAGTATTGAATTTCAAGGGAATATTGCTTTAAATTTTCTATGCATATTCTTATGTTACAGTATGCACATCTTTGTGGTTGAGAAATATGTTTCCAGGGCTAGAGAGTGTGCTCTCATGGATTTTTTTTTTTGTTTGTTTTAAAAGTTTTGCTAAGATATCTTCATTTCTTCTGACAAATAGAAACCTGAAAGGTGCAAGCTCCAGCACTTTAACACCTACAGAAGATATGGAAGTTTTGGATCAACAGTAGCCATTAAAAATTTCAGAAGCTTAACGTGAGTAGCACAACAGTGTAAAACCAAAATCAGCAAGAGTGTCTGTGCCTTTACATGGTGCACATGGTTGTACTTGTTAGAGCTCTGCATTGCTCACAGACAGGGAGCCTCCTCTGTGGGAGCTGGCAAATGCCAATCAGCTCTGGTCTGAAAGCCAGGTGGCGGTGCTGGCATGACCCCTTGCCCAAGCTAAATATCTCTGTCTTTTCCTACTGCCCCTACTAAGACAGGGAAACAATGTGTAGCTAATGTGCTGTGCAGCTGCTGGATGGTAGCTCTGTAAATCTGCTGTGATGGGAGCCAGGCACTCAGTACATTTTCTGTGGAGGTAGAGCGAGAAAGAACTTGTTACTGCTGTGCATTAGAAACTGTGTGCATTTGAAGCTCACTGTGTTTTGTGCTTTCCCTCCCAGAAGGTGCCTTGTTAGCTTCATATGCCTTCAGGTCCCTGCTGAGCTCTGCACTGTTTGCTCCAAGGCAAGGACCTGGAGCTGAAGGTTCATGTCCCATTTCCTGGACAGTGTCACCTCTCTTGCCCATGTGTGCCAGACCTGGGGAGCCTGATATAGGTTCCAGCTCTGACGCCTCACTGTTTGAGAGATGCACAGAGCCTATAGGAGGTCATTAGCAAGAGTTTGATGGTATTTGTTCACTTATCATTGCTTGAAAGACATAATGTTTTACCTCCTCAAATATGATTGCCCTCACCATAGCTTTTGTTACCACAGAGAGTGGAGACTATAGGTTTTCTCATTTTGCCTTTCCCGTTTAATGTATCTATTCTTCGCCTCAACATGAGGGGGCATTTCTTTACTGTGAGGTGACAGAGCACTGGGACAGGCTGCTCAGAGAGGCTGTGGAGTCTCCTTCTGTGGAGATATTCAAAACCCACCTGGATGCCATTCTGCGCAATGTGCAGAGTAAAGGTGATCCTGCTTGGCAGGGGGGTTGGACTAAGTGATCTTCAGAGGGCCCTTCAAACCTCAGCCATTCTGTGATTTGATTTGTGTATTGTCGCAGAGCTTTCTGACAGATGGTCAATGACTGGAGATTTATGGTGGCTTCTTGGTTGCCCACATTTGCAGGGGCAAGTTACAAGCAGCATGCAGTTTGCGTTTGGAGAGTCCATATTTCAGAAAACACATCATTGTTCCATGAGCAGGTGCAGCAGAGGGAGTTAACTGAGTTAATTTAAAAAGGTGAAGAGAAATCTGACAAGATGTTCAGTGAGATGCTGCTATCCTGTGTGGTTCATGGGGCACGGGTGCCTTTGCTAGGATGAACAAAGTAGCTCTGTCTTGTTATGTTAGAGTCATAGTCAAGGTCTTTCTGGGATTTAATTTCCATTTTATATCCCCTGTGGTTGTACACAAATTCCACAGTAGAATAAATAGACTTTGGCAATGATTACTTGGAACCTTAGGGGGTTAACAGTGTTCTTAGCCTTTTCCCTAATTGCTGTTTACTCTCTCAATGCCTTTCGATGTGTATGCTATAAAATATTCCCTAGAAAGAGTTTTCCCTATTGCCAAGATGTTATGCGTTGCACTAGATGAAATGCCTGGACAGAAAGCTATGACCTGCACCTGTTGTAGTGCTGTGATAAAACACTGTGAAATAACACACCTGCTGGGAGCTGAGAGACCAGGCTGTGACATGCTCTTCACTACCTGTCCTGCAACTGATGTGCTCAAAGAGGGCTCTGCTGAAACTGCAAGGCAAATGCATTTGGATGATGCCTAATGTCCACAGATATAAATGAAATGTAAGATTTTAGCACTTGAGTAAACGTGCTGAAAGGGAGAGATACAAGGACCATGAGGTTCCTCATGGGAAGGTGCTGGCCTGGGTTTAAAGGCCAGTGGGGAAGAGAGGGCAGGCACAGGATTTCAGCTTGGATGCTTCTGTGCTACTTCATGACTTTGAAGGGCTGGATTGTGGAGAATTCAGAACAACTACCAACTTACTTCTACTGGAGATGACTGAGTCAGTCAGCTCCAAATAAATATGTATTTATTTTATGTAATGATTTTTTTTTTTTTGTGTGATCATTTTCAAATATAGGTACATATATCAATATAGCTCACATACACCAATATACTGATGTTCTCCTTTATGACTGAAGTAACCCTTTCACAGACTCTGCCTCCTTTCATATTAAACCCCAGCTCTCATGTCCATATTATGAACATCCCTTCCTAATGTAAGAGAGCTGTTGTGATTTAGAAGAATTCAGATTTAACTGAGCTTCAAGACCTACATTATATGGGGAGTTAGGAATGCAAAGTTTTAACAAATGTTCATGGTCTCAAGTTTAAGAATATGCCCTAAACAAATTTGACAGAGTATTTTCCAACAAAGCATTTTCTGACAGAAAGTTGGATTTGGTTGAATGATTTCTCTCTACCTTCTTCAACCCCTCTGCCCCCAGCAATATCTGCTTTCCATGGAATTTTGACTTGTTGAAAAATTGAACATCCTTCCACTCCGGTTCTGAGATCTGTTTAAAAATAATGTGCTGTCAGTAATAATTGTTGCTGGGGGCTTCATATTACCATTTACTCTTTGACTCTGGGCTTCTAGCTACTTTCATTATCCTTCCTACTGAGGATATTGTTGATCTTCATACTGACTCCTTGGATGTGGCAAGGAGGAAATCATCTCACACTCCTGGTTTCTTGCCTTTATCTTCATCCTTTCCTTTCTTCAACTTCTATCTTCTCTCACTTTCTTTCCCAGTCTTGATCCTTGTTTTATCATTTCTCACATAGCACAATGGCAGTTTTCCTCTCACGCTGTCTTCTAACAGTGGGGAGATCACCAAGAACAAAACTGATTTCCTGGCTTGTCAGCAACTCCAAAACAAACAAGCAAAATCATTGTTTAAAAACTGTGTAAATAAAAGGATATTCTTAGTTTTTGTTGCTGAAATTCTGAGGGATTGAAAAAACAAACTCTTTATGGGTAAAAGTATTTCACTTGGCCAGATGGAACACAATTATACTGGATGTGTATGAGATTTTTCATATTTAATTTCAACACTTATTTTTCAATAAAAGTGAAGGAAAATTGGAAATTTAAAATGGTTTTAAATAGAAAAAACATCTGGTCTGCCTTTTTGGAAGATATTATAGTGAGTTTGGCTTTTTCAAATACATTTCTTAACAAGAAGACCTTAGTGAAAGAGGGATAATTGTATTTAGATGTCTCTATCCATGTATCTTTACCTTGAAGAATAAAGCAAAGCTTCAAAAGAGAATTTCTTCTGGTTCTAACAATGCACGGAGGACAGGCAGAGTCCTTGTGCTCTGTTCCAGGGCTTGGTGCCATGGCAAACATGGCAGGGCATGTGGAAAAAAGATGAAGAGTCCTCTAGGGACAGGCAGGAGGTGCTAGTGGAGCCACAGTAACTCAGTAGACAGTGCACAGAGGTCATACTAACCTACACACTGGATAACTTATGGACCTGAATCTGCAAAGGTTTGAAGCCTTCTCCCCTAAGCTGCATGCTTTGTCATGAATTTCTTGTAGGGGCACTGCAGGCCCCTATCTATCAAAGTTTTAAGTGTAGTTGGGGCCTAATCCAAGTACTACTGAAGTTAGTAGGGAGGCTTTTGCTGCCATGTATGTGCTTTGGATTTGACTTTCAGCAAGTGGAGAAATAATCACCATACTGAGTCAGATATCATAAATCCATCAAATAAGCACAACATTGTACAGATGTAGCAGATCTCACGTGGAGGTCTAGCTTTGCTCCATGAACATGTTCAGGCTCTGCAGTTACTCTGCTGAGAAAATGGCCATAAAAGTGCACCTCCAGGACATAGGTTATGTCACCACTGGGATGGAAACATCTTTCCTGTAAGAGGCTAATTCAGCCCTCCACTCTCAATTCTTCTAAGACTCTTGGAAAGTATGATAAAAACATATTTTTTTTTTTCTTGTGGCTCTTGGAAAATGGAGGTTGACCATTTACATGTCTTCTCATTTCATATAGAAACATAATAATTTTATTATATATTAATTTGGTTGCTATTTTTTGAAGGAAATTTTAGTGATTCTTTTGAAGCTTGGTACATTTGTATCAAGTATCTGTTTGCATTTGGAACTTCCCTAAGTTATTGCCAACATTTACAGATAACCTAAAACACTCAGTTGTAACCCTTTAAAAGAAGGGTTCCTATTTAAAAGTATGTCTGTATTGTAATCTTAGCAGGATGAAATAAAAGATGTTAAGCTATTTCAGGGTGGATTTCATAATTGCATCTCTTTATATCAGGCTAGTGATTTTCATTAGCTTAATAAAAAGATATTTTAGCACTTGAATACTTTCCAGAAACTGTTTAACGGATTATCAAAAGCAACTCAATTATGGCCAAACCAATGGCAAGATTCAATATAAACATCAAATGAACCTGATCTTATATTGCTAGGAATCAAATTCCTGGAGGGGCGGTGCCACAAGAATGTTAGTCACTATAGCGATGCCCAAATTCCACATGATGATATGCACATGTTCTATTGTGAAGAAGTTAACTTTGGTTTTCAATACTTCTCTATGGTCATGCTTAAAGCACACTGAGTTACACGATGCACAGACATGTTTAAAAAGAGGAATTCTTTTAAAGAAAAAGCTATAATACATAGTTTCTTAAAATGCATGAGGATTTACATAATTTTAGTCCTCTCTACTACTTGCTTTCATACAAAAGAGGAGGCACTCAATTTAAGCTGGAAAATTGGAAATGTTTAATGGCCTCTAGGACTGTCTGTCCTGGAGATGCTTTCTGGGGTGGCATCTGATGCTGTCCTCACATCTGTCTTGATCCAAAACATCCACTGGAGTTTACTGAAGCTCCTTCTGTCCCTCTGCATGAATTTCTCTCCAAAGAAAATGGCACAACCCAAGATTTGTTTGCCGTGCAGAGAGTAGATGTAGTGCGCCATTGTGTGCCTGGGCCGCAAAGTGTAGGCACAACCACAAAGAGTGGGCATAACCAAACCGGCATGTATTAAATGCTGTGCTTACTGGTTTCAGTGGTGATGTCTTCACTGGTTTCGCTAAAGGTCAGGATTTAGCCCAAGACTCCTTTGTCCTGAACTAGGCACTTTTTTTCTAAAGCCACCACAACAGATCCAGCCTCCAGAGTAGTTTGATCACCTGGCTTAAGGCTGTAGGTTAATGTAATTCAGTATTCTTACACTAGATATCTGACTGAGAACCTCAAATATTTCTACATAAATGGCCTGAAATAGAACCAAATTTCCTTTTTGCCAGTACTAGTACTTAGACTAATTTGCCTATGGAAATACTGTTTCACCGTGATATTTTCTTGTGCTTTTTCGTACAGTTATCCAAAGAGAGACCCACTCATTCAGTCCTGGGATGGACAAGATGTAGTGACAATGCTGATGCATAGGTTGACATTTCTGATAAAGTATATTTATACATTTTATCATCATGAAAAATTTCTGTTTGCTGAAAATCTCAAAAAATTTATACATTAACCAATCTTGTAGTTCTGATTAATCATGAGAGGAATTTTTAATATAATTTTCATATCCTAGACTTGATCTTATGTACAAGATATCAGGAATATATTTTTAATTAGCCTGTTTATGTGTTCTGGATGAGCCATGTGGTACAGCAGCTATTTGGGGTGTGACTAATAGTGAAAATAGAAATGCATGACTGTGACTCATTTTCAAACAAAATATTTGATATCTGACATATGACCTCAAATTTGCCCAAACAATTTCCTGGCCAGGGGCCATGTATGCCATATTTGAAGCTGAAAATATTTTATTGTGATTTGTAGCAGTGGGAGTGCATGCCTGGATTTATAATGGAAACAATCCTAACCACAGTTATGGTAGAGCTGCCACTGTCCCATTATAAACTGCCACTTTTCCTTCTGCTAATTTCTGCTTTTTTTTTTTTTTTCATTCTATATTAATCAGAGAAAATCATATCTGTATCAGTACTGGAAATGTTTAAATAAACTATGTTTCTTTTCACCTTTTTAGTGCAGGTTTCCTGCACTGCATTCTCCATAATACATAAGCATTGGGTACCACAACAAAATATCCTAAAACTTCTCCTGTGAGTTAGGTATTCCTGTTTCCTGAGATATATAATGTATAAGAGAGTAATAAAGTTATATTCCATCAAGCATGAGTTCTGCGTATGTTTTATTATTATTATTAATATTATTATTATTTTGCAAAAGGGTAGTGAGAAGAGGGGATATGTATGGAAACAAAGATGTGATTTGTGGAGTTCTTGAATTTGTTTTTCCACCCATAGAAAGCTGACGGTCTGATTTATAAACATAACTTGCTGTATATTTGCTTCTTCAAGGCATCTTTAGAATCTTTCCCAGCTGCTGGATTCCAAAAGAATTAAGCTTATGAGGGATGTTGCATTTGGTTCATACAGCGATTTTAAAGTGTTCTGAAGAATCAGATTCCTGGATGTGGGTGGGAGTCACGCGGTCTGCCGTCAAATTAACATGAAGTGCTCATGGGGCTGTAATGATCATACTGGAGCAATGCCTTTTCTGACATATGTATATGCTCCTGCAGAGGAAATGTGCAGACCCTTTCTCTATTGGCCTCCAAGGAGACTTCTTCGGTTGAATAAATTTGTAAATTAGACACACAGAACTTCCAAGCACGCCTCTTCCTTCATTTTGTGGTTCTGATGCACGTTACCTCAAACCAAGCCCCCAAATGTGAGTTCTACAGTTTTAGAGAAATTTATCACATAATTTTATAACAACCACATGTATAATTATGGCATAGGTTATGTTAAACTGTTTTATGTCAATTTAGCATGTATCTTATGGGACTTAAAGGATCTGTTTTCCACTAGAAGCGAGCTATTGTGATTAAATGCTGGTAGAGACAGAGAGTATGTAATATTTTTTGAGCATATGTCATATGTTAATGGATTGTACATCAACAATTAATACATTTAATCCTTTACGTACTGTGACACCAACATGCTGTTTTTCTATGCAACACAATTTCAATTAAAAAGAGTATAAACTTCCACTTCTCTTCTTGCATTTTCCTGTGTATTTGACCGAATGCTGTATCATTATCCTGATGCTATTGGAAACCATACAAATATATTTTATCTGATAGTTCTTTTACCTCTAATGCCTTGTCTTCATTTTCTTGTGAAATTTCTGTCTTCAAGTAGTAATAGAGTGCCATTTCCAGTCTAGAGATAGCCATTGATTCATGGAGATCATATACATCACTCACCTGTCTTGTCTTATCAGACACAAGAATTCTGTCATTTGTCTGAGAGCAAGTTAGTATCTTACATGTTGCAGCAGGTTTTCCTGTGCCAACTCCATAATTAAGTGGACCACTTCTGGTTTAGTCTCAGTTCTCTTGATTTATAATTGAATATGTCCCTATCATAATATTGTGAGATAATCTCACAGTCTTTCTCAAAACATTTCTCTTCACACCTACAGGTATCATGAATGTCATTGTCCCATTTTTCTGAGGTGGGAAGCTAAGGTTCTATTTAAGCTTCCTATTCAAGTTGCTAATATAAATGCCAAGGCTACTTACATTAACAGTAGACAGAACCGAACTTGGCAGTACTGGAGACTGGGTAGTCTAAATAATTCATTGTTCTCTTGTGCAAAATAGATTTCCTAAGACCAATACAGGCTGAATAGCGGTTACAGAGATGGAAGGTTTATCTCATGCTAACAACCTAAACCCAAGCACTTGACTTACACACAGGGGAACTTCTTACTTGCATTATCCGTCTGCCAAAACGTTTGAGATAACATTACTCTGTCCTTACTCCTATCATGCACTGCAGCTTATGTGTCACTGACAAGCCACAACCACTCTTCCACTAGTAGAAGTGTTTTTTCAGTGAAGAAATAGCTCAATGAGCTGCCCAGCACTCAGAAGACACCCAGGGCAGAAAGAGGAATTTGTTTGAGGACCCACAGTCTCAGGATGGTATCATAGCTATTGTACTAACTCTTTGCACAGTGAAACCACTGCCTAATCCTGAAATACAGTGGTGAATTCTTCTTCCCTTAGTCTCAGTGACCTGTTGGATATTAAATCAGCCATCCTCTGTTGTTCTTCTTGCCCATGCTATTGTATTTCTACTGGACCAAGTCACCAAGTCTCTCGGAGCTTGAATATCAGGTGAAATGTACAGGCATGGGAAATACATGGGTATTTCTACTTCTTCAGCAGAGCTTGGGTTCATCCAGATTCAGCCTGATGTCTGTGTAGCTATCTAAGCATATTCTGACTTCTTAAGAAAGCCTACATGACTGCCAGACTGGGATGGGTAGTTTCTGACCCCACCGTCTGCCTGAGCAGCTTTGACTATCAATGTGTTCCACATGGTGGAAAGTACGGCCAAAATATGTCCTTCTTTCTCCTTGCCCACATCCAGACCTGACTGGGCCATCCATGTTACAGAGAGAGGAAAGCCACATGATGGGGAAGTTTTATCATGTGGTTCATCATGTGTGCTCTGGGGAGCCATGTCCCTGCCTAAACTGCATCTCATCCTAGTTTTGGAACCACTTTCTCGGATATCTACCTTAAATATCTGTTTAGATTGTTTCCAGATTCTTCTAGCTGATTCCCTTCAGGAATATTATCATGGAAAAAATTGATGTATCAGGGAAATAGAAGGGATTTGGACCAGTCAGTGTAAATATTGTGATGTAGGCATATAATGACATACTGTGGGTATCCTTTGAGTGAGAACAGATCAATGCAGAATCATTAAGGGAGATGGTTGGAAGAACCAAATCCCAAGTTGGTGCACATCACTTTCTTGGGTTTCTAAATGTACAGTTGTCACCCCAGTTCTGAAGGTGCTGTGGGGGTAAAATCCTTTTCTTTAACTAATGATGTGTTTTTTTCCCAGTCCCAAGTTACGACAAGTTCAGCTTAGCAACTTCAGAATGGGGTTGTTGAAATCTGAGAGGTGCTGCACTGCTCTGCTACACATATGCCTGCACTTTGCCAGCACTTTCTATATAAATGATTCCCAGATTTCCAATTGTATTTGTTTATAGAACGTTTTGCTTATTGTAAATGCATATGGTTTTACCTCTAACCTTGGGTCTGATCCTTTCACAAAGAATTTGGCTAGGGAAAGGAGTAGATGATCACTATTTGTTAGCAGTTCATTATATATGTGTGTGTGTATGTGAATAGATATAGATATATCTGTGGGACTGATACTGGGAGGTGCTGAGCTTTCTTAATCTCTTGTGAAGTCAACAGGAGTTGAGGGCACTCAGCACTTCCCAAAGGTGGTCAGAAAATATCAGTTTGGGGCAACCTCTTGCTCAAGATTTTGCTATCTTGAGTAGAAAAAACAATGATAAGCTTCTTAGAGCTTTTCTTAAATGCTTTCACCTTGAGATTGTAACTATTTATGTTTTACCACTTTTTCACATGGAAAATGTGGTTGCATGTTTTTTTTTGTTGGAGTTTTAAGGATCAGATTGATGAAGGAGAGTTTCAGAGCCAGACGATACAGTATAAGAGACAAAGGTTTAGTAATGAGTTCAAAATTTACAACAACACAGAAGCAAATATGGCTTTAATACATGATGTGACCCTTTATAAGGCTTGAAATTACTCTTTCAAAAATCATTCTGGCTTGACCTTCAGAGCAGAGTGGATTGTGGGATACCACAGATTGACTTTGAGTAGTGGTTGGTATTGCAGGAATTTTTAATTTCCTGTAACTCACAACATTTTCTTCCAGTTAGACCTTATCCTGCTGCAGTGTATTTACTGAACAATTAGTACAGTGTAATAAGCCAGATCAGAGGCACATGCGTGCACTCATACGCATACACACACACACTTACACAGAGTGAGGAAAATTAAGAATTAATAACAAAATTTAAATGATTAAAATAGAAAGGTTCTGTGTGTTGTTGTTTACGCTTTTATGTGTGTAATATGTTTAATATCTAACTAGTGATGTAAGGTGGAAGAAGAAAGTTGGGCTGAAACATATTTTTTTCTATTTTTTTTTTTTAAAGCAAATAAAAACGGTTAAGTTGCATTAATGAATTGAAAGCAATTTGGCAAAAGCTGGTTTATTATTGTTTGTAACAGCCTTTAATTAGTTCTTCAAACACATTTTCAAAACCTCCCCAAAGATACCTAATTTGCTTACTTAAAAAAAATTGTTCCTTAAACTGACAAAGCTGCTTATGTATTTATTAACAGTAAACAGCACTAAAAGGATCCCAGTTCAAGGGAGAAATATTTCATGCCACAGAACTGCATGTACTCATTTCATTTCAATTGTCTCCCAGGTATTGCAGGGCATTATAACATAACTGAATGTAAAAAATACAACCTAGAGGTCTGTTATTGGTATAATTCAACAGAAAGCAGAACAAACATGAATGATAACAATGTATTAGGGTCACTGGAGCTATAGATACAGATTATTTCTGCTGCTGATTTTAAAAATTATACTGATGTCAATGGGCTAATGGAGTATATATGCATAAATACATGTATTGTTTTTAATGTATCATAATAGTGATAATAATAGTGTACATTTTCCAAGAAACCTAACACTGTTTACAAGGTATTTATGTGCTCACACATACACACACAATGCATATGAATGTGAATTTACAGCATGCTTTACTCCTTATCTAAAATCTACCCTGTCCAGGGAAAGCCTTTTGCACTAATTGTAATTGGGTTGTACTGGGCCTTGACGAAATGGGAAACATCTGTATGTTGTGGTTAAAATATGATCATATCTTCATAATATTGGAAGAAGAATGCTTGGACTGAGTGAACAGGATGAAAAATTGCAATATGTTTCTAAAACTTTAAGAATTAGTGATAGTAAGAGTGTCACCGGCTATACTAGTGAAAATCAAACGGTAGAAAAATAAGTGTCTAAGATTACCTGAAGTGAAATAATTAAATGTTTCTTTAACTTCTGGACAGCAAATAGGAAGAGATCATAACCTCTAGCATTTTTGAGAAGCAGGATGTATGATGAATTTATTAATAGATACAAAGTAAATAATGCTTATTAAATTTCAAGGAACTTTATTTTCTCCTACCTACCAATGGAAAATTTCTTTTGAAATAATACTCATTAGAAATTGAAGGTTATACTGGCAAAACAGACTTGAATCCTTCAAAAATAGCCCCTAGTAAAAAGTCATAGAAAGATCTGAAGCTAAGCCTATGACAAAAAAAAAAAAAAAAAGAAAAAAAAAAGAAAAAAAAAAAAAAAAAAAAAAAAAAAAAAAAAAAAAAAAAAAAAAAGAAACTTAATATGCAGGCAAACTTTTTAATATGTGAGCCAGACACAGAAATATTGGTACTCTTTGAAATGAGCAAGAATTTGATGAAACACTAAAGGGTTTCCTATATTTTATTTTATTGGACAGCAACAAGTAACTCAATGAAAGAATATCCTGTAATAGCCAAATGCTTCTCAGTGTCAGCTCAGTACTTTAACAAGCATATTTCCCTGCAATGCAGAAATGTTCCTGAATGACATGAGTTGTGTGCAAATTGCACCCTTGGTTCTTCACCTAAACCCCAGCTGGATTTCTTCTCTTGACTTAGTGAGGCTTTCGAGCAGGCTCCAAAATAATGAAGGGACAAATCCATTGAAGTCTTTATTTATGTCTAGATTGTTTTCTCTCATCAAAGATCCCCCTGAGGCTCTTCCTTCTGCATTCTCCTGCCTAGAGTTTGCACCTCCCTGTAAATCAAGCTACACCCCTGCTCTCTGGAATCTCATGGATGAAATCAGGATTTAGCTCTTTCTTGGTCCCATGGACTCCCTCACAAACTGCTCAGATTCCTCTTAACTCTTGGAGATGCTCAGTTAAAGTGAATTCTTGACCATTGCAAGTGTTTACCATAACTAAAATGTCAGAATGTCTATGGGAAATCAGTGAATTCAGCAAAAATTCTTAAGGGACCTAGTTAGACCGGCCAAAATGGGGAAATGTTCTAAAGGATGTTTCCTGTCTCCTTTTGGACACGTGCAAAATTCAACTAGAGTGAAATTTAGAAAGACCTTGACTTGTCTCTAAACTTGGATGAAAAGTTATGTTCAGTTCCAAGACAAGTCCCATTTTAGATGTTTCATTTTCCTGCTATAGAAGTCCAGGTATCTGTTGCATCCAGGCTGCATTGCTTTTTAATGAAGAGGGTATTTATTCTGCTTCAGGGTATGATCCTCAGTTTCTCCACAGGTGCAAAGTGACTGTCCAGTGGACTCCCATATTTAGGCTTTTGTCCTAAGGTCTATTAAGGTCTTAACAAAATAATGTATAATCATGTTGATCATAAGGTGAATATATATCTAGGAATCATTTTGATAAATGTATCTTTTTTTTTTTTTTTTTTGGAGAATAAGACTAATTATGAAACATCAGAGATTTGGACAGTGTTTCTCAGTTGTAGGGATCAAATTTATGGGGCAAATTGGAAAACAAAAGATGAGGTCAATCCAAATGTTTTATATTATTATTATTATTATTATTATTATTATTATTATTATTATTATTATTATTATTATTATTATTATTTAGCATTTCAGGAGTTTCTTCATTGAGAAAATACTTTCATTGTAAGTGATTTGTACAATACTCAATCTCTCGGTAATTCTTCTAAAAAGACTAGGTTTTGCCTCCCTTTCTCCATATTGCTGCTGTATTTGATCAAGGAGGGGAAATGTACAAAAGATGTTGTTATTAATCCTGCAGGGAAAGCTCTGTGATACTACAACTGGTGTGTAAGACAAGTCTTGGGAATTTCTCAGAACTAGCGTTTGTTTGGTCCAGCCTGGATTCATTCTGAGTGAGCTGCTCTTCCACAAGTAAGTTTCCTGTGGGCAGTCTCATATAATCTACTTCTAAAGCACTGGTACATATTTACATCGGACCTGTGTGACATTACATATATGCAACACAGGTTTTAGAATCATCTCTGGCAAAATCTTGTTGTGCTGTGATTTTAGCAATCTTCACATGAGCAACTCAGTGCAATCCAAAAGACAAATGAGAACAAGGGAACGGACTGTCAAATAGAGAAAGACCAGAATTTCAAGCTTCAAAAGGGGGTTGGTCTTGTGCATAAGGCCCCGCATAAGCAATCAGGCAATCTGGATTCAATTCCCAGCCTTTCCACAAATCGTCTGTGAAAGTACGAGTAACGCATTTTTTCTGATGCTCTTCGTAACATATTTGAAAGCATATGTGATATTCCCTGCTCTTCTCTAGCAGTGGAAATGCTGGAGTATTATCAGCCATGCTAACAAGTCAATTTGACAGGTCACTGTTGGATGAATATGTTGCTCCTGACGACAAGTGCCACAGCTCCTTATTATGATTTTGGAGCTCTTTGCGGGTGCACTCAGCAGAGCATTGGTTACAATCATTTCCTTTGGTTACTTAATCAATATCTCCTGTCTACTTAGCCTGCAGTGCCAGGGTAGAGAATGAAAGTGTAGAAATAGATGACCTAAAGAGATGACAATTCATACTTATCAAGCTGTATATTTAGTTCTAAGGAGCTCCCAAAGCAGAGGAGGGTCAGCTTCACATCACACTGGAGCTGTACTGTGAGTTTGATATTTCAAGCAAACCTCTTTCAGCCAGGGCAGGTTCACAGTCAGGCAACAATGGGAGCAGAGGCTGCTTCACATTGCTGACATACAGTGATGCCAATTTATGAATTCTTCTGTAAATCTCTGGAGATACAAACCATCTGTAAGGCATAAAAAGACAACAGCATTTGTGCATTTGGGTTACACATAAGAGGAGTGACTACGTTTTGTTTAGACAATTCCCATGAATTCCAGTCACGGGAATCATGAGTATATCTTGTTTATGAGCTTTAAATAATGATAGCAAAGCAGAATTTCCGAATAGTTATGCAGAAACAGAGATACTAGGTGACTGCCTTATACTTTGTTTTTTGTTCCTGTGCCTTCTAAAGGGACAAGTTGCACCCATTTGAATACACTAGTGGCTGAGCAGAAATAAAAGAGCTATCTGCTAATTTAATTTTATCTTCTAAATCAAAAGCAGGTTAGTATGGGAGAATCAGTAAGTCATAATGATATGTTTTTGCTTCTGAAAACTCTTATTAAAAAAGGAATAAACAATGATATATGCGAAGGACTTAGGGTATTTTCCAGGTCTTTTATCTTCTTTTGACCTTGACAGTTGTGTGTACAAAGTATATCTCAGGATTAGTTCTGAGGAAAATTAGGATTTATCATTTTTAGTAATTAATTAGCAGAATTTCCCAATGTATGGGTACTATTTTCAATGCTTTGCCGTTTTCAGAGACATGTTTTACCCCTCAAGTCACTTACTAACCACATCTGAATAAAAAATGACAGCCTGTCATCTGATTCATCTGATTGACAAGGTATCAGTGTCACCACATGGTCTGTTTCTTATACCCAGCAAGGCACAGTAAGAAAAGGAAGGGAAAAATAAACAATTTATGCTGAGGTTAAAATGGCTTGTATGAACAAGCTTCTAGAGCAGTGTTTGCTTACCCTGGGCTGGGGCAAAAGTTCTGAATTGCTTCATTGGTATCAGTGTACTTAAAAAAAAAAATAGACACCACACACACACAAAACTTTTATAGGAAAGATTCACTCAGCTCACAGCAAAATTTCTCTCTTCTCAGGACAACAAGTTCACAGCTTGGTTTGTGGGCATGCGCCCCTCAGCTTTGCTGCACACAGAGAAGACACCTCTGAAGAGAAAGACAATCTGAATGAAGGCTGAATGAGGAACCTCAGGATTTGGTTCCAATATTATTTCATCTACATTCAATAATTTGTGTCCTTACACCAACAGCTTGCAGTTATATAGATGCTCAGTGAATTCTAACAGATTCTGCTGCCATTCAGACCTAGGCACTGGAAGCAAGGCATTTTTTTTTCAGAAATTTTGCCTTACATGTACATATAAATGATGTGATTCCTCCCTGAAAATTACAGGGCCTTTCTGCACAAGAATGAGAAAAGACTATATTATTATCCTGCTCTCAGCTCAGGATGATGGGGTGAGCTCAGGGATCAGACAGAGCATGCAAACCTTAAAGACTCTATACAGACTTCAGCTTTACATTGTGTGTAGGGTAAATGACCATTAATCCATAGTATGGGCTCACAGTTGGTATCTTTCTGATGCTTTTGGCCTAGAAGCACCTAGCTCTAAGTTACTCTGACCTCGTGATTTAACCAAGTACCAGCTTGAAAACAGTTGATGTGAACATAGGCAGTGAAGGTGAGGATTTCCACCGGGGTGTAGGTGTCACACCATGAGAAAAGTGACAGAACTGAGTCCTTTGCTGAAAATCCAAGGCCTTTAAAGTGAATTTGAGATCAGCTTTCCATGGCTTTACTGAGGAAGGCTACAAAAGGCCAAATGCTCCAGGCCACGTAAGAGTGCAGATGTTAATGAAAACAAAAATCAGAAGTTGAAGCATAACCCAATTTAATGCCTGTCCTAACTTGTACATGAGATATCCACTTGCACGGCGTTCAGAGGGAGCTGTGACCTCATTTCCCCTGGCATGCTGGTCGGATGTGTTATTTTCTCGTGCCATCACAAAGTAACCGGAAGCTTTTGTTTCCAAGTGATAACTTGCACAGATGCAAGTTATTTCCCAGTAATGCAGGCACTAACATGTGTTGCCACTGGAGTTTGAAATGTCCATTAATTTAACAGTAAATCCCTTATCCTGTAAAATGAAAACACCATATTCTACACAGACAGAGAAGAACATATAACTCTGCTTTTCAGATGTTAGAGCCTCCAGTGGACAATTGTTCACCAATTTCAATTTACTACAGCTGGCTGTCTCATCCTGAAAAGATGCTTAGGACTGAGAAAGCATGGAAGTAAATTACCATCTCATTCCAAACAACATCATTTCCCTCTCCTCAGGCTAAAATTGAGGTATGTAATACAACAATGTTAGGAAGTCAGCCCTGCTTCTGTTGGCACAACATTTGACCTGTGTGAAGAGGCCAAAATTTTCTGAATCTGTAGAAATAAAGTTCTGTAGATACCAGACACTTGTTTGTCTTACCCAAAGATGATTATGAGGAAGAGACTGAGGTATGCAAAGCCACAAAAAGTTTCATTGCCACTGGAGTAAAAATCAAACAAACCCATCTTGTGAAGTTAAAACAAGCAACAAAAAATGAAGTGGTTGCTGCTTTATGTTAAAAAATATTGAGCATGTTGAGGATTCTGTTCTAAAGTATTGGTTCTTTTATTTGTCCATGTAACACAGCAATGGGAAATACTTAATGCAAGACAGTCCAAATCTCTTTCCAACATTATCAACAATTGCAAGGGAATAATCTGACTCAGCAACTTCATTATCACTAAGGACACTTGAGCATGCTGAGTTTACAAATTGATATGCTTGGTTTATGAGTTGATTACTGAGTTAAATTACAGCTCACAATACTTAGCCCAATTAATGCACACTCTACTACTGTGCTGAAAATCATAACAAAAACATACAGCTAATCATGAGCTCATCATGACACAGGCAAATGGGAACCGTGAAGAAACCCTCAGTCTAAAGCTATTCTCTTCATCCTTACTTCATTTATTTCTGTTAGATGTTTTAGCATTTGTGAATTGGTTTTCCAGAGCTATGGCACAATAACAAGGAGTCTGGAATTGATATAGTCCCAAGAAATAAAGTAATATGATTTTCTCTTAAAGTTTGATGTTTAGCAAAACTTTAGAATCCATTTAGAATTATTATTATTATTATTATTTTTTCTAAATGACTAGAATTGTTTTCCTTTTTTTCTAGAAAGGGCTGCGAGCCAACTAAACAATACCAAAGAAGACGTTGTTCCAAGATGTGTTAGAAGCTAGCTTCCATATACTATGAAAGTTAAATGTTACTGGGAAGCTAACTGTCCTCTGCCTTTGAAAATCTCCTCCTAAATTACTATATTGAGGCATAACATCAGCTATGTTACTATAGCCTAATAGGTCACAATTTTCAAGCAGACTTTACCAGCGTTTTAAAGACCTTTTATTTATTTATTTATCTGTAGGAATGTAAACAGAGGTGAGGTGATGTCTGCATGCATAAGTGCAGTTCAGTGTCTCCTCAGGTGTGGGAATTAACAAGCATCCAGCTCCAAAAGTACTTTTCTTGTCTGGCTAAATCTTATTTTGGGGCAATATCTGGGTTCAGCCTGGGCTGCAGGGGCTGGGACTGTGGTGCAGTTCTGGGGTGCACAGAGATGCAGCCCAAAGCATATACTTGTACGAGGGCTGAGTTTAGCTGCAAGACACCTCCAGAGTTCATATGCTCCCAGGATTGGCAGGCAGTGGATAAGTGGGCTTCCTAATCATGATTTTGGACTTGGCTGTCTCTGTTGTACCTAGGTCCTGCTGTGAACACGTAAGCTGTGATGCTCATGCTCGTAATTCCTGCGGAACACGTGGGTGGATGCCTCTTTCATTCAGCTATGATCATCCTCTTCCTTTCCCAGACTCCCATGAAAGCGTGAAAAGTGCAGTTATTCATGCACAATAAGGCATGATCGTTATCGTGATTTGTTTCTGCAAATGTTGTTAAAACAAGGCAATATCTGAAGCTCCACAAAAGCTGCGCCTTTCTCATGCAAAGTGGAACATTCCTGGCAAGTCGGATGCTGTGTCAGAACTGGGTAAACCAGAATATTCCTAACATTTTAATGCATGTGCACACTCCTCCACTATAAGATGTATGTGCATTAGGCAAGAATAATGCTATCAACAAAACTTGATAGCTAGTGTGGTTTACCATCATCCTTTTTGTGAATGAGGTATTCATTTAAGGACTGTTATTAGCTATGGGAAGGTTGAATTTATAGTGCTTTTTGCTTATATTTAAATCACCTCCTGCCTACAGAATTTATCTCTAGCCATCTGCAAAACCATGTTCATGTTTGCATTGCTATGTAAATAACACTAAAACAAGCATAACCCTCCAACCAAAGTCTGAGGCTTAAACCAAAGAAACAGTTTTCAGGAGATGTAGTGCAGCTTAAATTTTAAGACTCCACTTGAGTTATCTGCTTGTTTCTCTCTCAGCCTCCAAAGACTGAATTTACAGAATATTTACAGGAAAACAAATTGATGAACAAAGAAGGACATAGCCCAGCTTTGGTACAAAGTTGAAAAAGAGATTATACAAATCCAGAATATGACCACTCTAGAGACCATATTACAACTCTTTCCACTTAGATGATCTTTTGTTTTTCAAAACCAGATTTTAACAGTCCTTTAACAATCTCCATTTCCAGAAGAAGAACTCTCTTTCTTTTTTCAGCTACCCAAAGAAATCCTTGGGGATCTTTGGCCTTTAGGGCATAGGACTTTTTTTTTTTTTTTTTTACAATTGGGGGTTTTCACACAGGACACAAGTATTCTTTTCATTTGTAAGTGAAAGCAAGAGGAAGAGACTATATTATTCCAACCACATAAGAATATAGTAGTCCACATGGAATGTTGATGTATGCAGGCATAAGCTACACTGGAATATTGTGACTCTCTTTACATGCTGATGCCTGATATACCATTAACTGTTAGCCTTCCAGCTCAAAAATGCTCAAATACAGCTTTCTCTGGTTCTCTCAGTTCTGCAATATCCTAGCCCAGAACATTGTTGTTAACATTAGTGTTTGGCGGAAGCAATAGACATAGAAATGGTTTCAAGTCATGCCTCAGAGAGGGAAAGTAGTTTGGTCTCAGAGTCTCTGAGCTCAGGGCAGTGCTAAGTGACTTTGTGCTGGTCTTCTCGGGAGTCACTTCTCAGTTTCTTAGCTCAGCTGCAAATCACAAGCTGGCACAGGGATATAGTGAGGCAGAGTGTCAGGATGAGGTGCCCTGGTATGGTGAAGAAAAGCTTGAGAAGTAAACCTGAGACAGGGGCAGCTGCATGTAAAGGAAGGACCCCTTACTTTAGAAGGGGTGAAAAAGGCTTGGAAAGTACTATGAAAAGTAAATGGAGGAAATCAGGACAAACAGAGCTATGATTCATCCAGGAAAAAGGTTTTCTTACTATATATATGTCCAGATCTTGTTTGAAGGGTGGTAGCTTGGTTTCCCTTAGGTTTGCCATTGCATGGTTTGTAATATTTCAGTTGAAATGATGACAGTGCCCAGCTGTCCAAAACGGCTTTGAGTACCTGCAGCTATACACGAGTTGTTACTAGGTTGGGTATTATATGCTGAAAAGCAAGAACTGCTCTTTTGTAAGGGAACTGTACTGTACTGAAATGGAGAACCTTGCCAAAAGCTGCAGTGTTACTCTTTCCACCCATAGGATTTAGCCCTATATTACTTTACTGAGAAATATGTGGGTGGGCATGTGCAGATTGGAGCATAAATCTGAAGTTTATCTCCAGCTCCACCTGAATGCTGTTCCCCTTTGTGCAGGCAGCCAAGCACAAGGTTCAGAATTAAATTAATGGCTAAGCACTCAGAAATCTGCACTGTTCATGTGTTTACATGCTGAGTCTGCCAATGTCTAGAAAGGTGGCCACCAACTATACAATTTTAATGATTGTTGGAAATGTGGATATCTGATGATCTAAGCTTCATCTGCTGTAAATTAAAACTCAGATTTCTTTAAATCAATTGAATTTTCCATTCATGCTGAAAATGAGATATCATATCAAAAGCATAAAAAGCTCAAAAGGTATTAAGTGACCTTTATCACTCTGTCAGATATGATCACCAAATTGATTAATTTCCTTCACCTGATATATGTAGTAACTTCTAAAACAAAATTATATTTACTGGGACATGTCTACAATTCCTTTTCTTGAATACATTAACAACTAATTATCTAAGAGAGGCTTGGAAAATTCTCATTATATAGGTGTCTGTTGTGTCTGATGTGTCACACAATGATTATGGAATGAGACTTTTTTCAAATGTCCTGGGTACACATGGATTGCCCATAACCATTACATTCGACCACAACCTTTTTTCCCTGAGCCCCACAGAATACAGGATTCTCCTTCCTACTCAATGGTAAATGTGCTGCATGGGCTAAAGCAATTATGTGAGATTTTCTTATTTTTTTCCTCATCTAATTGAATTTATTTAACCAGATATTTATCCATGCTAAACTTTGATACACATGTAGTAAACCCTTACTGTATATTTTTATTTAAATTTCTCTGACCTCTAACTTTAGAGCTCAGGATCAGTCATGTTTAGCATCAGATGAGCCAGAATTCTGCTGAGTTGCCAGAGCTCTGCTGAACCTTCTGAAAAACCTGCTGGTTCTTCTCAGCAGGATATCTTCAGGAGTACATGCTGGACTGGACATGTGGATGAAGGCTGGAATCACAAGGGTGCAGTCCAGCAGTTGTCATTACAATTAGTTGGTGGACTCCACGGTGTCCTACCAAAGAAACTGAGTACTGGTTTCTGAAGAGTGACTTCTGGAGTAAAACAGCTGTGCTGAAATATGGAAAGGTAATTATTCTTAATTGTATTCACCAGATGACAGTCATACCAACTCAACTGCATGCATCAGTTGAGGTGGGAATACCTGCCAGAGAATTGCCTGCTTAGTCTCTTTTTTCAAAAGTAAGGATGACTGACTCCATGTCAGACATGCATGAACATCTATGCAAGATTCCCCCTGAATGGGCAAACATCAATATTCCTATGTCAGTGGCCAGAAGCATGGATGGGGCCACGGGACCTGCCAAGAGCTCCCCAGAGAGGTCTCAGGCAGCTTTTTGGGAGAGGCTCTCCATCTTCAGAGTCCAGGCACGGACCAGCTTATCCACCACAGTCTGGTTCTGGGAGAGCTCACAAATGAAGTGCCTGTTCCTCTAGCTCCAGGCACAATATCTACCTATAGCCATACTCTCTCCCATGCAAGCAGACACACCACACTGTTGAAAGGGAATGCCAGCGAGCCTTGATAAGAGGCAGTAACTTTGAGAAGATTGATTGTTTTCTTCCTCAAAGAACTGCTGTTTCCCTATAATTTAGGTTGCAAGACTCTTATTTCTACCTAGACTGATTTTCAAGAAAAGCTTACATGGTGCATAAAATCAAGCCCTAGCTGCCTGATTTATATTTTAAAAATAAAACAGCTAGAGCAAAGCATTTTTTTTTTTTTTTTAGACTGAAGGACTGATTTTTATTCTTACCATTACTTCTATAATATATTAGACTTCTGTAATCGATAGTACATATTTAGAGCTATTGTGAGATAATTCATGTTGTTCTGCAATGTCTGGCCAGGTAAAGGGCAAAGGTTTAATGCAGTCTCATTACACTTGATTTAATAAGGTCAGTCACAACTCCATACAAATTCAGATTAGTATAACTTAATTAAGTGCTTAGAAAATGATCAGCCTAGCATTTTACCATGTTGCAGGCCAATTTGTCCTTTCCTTTCAGAGAACAGGGTAATAAAACTACTTGCATTACTTTCCCGGGTGAAGTGGTACACAATTTTGCCATTGATGCCAAAGGCAAAAAAAGACATCAGTTACAAACCTTAACCCAGCATCCCATCGCGTTGTACTGACCCTTCAAGCTCACAGTCCCCTTCTACATATGAAAGAGAGGCAGTAGGGTTGTAATCACATGCTCAGAAGTGTATTTCAGGCATTGTGGCACAGCCTCTAATTATACTGTCACATGCAATTCTTTCTCACAAACCTCTGGCCTCATTCAGGGTACAGAATGCCCCATGCTCACCTATTAGGTAGTTATTAAGTGCTATATTTTCTTCACTCGACGTGGGTCCCATACCTAATTTACTGTATTCCATTCAAATTTTCCTCTGAAATGTGACTGATAGGAGTCCTCGGAGGTGAGTTTGTGGCTTCAGTGCTCTGGCGAGTTAGTTGCTTCACAAACATCAGTGAATTTATTTGCAGAGCATGTCTGTGAGAGGAGAGGGTGCTTCACAAATAACTTAAATGCTGAGAATGTGACAGTAAAATGTCCACTAATTTAGCTGAAAAGTTTGAAAGGTCTGAATTTTAAGAGGACATGAAAATTATGCATGTGGTGCCTAAAGCCCAGCTCCTCTTTGTGCCAGCTCCAACCAGGACTGCACTGAGCTTTTCAGGTTGGGCTTGGTCCCTCATTTGGCACCCAGAAATGGGGAGCCACACACAGTGGGCACCTTTGACAACAGCTGCTTGATATCCAGCAGGGATGCGTTGGAGGCAAGGACAGCATGCCATTTTCCAAGGTATCTCACTTGCTTTAGGTCTAAGATAATTGTTCTTCTCCCTGCCTCCTTTCTTGTCCTGCAGCCTGTCAGATTCCTCCCTCCTCCAGCAAACAATACAAGTTTGTGCTCTGAGTAAGTCTCTGGACACTGAATATGTCTCACACAAGGGTCATGAGGAGAAAAATAACATTTTGTCACTTAGTTAAAGACTGTATTGTTCTGTCTATGCTTGAGAGACAAATTACACCTCCCAGGCAACTTTAATCCTGATATTTCTCAACTTTAAAAAGCTTGCATTTACTTTGTATTCCAGCACAGCTTCTTGGCATGCATTTCCCTATTTTCTATTAAGATTGAAAGAGACAAAATCCCCAAATTATTGAATCCATGTCTCCTCCTCAGCCACCTTAGTTTTAATTTCTATTCTTCCATCCTTGTAAAATTTGTCCAAATTTTCTGTCTTTGATTCTGCTCTAGCCACCTCTGTCCCCTTTTTTCTGTGGCCCTGAAGGTTTTTTCTTGAATTTAAATGTGTCTGGGCTGAACTGTCAATGGCTGAGTGTGCAGAAGAATTGGCTCTGTGGGCTGGTCTCCAGCACTGGGTCCCAACACATTTTTTGGCTCCTCAGAACTCTGCTCAGCACCTTGTGCAGATGAAACACACAGCTGCTAACACCTGTATCTGCAGTAAGTGCAGTAAGCCCTTGGTTTCTGAGGGCTTGAAAATTGTCCCAAATGGGTGTGTTTATCTTAATGGCAGTAACAATAAAGGGAAAGGAAAGGGAAAAGGAAAAGGAAAGGAAAAGAAATGAAAAACTGGAAATAAATAAATAAATAAATAAAAATCTTTCTTATATTATGAACTGCTAAGCCATCTAAACAAGAGGTCAATAGCTCAAGCTGTCAGTGTATGTTCATATATATAGTTTTACAGGGATAAATACAGACAAGACATTATCAGTGCACAATGAATGAAATGTAATAAAGTCAAATGAACCCATCCATCTATCCTTGCAGATTTTGGAATTTTATACATTAATTTCCATGTTCCTCTTTGACACTGAATTTTTAGAAGAATTAATTCAGAGAAATGGCTCTTAATATAAATTTTAATCATAGCTTTCTCAATAAGTATGTAATTTTTAAAAGAAATAAAATGTGATGAGATCAACATTTTTGATTAAACAAGGAAAATGCTTATAGGCTTCATCCTGATAGAGCCTTGATTCCTTAAGCAACACATTATGAGATGTTAATTAAATGACAGTAACGTGTAACACAGCTCCCGTTTTTAATTTATTCAGGCTTCATATTTTTCCACACTGAAGGGATATTCTCACCTTAAGAGCAGAGCAGCCCTGTGAGTGGCAGAGCTGATGAAACATGGTTTCCTCTAAGCTTTGTGGCTGGGGGCTGAGCTCAGCCTTGCAGATCACTGAGGGTCCATGGGGAATGCTCACCTGCTTTAGCTTCCCCCATGTGGGGCACTACCAGCAGATTTGGGATTTGCTTAGAAAGTGCTAAGGATGCTTTGTCTCTGCTGTTTGGGCAGTTGTGCTTGTTTAGGGATTCTGGATGCCCAGAACAATGCCAGAGCTCACCGAATGGGTGCAAGATACATACAGCATGTACAGAAGGTCTGACCTGATCTGGACACAGGGATGCACTGGATATTTGGGTTATTTAACACACTGACATTGTGGAACAGTAGAACACATCTATTCTACTGGATGGAAATGCAGCACAAACCAACAATCCCCATCCAGTCCCTGGTGGTGTTCATCCCATATTTTTTTTGTCTGGGTTTTCCTGCACAGCACATTCCTCCACCACCTGACCTTCAGCCCAGTCTGCATCCCTCCCTGTGTGGTCTCACCTTTGCTCTCTCCACTGTCCCTGAGCCATTAGAATTTGCTTTCTGCTCATTTTGAGGTATTCAGACTGCTAAACACCTGAACCCTATTCATTTTAGTACTGGTGATACAGCAAGCAAGCCTCATAAGTCCAGTCTCCTACTAGAGGCACTATGATTCAGCGTCCTTTGCTAAGAGGGTGAACCCTCCATTTAACTCAGGTCAATGAGACCTTATTGCAGATATAATACCTGCTGCTGAATATTGTGGAAAGTCATCACAAACAGCCATGTTGATGTACAGTGCCACTCATCGTTCCTGTTGCAGCAGGGACCCAAGCAGAAATAGGTCTCTGAGCACATCTCACATAGATTGTGGAGCTCCATCTGGTTGGCTGGTTCTTAGGGGAAGAAAAAAATAAGCTTTTGTGTGGCTGCAAAACCAAACATCCTTGCTGTCCCCCACAGGGCAAACACCAAGAAAGGCAATTGTCATGCCTGAAATGACTTCTAGAGTGATTTTAGAAACTAAATTTATTTTGTAGATTTGAGGTTAATATTTAAGGGAACATTACATCAATCAGTTTCATGAACTACAGACCTACTTACATTTCATGTTGAAGTTATCCTTTTAGAAGTGGGGCCCACCACAGGGAACAGCGTTGAGGCAAGTGTTTTTAAAAGGAGCTGAACACAACACGAAAATGAGAGCACACTGCTTAAACAGATCAAGTGATATGTTCCATGCAGTGAAATACAGTTTCAGTGCTATGTTGAACAGAAATCAAAACAGAAACTGAAATCAAATCCTTGGTTGTTCTGTGGCCATTTAAAAGAAATGTTCTTTTCTTGGAAGCAGTGCCACGTATTAGGTTGGTTGTTAATCTAAATTTAAATGTCCTTAATTATGCTAATTTTCTTTCCTGGCAGATAATTAAAAAGAAGATTTTTAATGAGTTAGATGTCTTAAGATCCTAGAGAGAAGGAAATAAAGAAAGAGAGAGAGGCTGGTGGAAAAGCTAAATAAAACAAAACTCAGACCTAAGATGCATTCAATCCCACATTCCCCCTGTCATTTAGTAGGCAGCTTAATTTCCTTGTGTTGTAATTTGACAACATTTCCTGACTATGTGCATCCACTGCCATTTACTTTTTCCTTTTGACTATGAGCTATTTGGGCCAGAGACCATCTTTTTGCTCTGTGCTTAGAACAAAGGAGTCCTGGGGTAGAGCCTGCACATCAGTACCATAAAGGAGAAATAATGCCAGAGGAGGCTTGTTCCTGCAGAAGAAATCCTGACCCACTTTGGGAGTGATCACTTTATACAGTACTTCTATCCTTCCTCACAACTGTTGTTTTTAAAAGACTTGGTCTCTGACCTATTTTCACACTGATTTCTGTGCTAGTGAGGCTTTTATCCTTTAAGTTGTTGGATACTTGTTTATGTAAATACAGCACAAGTTTTGCTAACCAAACAAGATTCAATATTTTTGTTGGCAGGAGACAGCTTTGTGTTAGAAATGAAGGTGCATGTAATAGAAACATCAACTTAATTTTAAGTCCAGTATACCTTTCTGCATTTTTCTTGCAGCTGGGATTGAGCTGGAGACACTGAAGCCAAGAAAAAATGTATTTAAAGCCTGGGGAATAGCAAATGGACATGAGAAAACAGCCTCCCATAGAGTCTCTAAGCCACGAACAGTTTGAGCAGAATATTGAATCACGGGCACAAATGGAGGAGATAATTTAGGGCAGAAATTTGGGTCATAGGTTTGCTTCACCCAGTTCTGGAGAGAACATTCAGAAATCTCCAGTAAAACCATTGAAACCACTGGAACAAGCCACCCCGAGAGACAGACACGTGCCTTCTCAGCCCAGTTCTCTGCTCGTGGATAATCCTCCTGGCAAAAGCTGTCACCTCAACAGGTGCTGGTGGCCCCCGCTGTCTGCTTCATTAAGGGGCCAAGGACTGTGTGATTATGGAAGCTAAACCCTTGCTGATCCCAAGGTGAAGTTCAACTGGAAGGGCGGCCAGCGGAAGAGGCATCCCTATTGTGCTGGCTCCCTGGGCTCCCTCCAGCAGCACGGTTAGCCCAGCACGGTGCACAGTGCTAATCCCTAATTCAGCAAAACCCCACAGCCCCTGCTTCACTCCCCAGCTTGGCTGTGTGAGGGCAGGCTTTGAGCAGAGGGAGAGTGAAAGGAAAGGTAAATCTGCAAGAGATATCGATTTTTTTTTTTTTGTCAGAAGTAATTGTTGGACGCTGAATTTCCTGCATGTAAACAAATTCTTTGCTTATACAACCACTTGCTAATAAGCTCATTGTGTACACATGCATATGTACATATATACGTGCACACACACATATACATATTGCCTCCCTATAAATAAATTACATGTAAGTTGCTCAAAGATATGCTTAGATTCAAGTTTTCTGCAGGTTAGGCTAGCCATAAATTAAAAGGACCACTAAATAAATAAAAAATTGGCTTTGTTCCGTTGTATCTCCAGCAGGGATATGACTGTTCATTATGAATAGGGGCTGAAGGCTTCACTGCTCAGTAGTTTATAAATACTAATGAGTGACATATTGAGAAAAATTGTACCTACAAAAGCAAAGTCTTCTGCCATGCAAATCAGGCCCCAATTCCCCACAGATAAGGATCTTTTTGATGGAACACATGCAAAATCTACAGCTCTTAATTCTTTCATTAGTATTCCAGGCAGACGATTGCCAAATAACAGGGAAAACTGTCTGAATTGCTGTGTCTGAAACCTAATATTGATTTGTTTAATAGTGTCAGGAAGTCAAAATTCACAAATCTCCTGTCGATTGTTTATGAGGCAGTTAGCACAGAATTGGATGCCCCTGCTTAATTAATAACTCATTACTGAAATTTGATTATATGCTTGAATGGTTTAAATGGGCTCTAATTCAGTATCTGCAAAGCAGTGTTGCAACAAAGTAAAATGGATCTAAAAGCTTGTTTTTTAACACTATTGCTGTCTCTATTTCATGATCTCTATTGGTGGAGAATATGTTGACTTAGTTGCTAGGGCAGACCTCTTAGCACATTAATAATTGACACAGAAATATGTTGTTCTAATGATGTTATGAACTGAATCCCAGATAAATCAGAAGAATACTTTAGGAGAAATGACAGTGATTTGAAAAAAAAAGGGACTTGTATTTTTTTTTTCTTTAACATGCACTTAGTTTATCAACAGAAGACGAAACTATGAGAACAAAGATATTTCTAATACAGGCCTTTTTTCAGAAACATTTTAGGCACTTGTTTTGGTATGTCCATGGGGGCTGAGCTCCTCAGTTACTTAAATGCTTTTGAAACTCTTATCCACCATATTTTACGCTGCTCATGACAGTTTTTCATCCCTGGTACTATCTAGATACTGGGTAATCAGGATGTTTGGTTTTGGCAACACTTGGGAATCTCCAAGTCTCATTAGCTATTAAAAAGATGATAATTTTACTACAAGAATGAAAGTCATTTTGTTGTTCATTTGCTGTTAACTTATATGTTAAAAAGAAAATCAGCACACAGGTACACCGTTTGCTGTAAGAAACCCTCAAAAAAGTCCTTAAATACATTACTGAATGATGATCTTGGGGATTCAGTCAAGAAGCAGAAGCTGTAATCCCCTGGCTAGGCAATGCTTTGTGTGTGGCGCCTTTCTCCCTGTTCCTGGTGTTACCTTCAGTCCATGTCATGGTCACTGACAGACCTTTGGTGCTCAGGGTCTCATGTACATTCTTCACAGATGACACACCATGGGATTATTGGGTCTGCAGGGGATTTCCTTGCTTGTGAAACGAATTCCACTGGATTCCACTGAGTTTCTGCCGAAGACAGCGCTCGCTCCCTGCAGGATGAGCGCATGCTGTAGAGCTTCAGGGTGACTAATGCATGTCATGAATAATGATTAGCAAATAGCTGAACATGGAGAGTTTGCAGGCAACCCGTTGTCTGACTGTTATGTGACCATACTCTTTTACCAAGTCCAAGGAACTTGTTTAACCAAACAAAACCAGTAAAAAATTAATAATTAATGAGATTCTAGCAGATATGTTCAACTAGTTCCAAGAGCAGAAATCAGTGAAATGTTCTGGAAGAAGCTGTTCTCATGAGACTTGCAGGTGTGGTTTGCCTTAATGGAAAGGTTTGCATAAGTGGGGTGGTTTTAGAAGTGGAACACTGAGCTGGTCAAAATGGACCCTGGAATCAACTACTTGACCCACAGTAGTAATAAAGGGCATCATTTCTCTGAAGTCTGTGAAGCTGAGGATTTCAGCTGAGACTCTCAAAGGAATTTAATCCTTCAGTCAATAAAATATATTCCTCTAAATACCCCCAAGGAACTGGACCTTGGGCCAGTGGATCCATATGCTGTGTTAACACCTGTGCAGGATAAGCATTTTGGGATACTTCTATAAGGAAAAACCTTCAACAGACTTGCAAACTGTTGCAGCTGGACTGAGTATCTCTCAGAACAATAAGCAGGCCCGCTTGTTGGGCAAATATGAATGTCTTATATATATTATATATATGTAGATACAAAAATACAAACTAAGTGGCAATTCTAATTAAAATAGACCTCACTGATGCAAATAAGTTAAAAGATCATTGAATGCGTTAAGTGAATGTTAATGCTTGTCCACTTTGAGGGCAAAAAAAGACAGCCAATGACTGCAAGCTTGCTTAGAAATACATAATCTTGTGCAAAATATACCCAGTGAGGTGCCTGCCTAGGTATGGTGTGGGCAGTGCTGGGTATGTGTTCAGTGACTGACCTCCTAAGTATAAAATGCATTTACACTTTGTGACAAACCCTCACGTGTCCATCTCTGAAAATGCAAATTACACTGTGTCCTATATTACAGAATTGTAAAATATTTATTAAGGTATTCTTCTGTCACAGACTTTCCTGTGTGTCTTGAGTGGGCTGGGAAAAGCACTTCTGATTTAGATGTTTGGAAAATGTATAAATCCATGCAGATTTAGCAAACATCCTTCAGAAAAGCAGGCAGTAATTCTGATTTTTTTCCATGTGGTCCTTTAAGCTTTGGGAATGGGGAATGCTGCAGAGTTAACCTCTGGCAGTCCTTCCTAGAGCACTGTACTCAGATCCTGACCAGCTTTCTTGCAGCAAGATGCTGCTGATATTTCAGGTTATCTGAGTCCTTTGAAATCTCTTGTGTATTTTATAGACCCCTTCAGCACTGAAGAAACATTTTTTTTTTTCCAGTTTTGTTTAAAGCATCATTATGCTGGTCATATTTTAGATCTTTAAAAAAGGCTCACACTTTTTCACCTCTCTGAGACAGGTTTTAGTGACATCCCACATAGACATTTCTCATATGAATTTTTGATAACTAGAACAGCATTATAATTGTTTAGCATGTAGATTGCTTAAGCCCTTTAAGATGAAGATTATTTTACATTTCCACTCTTGTATAACAGAGCATATTATCAGTACTAAACTGTGAAATAGTTATTAATGATAACTAACAATAAGTAATGCCATTAGGAGTTCATTTCTCAAGCAAAAAGGAATTGCTTTACATTTTCATGCATGCAGACAATAACAGTTTTGTAGTTCACAGGTTTGCTAACTTTTTCCAGTGATGGCTAACTTTTACAATTAATTTGAGTTAAATAATTAAGCCTAGGCAACTAAGAACATTTTTGAACCTTCATTAAAGACAAAAAACACCTTTTAAACAATGTTTTAACTTGTGCTAAACAGCCGTCTTAGGAAGAATGCCGGTTTCTTTCTGCTGTGGGCCGATTTGTCAAAGTGCTATTAAGAATTTTTAGTTATAAAAAAAAATGGAGTGAACCTTTATTTTTTTTCTCTAATTTATTACGCTTGATTACGCAGCTGGAATGGGAAGGTAGCTGCTGTTTGTAGTTAAATAACTCCTCACAATTTCTTAAAGAAATGATCTTCAAAGCTTTAATGGGTCAGTGGCTCAAGTACAAAGGAAAGATTGATTTTCATACTCCCACTCTTTGTTCCCAAAGTTTAAAACAGACACGTTCTGGTAAATTAGTTTGTCTATGTTATTAATGGAAGAACTTATTAAACTCCCATAAATACATGGTGGTATCTTACTTAAAACACAGAATGCATTTGCTTTGAAAAAAATACATGTCTAAAAGTAAACAGGGGTGTAATATTTTTATTTGATTTCAGAAATGCCTCAAAAGGCAGAAAGCTGGAGAACTGGGGGTTTGCAAAATATATTAGGTATGCATAATGATGAATGGTACAAAGAGCGTAGGCTTGAGTCGATAGAAAATATGTTATTTGTGTTTAATGAAAAGCATTCACGTACTGGGTAAGTGGCAATGCTGTGGGGAGAACGACTACTTTAAGCAAGAAATATTGTCTGGGTGAAATACTTCTTTTATGCAGGGCTCATGTGCACGTTTCTTGACTGAGCCGAGGGAGGTTTCTTTGCTAGTGCAGAAGTGATCCTGGGGTCAGGGCACACTTCAATATTGGCAGAAAAAAGAGTTGCTGGGAGAAAGTTTATTCAGCTCCACGCAGGGAGCAGCATTGTTGTTACACGAGGGGGGGTGAGGGGGCTCCTCGGCTGAGGTGAATTGCCAGAGCCCCTCTGCAGCAGCTGAGGGTCTGCTCCAGGTCCGTGTCTTCTCCTACACAAGCGGAGACACTTCTGATATATTCTCATGGCCTCTGAGGTCACCTGTTTTCCCCAATGATCTGCCTGTCTGCAGAAGGATGTCTTGCCACACTTAATTACCTTCTCTTTCTCTCATCCCAAGGCGAGTATTTAGAATAACCCCCACTACCTCAACCATTTACAGGGAAGGACAGGCCCTCGGAAATGTTCCTGGTTGACCCCATCAACAGCTATAGGGGTGGGCGCTGGTTAACCAGAACTTCCCCACCAAGGCTGTTATCAGTGGTAACCCATCCTCTGAAGCTGAGCTGGGTTTGGGAGGTAGTGGGTGAGGGCAGAGTCTGGCCCACATCAGAGCCCAGGGGTAAGAACCACCCTGCCCCAGAACATCTCTACCTGAACACTCAATGAGAGAAGGGCTGACGTGACTTTTTCCGTCCCAGTCAGCTGTTTCCTTCAAACGTAAAAGCTTCACAGAAGTGATTTACACAGCCACTGTGAAATATCAGATTGGAGCATTCCTAGAAAGTCTTTCATGCTCGGAGGTAGAAAGGTTAAAATTTTAAAAACTGGTCAAAATATTTGAATCTCCTACACCCTGTCTACATGCTCCTTCCTCTCTCTTTGCATTTGTAGCAAATTTCCAATGTTCTGAATTGGTTCTGGAAAAGAAATGAAAACAAGACTCCCTCTATTTTAGTAGGATAATCTGTGGTTCTCTTGGTGTGATTGGTCCCAGTGAGATGGTTCTTTCAGAGACACAGCAGTTTCTCACCATCACCTCTCTGGTAAGCTGTCATTACCAGAAAGGGCTTGAGAGGGGGATTTTGCCCTGAAGTAAGAATAATGAAATAAATGAAATGTATATGTGCTCTATGGCAGCTCAAATGAGAGCATGAACCATGTTCTCTCTCTATTTCTTGTCACGTTGGAGCTTAGAGTACTCATCAAACCACTTTTTCTGCTGCATGCTTATATCTGTTCTTTGTAAAGCACTCCCTACAGGAAAACACATCCTGTGTTCCAGGGATTGAGTGTCTCATTGTTTTCCAGCACATTAAAGCTGAAAGCGATTGCATTTCTTTGCAACCAATAATTGGAAGATTGATACAGAAGCTTTCTCCTTTTGGAGCTAGGTTTCTTCATACTCCAAGCCTCCACTTATTTATTCATGACTAGCTTTATATTAGTTTCTTTTTCTTTAAACATTGTTGTCTATTTCATCCTGTAGTGGTGTAGGCAACAATACCTTCAACCTCATATTTTCTAAAGCTGGGCAAGGAAAAAATTGTCATCTTCTCTCATGCAGGGAAGCATCTTTGAAACCCATCCCTGGCCCATTCCATCTTGAATTGATGTTTCTTAGGCAAGGAGACCTGATGGCTCTACCTTTGATATCTGTCCATCTATTACATATTGTTTGTTACTTGGGTGAGAATGAATCTTGGTTGGGTAAGGGGACTATGAGAGCACAGGTGAGTAGGCCACTGAAAATACTACCCTCTTGAGTTAGTTTTAGCAATAGGTCTGAACAACACCTCATGGACTTTGACAGGACAGGATACACGCTTCAAATTAATCTTTAGGACGTTTCAAAAACACAGATCTTCACATCAGTGGGCTTGAGGGATCTGAAATCTGATCTCTGTCTGGGCTCATTTCTAGTTAACATGAATTATACCAAGAGCTATACTACCTTTATAATGAGGAAGGGAAAACAACATGGAAAAACTGTTGGCTGCAAATACCACAAAAAAAATCTAAAATGATAGGAGCTGCCTGCACTAATAGTACTGAAATATATGCACAAATCCAGCATTTTACTGCAAAACATGTGCAACTAAAAACATTTCATTGCTGCTTGTTAGGACAGTAAGAAACAGAAATTTGCAAGCATAGTTATCAAGCAATCTTTCACCATACTATTGACTGCAGAAACTTGTAAATGGAGATTGGAGTTCATGTCATTGCACACAATCATGTGATAGCAAGCAAACTCCTACGTCTGCTCAGGCTGGGGAGGACCATGCTACTTTCCGAAGGAATGATGACAAGATACTTCATGCCATTCAGCTCATCAGAACTTCCCATTGAAGTGAATCTATTGAATTTTTTTGATGAAGACATGACAAAAAGGTGTCTCTTTCATGCCCTAACACATACCTAGAACAGCGCATGAACACCTTCTGCTTCTTTTAGCTCCATGGACAACACCAGTACATCACACATGTGAGTGCAGAGCTGCAGTGTGGCATGTTTGTGTGCAGTTGTATGAGCAACCCCCTGCAGGTGCTCAGCAGAAGCAAAGAGAGCTGGGTTAAGTGTTATATGAGATTTCCTGACTAGTGATTACATTGGCTCCAGCCTGTGTACTGAAATCAGGTGGCCCCATCTTCAGGTGGTCTTCTCAGGCAGAATATCCTGATTTTTGAGCACTCAGTATCACTGAAGCAAGGGAGGGTAATGACAAGCTCAGAAGGGCAATATGTGGAGGAAGTCAGTGACCAGTCTGCTCTTCCAGCACCTTCACCTTCCAGGGGCTTTTTTCCAGCTGCCCAGTGCAGGAGTGCCCCACCACGCCTCCTCCCCTCACCACTCAGCCCCTCTCCCACTCCGCTGAGCCGGGGCAGTGTTTTGCCAGGGAGCTGTCTGTTTTGTTTCACTGACCATTTGCAGCATCTGCTTTGTCTCTGCTAATTTTTGCACACAGGGTGCAAGCAGCTTCAGGGGGTGCAGGCACTGGGGCTCTCCCAGGAAAACCCATGCAGGACGGGAATCAGGAGAGCTTCTTTCCCTTCTGCTCCCATGATTTTAGCTGTAAAGTGAGAGCCTGTTGCCTGGTTCTAGCATTCACAGCACTGTGCTTTTCTGCATGGGCACTGTCTGAAGGAGCTGTGGGTAGATGGAAAAGAAGAGGAAAATCTTTCTGGAGCATTTTCGCCTTTTTACCAACAGAGGGATTTGAGAGCCTTTCTTCATCTGCAGTCTCTGGCAATGTTGTATTTGTAGGAGACGAAGGATGTGTGTGTACAGTAAAAATGGCCCTGTGGATGCTGTGTCGTGTTCAGCCAATGGTTTTACATATGGCACATTTTCCAGAAGACACTCACTGAAACGCAGGCTACAAAATCCCTTCCAAGGCATCAGAGAGATGGGTCTGCTGCTGAGATGGAACAATCATCTGCTTAACAGCTCAGAGCTGCACGCACGCCAGTTTGGGTCAGGAAGTCAAAAATAACACAACTCCAGATTGAATTTAAATTGTGTGGGGCTTATAAGTAAGCAGAATATTATTATGATGCCTGGGTTAATATTTTTCCTCTTTTGTAGAGCACTGTGGGATCATTAATGTACATAAGTGGTTAGGCAGGCGTTGGTTTTATATCTCATCTGTAAGGAAAAGCTTCCAAAAAGGCATTGGCTTTTAACCGCGGGCTCTGCAGAGAGATAAGAGTGCTGGTCATGGACTCCCCAGCCCTGCTCTTATATCACGGGAGGTTTCCCCTGATGACTGCACAGCCCAGGCTTTTCCACCCCACGTTCCTCATCTCACCCACCCTCATGCTCACTTCTAATCCGTTCGTTTCTCCTCAGGTCTGTTTATTGTCTCCCAAGTATTTAAAAAAGGCAATAATCACCCAGCTTTCTCACTGTCTTTCCTCCGTGCTGGAGCAATAGCTTTATTAACGCCGGAGCTGCAAGGCTCCGTGCGCACGTGTGCTTGTGAGCACGCCTATGCATGTGTGCGCAGCTCTGGCAAGATTACAGCTGGAGATGGGCTGACTACAGGCTACATCCTATTTAGGCTTCTGCAAAGATTAAAAAGAGAAATCTCGCTTTTGTCTTTGAAGCACGAATGGCTGCTGAGCTTTCAGCAGTCTGCAAACTGCAGCAATTCCTCTGAAAAATAACAGCAACTTTTAAATTAATGATTTACTGTTAAAACAAGGGATAAGGAAAATAACGTCGCTATCTCCACTCCCTTCTCCTCCTTCATCCAGCTGAACTGTACATGGATATTGGATCCCTTTTGTTGGCAGAAATTCTAGTAATCTCTAAAGGACGTGCTTTTTCTGCCTTCTCAGGCTACCTCACTGAAGAGAATTCCAAAGATTTCTGGAAAAGCTTTTTAATGCAGGCAGCAGAGCTCCCCCCTCATGCCCCTTCCCCCCAGTATCATTATAATTTACAAGATTTGTATGACCATGTAACTACTTTGTGATTACATGGAAAATACCTTCCAAATACGCAATAATCGCAAGTTAATGCAGATTACTTAGTAAATACATTTGAAGTAAGAAAATAGTTCAAAGATTAATTATCCCATAACTTGCAGTATTTAAATTATTTTCTCCCAAATGTACAAATATATTTGTACTGACTTCAAGGCTGGCGGGGAAGGGGTTATGATGGTTCTGATCTGAGGGGAAAAAATGAAATTTGACAGGCATGGATTATTTAAAGCATGCAGATGTGAGCCATATAACCGTTACACTTTGATGCAAATCATAGAGGAAAGCAGAGGAGGGATGGCCTGTACAGAGAAGTAGTGGACAAAGTTAGGATTTCCTGCCATTGACTCGAAATTTAAACAAATAATCATTTAATGGCAGTGCAGCATTACATTCCTTGTTGCATGCATTAATGTCAGCATCTGGGAACAACATTTTGACAATTCTATTAAAATGCTTCACCATTCCCTATCTAACACCTGTTAGCTCTAATTTTCTTTCCTGAGACGTACATCAGTAGACAGTGTAGATTCCAAATCATTTATCACTTTTAAAGTGTTTCCATATGAGCTTTTTGGGGGGCTTATCTTGGCCTTTGGAAAACCTTTTCTGAATGTATTAAAATTCAGTACTTAGAGGGGGAAAAAAGTGTAGACATCAATGTTTCATAGTATTCATGTCTGGTAATTATTAGCCTAAATTATGGCTCGCACATGACTTGACAAAGTGGACCATGCATTTAAAAACGCTGCTCGATAGACATGCACTACTCAATATGTTCTACGTTATTGAGATGTCAGTCAGTAATCATAAAGCAAACACCCCTCACTGAAAGGACCCTGCTAAGAGGGCTATGAGGCCTGGGGGACTACCTAAAAATGTCAGAAATGCTACAGTCTAAATGAATGACATCAGCAAGAGAACATGTGTTTAAAAACACGTGCAATTAGCTAATGCAATAAAATGCAAATCCTGGAACAGAGCGGTCCTGAAGAGCCCTACCTGGTAAGAAGCGCCTGAAAGCAAAATGGACCAAAACCTTCTGCTCTGGAGAGCTAGAAAATGTTCACGGATCTCTGAGAAAATATGGGAAATGTGAAAAATTATTGTGTTGAGGTTTTTATAGCCGTGCGCTGTGGAAAGAGCAAGAAATGCGTTATATTCTTTATCTGCAAGTACATAATAGGCTTGCTTATCATTATGTGTGTTAAATCATTCCCTGTGTTGCTCCTATCATGCAAAACAAGGTGCACTGTGAATTAATGCACTGTTTGTAATCTCTCACCTTTTACAATGCTGACCATAAGTTAATCAGCTTGCTCAGAGATGAGTGTTATGTACAGTATTTTAGAAGTATTTGCCTTTGCAATGCAATATCCTTACACAAGAGATAAGGCCTAACCTCCTCCCACTAAGGTATCTGGGCATTTTGCTGGTGGTTTGGGTGGGTAAAATATCAGGTCCATGAGGCATTATCTACACCGAGGGCCCTGCTGCGATTGTGCAGTGTGATGTGGTGGAGAATAACTCCACCAAGATTTTGCTTAAGCCTGAGCTGATTTTTTGCTTTATTTATTATTATTTTTCTTAATAAAAATTTTGTTTTTATTGCCCAAATCTGAAATTTGTGCATGAGTCAACCACTAAAAACTTTGGCTATCTTCTGAGCCAGCTGAAAAACTGGACATCATCTCCGTGCATTTTTTTAAGGGCACGTGCATCCAAGCAAATAGCACAAAACAAATCCCACAAACCAGCTGGTGAGCAGTATAAATGTATAAATCTGTGGACAGTTTAAAAATGTCCATCAGCACACAGATACACACCTTTAATTTCACACGTCTGCTGTTTACTAAATAACATTTCAGCACAGTTTTCATCTTATAAGGAAAGTGTTTGAAACTTGGAATAAGTGCACTTAATTAAAGGAAGGCTGTGAAAATGTGCACTAATCTGATATGACTAATAGCAAAGTGCATGAAATTGCTAATTAGAATTTCATTAAAGGTGCTGCTTTATCAGACTGCGAATATCACAACCTTTAAAATTCTTTCAGGAAAGCTTAATTCCTTTTCAAACAGAAATATTCTTTAAAGACATTTGATTTGTTCTGAAGGAATTTGTAGCTTAGGCTGAAAAAAAAATGTTGCCAATATTCCACGGGAGTAATATTTGAATAAAAATATGTATCAGGTAATTTCTTTCATCAGTCAGATGAATAATTTTTTAGGGGGAAAATATTATTGTTCAAATAATGCAATCAGCTAAGAAAAATAAAGTTTAATCTTTAGATTATTTCAAACGTGATTTGTTTTTATGCTTATACTGTAATATTTGATATACGTTTGCTTTAAAAGAGGAAAGAAATAAAAAGCTTGCTTCAAAAGTGATGTATGAACAATAAAAAATATGACTATAAATGCAGTTTTATAAAAAGATATAAGGTTTTGTATATCCAGAAAGAGGAAATTAATTGTCCATGTTGATTTAAAAAAAAATGCATCCAAAGCTAATATTCCTTGTGAAGCATCTTTTAACATTTTAACATCTTTAAACAGAAATAATAATAAAAGAATAAAATCTGTATTTTTAAAGTATTGGAAGAAAATCCAAACTTTGCACAAATGCCTGTTTATCTATATTTGGCTAAAATATTGTTTCATTTTCATTTTACCTTCTTTTTTACCCACTGTTAAGTCTTAAAGCTTTTTTTTTTCTTTTTCTTTTTTTTCTTTTTTCTTTTTTTTTTTTTTTTCCCCTTGCCTCTCTTGTTTGACAAAGGACTTTCTGTCATCGGATTTGTTGTTAATTTTGGAAACACACTCTGCTGTTTGTGATGTTGCCTGCAGCCCAGCCTCTGCTCTCCCCAGCCACCCGTTCTGTCAGCCACCCGCTCTGTCCACATCCATCTCCGCAGCGGGCGGCAAAGCCCCCTGCTCCCAGAACCAGTTGTGCTGGCCGAGGAGTTGCTCATGGCCAAATCTGAGGAACCCCAGGGAAACGCCGTTCTCCAGGGCCTGCTGCTAAACCTCTCTCATCCAGGCTAGGTCCGTGGGCTGGCAGAGGACTTTCAATCAGGGCCACGGTGAATTCCCACTCGCAGATCGTGCTCGCGACAAAATTCTCATTTGCTCGGGTGTCAAATCCTGCTACGCTCTGTGCTGCAATTTTTGGCCTGCTTAGCAGTCAGCAGTTTTGCTTGCATAAGCAGAGCAGGGCTGGGACTTCAGTACCTTTGCTTCTTTTGAATAGCAATGCTTGATCAAACAATGTAAGTTCACCAGCATAGGTAACTAATATTGAGCTTTTGGTGATTGAAGCAGCTGACGTTCGTGGGTAGTGAAAAATATCCATCCTGGCTCCACATTTGTGGACTGCAATTATTGTTATTAATACTAGGAAAAAAAAAAAAAAAAAAGTACTTTTGCTGGAATTAAGTATTCAGAGCACATTTTTAGAAACTCAAATTAAAAACTAATCAATGCAAATTTACATGACAAAAAGATTCTTGGAAATGGATAAAGTGTGAACAGAAGAATCTTTACTTAGGAGATAGTATATTGTTACTTTGAGCATTTTTTAAAATCACATGTCAATTACAGTTTGGTGTGATTTCAGCTCTTGTTATAGGTATTTTCTTGCCAGTAGGTATTTTATCAGTTGGACAAAGCAGCACATAAAAGTCATTTCAGCTTTCTTCATAAATATGCCAACTTTCTTTATGTACATTTGCTTTCTACAATAAATACATTGATAAAAAATCAGTCTAGACTTAACTAAATGAAAATTATGCTTATTAAATCTAATGTCTGGTGTCAAAAGTGAGGTGTCAATCTTACCTATCTCACTTCTAAGCAAGGCAAACAAAGCCACTAATTATAATATTTAAGTTTAAATATAGAATTATTGTTCAAATATAGAAAACAATGGTGTGGTTGTTCTTTCTACAGCTATATGATTAAGACTACTTATGTCTCATTTTATGCAAAATAAATGACACATGATTGTGATTTAATTCCCGCTAAGTAAATGTCTGCAGGGATTTATGACAAGAAAAGCAATAACAATCCATACCTTGTTACTTGTCAATAACTGCATTCAGAACAGTAGGGAGCAGTTAAAAATAAATAATTGTTCAGAAAAAAAACATGCATATGCGAAAGGAGTAGCGCACAATAATTTACGTCACGTTAATCTAAGGCTGCTGGATGCAATGCTGTGACTGGTATAAATTAAGGGAGTTCTGTACTATCCTGCCCTGTTTTGTTCTCCCTTATATTACACCACCGCTCCCATCGGTGTGGCTGGGAACACGATTAGCGCCCTCCATAAATATTACGAGCAGCGTTTAGTAAACTGTTTGCTGAGTAAAGATAAGATGCTGACATTTACAATTTCGTTATTCAGAAATGAGGAGACAGATGTGTTTTAGTGCAGAGAACACTGAGGGTGTGCAGGCTCTGGCCCCCCCCTCCCCATGCTTTCCTGCCTGCAGTGTGGTGTGGAGGGGCCGGGGAGGAGCGAGGGGCTGGCCTCCTCTGTGATGCTCTCCTGCTTTGCACCATATCATGTAATTACGGGAAAGTCTCCAGGTATCACCATGCTTTTCAGGGGATCAGGATGCTTGATTGGTGTGCGGGTGCAGCACCTGGCCTGTGTCCCAAGCACTGCACCAGGATGCAGCAGGGTGCTGTCGTGCACCGTGCAGCTTCCCTGCACCAGCTGTTGACTGCAGGCTGATTTTCTGGGTGATGTTAAAAGCCATCTGACTGCTATCTGAGTTTTTCACACTGGTACTGGTTGTAGAGCACAAAGTGAGGGTTTGGTTGTCTTCAGGTCAAAAAGGAGAACTTGTTGACTTTAATGGGCGGTAGGTGCAGGAATGATGCTGAATCTGGGTTGGGCTAAAGAAACCAGATTTCCGTGCAGGTTTTAGAGTCTGACTGAACGTCCTCTGATCAGCTCCAAGGAATGCCTGCACTTGGTTGCACTCATGGACACCAACATTTGGAGCTCTGTACAGCTCCACCCAACAATGTTGAGGAACTTTGTTCCTTTGCTGTATCTATCCAGTGTTTGGCTTGGTGGAAGAAATCACAAATACATGTACATGACACAGAGGAATGGATGGTCTGAGACACTAACACTGATGTTGAGTCAGTGGCTGGACTCAGAAAACTGCTGATTCTCAAGCAGCCCAATCTCCTGTGGATAGACACCACTCCTCTCCGAATAGCTTTCCTCCTACTTAGTGAGGATGCATATTTCCTAACAGCCGAGCCATTGGCTTCACAAGCTGTGTCCCCTTTTAGCAGGGAGTGCTCTGCTCTCTTTTCAGGGTGATGCCTCCCACAGGGCATGGGACTTGTACTGGGAGAGACAGCCCTTTGGTCCAAGGCCAATTCCCTTTTTAAAATGAAAATCCATCTTCAATATCCAGTCAAGACCACAAACATAATTTTCAAGCCCAAAACTATAAAGAAAAAAACATTTACTGAAAATATTGTAGAATAATTTTCCAGGGCCTCTGTCCAGCTTATTATACTCTGAAAAGTGTCTGTTTTGGTGTTGCTGAATAAGTTAATGCATCATTGTGAAGTCTCATGTAATTTTGAGATACATATTGCATTATGATCTCAAAACAGTGACCATCGCAAGGTCTGAGAAAGTGGTATTTGGTTGGGCCTCATCTCTTAAAACAAAAACATGGCTTTTAATGGGAGCCGCTCACCTTTTGAAGGCCTGATAGATTTCATTCCTATGCTTCACTAAAAGGCCAGTCAGAAAAGATCAGAGATTTCTTGTTCTTCCCTGCAGTGACAGAAACATTAAATCTGCTAATTACGTTTATAGTGAGCCAATATTCCTACATCTATTGTTAGAAGCCATAGCCAGTAGCGCAGAACTGGAGAAGCAAGTAGCAAGAAGAAATAAACAGGATCAACCATAGGCTTTGCGAGGCCTGATGGATAATTCTTAATTCCTTTGAAAATCTTGCCTTTTTTTAACATATATTTTCTTTTTCATCCTCCTTCTGCACCTTGTCTTAGATTTGCTCCTTTGTCTCCTTCTGTTTCTTTCATTCTTGCTTTTATGTTTTCTTCCATGTCACCTACTACCCTTGTCTGACTGTCTCAGACCTGCTGGTTTCCTCTTGTGCAAATCCAATGTGCTTTGCTTTTTCCTCTTCCATACTACTTGCACATGAAAGTTTCCTTCCTTACATAAATCTCTGCATGAATACCTACTGAAACTCAAAAATATCAAAGATGCTCTATCTCACTGAAAGAGTCAATACAGTTACTGCCTTTGAACATCTCAGAACAAACCTACTGTGTGTATATTGTGGTTACTGTGTGAATAAAATAGTGTTTCTAGAAGAAAGCATAAGAGAAAAGGACTTATTTTCCTCAGCTTTTGCTGCATATAGCTTGAAACTCCTGCTCTGAACACAAATTGCCAGAATCTGGATTGTTTTATCCTAACCTTTATAGGTAATCCTGAAAGCCTACCTAATCAATTGAAGATCATAAAATATTAGACTTAATACTGCAAAGTGCTGCTTTATAATTCACATAACAAGCTCCTAAATAATTCAAATAGCAAACATATCCTGCTACTCAGAGATGGGAGGTTGTTTAGATCAGCCGGAGAATGTCAACACGTGCCACATCTCATGGATCTACTGCATTTCAGGAACCCTATTAAGTTAATTGCTGGTTTCTGACAGCAGAGAGCATGCTGGGAGCAGAGTGATCTTTATTAGCCTTTCGGGCATTTGCAAACATCAGCCATTTTGCCCCTACTCATATATACCAGGCACAGCATGGAGAATGTAAATCAAATCACGAGACAAGCAATAGTGTTGGCACCACCTTTGCATTGGATTCATTTGTGAATTAAAATAAAGGTTTTAATGTCAATTGTTTGCCTGCTACAATTTATAATAAGGCCATATACATATATATTATAAAAGTCTAATAAGAACAATCAAGTAATTACATCATTTTGCACTGCATATGTAATGCACATAAAAAGGTAATCAAACTGTGGTGCCTCACACCTTAATGAAAGTACTTTGAAGGCTATAAATAGACAAGAAGCTTCAGAATAAATTCACAACACAGTATACTTTTCATTAGGTACCTGCCTTGTAGTACTGATGTGAACAGGTGCTCTTTGTTCTTATACATGCTTTAGACCAATGTTTTGGTTTCTAAATACCCCAAACACACTTTTGTTCAGCATTTTCATTCTCTGTCTCTGTTTTTTGGCTACCTACTGATTTCAAAGAGTTCTAGAAGAGAAAGAGGAGGGGGAATATGAAAGAGTCTCTCAAATTATATGAGATGACGTTCTACCCCTCAATTCCAGGCCTGATCCAAACCCCCTTGAAGTCATTTAAGAGGTTTGAAGATACTTTTGTGGTCTTTGGCTGACACTTTTAGCTTTATTAATTCTACATATTATGGACCACCCATTTTTCAGCGGGTGTGGAAGTTTTAGCATAATTAATCTAGCTGAAGATCTAGATATTTGGATACAAATATATACTGCAAAATAAAGGGAAGAGAAAATATTTAGCTCCATAAACCAGTAAATATTTCTATTATCATTAAAATGGTATCCTTTAATCACAGAATTGTCAATACAGAGTTACATTCAACTGTGTTGCAAATATGATGCAAAGCCAGAAATCAGCTAGTGTAAAAACCTAAATACAATAACTAACAAGTCAGTCCACTATAGGCATGAAGAAGCATCTCTTTTTCCTCCTCTGGACTCATCACAGATTCACAGTCTAATTTTTGCAGAACTCCACAGAGCTTTGTATTTCATGGCTTATCTCTTCATTAGCCACAACAACTGTGGCCAAAGTTGTTGCACAAACACTACAAACACATTTCTCAGGCACAGCTGATATTCTTTGGAGTTGAAACTACACATCTGAGGTGTATGAAAAATTCTAAATTGCATATGCTAGCTCCCAAATTGACTTGCTTCATTTAATTAAGTAATTTTAAGAGTGAGCGAATTGATCAAAACAAGTATGACTCCTCTTTTGTGTGCATGTATAAGTGTATATATACACATACATATGAGCATGTGTTCTATATTGCTTTGAAAGATGCTAAGTGTGGAGACTATAACTGGCCAACTGAATTTTGCAGTTCTCTGAAGACAGACAGGACCATTGCGAAGATAGGACCAGTACATTCTGCTGCTTCTGATACATTTGAAAGCAATGGTTTCACATCATGGCATAAGACATACATGTTTTACCTCTCAATGCAAAATATAGACATTTTGTGATACACACAAAGTCTTCTTGAACCCATGAATCCAATCATTATAAATAGGAATATAAAAGTGTTACTTGCTGCTGTATCATCAGGCATTGAATAAATGCAAAGGTGCAGGCATCCCAACAAGCTATATCCCAAATCCCTTGGCACTTAATCTAACATATATTTTACTAATTGAAACCTTTTCCTGTGGAGATTGTAGTTGAAAGGTACTATAATAATGCTCTATGTGTAAATATCTCTTTAAAAAAAAATAAAAAATCATCAAGTACATTCATGCCTCTGAGTAGGTACTTGAGAACTGAGCAGCAGATTTAAAGTTTATACTGAAGAGCCTCTTTCAGGCACTGGGCATGTATGAAATGGGTAAAACATTTTATAAGCCCTCTTTAATAGGGAGTCAGTAAAGGGCTAATGGCTGTGGCTTCCAGCCTGCTACCATTCAAAAGGTGGGTGACAAGGTAAAGTATTGCATGTTCCCTTCTGTAGTTTCTTTATCCACTGTGGATAACATAAAAAATCAGTCTAGTACCATGCATGAGCTGCAGCCATGTTTGATGTTTCATGAAGGATTCAACCGTGCATACTTTGCTGGAGGAAAAATGTGTGCTATTCATCACATCGGCTGTCTCTTTTCCAGGGCTGCCAACAATAACGTTATGCAGCGTTACAGAGCAACATGACAGATCGCTGGGTCTCGTGCCAGTAAGCGATCTCTGATAGCGCTGAGAACTAAATATAAAATCAGGAGCTGGAGAGGTGCAGAAATTATGAATCGTTTGGACTGCTTCATGGTTTACTAGAAAGTAGAGAACTCTGTAATGTCGGCTTTAAGAAAACTTGGACTGCAGAATCTAAAATATTAGGCACCCAGCAGAGGTTTTATACAGTAGTTTCCCCTAATCTCAAAAACATCTGTTCATTTTTAAAAGTAAATCTGTACACAGTTTACATTTCAAGGAGGGTCAGATTCCATTCTCCAATTTCCTTTTGTGTGTGTGTGTGTGTGTATCATTTATTGTATTTGCAATCAGTGTGGTTTTTATCCCTGCTTTTTCCTCCTAGTGTTGCCTATCCCCTTGAAATAAAGCTGGATCATTTTCCAATCAAGTCATGTTTGAATGAAAATCATTCCACAAGTGTCAGCATGTGATATTCCCCTCTTTGTGTAAAATTAGGAACACCCCGAGCAATGAAAAAAAAAAAAAAAAAAAAAAAAACAAAAAAACAAAAAAAAAAAAAAAAGAAAAAAAAAGAAAAAAAAAAAAAAGCCACAGCAAAACCCCCCCAAACCTTCTGGAAACAGAGAAGGGATTTTCCTTGTACTCAGAAGTAGCAGGACTTCCAGGGCATATCACCAATTGATTACCCATTCAGCGTATTTTGTTTCCTTTCATAGCACAAATAAGATTTATGACAATTTAGAGCTGAGATGAAGTTTTGAAGCTTCATTTGATTTTTCAGCTTCAAAGAAAGAAGGCCTCCAGAACAGAGGCACTGGGCTCTTACCACATAGAATTGATTTTTCTGGAGGCAGTGCTGCCTTTCACTGCCTTGACTGGAGGCCCTTTTTCTAGGAAAGCCTTCCCAGTAATTCAAGGGCTGGCAGTGAGCACAAGGAGATGTTCCTTCCTAAGTTTCTTTCTTTTCTCTTAACCATTGGTGCTGGTGTCCAGATTGCCCAAGGCACCAAGGATTTGTTTTTGAGCAAATTCTCGAAGCAGCCAGTCTGGTTGCATGATAGCTGTAAGGTTGGCTCAACCAGTTTCAGTTTAAGCTGCAACAAACAAACAATAAAAAAAGCAGGACAATCACAATCTGCTGATGATCAAAATACCTTTTCCTCACAGTAACACGGCAGCTCAACAAAGCAGAGAGAAAAGCACAACCTGTTTACACAAGCTTTCTGTGATGAGAGCACTTGGTGAGTGATGCTGCAGAATTACTGCCAGTCCAGGTACCCAGACCCCGCAGGCAGTGCTGGAGAGGATCCCAGGTATGCCAGGAAATGAGCAGAAACCAGATCTTTGCATGAGAAGTCACTTAATTAGTTTATTTATTTTCAGATTATTCTTTATTGCTACTTTCTGGTGAGTCAGTTATCATGGAAGCTAATGTTTTCCTGAAGAATCAGAGGTAATTTTGAATAGCAAGACAAAACCTTCAACTAGATTGCTCTGTGCATCTGGTGTTGAGAGCTGACCTGTCCTGTTAAGTAAACATTGTTGAATTATGGTTCGTAATGACATTTGTGGCTTTATTTCTTTTTACAAATTATAGTAATCTTGCCTGGAGCTCATCAGCTTCTGAATCACCATGGCTAGATCCAAGTCTACTAGAGTGGATCACGCCCTTTGGGCCTGGTGCAGTCAGACATGGTTGATTTTGGTTGTCATTGCTATGTTTGGCTCTACAAGCCAAATGTGTGTCTATGTAAGGACACTGAAAGTCAGCTGAGACTGACTTTGCAGTTCAAAGGCAAAGTCCCTTGACCATTATGGGAACAAGTCTTATCGAGCACTTCCCTTCTCACTGTCAGCCCGTGGGTCCCAGCAGATGTGAATCCAAGTTTGTTGCAGCTGGACATTGACAAATGTGTAAGATGTTGTATCTGATAGCAAGGAGATGTACAAGTAAGTATAATCTTCTCACTCCTGGCATTTCTAACCACTTTGTCTTTCTTGTTCTTCCAGCCGCCTTCTTGTTAAGCAATATGAGGCAAAGGACAGAGCTTGTAAATATTTGCCTGCAGGAACTTTAGAGATGTAGGGACAAATGATAAGAATGCTCAGTCTTTAGGGAAAGGCCTGAGGTCCTTCAGGACTTTAATGTTTATCCCCAGAAGCTTTTTGGAGACAGGACAAAAATATTTGTCAGTATTGAATGAATCAAATGCTGTAAAACACTCCAGAAAAATAGGTCTTTTATCTGCTTTTTACCTGAAGAGAAGGAGGGGACACCCAAAGGAAATGACTAGTTAGTTGGTTATTTATTTATTTATTTAATCTAAACTTTGATCCAGCTCAAAGGCCATGGTGAATGACTGCAGTGAAATGGATGATCTTTTGTGTTTCATGTGGCCGTTGTGATGCCTGGTGGGAAATGTAGAGGTTTAGAGTGCTCTACTAGCTCCAGGAGCATGAAATAATGTTCCATATTGCAGATTTGATCAGGCTGACTGTGAGGAACCACAACAGTGGCAACCAGGAATTGGCAATTCAGAGAAAAAAAAAATATATATATCAAGTGATCTTTTTTGTTGTTCTGCTGATAGGACTATTGCTATTTCAGAGCAGATAACTAATTACTTCATGCAAGAAGATATTTTCAGTGATAAACCTTTTATTATGTTGGTGGACACATACATGACACGGAGTCAAAAGAACATATCCTGGTTGTCGTTTATATTATTTCTGTGGATTGAATGTATCTATCAAGTTCATGAGACTGAAAAGCAAAATACAGGCACACTCCTGAATCCTGAAAATGTCTTTTCTTGTTTATATTCAGAGCATTCAGATTGGTATAGTACTGGATAATATTTTAAGATTAAAAAAAAATAATAATCCTGTAAAGAAAAACAGGGTCTTGTCTAATGATGAAATTTTCCTTGGGCAAAGATAATTTTAGGAGAAATGTCATCATGAAAGAATTGAGATGAAAAATTTCTACTTACAGTTATCAAACCCTTGTTTTGTACATACAGTATTGTCAATGGAAAGAAAAAAAAAAAAAAAAAAAGGAAAAAAAAGTGGCAATTATCTAAATGCAAGCAAGAAAATACGACTTTTAAAAATGCTTCTTAATTTGAAACTTCTATTTTTGTGTGTGTTTTGGTAGGCTGATAATGAGAGATCCGGATTAAGATAGGTTTTGCAAAATCAAACCTAGATTAGAAAGGTTGATGAGACCAATGTAAAACCATCTCAGTTTGCTCAAAACTTTTATCTGTTTCCCTCTTCAACTCTAAACTTTCGTGGATGAGATAAAATAGAAACTGAATCCAAACAAGCTGGTTTTGCAAAAGCTCCTCAGCTCTCCTCTAAAAATAAGATTAAAGAAATCCTCTAGGCTGCTGGAGATGACTTTATCTTGTTACATTGCAAACCTCATTCCCTTACTTTAAATCTTCTTCTCTCTTACTAAAGATAACTAATATGGATGCTGAGAACCATTGTATTCTGTTGACATCTTTAAACATAAAGCAAGCTATCAATATCTGGCTTTTGAGGGGTCTCTATACTACTATTCTCAAGTACAAAAGTTTATAGTCATATCATTATGAGAAAGACACATTTCTACACATGCTAATGGAATTTACTTTTGTGAATCTTATTGAGGAACCTGGGACACCGAGGATGTTATTGTACTATGACTTACGCTGGTGTAACACCCCTGACTTCAGCAGAATTATGTGTGATTTACTCTGTGCTATCCTAGAATAGACATGAGTCCTGTGCCATTGTGATAGGAAACAAACTGGACACAAAATTCTGTGTATCTATTTAAGATCATTTATTCTAAAGAGATATGTCACTTGTCACAAATGTCACAAAAAAAGTATTTTACAATGTGATTTTTCTGGAGCCATATTAAACTTTACTTGAGATGAACTTAGTGTGGCACATCTAGACATTTGTCTGGACGTGTCCTGCATATTTTTCATAGGAATTCTTGTTTTTAAAATAGTAGTAATGCTAGCAGTTTGCATAGAGCTGTCAATATGCAGGATTTGTGGCAGAGAAGTATCTGGGAGGAGGAAGGAGGAGGCATATTCTTTTCTCTAGATTTGTAAATACTTGAGATGAGATTCTGGCTCAGTGTCCCTTCTCCAGCAAGAACCTATTGAAAACATTGACTGACACAATAGTTTAATAAGGATCAACTAAAATTACCTAGCTCTCCCAGTACTTTCCTTGGTGATGTTTTTCTTCACGTTTATTTAGCATGGTGTGATGAGTCCATTTCACTATCTGACACCCCATGGGCCAAGTGCATCCGTGTTGTAACAAGATCTCTCACATTTAGAGAATTACTTGGGGATGAATGTGGTCTCTTGTGTTTGCAATAAGTATAATACAGACACTAAACTGTGGATTATCATTTCCTAGTGGGAGATCTGTGTCTTGTGATGAGATTAAGAGGATGCAGCTGTGAATGGGACCAGTTTGGCTACGTTGCCCTAAAAATTTAACTAGAATAACTTTGGGTTGTGAAAAACTGGCTATGTGCTGTGTTCAAGAATAAGCTCCCACATAAAATCCTCGCAAAGCATGTGCAAAGCTCCTTTGTGGTAAAACAGAGCTGTTTTGACTAGCCATATATGTTTCCTGTGTAAATCCGCCACATCCTGGTCTATAGCTCACTTGCATATCAAGTTTTCATGTGAGTCAGATTCCCAAGGCATCTTTGCAGAATAATAAAGTCATACATGACCGTGTAAACGATACCCCTGAAAAAGCCCCTTAGTCTTCTTTTCAAAGTTATTTCCAAAACCAGATTTACACATTCCATTTTCAAAAGCTGCTCAGATAATTGCCAAAACAAGAACGCTCCGCTACACTCATCTCTAATTAGTAAAATCTGACTTTTGTCTTCCTGTGACAATAGCTTTGTGTGTCTCTGAGAAAAGGGGAGATTTATAGGATATTGGTGATATTTATTTTGAGATGACATTTTTCATCACTGTAATGTAACAGAATTAAAGGCGGTATTTCTGTTCATTTAAGTCGTAATTTGTGCATTTCTTTTATCATTACAATCCCAGAGAATGTGGAAGATACAAAATCAGTATAACACATTAGCAATAGATAATGCAGTCTAAATAAACATAATAAGCTTTCCTATATGTCTCTAGACCAAACCTTATCTAAAAATACCCTAATGAAGCTGAACCATCCAATTACTCGTTTCTTGGAGGAACCCCTTATTAATGACATTGCAGTGAGGGAAAAACATTAATTATTGGACACAGTGGGATCTTTTACATTCTGTCTAGTCTGGACAGCACCAATTAATACAACAATAATTATCAGCTACCATGGCAGGTTCGCTGAGCAGAGCTCCTATCTGCTGATTGGGTGGGGAATGTGGGACAGCTCTTGGGGTGCGCGGATTTCACATACTTAGGCCTCTTTTATTTTTTCCATTGCTATGTGAAAACTGAGTCCTGCAGATATTAAAGCAGGTGGATTGCTGTATTCAGGCAGGGGCTGCTCCTGTGAGAAGGAAAGCACAGGTACCATCATGTGAGAAATGTCATTTTCTTCTCCATCGCACACCCACCTGCTGTCTGACTTTCTGTCATTTGAGATTTAACATGATCGCTCAGTTGATAAGGTGAGTATGACAGTGCAGGCTTTTAAAGCTGTCTGTTTGCTTGCTCTCCTGTCCGCTCTCCAGCTACCTTAAAATGACAGTTTACAAATGCAGAAGCAAATGTTGACATGATTTATTGCCAGCACTATTGCTACAGTCTTGAAGGTGGAATACCTATTCTTGATCAAATGTGACCTGAGGCAAGCACCAAGTATGGGAAACTTTGTCTCTAAGGGTTCAAGTCTGCAAAAGTTGTAAGCGAATGACGAGAGGAGGAACAATGGAAAGTGTTAGACAACCTGAATAACAGGCGTTACTACTCCTCTGCCTATAATAATAATAATTCACCTTTTATCCATTGAAGATAAAAGGACACAATGTGGGAAAATTAAGCTGTATAGACATCTTGGGGATATCTCATCTGAGATCACATACCACTTCTTTCTTGTGGTTATCATGATTTTATCAGAGGCACTTTGAAGTCTATATAGCCTTATATCTCAGTTATCTACATTTCATCCTGTATGTATTTATTGCAGATGGGCCTAAGCTGCTAAATTCAGATCCAAATCCAGATTCTGATTTTGAACTCCCTAAGGTCCGTAGCTAGCTTGAAGCTAGGGCTTTGGTTTGGAATCATCTCTATTTATGGGTAAGAAAAAGGGGCTTAATATATGCTCTCCCAGACTACATAGCTCTATATATGTGCACACCGAGGTACTCTCTCACTCATGCATAAATCCAGGGAAAACAGAACATGGCTATGTAATTAAAAGCTGCCTACACTGTTATTCGTATTTTAAAGAGGGATGAATTTATAAATGAGCCGTAGCTTTGACATTTCTTGATTTGTGAGTGCTGTGCTGTACAACCCTAACAAGCTTTAAACATGCTTTAAATCTGGGACTCCAATGTAGACACCCCCAGCTCACCCTTGTGCACAGGTAAATGTGATGGACAAGCAGTATATTTTGAAAATCTTAGTGCACCAGAGTCTATATTCCTGTGTTACCTGTAGCCCTTGACTCTTGCAGCAAGCAAGTGATGCCACAGATGTAGATAGGGTTATAAAAAAACAGGCTTCCACTTGATTTAAAACTCGGGAGGACATTTAAAACTCGGGATTCCCAGGAGGAATTGGTGTCCCATTCACAGGGAGAGGACACCAAAGAGGTGCACCAGAAACAAACTTCCCTTGTTCTGAGACAAGGCTGTGTAGGATAAGCAAGCCCTCTACGTCTGAGGGGAACCAGAAGTGCTGCTACCTTTTGCATAATACTGATGTGCTAATTAGGGCACTGATATCCTCAGAGGGCAAGCTCAAATCTGATGATATGTACAAAACACACACTCTCTCTCTCACACACACACAGAAGCAAAGCAGAATCAAACAGGCAGTGCAAGCAGAAATCAAGAGAAAAACAGCTACAGAAATAGCATAAAAAATGCATGTCCAAGAGATTGGGTGGCATTCCTTTGTCAGCAAGCTGGCTGGCTATACAGAGGCACTCTTCCATCCAAACATTTCCATTTGTTTGGCAACTCCAGTGTGCTGCACAGGGACAGTCCAGACTTGCTGTGTCTTTTTGTTCTTCTCCATACACTTGATTGAATGATAACATATTAAGCATGCAATAGCTCTCAGAAAGGCTTTACAGTGGTATCAGGATGTTATCAGTGGCAGTTGTTCTGTGATTTGAAGCATTTTGTACTAGCATCTCTTTTCCCCACTCTTCTGTATCACTTGGGCTTCCTAAACCTAACAAGGTGATAAAATGCTCTCCACTAGGGATAATCCATTTTCCCAATATAACTTAATTCCTTAAAGCTTCACATCTGGAAGAGACTTCCAGAAACTACATCTCAGCACCAGGGAGCTGGCATTTCCAGCTCTGAAATACCATTCCTTGAAAATAAAAACCCTTTGTCTGGCTAAACACATATTGAGTCTGGAAATGTTGAGGAAAAGGCATTTCCACATCAAATGTTTATATATGATTATAAATATCCTGCTAAAATTAATGAGTACAAAGAAAATGATACTGAAACTAGATAGGCATTATTATACTCTAGACCCAAATAGGTATTTCTTCCTTACATAAAACCTTCTAATTTAGCATTGTAAGTATGATGTAACACTTCTGTTTGCAATAAATTGTAAGAAATGTCAGTTTTTAAATGATCGTCAAGTCTTGTTACAACACATTTCATCATCTGCAAAATAAAGGAAAGCCACAGAGAGACAGTCAGTTTTTCAGGAAATCTTAAAAAATAAAAATAAAAAAAATCATCAGTAGCATCTCCCCACAGTTACACTAAGGCTCTGTAAAACTTTCTTTCACTTGTCAGATTATGGAGAAACAAGTGACTGAGGGGCAGCCTCTTAAAATCATGTACTTTACTAGCACTCAGGGCAATCCTTAATTTGCAGAAGCCATTCACCATCCTCAGTTTAAAATTTGCTTCTTTCTCCCCCATCACATTGCCAATGTTCCTCAGGCTTTTTAGTCCAAATGTTGCTTTAATCCATGAAGGACATCGTACTCCAGAAGGCAGGGGGAGGAGAAGGAGAAAGGAAGGATCAGAGGGGAAGCAGAACAAGAACAAGATGAAGGGAGGGAGCTGTGTCATACCTCATTTGCTGGTCATAGGGCACCAGAGGTTGAGAAGCATTAATAGAAGTTATCCCTCAGCACATGAAGGCTGTAAAAACTATAAAAAGAGTGTGTCAGGGACACTGTTTAGTAGCATCATCACCATGGGATGATTTAACACTATGGGATTTCTTAGTGCATATTCTGCCAGCACTATTAGCCTGCCATGCCAAGATAATGAAGATAACCCACGTTCACATACTTTTCTTTGGTCCACAGTTAGAAATTAGATTCCTTGACAGTCCGGAAATGTTGTTCTGATAAGCATCCACATATTTTTAATTCTCTTCCTTTGATCTCCCAAGCAATCCAACCATTTCCCAAAGATCCCCCTTCAGACCTCTAGCTCCCACACAATTGTTATTTTCAGCAATGTATAACAAAAAAAAAAAAAAAAAAAAGCTCCTACATGGATTAAATCAAGTGTAATCTAGAAAATGAATAAAATCCTGGAGAATCATTTAAAATTGGAGAAGAGAAAGTTGTAATCAAATCTTTTCTAAAAAGTGAAAATGGACTGATGTAAATTTTTTAATGAAGAAGTCTATTCTTTGTATAATATTAAGCTTTTTAATTTCTAGACTATTCATTTACATCAGATATCTAGTGACCTGTCTCTTGGCTGACACACTGGCTTCATTAGCAACTCTGAAGCAGAGGTAGCTCAGAGAGAACCCAACTTACAACAAAAACGGACTCTGAGGCAGGGACAGAAGTGAAGAAATTGGCTTCATCCAGTTCACCACAACTATTTTTTAAGACTCAAAACACAAAAGAGTTTTTATTCTCTTAAAGAGAAATATTTTCATTAAAGCTGAAATGTACTGAAAAGACCATCAAATATAACATTAATTTAATTGGTGACAAAATCTAACTCAAAATTTCCTGATTTTTATTCGTCTAATTTTAGTAATGAGCCACAGTATAAACAAGAGCACCAATTAATTTGTTTTCTTTTAAGAAGTCTCATGCTGTACCTAAAAGACTGTTGTTCTGTCTAGTTAAACACTCATGCATTAAAATGCTAATAATTAAACTGTTACGACTGACTAATGAACTCTGCCAACTATAAATGATGGTCTTGTTAGATTCACTGCACAGCAAGGCTTCCTTTGTACTGAAAAAGTTAAAGGTTAAAGAGCTCTTGAAAACAGCGAGCAGCATCTAGAAGCAATTACATTTTTTTTTCCTGGAAACTAATAGTTGTACAATAATGTTTCAATTCGCACTCAAAAAAAAAAAAATTACTATGAGCTCCATTCATCAGAGCAAATCTGTAGCTTTCTACACCATGGCAGGTTGTTAATTTGACTTCTGCATCCAACATACTCAGCCTATAATCTAGTGTTTTGTAGAACTTTTTATTGGTCCTGCTCATGGAAACCAAAAGGGCAAAGACTGAAGCTTGACTCACGATACCTGTTGAGTGGCACTCATATCAGAAAAACGCTATGAGATTGATTGTCAGAAGGCTCATATGGCAGATTTACTTGGATATAGTGTTCGTTCATTAGCTGTCCCTGTGCATTGACTTCCATACCATGCAGTCTCTGGTAAATGAAGTAGACAGAGCTGAAACTTGAACTTTATGCCTGTAAGGAAGCATCTGTGGTTATGGCTACGTTCCTTGACATATACTGCCCAGCTGAGAAGTTGTGGGATTCCAGTGTGATCACTCAACAAAATAGTGTCTCAGAATCAGGACGTTCCTGCATGTCCCCAGAAATTAAATAGGATTCTCAATTATTTCTCTCTTTTACAAATTGCTTGATCTCAGATTAATCATTAGAAAAGAGTTTCTCTGAATCTTAGATGAAATATGTCTAGTGGTGAATGAAGCTAATGAGATATAATTGAGCATCTACAGAAGTGCTAAAATTCAGAAAAGTAAATGATTTTTTCCTGTCTAAATTCGGGCTTATATTCATCCATCAATTTCATATCTACACTTTATTATTAATTTGCCTCTGCACTGAAGAGAAGCTACTTCAGACCAATGGTAACTACCTGCCTAGCCACATTATACAAGATCTCTGGAAGAGATTTAAGCAAGTCTGTCTGAATGAAGTGAATACCATCACCAGAGCAGTTCTGACCTTTGGCTGAGGAACAGCAGGCATCAGTCAAGGGCAGCAACTGTGTGGTATCTCTGCTGACATTTTCTCTTTGTGGTGGGCCTGATAGACAACTGCTCTTCTTGTTGGTCTTCCCAGGGGTGACCGTGTTCATTGCTGAAGTTGCATAAGGATCTGACTGGATTTACAGTCCTACTATTGGATTTTCAACAGAAAAATATGTCAAGAGACATAAAGCAGGTGTAAAGGAAGAATGTCCTTGTTCTTTGATTTTTTAAATTCACATGGTTCATTTACTCAAATGATCCATTTAAGTCACTTTTGAAGGTGTGCTAAGAACATGTGGGCCTGACTCTTAGATCTACACTTAGACAGATTGCACTGAGCTTCATGAGTGATCTCGAAACCAAGTCTTCCCAAAGGAAAATATCTTCATGTGTGATATTTGAAAACAGTTCTGGTCAGGAGTTGTAGAGCTTGCTTCTGGTCATGGACAGCCTGGGGCTGTAATGAGTTCAGACACAGACAGACAAGCTCTTGGAGTCATTAACAAAGCTTTCAGCTTCTTGTTTTGCACATCCAGAGTGACAGCAAGTGCACCTGTAGAGTTCAGATGACATCTCTGCAAGATGACTATTGCCAAACCTCTTTTTTTTTTTTTTCTTTGGATAGCCATGTCTCCTGAAACAAACATACTTGTCATATTACAGGTGTCAAAATTCTGAAGATCTGCCTGATTTGATGGTGTATGTCCTAAAACTACACTCCTAATACCAATCCAAAAACAAAGTCTTTGGCACTCTTGTTTTTTCACTGTTAAACTTACAGTACTGGTAAAAAACAGGCACACAACAGATGATTGTGAAAGGGATACTGGTATGAATTATCTTAGGAACTGGCTGTTCAGATTTGGAAAAGAATCTTGTGAATTTGGCTCTTTTTCATGCAATGCTGAAAGTCATTAGGAACACAGACACTGATTTTCTAATCAGAAGATATTCACAGCATCATCCTTTTGATACTTAGAGAAACCCTTACTTGGAATATATGGCATGCCTGAAGGACATCCCTTTCACCTCTTATTTTCATCTCTGCAGCTATTTCAACACTGTGGTTTGGGATACACAGTACACTTAACAAATTACAGTAAATTAAGGGTCTTTCCCCATCCTGTTTGTAGCTGACAGGAGATAGGAAACACATAGAATCTGTTTGGTCAGCATCTTATCATGAGATTTCTAGTGCAATGTTCGAAGTCCAATGAGCAGAATAATTTGGATTTCCCTTATTATACAATTGTAGGGCTAAGACAGGCCTCTGAAAGGCAGCTCAGCAAACAACATCTTTTGAGCTCTTCCCTGATCTTTGCTGCTGGCAACTTGAAATGAACAATAGTGTAGTGAGGACCTCACTGTGGATATTAAACCAAAAAAAGATCCTGTAAACATTAAAGCCACTGAATAAAAGAGAAATTACCAAAATAGAAATTCACAGGAACACACTGGTTTTGAAAACTGACTTGATTGATGTTGGGCTAGTTATTGCTTAGGAGAGAAAATTGGAAAAAAAAAAAAAAAAAAAAAAAAAAAGAAAAGAGAGAGTAGAAAGAAAAATAAGGTTTAATGATAAAAATATATTATATGAGAGAGGAGGTAGTAAACACAAAGAATGCTTGCAGGGAAAATTATGTCAGCCATGGCTGTCTGAGACCTTGTGTGGTGGCATGATGAAGAAGAGATAATACTTCTACATGCAGATAGCTACATTATAAAATATATTTCACTCCTTTACATTGTCCAGCTTCCTTAGAATTCCTGTTTTTGATATCTGACATGAAAACAGATACATCAGCTAGGATATATTTCATAAATGCAACAACAGTAAAAAGAACCAACTTTTATCAAAAAAATAAAAAGAGTATTATAAGTACCAGGGAAAAGTTTTGTGAATCCAAGCTATCTTTTCAAACATTCAGACCACCCCTAAAATAGCAGCTACAGTTCACAGGGGCCAGAGCTACACAAATTCCAGCTCTCCCTATGTGGTAAGTCTAATACTTTCTTTTCTTATGCTCTAAGGACTTCAAATAGGGTTTGTGCATTTGACTCCTTTTATCTCTTTCATAGAGTTCTCTCTGCTTTTAAATCCCTAAGTATCTCTGTCCTCCCCCTGCCATTCCTTAACAGATCCAGGACAGCACAAATAATGCCTCTTGGCTTTGAACACATCATGGCAAATTTCACTGACAGAGGAAAGATGTATGAGCAGTTATCTGGGATAGTTTTACACCAATCCATCTATTGTACGCTGTGTTCACAATCTTGGGCTGGAATGAATTTCAGGCAAAGTGCATCCCTCGCAGACCACTTAAAAACAGAATAGGTTCTGTCTGAAGGCCCAGTTCTATCTGATGCTAAGCACCTTACAGCAGCAGGACCTTGCTGAGAAATATTTTCCTTAAACTTCTTCAGTGCTGCATAGGGCTTTGTCTCTTGACAATGAAAAGATGACAGGAAGATGGTAAAAGTTTAGTTGCCTAAAATCCTAAACAATTCTAGGAAAAAAAAAAAAAAAGATCCCGTCTGCTTGAGAGGATACCAAGTCAATATGCAAAAATGATGAAGGAAAAATTTAAAGGAAGAAAAAACCAAAACCAAAACCCAAACCAACCACTTGTCACTCACAGCTTCTTGAAATCATGACCCCGCAGGTTTCTCTGGTGCTTCTACTTTCAGGATATATATGCAGTTTTTTTGGAAGACAGTATGTGAAAGGACTCACCTGAATAAAGCTGAAGAATTTCCAATTGCATCTGCAGGACTGGAGCTTTTGTAAGATATTAATGACAGAGGCTTGGATTTCTTCTGTACCGTGCCTGTCATTCTTTTGAGCATGGTATAAAACAAGAGCAAATCATTACAATTCCAGCATGAAAATCCTATCATTTGCATTTTCTAGGTATTGTTTAATCAGTGCATCAAGAGGTAGGCTATTTGGTGTCTCCATCGTACTCTGCTTGAATACTTTGACATAAATTTTAGCCTTTGTTGGGAAAAACAATGCTTATAGAAAAACAGAGACAATGCTGTGATTGTATTACAATTCTGAATGCAGAAATTTTGTGTTTCATCTAAGATGTAATTGCATCATGTGAAAGGTTGAGCTGTAAAAAATAGGAAATGCCTGCAGTTTAAACTGTAAAACATTTCAAAAGTAAAGCATATTTTTGCAAACATTTTTGTACCAATTTATTTTTAAGCATCCAGATCACTGGCAGAGAAAACAGAGCTCATGTAACAAGGGATTGCTATAAGTAGATTTAATATATTCTAGCATTTAAATATTCTTGTTGATCATGAAAGATTAAATGATCTTTGGTTTAAATCCTCGTGTTGAAAGCAGAAATTTTATTTTTCTTGAATGTGGCAAAGAAGTTTGAACTAAAATGTAAATGCTTAACAGACTCTGTGCATGTGTGCACGCATGCGTGTGATGAAGGGATGGGGCATTTTCCCCAAAGCTTCAATTTCAACTTATTTGTTATCATTGTTCATTAACTGTGTGGTTGACCTAAGATGAGCCTGAAGGATTACAGAATATTTGTCTAACTATTTAACAGAAGCTTATAAAATAATAGTATTCATTAAACACCTCAGGTTTTCCTCCCACTGCACTGAAAACATACAAGGACTGGATGAGATGAACACAGGCACAATCGTGAGTCAGATGTGACAGATCAGCTTGGTTTAAATAGGTAACCCAGTCCCCAGTGTAACTATATTAAAGGCAGTTTTTGAGAAACCACTGTCAACTGCCTGATTTCATGCCGATTTGTCTCTGGATGGGAGCTGCTGTTTTTCTCTGGGTGGCTGAGTAGTTGGGATAATCAAATTCATGTCACCAGCAAGCAAGGGGTGGACTGAAAGGCATGACTAAATGGGTAGGAGAGTCAGGATAGTGTTTCACTGTCACCTATGTCCTTAAAATACTGCTTACACTTGCTGTTACATTTGCTGTCTATGTAGTTTCTCATGGGAACTCTCATGATTTTAGGATCACAAAAGTAAAGCCATGAAAAGCTATGCTGAGAGCGGAGCCCTGTGGTACCATTATCATGTCTGATGATCACCAGTTTAGAGTATGCTTCAAGAAGGGAGGACTGTGTGTCATCCTTTCTCACGATCAGCAGTACAAATCCCAGAAATGTTAGTGGCAGGGCATGAATGACCAAGAGTGAGAATGACCAAAGAATATGACTCAGAAATTGTGAGAGATGCTGATGTGACTTTCAGGAAATTTCCCCTCCAGCTGTAGTAATAGATTTTTAAAAATATATTATTCTGTAAAAATTAAGCAAAATTAAATCGAAGAGAAGCTGCAAGTTCTGGATTTGAATTTTACCAGCTGTGACCTGTTTGGACAGGAGCAGTGATGAAGCCCAAACCCCAGCCATAAGGTGTTCTTTACTAGTGCTTCCTGATGACTGCACTATCTGCAGCTGTTACATGTTAAAGAAAAAGGTAACCTAATTTCTGCTATTTGATTGAAAAAAGGTCTCATATCTTAACAGAAAAGAGAGGTCCAAAATTTTGACACCCAAAGTCTGTTAGAATAAAAAAATAGCATATGGAAATTATCTACATGGGTTTTTTTTTAGGATCTAGCGGATGTGCTTAGGTTAACAGGCTTGTCTGTTCAGGATCCTCTGCTTGCACTTTTCGTTAGCTGGGCCTGAACACAAATAACTTTTTCCATCCTCAGCTGCAGGATACTATCGCACCAGCCTGTAACATAAATTTCCTGCTACGGCAGATCTGATGTCTCATTCCAAATTTCAGTTGGACTGGAAGTCCATGTGTCCATACCTTGCTCAGTCAGGAGCACGAACTGGACGCGTCACTGGACTGGTGGTGGGGATTCCCAGGTCAGAAGATCCTTCTGAGAGACTGGAAAAAGTTGAGACCAAATTCCCAACTTAGAGTTTCCACATAAAATTTCAAAGACACTTTTCTGAATCTTATCTGTGATGGGATTCAGCTCAAAATTTACTCAACCTGGCTGACATAAGCAGACAGTGCATGGCATGAGTTTACCCAGAAATAGACCTTAAGACCATCTTTAATATAATTCTTTGGCACTTGAGGGCTCCTCACTATTTAAAGAAGTACTTCCTTTCTAAGCCCCTATATAAGATACCAGAAAAACAAGCAAACAAAACACACACACGCACAAACACAAAAAAATCCCACCTCCTTTAGGTTGATACTTTTGTAACTCATGTACTTTTGGAAAGTTTGGTAAAAATCCATATGGTTGGTTTTGAGCATGCTTAAAGAATTGTTTCAGATGTTTTACTTGTGCTTGGGTAACTGAAAACAGTTCAAACTTGGCATGGAGTCTCCAGTGAGAAATGTGGGCTTGGATAAGTTGGAAAAAAAATTGGTTCAGAAAGAAAGGAGTTATAAACAAGTGGAAATAGTATGCTTCAGTTATCCAGATGTATGCCAGGCAAGCATAGACGTCTGGATATTCACATGCTGAAATAAATGCATCTGTATTTATTTAAATGTGTGATGTAATGTTCATGTGCAAACATCTCAGTAAATGGTAGGCATGTTAATTTTTCCCATCTCACGAAATAAATATAGACAATACATGAGATATACATATATGTACAGCTTAGAAGAGTCTGGCTGACCAAGGGAATGACCCAGAGCGCTTGGACGCCAATGAAAAGACTGTTCTTGAATGTGCTGGAATATGGATCAGACTCCAATGCCCTGTTCCTGTTCCTGTATTAAAAAATAGAAAGGGTAAATACACATGTAAAATGTTAAAAACCTCATCAATCCTTGAAAGTTTCCATTACACTATCTCAGATAATTCTCAGTGCCAACTGTGATGAATTAAATGTTTCCACAGCCAGCAAAAGCTGTTCAAAACCCAGAATGTAATATACGATTTTCTTGATTCAGAATTTCAAAACACAACCTTTTAAACAGGAGTTCAATCATCAAATCCACAGGAGAAGTAGCTCTGGGTTTTCTTGCTGAAAATCCAAATTACTTGGGTGCCAAATCTTCATATGCCTAAAACCGGTGTCGCTCCCTTGACTTCAGTGGAGCTATGCTGATTTACACCAGCTGCATGGCTGGTCCATAAATATTTTCAGTTGATCTGGATTATTTTATATATTATATGAATTTTCTTTATGGATTACATGGCAAAACATTTGTTCTCAGCTTCTATAATGTCAGGCTCTGTGAATTTGTTTTAATGTGGGACCATTCGTGTGGTTCTACTATTGCACAACTGAATGCATTTGTGCTTGTAACATGATCTCCCTGCACATCATCCCTTCTATGCACTCACAGGCATCCTAACAGAAGAATTACTATCACTCCCTCCAGCCCTAGGAAGTAATACGTTGGTGTGAAAGGGTGAATCCACAGATGCTGGGGGAAGCACAGACCTGACCATCAAGATGTCGGTCATGTAAAAATTTCCACCCTAACTCTACACTAAGTGTAGCTGTTTGCATGTAGTTATGTTAGTGAGGCTTTAAAGTTAGTCATGTGTGTTATTAATTGTAGGGAGTTTACGCTGGACACTTCGCTTAGGACTTTGACACAAAGGTAAATAGATTCCACAGATGCTGAGTAGTGGGATAATGAGATTTTATTAAATCTCTGGTTTTCCACTCTTGTAATGACACTGACTGCAGGTCCCCTCTTCCATGCAGCATTTTGTTTGCAATAGCTCTGCCTCCTAATTACGGTGCACAGGGCTTGGGTTTACAATGGGGTTGGAGAATACACTGGCCTTTCATTGCTGACCTATGGGAGGTGTGCAGGCAGGTGTGCAGCTACCTCCACGGAGCCTGCGTGGGCAGGACAGGCACTGCTGATGGGGGTACAGGCAGGGAAATGTCCCCTCAGCAGCCCAGGAAAAAGCGATTCGTTTTTCTAGCTACACAATCCCATTTAGGGCACAAGTAAATGCAGCATAGCTACATTGCATTTGTAAAGGATGTATAAATAATTATTTCCTAATATGTGTTCTAATAAATACAGGATTATTGCAGAATCCTGTAACAATAACTTGCTTAACACCATCGTATCACTGTCTCCTGTTTTTCCTCTCATTATGTATAACCCATAACACTGTGGTCTGTAGCATGTTTAGCTTGTGTTAGTTGTTTATTAATCCTCGATACACTATTCATCAGTTAAATGTTAAAATAAAGCATGATCAAAGGAAAGGCGATGAACTTGCACAAGCAAGAGACTATTGGTCTGGCCCTCAAAACCCATGCAGCCATCTGATAAAATCCTCCTGAATCCAAATTCAAGTAGTTGCAGACTGAGATTTCAGTATATGGTCTGGTAAATTGGCAGAGCCTGAGAGTAGTTACCAGCACCTGCCCAGATGGTACCTATCTTTGTTTTTATAAGCCCTACTTTCATTTACAGTTTTCTAGAAGAGAAAGTTCAAAGCAGCTACAACTATTTAATATGTGTAGACTTTCCTTTATATGCCAGAGAAATTAATACTAAAGAAATTTCCTCAGTCGTCTTAGCCTGCAAGTGCTGTTTAAAAATCCAGCCGGACTACCAGCCCCATTTCCTAATACCTGCAGGCTTCCTGGCATTAAGCACATGCAGCACCTCATGAGGAAGAAGCATCATTGCCTGCATGGTACATGGGTGAAACTGAGGAATGGGGAGGCTAAAGATACCAAGAGCAAGTTGCATTTGCTTCAAGTACAAGAGCTCCAGCAAGACTGGATACCAGAGGCTGTTCATTCTGCTGAAATTTCCTCTCCCTGGCTGCCGTATGGGCTGGAGCACAGACAATGCAGAGGAGAGACTGTCAGCCTGCTCTTCCGCTGGTGCATTAAAATAAAGGCAAAGCTCAGGAGGGTTAAAGGCTGTGGAACTCAACATTAAACAGTCCAGCAATTCCAGCAGGGGTTAAGACAAGCCTGTGACACCGGGAGACACGACGGGACTCTCCTTCTGTGTTACATATGTAGATGGGTATTGAGGACATGCATCTCTCCTCATCGAAAATCATGAATTTTTATGAAGTAAGCCCTGCTTTCCCATAATTCAGTAGGGTGCACTTTGCAGACCCTAAAGTGCTGTCACTACAGAAGGTTTCATTGCTTGCACCTGCTAAAACATTTGAGGTATTTGAGAGGCAGTGAAACACATTTGCTTTTCATTTTATCTGACTTTGAAAATCTTTGAAGTGTTTAATAGTAGTCCAGAAAAGATTTCTGCCTCTTAATCATTTACTTGTAGGGCACATTCTCCACTGGTAGCCTGTCAGGCAGAAAACGAGTTTAGCCCAGTTTTATTAAGTGCCACATGCCGAGTCAGTGTTCATTAAAGGTGTTTTAAGGTTTGAATTATGTAATTTATGAGAAAAAGAAATACAAAATTCCATTGTTTTATTAATATGCAGCACAGGATATACTGCTAATAACATACTTTTTAAACAGAAGTTTTATTAAAAAAAATGCTTTTATAGGGGGCTACAGATAGGCTTTTAAAAATCTCTTTTTCCCTGTTCAATAAAATTCAAACATTTTAATTCAATCAACATAGATTTGAAAAAAGGAACTATTCTTAACCTCTCCTTTTGGTCACTTTTCTTTACACACGTTGTAGTCAAAGGGGGGAAATAAAAAAAAATGGAATCTTTTTTTCATTTTTAATAGAAGTGACAATATATAGTATTAAATGCAAGCCAATGCTGAAGCTTGCAGTCAGATGTTAATTCATAAACAAAACAAAAAAAAATGAAATAAGTAAAGAAGAAAAAGAAAAGGAAAAAGAAAAAGAAAAAGAAAAAGGAAAAGAAAAAGAAAAAGAAAAAGAAGAAGAAAAAGAAAAAGAAAAAGAAAAAAAAAAACCCTGCACATTATAACACCAGGAAACACTGCTTTCCAGAATTATTTTAAATTGCCCCCCACAGGTTCACAGCTAACGGGATATTTTTAATTAGACTAGGGCTTAACTAAATCTTTTGGTAGCCCACTAAACCATTTTTATAGTCTATATTGTTTTAATATTGTAAATAGATTTTCTTAAGCATATGGGAAAACTACAGCTCATGAAATACAAGAAGTACATTTTTCTTCCCAGCCTATCCAGCTCAAGTTACCCAAGCGCAGTCCTGCAGACCTGAGGCAGGCATGATCCTGCACGGGCCCTGCTGGATCCCCAGAGCTGGGCCACATCCATCCACGGCTCCCTGTAGCCCCTCTCCGCGGCAAAACTCCCACCAGCATCCAGCGGTGTTGCCTGAAAGAGATTGTGTGAGGCCTGAGGAACCGAGATCGCGATCAGTTGAGTTTAATATGAACTTTTATTGCCATGGGAAAGTCTTCATTATCCAAACTTATACCAAACTGGAATTCATTAACCCCTTCAAGGCAGGCCACAGCTGCTGTTCCTGCGCAGTGACTGGGGTGTGTGTAAGGGTGTATTTTTTTCTTTTTAATCTATGTCATTAATTTGCCATTTAGTGATGACAACAAGTCCTGGGAACAGAGGAATGCTTAGCATTGGGGTGGACACACCATGTCCATGATGCTTCTCTGCTGGATAGCTTGGGGTGTTCAAAATAGAAGTGTTGTGCACAATCAGATCTCCCAGAAAGCTTAAAAAAATAAAACAAAACAAAACACTGCAGATGCAATACAAGTCAATAATTTTGGAGTCCCATGTGACTAATCTTGCTCATTTTTTGGTAATGTGATGATCAGATGGAGTCTCACCACAATTTATGGCAGTATTAGTATATGACCTTTGAGATTTGGCTGTTTTCAGCAAGTGAACTCTGTAGGTATCATACAGAAAATCATATCACTGGGCTAATTAATTGACAAGAGGGCCTGATGTAAAGAAATGATTTTTCATGCACAGGACATTGAGAGTCAATTTTTGCCAAAAGGCAGCAAAACGTGAAGTTTCTGACACAAAATAATTGGTCATAACAAATTGTACACAGAATACAGATGTTTTAAGAGTAATGGTAGTAAAATGTCTTGAATAGGAATAGAAATTACACTTGAGCACAACCATTAATTTTTAAATTTAAGTTAAGAAGGGGGGACAACCCATAATTATATTAAGAATTTGCTCATTTGATCCAGAATAACATTTTTAATGAATTCTATCTGGAGCCAAGAACTGTAAAAAAGCTTGCCCTGCAGAAAATGCACTTTTAAAAACCTATTTGCTCTGAACGAAATGTTATTTTTACAGTGAGTCCTCACTTTATAGCAGACACATGCTTGTAAAAGCTGCCATTGTTTGTGTGGAAAGTGGGAGAAGAAAAAAACAAGGGGAAAAATTGGCAGATGCTTTACCTTACAGCATCCCAGCCGTCTTTAAGATGGCTTCCCCAGCCCTGGCTCTGCTTAGGAGTCACTGGCACAAGCAGCCCCGTAGTGTGCTGCAAGCATGTGTCTAACCAAGGACCTCAGGCTGCAGCTCTTGGGGACCAGAACAGGGCGTCATCCTTTGCTCCATCTCTTAATTATGTCTTTAGGAAGACCTCTAATGACCGATGCAGGCTCCTCTGGGGAGGAAGGCAAAATGTGGTGAGGCAGCAGTTGTGCTGCCATCGCTTAAGGCCTGCAGCCTGCTGGGGCCATGGAGGTGGGAGGAGGTAAGGTGAAGTGTGCTGCTTCATCTTCTGACACTTGCAGAGCACGCTACATGCTGTGGACATGTCCACACCTGCTGGGAAAGGACCCTCCCTTGGGCATATGCATAAGGAGAGGAAGATTTATCTGCCAGGTACCTTATCCCCAGAAGATGGGAGCATGCCTTACCTCTCTGAAGTGGTAGGGAGAGGGTGTTTTTAATTCAAGTGGAGGAACTAGCTGCTTCATTTTTATTGCAGAATCACGTTAGTAATGCATCCAGATTACTGAACCTCATGGTAAGGAAGTAAGTTTATAAAGACTTTGCCATTGTCCTGCTGCTAATGTGCCACATTTGATTCTCCTCAGCTGGCTTTGAAAGGTCTCTTTGAGGAAGGAGGAGATAGCACCCTTGCTTATGAAAAAGGCAAATTATACCCAGGGGCAACATCGCTGCACAACAGGAAAAGGCCAGCCTCCTCCCAGGAGACATGGCCCCAAATTAAATGCAAGTAATTTCCTGACTAACCTGTGATTTCTATCTGGTTGTGGCTTCTGGCATACAGCTAAGTCTCCGGTTCTGCTGTTCTGTTCAGCAGGTCTCACATGTGCTTTCACTTTCATTTCCAAACTTTAATACAGAACAGCCCATCCACAACCTGCTGCTGAGGCAGTGAAGGCCAGGGATGCTGGCTCTGGATCGGGTGGCCACAGGCAGAAGGAAGGACTGGTTGCTTGGGGAGGTGACACACCAGAGGGGTCCCTTGGCCACAGTGCCAATGGGTTGGCAGTGGAGGTGAGAACAGGGAAAAAGGAAACATGATCCTGCAACTGGTCCCTCTGCATTTCATATGTCATCCAACTGGGTCTTGGAACTGGCTGCTGCCTTCCCTTATCACCAACCTAAAAACTGTGGAGCGCTCTTAGGTGTCGGGCTGGAATCATGCAAGCCAATAGCTTTTCCTTCTAGAGTGGACAGGTCTCCATCTAGAAAATCACTGGTATTAGATCACAGTGACTTTGTTACAGCCCCAACAAAACATTCAGTGACAGATGGGAAGGGAGATTGTCCCTTAGCTGGCCTGTGGCTGGCTGGGCATCAAATCAGGAGGAGACACCTTGTGAAAGGGATAAGCATTAGAGGGCCTCCATGGGTTGTAGGATGGGAGGAGAGAGCCCTCAAGAATAACATAAATTACTTTCAGCCTTCCTGTGGTTTCTTCTAGGAGAAAGCACTGCCTGGAAGTACGGAACAGGAGACACAACAGCCTGCAAGCTTCAGTGGGCAAGTGATGACAGATTTGTTTTACTAAAAGTACTCTGCCATAATTTATCACAAATACTACCCTTCCTCTTGAACTTCTGCAGCATTTGTGATAATGTTTGTAGAATTTGGGTAAGTCAATTGGCCGACCCTCTTTTAAGTAATCAGTGAATGGTTGAAAAGCTCATGCAAAGAAATGCAGGGAGATGCCAGAATTATCTAAATTTTAGACTAGTGTGTATGTGGCAAAAACACAGCACAAGCTCCCTTGCTCCTCCTTGGTATCAATGAAGATGGTAAGTTATCAGATATTGAATTATTTTTTCTTAATGAACTGGCAATTTAAAGAACTATACAATCAAAAAGCACCAGAATTGGTTCTAATGCCTCACTTAGATTCAGCCAGAGAAAGGAGAAGTGTCAGTCTTTTACTATTTAAGGCCCACAGTAAAACCATTTTTATGATGATGTTACAGTTTCATTTGGGACTGCTATTTTTCCCTTGTTCATTTATTTAACCTAAATAGCTAATCTCTAGTGTGTATTCAGCCATACCAGCAAAAATTTTCATTCCACTGGTATTGGTATAACTTAATGGTGTGAGTAAATTCATACTGGTCACCACGTAAGGAAGAGGCTGTATGTAACATAAAGAACCTGTACCATTTTTATTATGCTGATGTAATCAAAATAATAAAACCTGTGCATGTAAATGATAAGGGATATTAGTGCCATGTTGTTGAAAAATTGGCACAGGAACAGCAGTGAATTAAATACATCTGGGAATAAGAAGCTAATTCATATAGTAAATAATAGGTTGCACAAATTTAATCAGTTGGAGAACTATTACATGCGTAAGTGGATACTCTGCAGGGGGAAAACTTACATTTGATGAGCAGGACTCAACAGTCAGTTTACTCTGGATTTTGCTGTGAAAATTCCTATTTATTTCAAGTCAAAGGAGTTTTCATGTTGAGGGATTCATGTTAATTTTGGAAATAACTGACGTGTATGAAAAAGCATAGATTTGGATTTGGATTTTGTAGTACTGCCCTTCAAAGGGCAGGAGGTTTGCTTCCATACATCTGTAGCCAAAACCCAAAAGAACCCAAAGTCCAAGTAGAAACAGAGGCAATGTTGCCAATTTCATCTTAATTTCTGATTAAAACCATGTGAGAAATGATCGGTTTTGGTAAGTTTCTTTTTTGTGTGTGTGTGTGTGTGTGTGTGTGTGTGTGAAATGTCCCTGTTTACAATATGAATACTAGATGTTTCATTTTTCCTGAGTATTGCTTCTGAGGAAATGCCATAGCATTGTATTTACAAGATACCCTGAACTGTCAGTTTCCTTGAAACACAATGTATTTAATACAAAGCCATTAAGCCTTGTAAAACTGTCAAAAATGTAAATGACACTTGTAATAAAACCTTGTCGTGTGACCGGCTCTAGCTAATCAGGGTTGATGATATCACTGCAGCTGATCACGGCTGGTGCTATGTACATTTCGACAGCTTTATGACCTGCATGGATTTGTGTTATTAAAATTGTACAGTTTTGTAAGGAATTTGGGATTTAATAAAGCAGCAGAGAAACTACAAAAGGGACAATATATCCCACTAAAAGTGAGCCAGCCTTTTAAAAAAATAATATAAACATATACGGTGCACTAGTGTTTGTGGGCGTGTGTGTGGATGTGTGGATGTGAATAGCAGAACCAGGAGAGGTTCTTGTCTCCTAGCTCGTGCAGGGTACGGGCTGCTCATATAAACCACTTTTATGTATTTATAGCTCGGCAAATACCTTGCATCTGTGAGGCCATAAAACAAATTACAATGTATCCAATTGCTTCAAGGTGGCGAATTGTGCTTAAACTTAATGACTTGTACAGATTATAGGAGAAAGAGCATTACCTGTTTAATGTCTTTTTTAATAAGTAATTCCTGAACAAGTATAGTAAATGGGAGGTTGGGTTTTTGGTTTGGTTTGTTCCTTCTTTTTTTTTTTTTTTTCCTTTTTCCCTGAGATTTAAATAGAGCAGGCCTTCATCCTTGCAAACACAAGGTAATGTGCAGCCTTATTTATTTTGCAATACTTTGAACTGCTCCCCAGAGTAAAAACATGTCAAAAGAGGGGAGACGAGGACACATATTCTCCCAATAATCTATAAATTCAACCTAATGGGGCAGATATCAGAAAAATGTGTTGGATTGAAGGCACATAAATCACACCTGGTTTCCTGGCATAAGCTGGCACTGTGTGCCTTATATTTCAGCCAAATTATTCCATTTGTTTCTGAAGATATTTTAATCCCTCGTGACCTCAAACTTCCCGTGAACCAGGCCCCGAACAAACGGCCGCCCACTGTCTTTGCAGTAAATCTGTTGTCTCCCTTCTAGGTCCGCAACCTGGGATCATAGATCACCCCTGCACCGCATCTTGCTTCAATTTACTCAATTAACTCGAGTAAAGCACTTGTAAGTTTGCAGATGTTTCTTTATTATCAAGGCCTAAAACGTACAAGAGAGTTCAGGAGCCCGAGGTTACGGGAAGGTTGTGCTGAGGGGGGAAGGGCAGGGATGGCGCAGGCCTCCCTGTCTCCTCAGGACGACGGGCGGGCTGAGGAGGTGGCTCCCCAGCACGTTTATTTAAACCATAAGATTGCCTCGTGTATCAGGGACCATCTGATGTTATCTCGCAGAAAGATAGGATATGAGAAATAAGTATTTCACCTCGAGATGAGATAACACTGTGATTAACAGATGTTTAATTGGGCCATTCGTCAAGTGAAGAACCTGCCTAAAAGTCAGCGAGGCTGAGTAAATTATTTCCAACCCTGCAGGTGTTGGACTGGCAGCTCTATTACTCTTCCAGAAATGGGCTTTAGAAGATTTTTATATGAAAAGATAATTTATTTCTATGAGGTATTGTATTGTGCTTTTATTTATGTAATAAGCTTTAAGGTTTGGGTCTTGTCCTCCTTCATCTTCAGCACTGGAATGAATTGAGGAGGGGCAGAAGGAGGAAGAGTCCCTCTGTGGAGGCATCATCCAGTGAAAGTCATGTGTCATGATATTTAATACCTCCCCAGCAGCCTGTAGCTAGAGGCAGAGGACAAGTACGTGAGAAAATCTTAAAAAACTAAATGGGTTAGTCAGTAAACTCAAATACACCATTGATGTAGAAGTCCACTGGTGCAAAGCCACGGGTGGAGCTGCCGGAGCTGCCGCACGTGCGGTACAGACACTCAGATTCTCCTGGTCCTGCTGAAGTCATGGATCCAAGAACCTCCTAAAACTTTATGGTGTGCTTGTTTGAGGTTATGATTCAGATTCATACGTGATTATACATGGATTTTTATTTTCAGTTCATGTGGTTTCCTTTCCTTCATGCTTCTACTTTGATTCTCAAGTTCAAATGAGTCCTAAGTCTCAAACAAAATTTTTCTGGAAAGTACAAAAGGTTTCAGGTTAAAACCACATTAAAAAGAGTAGGTTTTCATCAAGTTTGCTACAGAATTACAGATCTGTCAGACTTTGTTAGGGATAAGGTACATGTTCATTGAAAAGACCTGCAGATTCTAAAAATCTTTTAACCAATATTCAGGCCAATCTTAAGCAGGGATGAATTGCCAGAGGTCCATTTACTCCATGGAAACTGCATTTGTTTGTATTAACTGAAAATTTGGTCCAGGAATTGAATCTCAACACGTTGCAAGATCAGATATCAAGTGAGTTCCATGTTGCAGATTTCACAGCAAATTTCATTCAGGTGTAATTATAATTTCCCTGTTATTTTCAGGGAAACTGGATAATAACCATATAGCCTACATCTCTCCTTCCTGCCTAACTTACTTAAGATGCTTTCAGCATGTTTACAAAGAAATCTACCTGTAATTTCTGTGGACCATTTTCTTACAGCAGCAGCTTTTCCTGTCTACAGTAGATATGACAGAGGTGAAGTCTTTGGAGCTGCTGTGATGCCAATTTCTGCAGTGCTCAGAAAGGGTGAAGAAACTTCTGAGCAACCTCTCTGTCTTTTTCATTAAAGTCCGTGAAACAGTGACAAGCTAAAATAGGCCTTTCTCTTGTGGGAATCTCTTTCACAGGACATAGTTAAAATTACTGAGGACTCTCTTGCATGTACAGAACATCTTAAACCTATATCACACCTAAACTAAGGAGCAGATTGGGCTTTCTGTGTGTAGCAAATTGCTTGCTCTGAGAGAATAACAGGAGTAGCAACACCAATGCCAGAGCTATCAGGCTTTACCTTGCTTGTAGTCTAGCTGTATGATCACAAGACAGTTGATAGCATATTTCATGCTAATGCTTTTTTGTGATCTTTGTGCCACTTACAAGTATCTGAGATAAGACCAGATCTCTGGAATAGCAAGAACAGAAAAGAAAAATAAACCTGTATTCCTGGATATCTTTTGTCCTTTATGGTGTTTAGCCTATGCACATTATGCTGACAGTTTAACATTTTTTTTTTTAAAGCTTTGCAGGAATCTTTATCAGACCTTGTTGGGCTTAAAGGGTTTTGGCATATGAAGTCCTTTCTAATGGTGACAGTAATTGCGCAGACTGGAATGAGTTAAGTGAAGTCCAATTCCATTGGTTTCTCCTGCATCATCTAAACTGAAGCTTGGGTTTGATAGCAAGCCAAATTTTTAGTCCTCTGTTTTCAGTATCTGTAATGCTTTAAACTGAAAAGCCAAACTAAATCTCAGGGGGAGTCACATGGCTCACAAATGTGGATGCAAGTGGGTTCATATAATTTTTGTGCAATATTTTGTGTGTGAAAGTCTCTCAAACTCTTCTTGGCTTTTAAGTTTCATAAGAGAGTCTTTAATTACTCTTTGAATATGCCATTACATTTCTTTTTTACTCCCAGCATTTTTTAAAATAGTGGTCTGTTTTGTTTCTATATATAATGGAAGTTAATAAAATATGTGCCAGAAGCCAAAAATATGATGAGCTATAAGGCATACTCCAGACTGTAAGGAAAAAGAAGAAAGAGCTGGCCTTTAATTCCACAGCCTATCAGTATTTCCCCTTGGAATTACTTTTGGTCTGTTTCCCCCAAAATGTCTGGCCTGAATCTAAATAATTCTCCCCTTTTCTAACTCTGTAGCTCACCAATTTGTGTTCACTTAAAGCTGTCCACTGTGGCAAAAACTAGCTATGGTTTAAGTCCAAAGACTAATTTTGAACCAGAGGTTCCCCATATCTTTTTCTTGGACATCATCAGCGATTCTGGGGTGGTTTATATCTGTTGAACTAAGACAGCTGAAGAAGGAATTTCAGCAACATGTTACACTAAGCCACTTGCAATAATTTACCAGCAGTCCTGGCTAACTGGGGAGGTCCCAATTAATGAACACGATGCCAATCTATAAAAAGGGCAAGCAGAAAGATCCATGGAATTAGTCTGACCTCAGTACCCAGGAAGCCTATGGACCAGATTGTCTTGAATGTCATCTCACGGCACATATAAGACAATTAAGTGATCAGATGCAGCTAGCATGGGATTATGAAAGGCAGGTCCTGCCTGCCTAACCTGATCTCCTTCATTGACAAGATGACCTGCTTAGTAGGTGAGGGAATGGCTGTGGATATTGTTTACATGGATTTTAGTAAGGGATTTACACTGTTTCCCATAATATTCTCCTGGATGAGGGTGCACCCTCTATAAATTTGCAGATGATACAAAGTTAGATGGGACTGGATCTTGTTGAGGGTAGGAAGGCTTTGCATAGAAGTCTGGACAAGCTAGATCAATAACCCAAGTCCAATCACATGACATTCAACAAGGATAAGTGCTGCACATGGGTCATAATAACCCCATCCAGCAGTACAGACTTGGAGAAGAGTATCTGGAAAGTTTCCCAGCAGAAAAGAATCTGGATGTGCTGGTTGACAGCAGGTTGAACATGAGCCAGCAGTGTGCCCAGGTGGAAAACAAAGCCAATGGCATCCTGGCCTGCATCAGAGAAAGTGTGTCCAGCAGGACTAGAGAAGTGATTGTCCCCTTGCACGTGTCACATCGAATATTGTGTTCAGTTTTGATGCCCTTGCTACAAAAATGATATTTTCTCAAGTGTGCATGCAGAGAAGAGCAATGAGACTGGTGAAGGGACTAGAAAACAAGACATATGAGGAGCGCCTGAGGAAATTTCGGTTGTTTAGTCTGGAGAAGAGGAGGCTGAGGGGAACCTCTATTGCACTCTATAACTACCTGAAAGGAGGTTGAAGCAAGGAGGATTTCAGTCTTTTTTCTCAGGTGAAGTGACAAGATACATGTATACAGTCTCAAGATGGGAGGTTCAGATTACATTTTAAGATGAATTTCTTCATTGAAAAAGTGGTTATGCATTGGAACATGCTGCCCAGGGAAGTGCTGGAGTCCTAATCCCTGACAGTATTTAAGAGATGTGTGGGAATAGCACTAAGAGACATAGCTTAGTGATGGGAACTGCAGTAGGAAGAAGCATGTCTATGAAAGAGCCAGCTTGCTGTTCCTGCATCTTCAAGTGACAGCTGGGGCCCAGACTCAACCCTCCTAGCTGTTAGGAAGATAGTTGTCTGGTTCCTGTAGGCAGTGTGCAAAGGCAGAAGTCTTACCTGAGCTGCCTCCCTGTTTCCACTTCATAGAGAGAGCTTGATAAAAGATGCTGAGATCTGTTTTATGGGCACTGGCTGTTTGGTGTAGGAAATAAATTTGTGCCTCTATCAATCCATTGAACTAAATATCGCAGAAACAATTGGAATTCCAAGTGCTTGACTTTTAAGTAGTTTTGCACACCACTGCTTCTGCACATGTGGCATAATTGTCTCAACTGTGCCAAATCTTTTGTTTTATACTCTGCTGTATTGAGATGGTTAGCAGATTCTCAGGAGCACAAGACTCTCTCCCACCAGTTATCACAGACAGTATATTTGTGACAAGTGCTGACTCTTCCCCTTCCTGCCAAACTCAGCTAAACATGTTCCAAATAATTGTGCCAATTTTGCAGCTTTTGGGAGGGATGTACCATCAGCAAGTGACATGCTAGGAGTGACCATTGTTTTTTGTTTTTGTTTTTGTTTTTTTTTTCAGAAATGTTCACATGGCACTAATGGTTCTTCATACAGGAGTCAATTAGATGTCTGTGCTGTCACCTTTCAGGTGGCATGTGAGAAGCTATCTTTGCTCAGCTCCTTTCTATCAATACCCCAGGTGTCAACTATTGATAAACTGCTATCAAAGCCAAAGTTAGTTGAAAGCTCATTTCAGCTTTTAAATCACAGCTCCAGCCACTGTGATATTTCTACTGTTTTAGGCAATTTACAGTCAGGAGACAACCATTGACTTCAAAGGAGATTGTCGTCTTTCAGCCTGTGAAACACTGAAGCCTCATCTTAGAATCACAGAATCTGAGTTGGAAGGGACCCACAAGGATCATTGAGTCCAACTCCTGGCTCCACACAGGAGCACCCAAAAATCAGAACACATGTCTGAGAGTGTTGTCCAAACTCCGTCAGTCTTGGTGCTGTGACCTGTCCCAGTGCCTGACCACTCTCTGAGTGCAGAACCTTTCCCTAACACCCAGCTTGACCCTCCCCTGTCCCAGCTCCATGGGGACAGACAGCCAACACAACCATTCCCTGGTTCCTGTCACTGTCCCCAGAGAGCAGAGCTCAGCGCCTGCCCCACTGTTCCCCTTGTGAGGGAGCTGCAGGCCGCCATGAGGCCTCCCCTCAGCCTGCTCTGCTCGGGGCTGAACAAACCAAGGGACTTCAGCTGCTCCTCATACATCTCACCCTCTAGGCCCTTCACCATCTTTGTATCCCTCCTTTGGACACTCTCCAACAGTTTTATGTCTTTTTTTATATCAAGATGCCCCAAACTGCACACATTACTTGAGGTGAGGCTGCACCACCACAGAGCAGAGCAGGACAGTCTCTTCCCTTGACCAGCAAGCCTGATGCACCCCCGGGTATGGTTGGCCATTTTGGCTGCCAGGGTACACCAATGACTCCTGGGCTACTGCAGCATGTCAAGGTCTTTGGGGAGGCAGTATCCTTTATGGTTACTGCTGGAAAATCAGCAGCACATACAAGGCATGCAGCTTTCCTTCAGGTTTCTATCATGACTTTCTTCATGTTCAGGAATGCTGGGTGGAAAGGGTTTGTGGCCATACCTACTAACACCTATTTCCAAAACCCTGGAATAACAGTTATGAGTCCATCTCATGATGAGGTATATCTCACAGCTCTGTTTTGTCTTTGGGACCTTGCACTTGGGACTGTGTGCTAAATAAACCTCTCTTATTGCACTATATTTCAGGTTTGCCAGTTTTACTTTTGTAATACTGCATGGCACTACAATAATAAAAAGGCATTTATTTCATCAACCAGAGTGGATGACACATCCCCAGGCTTTTTGTCTAAGTAAAGTGTGATGTTGTGAGCTTGTGTGTGGAGATGCTTGTGTATTTACTGTATCTGTATCTACTGAGCATTCCCAATTCCCTCTCCCTACCTTTCTGGTCCTGTCTTAAACCTGCTAAAACAGGCTCTCTCAGAGATATAGCACTGCTGTTAGGGCCTGGGAACATTTTCTTGTGATTAGTCCATCCAGCGTTGTTGCACTCTGGTTCTCACCAGCATGTTTTCCTCACTCTGTCCCATATGTTTGGGCTAACCTTCCTTTCCCCTTACAAATCATTTCTCTGTGAACTACTGGCATCTCTACCCACATATTTTTGTAAGCACCTCAGTAGTAAATGTATGAAATCAGCATATCTTAAAGAGCATCGCAAGCAGGTCAAACTTTATTTTCTTAATGAAAAGTCTTAAAAATGTTTCTTCAGGCTCAGCTGCAGTTCAGCCTCTCACTTTCTTCCTTCTAAATATGATTTTATTTGGTATCTTAAAAACAAGTTCCAGGAACTTCCATCTGGTCTTGTTGTGAATCACAAGCCTACTGTGTCTTTTCTGTAAATACTGGCTTGGCTTTGCACAAATTTACATAGAAAATGATCAGAAGAAAAACTTGCATTTATTTCACTGGAAGAAGTTGAATTTGTTTTAGTTTGTTTTGTGAAAAACTGAATGCAAATATTTTATCAAAATAAAAAAAAGAATGTTTGGAAAACTTAAGTGGATTGAAATGACAAAATCACAATTTTGTTTCAACAGAATCGAGAGTTTGATTCCAGCTTTCACACCTTAAATAGCTTATTTTATTTTTACAATGAAGGTTCAGATTGTCATCCAATGGTGGTTTTAACCTGGGGGATGGGTGTGTTCTTTTTCAAACTCAGATCCTACCACCCTATTTAAATGAATTATTGAGCAAAACAATGGAAATTCACAAAACTTTCTGTATTTAATCTTTATTTTGTTTTATTTTGTATTTTTTCTAGAAAAGTAAGAAGGAGGCTTGTGCAAAATAAAAAAGCAATGTAAAGGTCATCCAGCACTTCTGGGAAACTAGTGTGTGCTTCAATTGTCGGTGATTTTGCAATAAGTTAGTACCTTTTTCTCTATTTGCAATATCAGTAACACAATGTCCATCAGACACATGGGCTAGGACTGTCCTGGTAAAAGACATTTTGAGTGCTTGCTCTTTTTTCACTGTTCACAGTCATGAGATCCTGTCAGTTACACTGAATGCTGTTTTGTTAGCGGCATTTTTTTTTTTTTTTACATACGCAAATTTGAATAATATGCAGCAAATTGAATGACAGATAGAATTTTGAAGGCTAGAAACCTAAAACATTTAAGCAGTGATTTAAAAGCTAATTATTATGGATATAGCCATTCAACATTCATTTCTTAATATTGTTCCCTCAAGAAATAGTGATTTAGTCAACCAATTATTTTATCTCTTTTAGGGATACTTCCTTAATTGCAAAACAATCTAAAAATATAATCAGCATGCTAAATACATGTGGTATCTTGTTTAGAATGCCACGTTGAAGGAAGAATGCAATTAAACTGTCAAAATGTAATTGTTTCTCATATTTAATTTAAAGAGGCTGATTCACATTTGCTTTTCATGTTTAGGAGTTAAAAAACAAAGCAAGTTACTAGTACAGCTACTAGTTTTTAATAAAGACAACAGAAGCTCGGAGCACTGACAAAAGCTGTCTCTGTCACGAGATATTACTATCAAAAGAGAGGCAAACATTCACATTTTTTCACTCTTCTCATAATCACAGTTCAGAATTCACTATTGCAGTATGTAAGATGATATTTATAATTTTAGGTGCAGCTTTAACATGAGATATGAAAACTGCAAGCTCTCCATCTGTCCATTGCCTTCAGAGTCACTGCTCATAGATATCTCCTCCTGTGGCTGTTGTTTCCTTGCCGTTGGAGGAAATTTTGAAGGAAGGGGACCTTGACTCAACATTTGAACCATTCATCTTTCCCATCTCCCCTGCTCTGGAGGGAGGAGGGCAGATATGTAGACCTGCAGTTGCTTTGCCTTTGTACACCTGTTTCGAAAACCACCTGCCTAGTGATGGCTAGTCCAGATTTGCCTTTTTAACCACTCCAGGCTGAGGGACAGTGTAAGCAATAAAGCAGAATAGTCCTGGGATTGCTGTTTCATAGGGAACAGCCTTCAGTGTAGTGGAAGGAAATGCTAGGAAATGACCCATTTACCAAATGCTCAATCCTCAAAGGCAACTCTAAACAGAGAATTCTCCTAAACAGAGAATTCTCCTGCTTATGGAGATACATGCAGACATTTTCACCAGCTTTTGATTGCAAGTCAGAAAGAGTAGGGTTTTCTCCTTTTCTTTTAAATATCATGTTAGTTCAGCAATCCTGGGGACGTTTTTTGGTAGGAAAAACCTTCTGAAAGTTGTATGACAACCAGTTAAGTGGAGTGAAATCTTCAAATCTTTGAGTGAAATTAATTCAAGTTTTCTAGGCCCATATAAATCTGACAGAAGCTTTTTGAACCTTATTTGACTTCTGCAAAGATACAAGCCCCATGGAATCCGTAACACTGGAATTTAACTTCAGACCTTAGATGGGGTGGGGATCTTCTGGCATGTACAAAGCACCATACTGAATTTCACTTTGTGGTAATAGACACAATATAACAGATAATTCCAACCAACTCACACAAGCATCTTACAGGCCTCTGTACTCAGTGGCCTGAGTTTTCTGAATGGTCAAGGTGCAATTTGAAGTCTCTTTAGGTACTGCTGCCTTTCATGGTACATATGTTGGTGAAGAGACATACAAATGCAAACACCAGAAAAAGGCATAACCTGTATGGATATTCGCAGAAGTGATATTAGAGATATTTGCCTTAGGTATGTTAAATAATAATTTTGGGAATTGTACTGTCATTAAATTGCTTCAATTTACCTTTTCTTAGATGAAAATATGTTTTGCTGTGATTTATTGTATTTTTTTTTTTTGTATATTTTTGTATGCTACTATAAAAATTGAGTGGTTTCACTTTTACTTTAGATTACATATTTTGTCACTTCTGTAACTAGAACAATAAACAACACAAATAGGTTGTTATTCCATCTATGTTGCAGCCTTCAGAGAGGGCTGAGATATTGGCTTAGCAAATGGGTTTCCCACATATTTGTTGCCAGCAGAATACATCTTCAAGTTTATGCCTACCTGCAAATGCAGGATCTAGCAGAAAAAGGGGTAAAGATTTGTCTGCCTCTATACTCTACCATCTTCCCTTCTCTTCATGGTACTCTCCTTGTCTCGTAACATGGTCCAGCCACAAGCAAGACATGATACAGGAAGGGAGAATTCTTGGTGAAAACTGAAGTTCTTAAAATACCCTGGTGAGCAAGGGTCACAATTATGCCAAAGCTTAATGGACATGGATTTTCACTAAACTGAAGGTGGCTTACCCGTCACTAGAGAAAGAAATCTCTGTTTAATAGTTTCTGCAGTTGACTTATGCGACACGGAAAAAAGCCTGTCCATGTGGTTGATGGGAATGGAGCTTCATAATGAGAAGTGTTGGCTGACTTGTGAAGGGAGTACAGATGGGCCTATAACACATCTCAGTGTAATTTACACAAAAGGCATGATTTTTGGTAGCACTGTGGACTCTCCACCAGACTTGCCCTGTGCTTCCTGCAGGGCTTCTCACCTTCTGAGGCTGCACAGAAGTGTGTGGGGATCCAGGCTCCTGGTGTGTGTGTTTGTGGCCAGGGGACATCAAGGTGCTGAAAAGCTGCTGCCTGAGCCACTTCCAGGTCCTCCTCTATCAGATTTACCAGTCTGGGGGCGCCAGGCTAAACAGAAGTGGTGTAGCTGCCACTTCCCCTGTGTTATCACCACCTTTTGCAAATGCTTCTGACCTGAAAGCAGGGCAAGTCTGGACGTGGGATGTCACATTTATGCCTGCTGCCTCATAACCAAGGGAGAGCCCCACATCCCCAGCCAGAAGTGTGTGTGGGGGCTGCATTTTAAAAATTCTGCAAATCCTCAAGGCCTGACCCAACTCTCAGTGGCTCCACGAAGGCTCCAGCAGACGTGGAAGCAGATGAAAAACTCCCCTGCGTTCCTACAGCCATCCTCACATGAAAAAACGTATTTGTGTGTGCCAGGCCGGGCCTTGAATTCAGCTCTGGGAATTTCATACTGGATTTGCGTCCCATAAGAACAAGCATTAGGGTTGCCAGTTTGAAATATGACAAAACCCAGCCGCCTCAGACAAATGGCTGCTACCCACGCTCAGCTTCATCCGCACATGTGCAGTGCTCAGGATAACAACTGCCAAGTCTATAGTAAAAGAGGCCAGGCAGGAAGCCAGCCACATGGCAACTCTAAATGATATTAATAAGACTTTATAAAAAGTTAAAAGCACAATGTAGCTTTTCAAAGTGTTTCTTAGAGATCTCTACATATGCATAGGTGTTTCATGTCTATGAGATAGAGGCTTGGGGTAAATTTAATGCAGTATAGTTTTCTGGCTACGAATTTTTATTTTTATTTATTTATTTTTTTTTTCTCCTTAAAGCTGTTGATATAAACTGGGACTCATTAAAAACACCTTTTGTTTTGTTTTTAGAAATCTTTAGTTTATGTCATTTGCTGCATCATTAGAAAGTGATGTAGCATCAGCAACTGTTCCAGAGGAGTCCTGTCTTGCAAGAAACAAAGTATTCTTCCCTCAGTCAATGGCAATAAAAGGGTGCTTAGCACCTTTCAGGAGATGCTGAGTGCCTCTCCCAGGCCTAAATCCAGAGATAGCATTCCCAAAGGACAGATACAAGGATATTAAAAAAGACTTTGATCAAAGAAATATTGCTTCTTTCCTCCTTTCACTAAGCAGATGTGCAACGTGTCTTGGGAAAGAAATAGAAAAATTCCTGAGTGATTTATTTGATGAACCTAGTTTTAACCCAGGTTATTGCATGCCTGATATGGTGATGCTGGTTATTAGTTTCCAGTTGAAAATGACCAGATAGAGGACATATTCACTTCATCAATATAATACATTTATTGGTTGTCAAGAGAGTCACATCACACAGATATGTAAATCTGTCACTTTGTCTTAAAAGTGTATTTCTCTATTACAATGTTGCTTGATGTATGTTTTAAGTCAGTAAGGCCTTTTAAATATTAAAAAAAAAAAAAGACAAGGGGGAAGATTTGTCTATTCAATCACAGGATTTAAGACATTAAAAGCAGATGCATCATTTATAAAAGTAGGATTTTATCAAATGCCATTGTAAATGAAAGAATCATATCTACCATATGTAGATATGTGAATTAAAGAAACCTTCTTTCCCAGGAAAATTAACAAACTCTTTTGCTAGCATTAAGATGGATTAGTCTGTGAAGCCAGTTACCAGTTGACCACAAATCTCAATTTGCTATGTCAAAACTAAAATAGAATAGACTCTTTGTTTACATTATATAAAAAAAAAAATAAAAGTTTTTCATTCTGTTTGTATGCCAACTGAAGTAATTTTACCTTACAGAAAAAAAAGAAAAATACATTGAACATTGGTACTAAAGGAACTAAAAGTAGTAATTTAATTCACTCTTTACCATTACAAATAAGAAATATCAATAAGAGTAAATAATAAAAATAGCAAGAAGCTCACTGATATCTCTTCAAAATACATAAAACTGGCTTTCTGAAATACAATGGTATTGTATATTTTGAGACAAAAAAAAGCATCTACCATTACAACATATCATGGTACCAATCCTTCACAAGGGGTCAATGCTTCAATGACAGCATGTGTTTGCTAGCAGCTCTCCCTGCTCTGTATTAAGACCAGGTTGCTCAAGCACTCTTGAAATACTGAACTGTCTCTGTTTTTTCTGTTGACCATATTTTTTGTGATGGGACAGAGCAACATGGCATGCCACTCACTTGAGTTGACAATGGTTACAGTGAGATTTGTATCAGGCTTGTAAGGAAATATCTTAAGACAATGGTATTGCTGTAGCTAGAAATGACTTTTAATAAGAACAAATATTTATATTGATCATACAATAATGAGTGAGTTATTGCTTGTTCATGTTACTTACCTTAGTAAAAATGCAAAGGAACTGCAGGATTAAATATGAGACCTCTATCTGCCAATAAAAAATAATCAGCAGATCCTCTGTATGTAAATCTGCCACCAAACTTAATAAAGTTCTGTGTTTGCAGTGCCTCTAGAATTGGGAGCTGTATCATCATGAGTAAAACACATGGTAATCTAGTGGCTGGGTGTCCTTGCTAAAAAGAATGTTGCTAGTACAGAGGAGAACATGATAATTAATTCATATGAAACCAATTTAAAATAAGGGGAGGTAAACATGATAGGAATTATTACAAAACATGTCAGAAAGGAAATCAAAAGAAGGACGTGGCAAACGACAAAATTAATAGAGAGATTTTTAGCTTTATTTGATGAAGGGCGATAGAACAAGGGCAGGAAGAGAGGAAATCTGTCAACCTAGACTAAGGTGTTCTAACCTAAAATTTGAATGTATTCCATGACAGAAATTTGAACCAGATGAAAAGTGTGGTTCTGGGTTTTAGCCTTTCCCACTAAAACAGAAGGTTGTTGATATCCAGATCTTTGGTTCCTAATGTAACCAAGCTTCAGTTCATCAGGTTACACAACAGAGTCTACATCATAACAGCACAGCACTTTGCAAAACATAATTTATTTTCGTAGAAAACTAAAAAGACACTGAGGGTAATCTTAGTCTGAGCAATTTCACTGTTTCCAGGTTGCTTAGCTGGCTGCCTGGGCTTCCTAATGCTTCAGAGAACAGAAGGTCAACTTTGGGAAGGAGAAGATGCAATCATAAAAATGATTTGCCCATTTTGTCATGCTAGGAGAAGCTACTGTACAGTAAGTTATAATTCATGACTAATGCTTCTTATATTATCTCAAGAAAAGCCATTAGACTGTGAGACTGTGCATGGAAGCACATAGTACAACTGGATGGGGTTTCCAGGAGGCTTTCATGGCATGAATTTGGAATGGTGACATTACTCAGATGTGTTGAAGTCAACAGTGAATCTAGATATAGTGGTGCTGAGGATGCCATAAGGCACAACAGTTCTGTACAGTGCATGTGCTACATTCATTGCAGAGAACATTACTGATTTCATTTTCAGATTAAAAAAAAAAAAAAAAAAGAAAAAAAAATGAAAAAAAAAAGTCAAGACTGTTTTTATGTCTGTTTTCCTGTTCTAAAACAGAGATGGAAGAATGGAAGTGTTTTGGTATTGTTTTAAAAAATTGTTAACAGCAGTTTCTCCACTGGTATTAAAATAAATACTGATACTCCACTTTTTTTTTTTTTTTTTTTTTTTTTTTTTTTTTTTTTCTCCACACAGCTGGACTACTATTTTCCATCCCAAACTACCTAAGGCTCCTGATGTTTTAGGTATAGCATGCACCCATGTGGACAGTTGCATCCTGAATCTTTCCACCCTGTATAGATTTCCAGAGATTTCAGAGCTGTCTAGCTGCAGCATCCTGGCAGCAGTCATACCATTTCTCCCCATTCCCCTTTTCCCAGGATAAGGGACCAAGGAGCTTGCAGGTAGCCAGGAGCCAGCAGAGCTGCAGACATGGCTCAGAACAGCAGGCACTGACCCTGCCTGCCTACATCCCATCCCCTATGGCACCTGCATCTCTCTTTCCACCTTGCCACCCACAGCCCCCACTGCTAGCACCTTATTTCCTGCCCATCCCCTGCCTTGGTCCTCTGTTCTTTCCCTTCTCCTTCTGCCTACCAGTGCCCTGGTTTTCCCCTGGCTCCTACCCCTACACACACACACGGCTGCCTGCACGTACCGAGCATAGCAGCAGTAGTAGCTTTTATTACTCTTGGTTCTTTATTAATGCCACATGTGCTGTTGTAAGGTTAAGTTATTAAGTGATATCCAATAATTGTCTCTGCTCTAAAGTGGACGTTTCATTTAACTATACTCATGTGGATCTGTTTCAGTACCATTTATCATGACCACATTTTAAGAAACTTTTCAATAGGCCATTTCTCTCTTTCGTTTCTTTAACGTAACTAGACCTAAAAGGTCCCGGTCAAAAATTAAATACAATTACCTTTGGAACAGCATAAGTAAGTGTGAGGCTTGCATGTGCTTTGAAAGTAAAATATATATATTTTACAGGGCTATCATCTCAGCTGCAGAGTTAATTTTACTGTATTTGTGCACTTGCTGGAAATGCTTACATGAAGGCATACAATGACCTGTTTAGTTTGCAGGAGAAAATTATGTCATTTGCAAGCAAGCTTTCAGCTGTGATATTTTATAATTGTTTAGATGAAAACCTGATAATCCTCTACTCCTTCACATAAACTGCAATCCATCTTTAAAACTGTGATAATTCATAAAACCTGCAGCTTAATAAACTAACAAACCCCAGGCCTATGTTATTTTAAGGAAAGTCAATCTTTGATCAGTCAAGCTGAAATGGGTCTGATAAGTGGCGGCCTTCCTCACAGGGAGCAGCACTCCAGTTTGTTATTGCTATTTGCTCATCATCCTCGAGTGCAAAATAAGCAGAAGTCTTTCCGAGCTCCTTATCTCTTTTCACTTTCTTCTCTAGATCTCTGTCGCTTTAATCCAGCATGTCTGCTGCTGGTTAACAAGGAAATCCTGTGTCAATTATCGCCAACAACTTCCTGCTGTGAAGCTGTGGGGAATCAAAGCTTTTGAGAGCCTTTTTCACACCAGAGAGTAGTGCAGGGCCTAATTAAATGGCCCTCATATCCTGCAGCCTACTGGTGGCCAAATGATAGAGAGCTAATGAACGCTAACCTAATTTTTCCAAGAATTGTTTTGATTCTTCCGGTCAGCTGTTCTTATGGAGCAGCGGCTCCGTGTTCATGCTTGGGGCCGTGCAGAGCGTTGAAAGATGGCAAAGATGGGAATCTGCTGGGTTCATTGTACATGGGCCTTCGATTATATAAATATATATATATTGCATATCAGGGAGGATATTTGTTAAAAATTGCTTCGCTGAAATGTGTTGCCCTCTTTCCTCGATATGAATTGCTTTGGTGACTCTTATACACATGTGGGCTGCAAAATTGTCCTATAAATCCCCCTCATAAATGCTATCGCTACAATATTATTTTTACAGAATCGCAGAATAAGGTATCTGCCATCGCTCGTGCACAGCTGCCCCTCTCTCCCCCCCCTTTTTCTTCTCTCTTTTTTTTTTCCTTCATTCTCAAATTGTTCTACCAAGAACTTGATCTCCTGACTGAACAAAACTGCAGCTCTTGTATGGCTGCTGCTTGAGATTAAGTGACCTTATGCTAAAGTTGCACACAAAAGAAATACAGATATGTGCATTGCCTCTTCTTTTGAGCTCGGATGAGCACCCTGAATCCCCAGCTGCTCTGCCTGGTTGTCACAGCATCCTGAGCACCTCTTGCATTAGCTAGTGATGTGTTTCAGTACTTTCAAGAAGCCCAGGCTAAGTTACCCTGAGAAAAACAACCTAAGGAGTAAATAAAACACCTGAGTGGATGGCAAGATGCTGCACTTACCCCAACCGTTTGTTTCCGAGGGTCTTATCATAGCGCATGTGCGTGAGGTGACAGACTTAGAGGTACCATGGGAGCCCTAACTCTAAATTTCCTGACTTTTATGGTTTTACATTACAACTTTAATGTTCCATTAGCATAGTTTTTTTGTAGTTAATTTCCTTGGGGAACTTGGGAGAGTTTTGTTTAAAAAAAAAAATAAAAGTGGGGAGGGGAGTGGAGAAAGACGGTCAAATCTGCCCAGCTGTTTTGAAACGTTTAAAAGGATTTAATAGGACTTTATTATTATTATTATTAATATATTTTATTTTATTTCTAGAGAGGAAAGAATCTAAAATGCCAACCAAAAGTATGCACACCTGCTTTCAAATACAAAAAAGCTCAGGGTCCATCCTACCTCATTCCATACCCAGAACTCTGGCAAGGTCTGCTTGACATAAGATCCTCTGTTAAATTTTATTTTATTTTATTATAGTTTATTTCTTTAAAAGGCACAGGTAACCTACATATGCCTTTGGCAACAAAGCTTGAAAGCTGGAAAAGCCTCACCTTACCATGATATTGTTGTAATACTAGAGCAATATTAAATAAGTTTTTTCCCCTTCAGCACATTTAATATTTATTTACAGTACTTGGTGCTTCTCACACATCCAAATGGCACCTTCATCCAGGGGCTTGCAGTCCAAGAAGTCAGAAGTTGTGGGGGAGCAAAACACACCAGGCAACTTACAAACAGACAACTTGATGCCCCTGGGGTTGCATGGCAGAAAGCAGTTTTTCATCTCAAAAATGAAAACATTCCATGAGATATTGATAAGCTGAGGAGCAAGGCACCAATGCTCAATAACTTTATTTCACCGTGGCCATCTTATATTAACAAAGGCCACCTCTTGCTCTTCATATTTCAGCTTTTCAGGATGGGGGAGAACCTGGCCAGGTGCGGTGCAGAGACCTTCACCCAGCCCCAGGCTGGAGCAAAGATGAGCAGAGAGAGAAGGCTTCTTAAAGGTGAGTTGGAGGCTTTTGCAGCTGGTATTTTCTGGCCACTGCAGCTCACACACCTGGGCATGAGCCCACTATGCATTTGAAAAGTGTCTCTTCCTTTGGTTTATGCACGTGAGGGATCATGCCCTTGATATTTATTTTAATAATGAGTTCTGGAATCCTTTTATTTTGTTCTTTTGTGTTTCTGAACATTAAACGCCTCGATTTTAGCTCTGCTGTTTGCAGAGAAAGGTAAACTTCAGTAAAACTGGGAAGTCTCGCGTAATCACATGACTCCAGGGGCTGCAGAATCAAGAAAAACACCTGCAAAACACTATGATTAAAGTGAGCAAGAGCCAAGTAATGCTCCTCTCCCTGGGAAAAGGAGTGCTGAATCCGCTCTGAGAACATGGAGAATTCTCCTTCCCTTCTGTCCCTTTTAGCCCCCTGACCTCAACCCTGGCTGCAGCTCCTGACCAAGGTAGTGCTGGCTGCAGTTTGCATTTCCCTGGCATAAATAACTCCCTCGCAGCCCCGCTCCATCCCCAGCAGCCAGCAGGACTGCTGCCACTGATTAAACCAGCTCTGGGATTGACACAGCAGAAGGGGCAGGTTTGAAGGCACCAAGTCAACAAAGGATCTCAGCAGGTGAGTGTCCCCTTCCTGATCCTCACTTTCATGTCTGGAATTACAAATGGGCTTCTGAGTCTTGCTGAGATGTAGATTCAGGCAATATCTCACCACAGGAACTACCTCCCATCATTCTGACACTTAATGGCACAATGAACATTGTTTACCTCAAAAAGTGCAAATTTTATTTGCTAGTTTTGGAGTTAATGAAATAGTTTCAGAGAGTTTTTACCCATATCAGTACATTGAAACATAGCCTCTTACTATACAGGTGATGCAATTAAATCTTACACATATTCATGTATTTTTACGCGTTTAAGTATCAGCTCTGAAAGCATTGTTTTTGTGATTTTTTTTTTCACCCTCTCTAATAAAATCTTGAAATATCTACTTCACTTAGCTATTAATAGTGCTAGTGGATATTCTCTAACAGATGACATATACTAATGAGGCTAAAAGGAAATAGATTTTAAACAGTTGTTCTGAACTTCCTCCCAAAGTGCCAAAAACTTTTTAGGGTTTAAAAACCATGGACTGTATTTTACTACCAGCTCCAAGAGTATCCATTTAATACTATGAATACAACAGAGTTCGATTCCTACTTTTTAGACCTCCAAACATATTTCTTAATAACAGAATAAGTAAATACACGTTCAAATCTCATGGAGAGCTTTACCTGACAAAGTAATGGTCTAAATATCTTCAAGGATTTGATGATTCAGTACAAGAACATTTCAGCTAGTTATATTTGTTTTTTCTTCCTGGGCTTAACCCGTTTCTTTTATTAAAAATTATAAAGATTTGATCCTGCTTCCATTTTAAGCATCACTGCACCAGGTCTGACACAAATTTATTATTTTTTTTTTATTATTATTTTTTTAAATCCTGGTCTGCTTCTCAGATGGAAACCAGGAGTATTTGCTTCTATTCACACCATACACCAAACTATGAATATTATTTCAGTTATGATTTCCTATGTGTCTGTACTAAGGGAAGAGTGGAAATAAAGGACAAAACCAATAAAGATTCAAAACCAAAAGCATATGTACGGGAGAGTAATACACAAAACAAAACAGGGGCTGTTAAACAGATGACTCCACTGAAATCTAAAATATTCCACAAGTTTTGGCAACTTTGAAATGCTACACTTTCTACATTTCATCTATTAATCATTCCAAGGGATTTTTTCGGTTAGCCAAAAGGCAAAGTATTCCCTAACTGCGTTACTGATTGTGTTCGTATTACTCCAGCCATAACTACATTGACAAATAGGATGAAAAAACAAGGAAATGGCAATAAATTAAAAATGATCAGCAACCAACAAGCATCAGAAAAAATGAGATTCTTAGGTAAATGGCAATAAACCAGACTATAAAAATCAGGAAACAGACTGGCTGAATGTCTAGAAAAAGGAATGAAAAAAAAAAAAAAAAAGAGACAATTTTGATGGAATGTTTTTCAGACAAAAATTAATTGCTTTGCCATTGAAATGAGTCAAATAATGGGAAAACAACAACAAACTGCTACACAAAACAAGTCCACAATAGGTATGTCCCTGTAGATTACAAGCAGGTAAAACTTCCAGCACCAAATAAGAAACCTTTCCTACTTAGGTTCCACATTATCACCTTGCTTTGGGAGGGTCCAATGATCGATGTAACGCATTATTGCAATTAAAAAATAATAATAAGAAAAAGAATCTGCATATTAAATAACCCAGTTGTAGAGTAAACATAAAAGTCAGCAAAGGAACAGTAAAAATACCTTTGCTCATAGCAATATGCTATTCATTTAGCTGCCTGGAGAATATCACTTGTGAGTCCTTTAAGTACTGTCACAACAAATCATTGGAAACTGATGAATACACAATCCAGGATCCCAAACAACAAACTATTACAAACTATCTATGTGTGAAAAGACTGCTGGAAATTCCTCTAAGCCTCTGTAAATAGCTTTGAGTGGGGCTGGTTGAGGGCCAGATGCCCACCAGAGGCAAATCCTTGCTGATTCCCGACTTCAGTGTAGCTTTGCATTTTATACCCAGTAAATATTATTCCCTTCTGAAAATGTGAGACCTGAGTTATTTTCTCTCTGGTCAGGGGACTTAAGACAATAATGCCTCTTGGTCCAAACTGCATATGTGGAAGACAAATAATCCTGTAAATATGTGAATTTTTAAAAACTGGATAAGATTTAGTAGTTCCTAGATAGCTCTTATGGAAGCAGAGTATCACAATGAAAAGATAATCTAGATTGTCTTGGGCAATCTGATCTCACCACAAAGTTTACATTTAAACTTTATGTTCCTCTGCACAGGCTTACATTTTATGCAGAGTATCTCCAAGAGCACCACAATAGTAGCAGAAGAGCCAATACGTGTATTGCAAACACATGGCACTTGCCTGGCCTTCTCCAGCTGGAAACGCATCCTGAGGTGTTTGGGGGGGGGGAAAAAAAGGAAAGATATTTGAAATCTTAAAAGGGTATATTTATTTAGATATTTCAGAATGTGCTCCGTTTGTCCTGTACCAAGCCAAAATACCTCATCTGTAAACTGGCCACTTAAGGTTGTTTAATTTGTGTGTCCTCATTAATTAAACTATTGAGCGGAAGGGAAGTTCAGATTAAAAATAAACAAACAAAACCACTCTTTAAGTATTCTGTTATCTTAACCACTTCTGGAAAGCTGATGCCTTCCCCATTAAAGTACCAGGACCACTGCAGTCAAAATAAATTTGCTAAAGTTGCTGCAGGGAAATGAAGGGACAGCTGGCTGAGTGTCAGGGATGTGTCTGACCCCGTGAAATAGAGATTCATGCTTCTGATCATTAAAAATACTTTAGGAAAATAGGCACAGGTAAGGGATTGCTTTCATGGTGAAGGCATGTGGCTGAATGCTGATAACCTGACCATCACAATGGGACTCCACGCACCGAACTTAGTAGAACTACTCATTTGAGTAATTTAAGCAAAATGTTTCCCTTTAAAAGAACTTTCCATCCATAGCAATGAAATTGTTACATTTGGGGATTGTAGGGCAGGATGACTCAACACAGTGTGCTAGGAAGTTTGAGGACAGCAGATTTTTTCTTCTGAGTTGCAACATATTTCCTAATTAGAAGCTGGCTTGCATCCTCCCACCCCGACAGATCAGAATAAGTCACAGCTTCCCATAAGAGGTTGACTTTCTTTATATGATGGAAACTGCATGAGTACAATGAAATATATATATTTTCATACTTTTAAACAGAAAAACAGAAATATAAACATGTGGATATTTGTAAGGAAATCTCAGGATTTTGAAAATATGCAGAGCATTTGAACTTACAGCCGAAGAAAGTATAGACTGAGGACCTTCATGAGCTCCCCCTTCTCCTGCCTCTCTTTTTTTTATTTCTCGGCTAAGGTAAACTGATTATCAAAGCTGGGTCAATGAGCCTAGTGTTTTATAGTGTGTGAGATAAACTAAACTCGATAGACACTCCGCTTAGTTAACTGTGAACATCAAATCTTTCTTTCCAGGAATGGCTGTTCCAAATGTCAATACCTGCTTTAGTCATGTTTGATAGGGAAAGTAATGTCTGAGACTGTGCTTCTGAGTCCCTAGCTGTAAATGAGGATTACTAACAATTTTTATGTATTTTGTTATAAACTGAGACCAACTGTGAAGTGACACTGACATGTACCAGCAAAAAAAAAAAATGACAAAAATCAAATACTTTTCTATGCCAATTGTGCACAAAGGGTTGGATCTAAGCATTATTATAGCAGAGCCTTTCATGTTGCTATAGCCGTGCTTGTGTTTGCATTTCCATAATAAAACCTATTTTCAGGGGGGTTTATAACTCGGCTGTAAGAAATTTACTCTGTGCTCCAACTTGGCATAACAAGGTATCAGACAGAGAACTGCAGCCCCCAGAGCTTTGAAATTTCATCTCTGCTGCAGGAAGAAGGTTTTGTTTGCTTGCTTGTAGGTGAAGCTCATTCTGCAAAGCCAATGTGGGCAAGCTTACGGGATCTGATGATCCCAGATATGTTGGACCGAATTCCATTTCCAAATCTGTTTCTGTCTGCAGAAGTCCTGCTGAAATTCAACCTGGGAGCTGAGCATGGAGTTGGGTACCAGGCGGTGTATGTTCTTGGCATCTTTTTAAAAATTGCTCCCAAACCCAGCCTGTTCATTCCTTCACAGGCTAGGTGAGAAATCTCTTCTATTAACACAAAAGCAAACATTTTGCATTTGAGAAAAGTGGGTGAAATCAAGCAGGAAAAACTGAAGAAAGAAATTCCTTTCACACGGAGCTGACAGTGGGGGGAGCAGCCTGGTTTCTCATAACACCAAGTCTCAGACCAGCGGTCTGGTTCTGCTGGGATGCTCAGGGGCCACCGTGAGCAGGGAAATCCAGCTGCTCTGCAACTGTGTGGTGGGAGAGGGCAAAAGGGATTTTATGTCTTCTTCTCAGACAGCTGGAGCATGAGAACTTGCAACACGGATGCATTAAGTGCGTAGCAAAGGCACCGACCGCAGAGGTTGGTGCAGCAGGTAACAGGCTCTGGGGGACCCTCTGCCAAGCAGCTGCGCCGTGTTTCCCACTGGAGCCCTTCCAAGCCGTGTGTCTTTATTCCTGAGGGATTGTCAGTAAGACTAGGAGCCAGGAAGTCATAAAACCTCATTATTACTCTTTATTGTTAGTAAACATTTACGCAATGGTAACATCTAGAGGTACCGGCCAGGTACTGGCTGTTCCTCCAGCACTCTTTATCTCGGCTGAGCCGCTCAGTGACCGAACATCAGGAACATACAGCTTTTTGACATCTGGGTTCCCCTATGGCCTAGCACGACCTGAGCTTCTAGAGCTCACCAGGCAGGAGGATGGGGTCTGGGACTCAGTCTGGCTGCAGCACCTGGCACAGCAAAGCCCCAACACCTCCAACACCAACATGCTTCTCCCAGCTGCTGATGTGAGGAGAGAGTGGGGGAGCTGGGGAGAGAGCAGACAAATCTTTACAAGCTGCAAAGTTACTATATCTACAGCGCACAGGCAGAGCCAGAACCATGGGGAACACAGGATGGAAACAATCTGCAGAGCAGATTTGCCTGGAGCTATGCTGCCTTTGGAAGGAGCAATACCGTGAATGGCTGGGGGGGAGCTCAGGCACAGCTACACCTGTGCGACAGGTACCCCCATCCTGCTGCCCCAGGGGGGCATGGCCTCTGCTCCTAGAAGAGAGAGACTCATGGAGAAGAGAAGGGGGGATAGGGTATTCTTGGTCCTCCCAGTCCCTTGGGGAGCTTGGGGAGGAATACAGGGATGTGTTTGTGCCACCACAGGGAACTTCAGCCCATTGTCTGCAAGTACACGGTGATTTCTCTGTCCTTTCCCATTCCTCAACATGGGAGGGGAAGGGAAAGGAGAAGGAATGAGGGTTAGAGATACTGAAAATGCTCCTCCTGGGCAGGAGAAGGAAGACATCCTGCCACCCCTGGGGCTGTTCAGCCAGGCCTGGAGATGCCAGGGAGGCACAGGGACATGGGTGGGTTATGAAGGGGCTACGAAGAATGTGAGAAGTGGGTGACCAAGGGGTGGCAGCTGCAGAGGAGATATTGTCCCTCCCTCTCTCTGCACTTTTTCATGCCACTTTAAATACCAAGAGAAAATGTCACTGCTGCATCATGTTTCCTCTCTTGCTGGGGCAGAGCAATGCTGCCCTCGCAGGGAGAGGGCTCATTCAAGACTAAATATCCTGAAATATTGTCAAATGCTGTTCAAAATTATTGTAATTACCTTTAAACTTGCATTCCATAGTTTATTTTCATGCTACTGACTCATTTGGTGTTTGTATATTTTGCAAACATAATTTGAAAATCTCACACAAAAGATACATTTTCCTAACAAGATGTGATAGGGAATTCATGTCAGGCATAATAGGCTATCAAAGCAAATGCTGTATTTGAATCTTTTGTGCTAAATGTATAAAGTAGTTATGAATCCTACAGTATCAAATTTTTTCATTTATGAGATGCATGTTGCCAAAAAAATTTATGATATTCTGATTGCGTTAAGAACAGCTTAAATTCTGTTGGGCCAAATTCACCCTTGGAATAACCTAGTTTAAACAAGGAGCATAAATTTATCCTCTATCTTTAAATATTTTCTATATTATAAATAATAGGTAACTTTATATCCAGTGACCATTCCACAAGGTAGCTTAAAAAAAATGACCAAACATTTAATTTGGTTCTAAATCACTTTTTAGTGGATTCTTTGGCTTACACTTATTTAACTTCTAACTAAAATTTGAAATTTATTTCAATATGAGATTTAATGTAAATCTACTTTAAGAGCAAAAAATTAACAGACTTGTTCCCTGAGTAGCGAAGTAACCACAGTAGATGCATTTATTGCAATGAGCTTGAAGCACATCTACTCTACTTTTGTGACTCTTTCACTTTTATAGACTTTTTTGTTCTTGGTTAGTTTTGCAATTTTCAGTGAAGATTTCTTGGGATATTAATGATGCTTCTCTAGGACTTCTGAAAGGGACCTTTGACTCATCTTGGGCTTTATTTACATTGAAAAATACATCATATTAGGAAATGGAAACTAGCAGGTTTTACCTCACAGAACACTAAATATGGCTTTGCTTCTAATGAAAAGGAGTGCCATGAGATACAAAAAATATTTTTAAACATGCCACATCCTTGTCTACATTAAGGGCTGAACCGTGTGTAGCATTACACAGATTAGAAGATATTACTCTCAAACAGGAGGCATTCTCTGTTAGGCTTGTCCTTCTTCCCTACTTGTCTGGACTAAATTCTGTTTGAATAGCCAGAGGGGAAAACAAAAAAGTATCTCCACCTCATCTTCCCATTGCCACGACCAATTTTCTGCTTCTGTTATATTCCCTGGCCCTAAGCTGCTGGCTGGTGTAATGGAGAGCTACTATGCTACTATGATGGGCAGTGTTTCCTTCCACGTTTTTCCCTTCCCTACCAAATAAACAGCAGGGATGAGACTGCATTTTGCCTTCCTCCTTTGCTGATATATGGATATCTCTCGGAAGATAGGTTTCACAGTATGTATAACCTTTGCCAAACTGTCATAGCAACAACCATAAAATGGCTACATCTGTGTTTAAATGGTTTTGCTGTGATTTTTTTATTTTTTTATTTTTTTTATTTTTTTCTCCTGCCCTATGTGAAAATGTACTTCCCAGGAATAAGAAATGAAAACCTGCAAGTGAAGGCAATGTGAGTTAACACTTACCAGCTGGAAAAGGGAGAGAGCGAGAGCAAATAGCAAGTTCATGCAAACGCTGTATCAGCTTGGCTCTGTGAAATTTAAAGGATCAGTCCCAAGAAGGCATGCTGGGGAAAAAAAATCTGTTAGAGGACAACTTCTTCCAGCTAGAGTTAATAGAGACCAGACAAAAAGGAAGGCACTTTCTGACCTTGGACACTTTGCTGCAGAATGAAAATGCAGTACCAGCTGTACAAAGGAAGATAGTATCTGACCAAGCTGAAATAGTCCTGCAATATTTTATTTTTGCAACAATTCAAGAATGACTTAAGAACTCTGAGTAGTTATGAGCCTGCTTCATAACAATCCTAAAATATAAATTAAATGCATGAAATGTTAACACAGAGAACAGCATTATGTGTGTTTTGTGGTGACGTGTCCTTTAATGTGGTGAGATAGCATAGCCACATCCCCCCTCCCAGTCATCCCAGTTTGCTGTCACGTGGGGCATGTGGTCATCCCAGCTTTTATCCTGCTCTTGCATCCCTTATGCCAATCTCTGAGAGCACGCTCAGCCCCAAGGAGCTGTGTTCTGCAGCTTCCAGAGCTAGAGCTTTTACAGCTGGTACCAGTTACAGCTGGTACTAATTACTGTACCTTAAGGATGCCCAAAAAGATAACAGAGTCACCCTCAACAGATGCACAGTGAGAGGAGATTCCTCTGCTGGAAATAGTTTTAATCCATCATCAGTAATGTTGATTTATTTGGTTTTCCATTTGATCCTAAAACTCTGGTGGAAGCATGTTGCTGAAAAATTGTGGTGGACAAAAGCAACAATAAAAAAAATACACTCTAGTTCCAAAATTAAAATTAAAAGGGAACAATAATCTCATAGAATGAGTCCCATCTCCTTATGTGATGCTGGATGTAGGCAGTGGACTGAAACCCCTAAGCAGCATGTCCCAAGCCTGCACCAGCCCTGCAAGAGTCCCCTCTTTCACCTCTCTGCAGGGCAGCCTTAAATACATGGGCAGTTTGTACTCCCCAGAATATCCCTCAAGCATCGGTGGTGACTGTACCTGGTGCAAGCTGGGCATGAATGCCAGCAAACGTCATCACAGTTTGGCAACGCTTATCCAGCAGCAATATCAGACATAATTCTTTGTTTCTGCTGTTATTTTGGAGATTAAGGATGCAAAGTTTGGATATGTTTTCATGTCAGCTCTAAAGCATAAGGAAATGTCAGTCTTCTGTGTTGACTTGTAATGAGCACGCACAGAAAACAAAGGCTATGGGTGAAGAAAGAGACACCATTCCAAGTAATTCCCCTAATTTGGAAGAAAAACACGTCAGATCAGTTTTTTTGCTACTAATGTTTTGAAAGCTTCTGTGTAAACAGATCACTGGGCATTGTTAAAAATTTGGAATTCAAACTAGACTCTGCTGAAAGACATACACTGATTTGCAGCACAGGAATGTGCGTCTTTTGTATGCACAATTTAGCAAGTTTGGAAAAACATTTCCTTGCTGCAGGTCAAACATGCCCTTCAGACACTCTTGGAAGGTCACATGTTATCATGAATCTTCCCATTATCCAGCAAAAGTCAGAAAAAGACCTTCACCTTACGTGGCTGAATTACACATCACATTTCCTCCCTCTGCTACATGCAAATTATCGCAAATATTAAAGTAAGGACTTGATAAAACCTGGTGCACTTTCTTTTGCTGTTTAAGGCCAGAGGTTTTTTAACCGACTGAATGCTGTTCCTGTCACTTCACTGGTATGACAAAGATTGAAAAGACTCATGTGAAATCATGATAGCCTGTGTTCATTCAACTCCTGCATTTAAAACTGTGCAGAGGGTATTTAAGCAGTGTTTTGCACTAACAGAGACTGGCAATGCAGAATGAAGGAAAGGTGCAGAAACTGCTCTGCTGGATGAACTGACTGAAGGTGGCCAAAAGAGCAATCATTTGAAATTTTAAGCACATTTACTCACACAAACTTTGTATTCACTCTCTGTTATTTTCTTTTTATTGTGGACCGGTGAGTTTTGTGCAAATATTTAAGAACAATTTGCATAAAGCAGGAGTTGAATCCATGGCACATGTATTGAAAACTCTTAGTCATTGAAACCTCTCTCATGCCAGGAGGCAGCAGCATGAGATGCTCTGTCCCACCTCAAAATTTTGAATTTTGAAACGTGTTCCTCTGCATGATTCCCAGATCAGCCAGCAGTAGCAGGGATAAGAAATCTCCTGAACGACTGCTGTTTGCCCCATACCTGTACCCTCATCTATAATTCCTCATGATTAACAAGGCCTGTACCTCTGTAGCATGGCTTAGATTCATTTCATTTTAGAAACCAGCACCCTAATCTAGCAGTAACATCTTGCCAGGATCTTTCCCAGTTAATATCTGCAAAACATTTGCACCAGAACTATAAAAGGGTATTTAAGGACTGATTTTCCATCATCCTGGATCTTGGTCTGAATTTTGCTAACAGTAAGATTCCCTTTAGGCTGCATAATTTGACACCAGAAGTACATTTGTATAAATAAAAACCTTACAACTTCAAATAACTGAATTTTGAATATGCATTTCATAACACATACAAACACTCCCACGCGAGTAAAATAGCTAGAGCAAAGAATTAATCATATAACCAGTTAAGTTAACCATGGCCTTATTTGCCTTATTTAACTTATTCACCCTTCTTGTGCTATTCATTAAACATACACAATGGAAGATTGAAATAAGAGGTGAAGCAACACATCTATCCTAATGGCATTTAAAAAAAAAATGTGCCCATTTAAATGGCTATTCCTTCTCTATGGTAGCTGGGTTTTGGGGAAGACATTTTGACATGGCTGAGCTATTTCTTTTTGTACTGGGATATTTTGGTGTCTGTGTTATTTTCATTGTTTGATGATATGGGAGAAGAAGATGCTTAGAAAAGTACTGAGAACCCACTCATTGTAAAAATTGCAAGAGAAATGAAACAACTTTACACTTTAATGGAGATCAGCCACCAATCTTCTAGGGTTTTGGACTATAATAAGCAGATTTCTACGTTTCTTCTGTCTCACCAATACTTTGTTAACATTAATGGAGATGAAGTAAAGCCCTTCCACAAAAGCGCAAACAAAACCAGTAAAAGAATAAACATCCCTTTCCTTGGTTGTCAGATGACACTTTTTATAGAGTTCATATTATTAATGAGTTTGTGGAATAGGAATAAACACAACTCCAAACACAAACTTCCTGATGCCCAGGTTTATGGAAAACGTGCGGCACAGTAATTACTGCTAAGAAAGACTAGCACAAATAGGTGGTTGTTCCTAGATTCACAGCCAACTCTCTGAGTGACAAGGATAATCAAATCTTCATCTTGCAGCCACCCTTATCAGAAACAACCCTGGCAGCAAGGCAACAGCATTTAGGTGGAAGCATCACCATGGCCCTGGACACTGTGCCTTAAATTTTTAGTGCAGTTGTTTTCTGAAAAATGGATGTTCAGTGGTTCCTTAAGATCAGCCACCAAAAACATAGGGGAAACTTGGCACCCAAATCCCAAGGTATCTGAAAAATGGGGGTCAGATTTCCCACCAGACCTTGGAGGGTCTGGGTATTGGTGTTCTCCCTAGACCTACCTGTACATTTTTCCAGTTTTCTCCTTGATGTCAACAGGAGTTCCCTGCATGTGGGGAAGAGCTGAATATTACTGTCAAGATCTGCCATGCAGATCTGAGAGAAGAATTTTTGTCCTTAAGTGTTGAAAATGTAATGATCTATTTGATAGTGAGAAAAAAAGACAGAAACAGTATGAAGATTTTTAAAAGAAAACACACACACACACACAATCCAAGCAGTCTTTGAAGTCAATGGCTTTGAAATAAAAAGCAGCCACTTTACCAGCCACGTGAAACATATTTTGTTAACATTCTAGGTGTTGTATTTAAAACTGAGTTGGCCAAATTTTGTCATCAGAGACTTGAATATAACTGGAAGCAGAGATCGTATCTGTGAGTCTCAGGATGCTATCAGTTGTTCTAAATGAAAGTAATGTGTGATAGCACACCAAGAGATCTCATGAGGCCATTTCAGAAAGTATCCTGGGGAGTCACCAGACTGACTTTATTCTTTCTGCTAACAGAACTGTATCCTATCTACCTGTTTTATGCAATACGTTTGATTCTTTAGCTTGAATCAATGTTTGGATTTCCAAAAGGATTTAAGAATGATGAGGGATCAAGCACAAGCATCCCTTATTGGGGTTTTGCAGCCTCTCTGATTTAGTCTTCTCTAAATGCCCCAGTGTGTACACAGTTTGTTGCTGGTTATTGTGAGTACTGCAGGTAAGGGGCACCATGGTTTAGTTCTGCGGGTAAGGACCATTAATGGTGATTACCTGTGAAGAGAAAATTAAATCCCAGGAAAGAGGCAAGTCTGTAGTAGATTCACTAATCCCAAAATGGTATAGAAGACCACCTCATTTTAGCCAATGTATTGAAATGTGGAGATTAGTCTCCCTATGCGGTAGATAAATTGCATTAACATGATTAAAAAACTCCTATACTGAATCTTCTCTTATAGTTAGTAGAGGGTCAGACTTCATTAGTTCTTCAGTGAAAGCAGACCTGTTCATTTAGGGAGGTGGAAACTTGTCATCCTCTAAAATGGCAGATATCTGTGCACAAATTGAATCTCATATTTTGCCTCATCCTTATGGACAAGTGGGTGGGATTATTTTTTAAAAAATGGAAGGTTTGGGAAGAATGATGTGGAAATGATGTATACTTGCTAAAAATATGCCTTTGATGCTTTTGCTAATTATATCCCTCTGACTGTGAGAAAAGTCTGGCTCACAGCAAGCAAAGGAAGTAGAAATATTTCACAAAATACTTCCAAGCTTATCACGTGGACTATTTGTTAGGAAAAAAATACCTTGACATACACACATGTATCTTCCATTCACACAAATGGGGAGTCTGTGGATGCATACAAGGATAGAAATCATTTTGTGGTGAATATTTTTCTTCAGTGGAATTATAACAAAGCTTCTGGTGGCAATTTTGGAGTAACACCTTTTCTAGTTGCTACCATACCCCTTAGGAACAATTTTAGAGATGAACTTCATACTTCACAGTATTTGAAATAAAGTATAAAGTATTTTTTTTTCTCTCCAGAATTCACATATCTTATAAATACATATGAGAATAGAGCCTATCAGTTCTTGCAACATTTAATTTACATTGAAAATGATGAATGTCATTCTGTAGAGAGGACTTGCTAGAATACTAATTTTTTTCTTTCTTTCTTCCTTTCTTCCTTTTTTTTTTTTTTTTTTTTTTTTTAAGGCAAAGCAAGATTTATGAGTGAACAGATTCACTTCCAAGATGAAACAGAAAAACATCCGCAAGATGAGAATTTACTTGCGTTATTAGTGCTATTCTTTCTGCACTGATGAGTAGTACAGATAATCTCATTCATTACAGACGTCCATAACTTTGCTAGCAAACATTTTAACTCCTTAAAGATGCCAGCACAGATCCCACACCATAGCAACAATTTTCGAGCAAAAATAGGATAAAAACTAAAAATTGTACCTCAGGACATCATTTAGCTTAGTTCATAGGCCATTTCTGTCAGGGATCTATTCTGATCTCACTTACACCACTTTTATACAAGCGTAATTAAAGGGAAATAAGGATCAATTGAAATGGATTTCAGTAGTGAGTCTGGTTACGTAAGAATAAAATCCTTTCTGGTGTGTAAGTGCTTTTATACACGGTGCACCCAGTGACTCAATATCATTTGCTGACCTTTTTTTTAGAGGGACTTCCCAATCATAAAATTATTTTCCATCAAAACTGAGATTTTCTTTCATTGATTTTAACAAAAAAGTCTCAAATTCAAGGGGAATGCTTCATTAAGCACTCTGGTTTACTTTGTTTCAATTCAATTTCTTCAGGCCTTTTCATCTTTAAAAGTACATTTAGAAATATGTCTGCTTTTCTTATAACATTCTGACATGATCAAAGTGGAATGTTTTAAGTACATATATATATATATATAAAATGGAATTCTTATGTCACAGTTTTGACTTTTTCCCCATTCAAAGTGAAAAACATTTCTATACATCAGAGTTCCCCACAGGACGAGGGTGACTGGGTCTATATAGAGAAGGAAAGCCTCATCTAAGGATCCCAGAAGCTAAATCCCCAGTTGCTTTGAAAACAGGACTGGTAAACTTTCAGGATCAGAATAAAAAAATATTGAAGCCATCAGGCATGTGCAAGCTGTTTATGGACCAGAAACACCTTAGACATATCAATAAATACCTTCTACTTCGAAAAAAAAATAAATCTATAGTACTTGAGAGAGAAATGAATTTTAAAATCTGGGGTGAACTTTCTCATCTCTCAAGATCAGTACAAAGACACTGGTAGGTCCAGGGCCAGGCTGACATTGATCTTCTCCCTGTCCAGTCTCAGTGCAGTTTGAGCGTCTCAATCCTGGTAGTAGAAATGCACCTTCTGCTAGCACTTGGCAAAGTACCATGTTGTGTGGCAGCAGAAAATAGGGAAAATTGACTTCCAAAGGAAGGGCTATGTATGCATTAGAGGGGGACTTTGAAGAAGGCCGCAACAACAAAGCCAAGAAGCAGACCAGTTCCATGCACCATTGCTAAATTCTCAGCTATATTTCTTTCACACACATTCTGATGAGGGTGGGTAACATGTAGAATTGTAAGTCATTCCCTTATCATGTCTCAGAATGCTTATTGGTATTGTGTGTGTACTAGGGGGCTTTGTAAACAAAGCGTTAGATCTTTTTTTTTTTTTTTTTTTTAATATATAGATATTAAAATTGACATTTTAAGAAGCATAAGAATGAATATTATTCCTGGAAACATTTTGTAGTTTCAAAGTCAAGCTGACTTGTGATCTAAAAGAGAAAATTTCATCAAGTGTTGTCTGCAAGCAGACACATACGTGGCACTCCCATAATCATGTATCATCAGAAATAAAGATTTTTCCATTTGTAATAGCAAGAGGCCATTTAAGTGTTCTGTAATTGTTAGTGGTTGAGCCTGGATGAAATGCCGTGGGGCTCTCTTAAACCTGCAATGCCTTACAGAGTCACCTACCTGTTGGGGAGGACCTCTCTGGTGTAGTGCCACCATCACACTGGCAGTGACGAGGCTGAGACCTTCTGCATGGTTTTGCTCTTGGGCAAAATAACTTCCAATTTTCAAAGAGGTCAGGTGGACTTCTGGGCCTGGCTCCAGCTGAAATTTGGGTGTCTTGTCTCCCTGTGGCTTGTCTGAAAGTCCCAGGCTAATATGTTCAGTGTTGTAGAAATATTCTGACTTCAAAAGAGCACGATATGCAACCATAACCACTCAGGGGTTCTGATGCTGATAATACAGTACTTAGAGGGGACTGCTCATGCTATCCAGGATGATAATACCAGAATTCACAAGAAAGAGCTGTGAGCCTCTAGCACTTACCAGCTGTAATACTGAACAGATTACACAGAAAAATCAGGCAAAAAAAGTAATATGCTTTCACCTCACAGCAAGAAACGCTGAAGTTCAGGAAGAGGAAATGTGTATTAAGAGAGCAGGTTAAAAATCTACATTATCCCAGACTTTCATGAAATCAAAATGATAGGCACGATGCTAAGTTATTATAATGTATTTATTACCGGAATTGCTTTCATATTTAACTGATTTGGCCCATCTTGAGACCTGTTTTAAAATGCACCACCTTGTCCACCTTTCCATTTTCATATGAAAAACAGGAAAGCAAAAACTAATTTACTCAGGGAGACACATCGACTGTTTGCCCGTTTATCTCTTACAGACCACCCCTCAGTCCAATGTTGACAGTACATGATATTCCATTAATCTGCCTAATGAAAATTTAACCAGTGTTATAAACAAATAATTGGCTATTATCCTCTCAAAGATCCCGAATAAATTACTTCTGCTTATTTTTTCCCCTCTTCTCTCTCTCTATCTTGTCCCCCCCTCCTTGCCCCCATGCAAAAGCTGGCTCTTTCCGATTGATGTTGAAAAATAAACCCTATAGCTGCCACTCTGCTACTGCAAGCATTGAAACCTGGGATGGTTGCAAAAGGGGATGCTTAAGGACAGCCTCTACCTACTTCAACTGTGGTGCTTTTTGAAGAGGACCTGGGCGGTGCAGGCTGGGTCTCTGCTCCCCCCCCGCCTGCTCCCTGAGGTTCCTCTGGTGCCTGATTTGCCTCCAATTACATCCCCAGTTCCTCTCTGAAGTCACACAAGTCACAGCCTTCTTCCCTTATCACTTGTGCTGGCTTCCCTTCTTCATCTTGTGTGCCTGCGTAGTGACAGGGTAGGTTTTTTCCCTTCAACATCCAAGCAGTGCAAAATGGCTCTTCATTTACAGCAATTAAAGTTGAGAGGGATTTCCACATAATGAATCATCCAAACAGTTATTTAGTAAATGCTGATCCTTAGGTCACTGGGCTTGTGGTGCTGCTGCCTGGCAAAGCCTCTGCTGTACACCTCTTCCTTGCAGGTGACATCAGGATGCCAGCACCAGCATCACCACAGCTCAGTTATGTGCATGAAGGAGACAGATATTCTGCACAGCATCCCAACATCTGCATGGACCTGCCCAGCCGCGACTCCATCCTCCCCCTGACTGGCTGGGCAGTACAAAACTTCTGTACCAGCTATAGGGGATACACTCAGCTTTTGTTTATTGTCAGCAAGACATAAATTATTAAATTTCATCATTATTTTCATAATAATACATTTTTTTTTCCAAGCAGATCTTTGCAATTTGCACAGTGTTCCTCCACAAACAAGAAAACTGCAATTTTTAAATATTTGTGTGAGCTAAAATAGAGATGAGTGAGCAGAACATTTTTCAGGATTTACCTGAAATGCTTTGCACAGATCCTTACATCATTTAGGATGTTGTCCATTGCTAAAACACACCCCAGTGTTCACAGACACATTAATATACAGCTGAACATAAAATTAATTTTATTTTCCATCTGATAGGTGCACAGGGGAGAAAAAAAAAAAAAAAAGAAGAAAGAAAGGTCTAAATAAAAACTTTCACGCTATTTGGCAAACCTAAATAATTAATTTCTGTTTTGGTCCCTCTCTCTCTCTCTCTCTTTTTTTTTTTTTTTTTTTTTTTAATAAAGGAGGGCACTGGTTTCTTAAAAGAACTCGTTTGCTATTCATAAATGCATTGAAGAGGAAGAGGAGGAGCAATTCTGCAGAGCCTCTGCCTGAGGATGCCAATGGATGGAACAGCTCAGCTTTCTGTAAGTTACTGCCACCATGGTGAGAAGAGCAACAACTATTTGTTACAGCAAGAACCTGTTCCTTATTGTCCTATGCTGTTTTACAGACAAGAATATTATTTTTCTGCTGTCTTTTAATATATGCAGGCCATGAAGAGTGAAGGTCCATGCATGTTTCTAAACTGAGAGAGTCTGAACGCAGCTCCATCAGGGGTCAGCATGCATGAAAAGAGGAGTGAAGTCCTGCATATGCACATCAGGCTGCAGGAGCTGGGGTGTTGGGGCTACAGCCCTGGAGTTTGGGGGTACGGGTTGCTGGGATTGTCCTGTTCCCACCCTGCAGCAGGGGATAGAAGAGCAGGTCAGCTCTCATCCTCTCGAAGCACAAGGACCGGGGCCATGGGAGGAAGGAGCTGAAGTACCCACGCAGCCCAGCCATGCTTTGTTGTCCTCAAACTGGGCAGAAAAGCCTGAAACCACTGCAAGGAGCACTGCTCTCCCCTTCTGAGTAGGAAAGGGAGAGCAAAAGGAGCACTGCATTTATCTGTAAGTGCTCAAATTAAGAGTAGAAATAAGATTTCCACTATGATGACAAATTAATTCTTCCTTTCATAATTTTATTAAAATAAGCATCTTCTATCTTTTAACTAGACCTGACATATGCTTACATAGATACAACACACCATGTAACCTAATCTGCCAGCAATCTTGAAGCAATTAACTCCTTCTAATCTTTAGCTAACAAAGCCCACCATGCAAAAGGTCCCCGGAGAACAGCACTCCAAAGGCCGCCGTAAGCTCCCTCCAACTATTCCCCTATTATTCGGTGTGTAGGAGCTCATTGGAGTGCTCAGAGAGCAGGGATTCGTTTGAAACAACAAAGATGAATCATCACAGATCATAAGATCTTCATTAACTCCTTATTTCTCTACTAATTAACACAAAAGGAATGACTTGAATGGTTGACAGGCAGCGAATGACCCACAGCTCAGTGGTTAATAGGATGCAAATGATGCCTAATGAGGGTCTCTAGCTGCAGTCTGGGCATCTGGCCTACTATTTTTGTTGAGGATTCAGAGTGGGCTTGAGATGAAAACAGTTTAACCAATAACATTGGCTGCAGCTGAGTTCCTCCTAAAGTCTATGAAATTATGAGTCCAGCACGCACGAGAATTAGCTTAAACCACTCATCAACAGGTTTGTATCCACACAGCGAATCTCAGAGATAAGAAGTCTTTATCTTTCCATGAGAAACAGAACCACAATTAATTTTAAAGTATTTTTTTTCTATGTAAATAAAATAGTTGTTTTGCAAAATCCTAACAACCTTTCAGTTTACAAAGCAGACGGATTCCAAATAGCCATGATATAGGCATTCAGCATCGTTCATTCAACTCTGTGTCCCCTTTCTAACAGAAAAAAAAAATAAAAAAATAAAAAAAATCTAGGGTGCTCCATACATTCTTTCAGAAGCTGTTTCCAGCTGAATTCTTAAACCCACCAAGATTAATTAGCAGGCTGCCAGTGAAGAGACGTGGTGCTGCCAGCACCTCCATGAGCCCCTCACCCACTGCCAGAAGCTTCAGAAGCTTTCAGAGTGACTTCAGAGTGGGAGCCGTGCACAAGATGGGTGCAGGAAGATGGGAGACCACATCTGATGTCCGTGCCATGGTCTGGGACAAGGACATCCCCCTCTGCATTTCAGGGAGCGCAAGCATGAAGTCCCCTCGTTACACTGCCAGGAATAGACAAGTTTTGGGGAAAAGCGGTGTGGGGATTTATAGGAGGACTCCCCCACGTACTAGGAGAGCCCTTCAGCTGGGGTAGGTTCGTACCAGCCCCCCAGAGCTGTTCCCCTGCTTGTTCCACCCCCAGCTTCTGCTGGCCAGCATCTCTGTGCCCCCAGGTATTGCTCCAGTGATGCTGCAGGGCTAGGAAACAGCGACAACAACAAGGGAGTGCTGGTATCTCTTAAAATTCTTGTACAAATTTAGCTTTTCTTTCTTCTTTCTGTGTTAAAACTGAGAGAACAGGCTCACTATTTAGTTGCTCATTTTTATCAAAATGTTTAGACTGCCTTTCATTTTTCTAGCCAACCGCTGAGCAGGACCATAAAGTGAAACAGATCTAAAGGACTGGAAATGAAAAGTGAAATCTATTTTCATTGTGTAGGTGGATTAATATGTAAAAAAACTAAATGGATTTCTTTATTTAAAAATATAAAATTCAAGTGCAATGATTTTCTCCCCAAAGAGTCTACTAACTAAGAGTAGTTATACTCCGGTGACAAAGGCAAACATTGAATATGTTCTTGGATTCTGCTTTTGAAACATAATAGTTTCCACTTTGTTATGTGCAAAAGTGTTTGACCAGAAAATACCCTTTATTTTCTGTAAATTCTTTATTATTATTATCATTATTTTATTTAAAAAAAAAAAGAAAAAAAAAAAAAAAAAGAAGAAAAAAAAGCCCAAAGAGCTGGCTCTGCAAACCGCTTACATTTTCTTTTATTGTCAGCAAGCATCCAGGAAGTGTCAGTCTAAGCCCATTCAGCCATATATCGTTCCCAGCCCACCTCTTTGCTGGATGCCTTCTGTGCGGGGACGAGAAGCAGAGCAGGCAGGGCGCGGAGGCACGGCGCTGCACTGACGTGCACTAGGCATGCAGGAGCTGGTGCGGCATCACCTTCTCTGGACATGGGCTGCTCATCCCGAGGCACTTAAGGGATTAATGAAATGAAATTGTTTTTGGACTTGCTGCACTCTCGCTTATCTTTTAAATCCATAATGTCCCACAGAAGGCAAAATGTAGTAATTTTAGTCAGCAGCCTCTCATTAATTTTCTACCTTTGGGGGAACATACATTTATAGAAAGAGGGACTATATGGAGGCTAAGCTCATCACATGGCTTTTCACTTAAAGAGCTCAGCATGGCACAGCAGAGGCAGAAGCGTAACACGCTTCAAATGAAAGCATTCTCAGAGTGGATGCATGCCTCAACTGTGTCTGCAGATATATGTATCTTTATGTATATATATTTATATATATATATTTATATATATATGTATATATACACACATATATACAAACCTATGGAGTCACCAGTTTTGAAGATAATCTTTTAGGTTAAGTATTTTCCCACATTAAACTGATAATTATCCCCTCCTTTTCTTCCTCTGTCCCCAGACACCAAACAAGCTGGATTTTTGCTTCATGTATTATTTATGCCATGGAATTAATATGCAGATTCACAAAAACTTAAAAACTCATAATTATTCATAAAGGGCTTTAAGGTTATTTAGTACATATTTATGAAACTTTATGTTTGCTAGGAACTGTGTTTGAAAGTGCTATGGAAGGGTGTTGACTGAGGTTAATTACTAGCATGGAGAGTAATCTGAAAATGATCAAACTCTTTGAATGAAAATATTTGTCAGTATTTCTGATCTATATTTAAGTGAAGTAATGGACATCAATAGCCTTGCAAATGTATTCGGAAATGGCTCTGCAAGAAAGGAGATTTGCATATCTAATGCAAACAACCAATGAGGAAAAATATCGTTAGACACCTTTGATCGCTCAGCAAATGTAATAAATGATAGAGATTTATCCTGCTTGTTGTCCATCTGTGCTGAGTTATGTTATGCTCTTATATAAATATGATCTAGTCTAGAAAATATTAGCACCGATTTAAAGTAGCCAGAATCCTCCCCTCTATTCTGGAATAAGGTTCAGAACCGAGGCATGAGCTGTTTATGATAGCCAAGATTTCTGTAGAAGTTACTTAGGGTAAGTACAGGCTGTATGTAAATAATACATTATATTGGTTTTATATTTACATAAATCTTTCTATCTTATGCATAATTAACTTCCTTTCTAATCCATTGTGCTCGAAGGTTGGAAACCTATAAAATATGCTATGGGTTACGTTGTGTCAAACAAGCAGCACTGGCAGCAATTCAGAAAGATAGGAAGCACACAAAATAATATTACTGCTCTAATCCTACCAACAGGTATAAAGATGCTTAATTTTATGACCTTGACTGGACCAGCAACATCTGTGTGTGTGAGAGAGCTCAAAGGGTTGGGGCTGTATCCTGCCAGAGACCAAGTGTCTCCAGGGGCTGTGTTGGCTGCAGAGCACAGTGACTCTGGAGTAAGGCACACAGGTGCTTACAGTGATGGGATGTGTTAATCTCATAAATGTGGGGTTTACTTAACCTATGCTTTTCTTAAGATGTGTATCAATTGATGAGCTTATTACCCAGAATCTATTGCGTACAAATAAATACAGCACTTAGAGTTATTTATTTGAACATATCATGTTAAACCTATAAAAATATTAGAAAGCTCTAGATCTTGATTAAACAGAAACAAATGATACCTTGGTTGGCAGCAGTAATTATTATCTCGGCATAGGATAACTCTAGAGTGGCTCTGGACATGTCAGACCCTATTCATACTCATCCTTTGTTTTTTGAAGGCATAGAGATCACTTATCATTGAGGGTCTGAACATTTTGTGCTGATTTAACAACAGATATGTTTCTCCTCTTTCCTTCTCCATAGGTAAATGTGCTTATATCCCTGGCCAGGTCCCCTTGGTTATATGAGCAGCTCTGTAACAGCTCCTGCAAGTTGCTTTGTGGGGGCTGCACGTTAGGAAGGGTGATTCTGTCTGCTCCAACAGAGTAGAAATGCTGCAGAAATAATAACAACAGCAATAATGGTGATGATGATGATGAGCGTAGACTGATCCTTCTTTTAAGGTTAGTTGGAAACTCGGGATCATCTCATGTTCTTGGCTTGTATGTGGCAATGCAAAGGACTTTGTGGCCCATTACTGATGCTGCTTCCCCTGGATGGTTTCTAACGAGGCTCTGCTTGGCATTCAGGGTGACCTTTCCACACTGTGTGTGTGTGTGTGTGAGAACACAAGCAGACCCCGAGGCCCCCCTGTCCCTATCAGCTTGGTTTGTCTGTGTCATGCTCTGCAGCACAGTGGATTTTGCTCCCACGTCTTATTCCAGCACTCATAAGGCCGTGGTGAAAGAGAGGTTGTCTCTGCAAGAACCAGTTTTGGCATCTTTATTTTCCTCAGCCAGACCATGAGAGGTGTATGGGGACCTTTGTGTCCCTCAGCATCACTGCAGCCTCTCACTGGCTCTGCCCCCTGGGGGCTGTCTTTTTATCGCTGTTCCACTCTGGGCTAAAATTGACCAGCTCAAACTGAAAAACCAAGCCAAGGTGAATCAGGCTCTCCCCCTTCCTTCCTGGCCCTGCTCTGGATCTCTAGAGCAAGGTCATCTGGATGCAACTAGGAGGCGAAGGGGACAGCTGAAGCCTCAGCCACACAGAGGCGACACCATCAAACAGTCTCTTTCTCATGCTCTTCATGGAGGAGCAGTCCTTGCCAAAGATATTTTGAAATAAATGGAACAATAATATAGCCATAATAGTTGCCCTAAGTGCAATGACTATAGCCTGGATAGATTTGTAATCTCTTTTAATAAATACATTAAATTATTTGAAATAATGTCTTATTTGCCAACAGCTTATTCCATAAATATATATGGAATATAAAATAGGAGAGATTCCCTGACATAATTAAAATTGTACAGCCAAGTAGGAGGCAGGGAATAGTGTTATCTTTTCAGCTGCAAACTCTTTTACAGAAATATTTCTCACACACAAGCCTTCTATTTACCTTTAGGGACAGTATAATTGCATACTGAAAGCGGTTCAGCTCCAAGGCGCTGGCGGCTGGTGCCTCCACCTCCTACCCCCGCCCCAGCTACAGCTTGCTCAGACACACCACGGTTCCCCTCTGCAGGACCAAGGGCACCCCAGACCCTGCCACCTGCATGGACACAGCCCCAGATGCTACATTAAGGTCTCTTTTACCTTGAAACAAATACATCATTCCTTTGCCATCCTGGAGAGGCAGCCTGGATGTTCGTCCTTCTCTGTGGCAAGGGGCTGAAGGCACTCAGGAGAGATCTGGGGAAAGATTTCTCATATTTACCATCTCCAGAAGGTCCAGAGCTAAGCGGAGACATTTGAACAAAGGGTATGAAGGTTACAGCAGTGGGTTTTTATCCTCTGTGCAGACAGGGCATCAGGCAGGGTGCTATATGTGTTGTTCAAATGTCTTAATGCCATTACCTAAAAGGATTAGGTCTGCATCGCAGAAACCATGAATAATGCAGTAGGTTATTGATTAGATCTATTCTTAACAGTTAATGTATTGGATTTTGGAGTGTTGGGAATTTATATACAGGATGACACACCAAAAAAATGCGATCAATGCTGGTTTAGTATCTTATACTGGATGTTACATCATCCCGCCTACAAAAGCCTATTTATAACAAAGGCTTTTTACTTCCTCAGCAAATTCATCTGGAGAAACTGTCTCCTTGCACTGCAGACTATTGTGTCAGGCAGTAATTTACCTCTCATCTAAGGATTGGCATCTGCTAAAATAACTGGAAAGAACAGAAGTTTCTGGACTCAGGATTTGAGGAGTCCTGCTCCACCTGCCCAGCTGCACACCAGTATGCAAGGCATCGTACCCAGCTTTGAACTGCTGCCTCTAGAAGGTCCTTTGCTATACACTGGAAGTGTGCAAATGGGGAATTAGCACACAGTAGCTGTAAACTCACCCCACCGCTGCATGCTGACTTCCCTATGAAAGCCTTTGCAGGATTAAAACATGAGGTTGGAAGGATAGGTGGTACAATGGCACAGGCAGTAGGAGCAACAATATATGTACAGTGTAAGTGATAGCTGGGAGACAAGAAGCCAATGCAAATCTTTGCTTGCTTTGCTGAAGAGGTCACTTACAAGGCTTCTAGCAGTCTTCTCTCTGAGAGGGACAGCCAGCAATTTGTTCCATGGCCTGTTGTTCTCTGAGGAGGCTCAGTTTTATTTTCAGCTATTCTTCATGGCTGTGCAGTGGCTGCAAGGTGATGTGATTTCTTAGGGTTGTTGTCATCTAAAAAAGGAAAACAAACAAGACCGTGGCCTCTTGCTGTGCCCCTTCCCTGTGTGACTTAACCGTCCCACCTAGGGACCATCATCTCACCTCTTCTCACCAGGAAACAGACCACCTAAAGCTGAACTGATAACTTCCACACTTCCTTCTCTGCACCAGGAATCATGGCAAATGGGCTTTAAATGCATTATGAAGGGGGGAAAATTTAATGAAATAATAGATATCCTGCAATGACTTCATGATACAAAATACAAAATATGTGCATGCCTGCATACAAAATATGTGCATGCCAAAATGCAGCATATTTTCTGGCTGTGTATGCAGGCATGCCTGTGCAGACACACAGATAGGGCATGTGCTCCTGTGTACACCTGCACACCTAAATGCCTACACACTATTTATGTGCACAGTTTGCAGAATAAAATAGTTTGGTTGGAAGGGACCTTCATCTAGTCCCACTGCCTGACCACTTCAGGGCTCACTTGTATGCATGAAATATGGTGTATTACATTCTCTCATTACCTTCAGTGGTCTTTGGATCTGGTCCATCTTGCAAACACACTGGGTCGTACTTCACACACACAAATTTATGAGCCCATGTAAGTATACATCCTATCTTTGGTGGAGGAGTGGCTGAATTATTTTATCAAAACTGCTTATTTTTGCTGATAGCAAAAAGAATTTCTCAGCTATTACCCCAGGTTTTGTTTGTTTGTTTGTTTGTTTTCTTTTGTATTTTGTTCTGTGAAGCACACGGTGTACATTTTGGGGAACTAAGTATATAATCCAAGTCATAATTTTTCAGAGCAAACACCATAGCATAATTTGCCAGCAGACTGTAGAAAGCTAAACTATGGATACCTACAGCATACAGGAATATGGTGCTAATTACAGAGTTACATAAAATAAAACAACTCAAACCTTTCCTGAAAATAATAATTATATTTGCATTTATTAAACTATAGTTTAAAAAAATATTGCCTGAAGTCATGCTGGAGGGAAACAGAAATTAAATGATATTTAAATGCTGAATTTGAATAAACAAATAACAATAATGTCTATTTGTAAGCTGATCCAAAATCTAGAACATCAATTGCAATGCTCACTATTGTTTGTCAGGAAGAACATTTAAATCACAGCAACTCTTTGACATTTCTTAAATTCAAATTTAGTGCAGGGTGGAGCTACTCTTATTCCCTTCCACTCCAGTTAGGCATCATTTTAGATCATGTTGTGCTTATTAGTCGGGCTCCTATTATAAGTACATGAGTGATGCCCTTGACTTACAACTGCTGTTGTCTGCCGTCATGATCAGAGATACAGTCCTGCATATTATGGGGCTGATCTAGACATCAGTTGAAATTGATGGAGAGTTTCCCGCTAATATTGTTGTACTTTGGATCCATCCCTTATTAGAGGTACATAGGGATGTATTCTGCACACACGTGAATTGCAGGCCTGTATGCTATTAGATAAGACCTGCTCTCTGTGCACCACCAGACGCACTGCTCTCTTTTCCCTGCTATGCATTTAGCAGATAGAAGGGCTAATTATCAAAGAATCACAGAATCACAGAATCACAGAATTTCTAGGTTGGAAGAGACCTCCAGATCATCGAGTCCAACCTCTGACCTAACACTAACAAGTCAAAGAGGTCAGGTTCATCAAGCAGGACCTGCCTTTCATAAACCCATGCTGACTGGGTCTGATCACCTGCTTGCCCTGCAAGTGCTGCATGATGACACTCAAGACAATCTGTTCCATGAGCTTCCCTGGCACTGAGGTCAAACTGACAGACCTATAGCTCCCCGGGTCTACCTTCCGGCCCTTCTTGTAGATGGGCGTCATGTTTGCTAGCCGCCAGTTGACTGGGAGCTCCCCCGATAGCCAGGACTGTTGATAAATGATGGAAAGCGGCTTGGCCAGCTCCTCTGCCAGTTCTCTCAGTATCCTTGGGTGGATCCCATCTGGCCCTATTGACTTTTCAGACAGGATCTTCTGTGAAGCTCTTTTATTTGCAATTGCAATGTTGAGTGTCCTGCCTGCAGGAGCAACCAGCAGAAGTCTGTCATAACCTTGTGTTTCCTATTCGTGGGACCTCCCGCAATTATTTTTCAACAGTCTTGGGAATCTGGAGAGGTCCCAGTCGACTGCAAGCTGGCAAATGTTGTGCCAGTTTTCTAGGACAGCAAGAATGGAGACCCTGGCAACTCCAGGCCTGTCAGTCTCACCTCAGTGCCTGGTCAAATTATGGAGAACATTCTCCTGGGAGTTATCTGGTGCACAGCTGGGGGACAGTGCAGTCATAGGTCCCAACATGGGTTCAGGAAGGGTGGGTCCTGTTTAACAAACTTGGTTTTGTTTTTTTGATCAGATCACCCATGCAGTCCATCAAGAGAAGTCAAGGGATTGTCCCACCCTGCTCTGTGCTGTGCGGCCTCACCTCGAGCATTGTGTGCGGTTCTGGGCACCACAGCACAAAAAGGGCGTGAAACTGTTGGAGAGTGTCCAGAGGAGGGCTACAGGATGGTGAAGGGCCCAGAGGGGAAGATGTACAAGGAGCGGCTGAGGCCACTGGGCCTGTTCAGCCTGGAGAAGAGGAAGCTGAGGGGAGGCCTCATGGCGACCTACAGCTTCCTCATGACGGGGAGCAGAGGGGCAGATCTCTTCTCTTTAGTGAGATCTCTTCTCTTTAGTGACCAGTGACAGGACCCAAGGGAATGGGGTCAAGCTGAGGTGGGGGGGGTTCGGGCTGGACATCAGGAAGAGGCTCTTCACCAAGAGGGTGGTCACACACTGGGACAGGAGTTTAAGAAGCGTTTGGACTGCGATGGGAGCCATCGGGCTCCCAGGGCATGGTTCGCCTCGCATTGCACAAGTCTCCCCTTCAGACTCCATGCAGCACACCAGCAACACGCGGCGCTGAGGAGGGTGCTGAGCTGTTCTCCTTGCCCTGCTGGAGGAGCCAGGACAGGCAGCAGAGCTGTAGCTCCAGGAGTGCAATTGGAGCCCACGGAATCAGCTCCTCAGCTAAATGCTCCCCGGGGCTGTGGCAGCCCAGCTGTCAGCACCTCACGCCCGCGTTTCCTGACCCGGTGTGGTACAGATACTCACAGACAAAGCGTTTGTTCAAATAACAATATTACAATATTAACAATATTACAACAATATAACAATATTAACAATATTACAATAAATAATAAACAATATATAAACAATATAATACAAATTGCAATATATATTGCAATTTTTGCAGAGCTCAGAGCTCCTGGAGTGAGTGGAGACTCCCCAGGAGCCCAGATGGTCACTGTCCAGGTGGAAAGAGGAGCCTCTGTTTCAAGCTTCCCTGCAGCGGTGTCTTCAGCTGCACGGGGTGTGCCTCCCCCAGGGGTGGTTTTGCTGTGGAGACGACATGGAGGAGCAATTCCCAGCTGAGCAGCATCGTCTCCATGGGCAGCGTGCTCAGCTCTGGGGCATGTGGCAAGCAGGGTGTCACTCCTTCAGCTTCACAGCCACTGAAATCATCGCTGGTGAAATCCCTCCTGTGCGTGCTTTCCTCAGCCGCTCCTTGTAGGACTTGTTCTCCAGACTCCTCGCCAGCTTCGTCGCCCTTCTCTGGACCTGCTCAAGCACCTTGATGTCCTTCTTGTAGCAAGGGGCCCAAAACTGAACACACTACTCGAGGTGCGGCCTCACCAGAGCCGAGTACAGGGGGACAATCTCTTCCCTAGCCCTACTGGCCACACTGCTTCTTATGCAAGCCAGGATGCTGTTGGCCTTCTTGGCCACCTGAGCACACCACTGGCTCTTATTCAGCCGACTATCCACCAATACTCCCAGGTCCTTCTCCACCTGGCAGCTCTCCAACCACTAATCTCCCAGCCTGTAGCTCTGCTTGGGGTTCTTACGCCCCAGGTGCAGGACCCGACACTTGGCCTTGTTGAACTTCATGCAGTTGACCTCAGCCCATCACTCCAGTCTACCCAGATCCTCCTGCAGAGCCTTCCTACCCTCAAGCAGATCGACACACGCACCTAACTTGGTGTCATCTGCAAACTTACTGAGGGTGCACTCGATCCCGTCATCCAGATCATTGATAAAGAGGAACTATGAAGAGCTGCCCCATTCAGAATTTGTCTGAACTTCACCAAACGCAGTATTTTAATATGAGGTTTGAATTTGCTGTCATTCTACACATGGGAAACAGCTGAGAAATTTGGATTTGTGTCTCAAAATCACCAGAGCACAATGAGGTCCTGGCATGAAGGCCATTTGCAGCATGCATCGCTTAGCAGAAAAATCTGTGGCTTCTTCAAAGCAGAATAATTTGTAGTTGCTCTGCTGTTCTTACACTTATGAGTTGTGGTCAGAAGACAGGGGCTGAAGGAAAGTACTACTTCAGTTCCTTAGTAAATTTTACTATTCTGACACAGAAGCCAAGGCTCTAATATTAAGCAAATATACACCAAATATTACACAGAAATCTCAAATGCAAAAAAAAAAAAGTAAAATAAAATAAAAATGTGGTCAGTCTTTGAACTCATACATATAACAGACACTGGAGTATTAAAACAGCAGAGGCACTCATATCAGCTTGGGAACTCCAGCATAATTTAGTCTAAAGTTATTCACAAACATTATCAATATTTCTGAGTTTACACTCGCACCTTTGACTGTTGACTTAAAGCATCTAGTCTGGTTCATGCTACTGGTAATGTTTACACTTTGGAATCTATTATGCATAGAAAAATTAGGGATTATCTTTGACCTGGGTCCCACATATTTTTATGCAAAACTAAATAATAGGGTTATTTATTCATTTAATCAATTCCATATATTTGCCATAAGCAGGCTTGATTTCTTCTGAGGTCGCAATCAACATCGTACTTCGGGGAGGACATATGGCTTGACTATTAACACAGCTATCCTCAGCTCTCACATCTTTTCTCAGGTTGGGAGCACTACATATTAATATAGGTTAATCACTATATGGAAACATCAAAAGGAAAGTGATTAGTGGGGTAATGCAGGCACATTTAACTCTTAAATGGGGAGGGATGTGTGTATTTGTCAGGAAAAAGGAAAACCATGACATAATCTACACTCACACGGAAATAAAAGATTTTTGGCGATGAAGGTGTCTGCTGGACCTCTTGCAGAGTGCTGTAGGCTCCCTCTGACCATGATGTGGTTGCTCTATGATAAAAGCTATATAAAAGGTAACTATCACTTCATCTCTGCTTGGAGTGCAGGAACAGGATGCAAAAAATCATCTTGATGTCTATAATTACAATCCTCATACCTTTTACTATGCCACTTGGCAACATAACTGCCAGGCCCTGCCACGGTATTCATCGAAGATCTTTGCAGAGCTAAAATTCTGCTTTTCCATACATTTACAGCTTCCCAGGCTTCACCATACTTCTACATAAATGGACCTGTTTATTTCAAATGATATCTGCTTCAGAGGACATCATAAGTAGCTTTAAAAATTAATGATTGCTAATGACCTGCAGTCCAAGAATCAGAAGCCTACAGATCTTGGGATAATGAATTAATTCTCTTTTTCACAGTCTGTTTGGCATTTCTGGCAAGAGAAAAATGGAAAGGCAAAGAATGTCAAATATATTTATCCACTTAAATCTATCAGTAACAGGCTTTAAGGAAAGTGAAAGCATATTGTTTCCTTTTAGAAGAATAGGAGTAGATTTAGTTTGAAAAGAAGAGATATCCTTTCTAATGAGGGATAGTGGATCACTGTTTCCCAGAAGTTAATGCATTAAAATAAATAAATAAATAAATAAGACATATCTATATATATATATATATATTACTGAACTTAAAAGTCACACTGATGTTAAAATCTTAATCAAAAAGGCAGTAATTTTATTAAAAAAACATAGGTGAAAAAAAAAATGAAACAACAACAACAACCAACCAACCAACCAAAACCAAATATTAACTCCAAGAGTGAGGAGAAGGAACAGTTAACATAATGGATACCTGCCACAAGCAACTGGGACCCTGTAAGGATCATCAACATTTAATGACTGGAGTAACCATATCCTCCTTCAGCTGATGAAGATTGTATAGGAGCAGATGGAGTAAAATGCTAACAAACACTGTGTACCAAGTGTAATAGGAGATGTGAAAGCTCATCAGGATTATGCCATAGTGAAACTAATTGCCAGGGTGACTGGATTTTTTAACAAGCATGTTTTTCACTCCTTTTCTCTTTTGACTCATGGTTATATTTTATTTATTTAGGTTTTAACACCTCCTCTTATAATTTGGAGACAAGGGGAATCAGTTTCAGCATCCATACAAGGCCTCATGCAGCAGCACTCCTGTAGCTGAACATCTGCTTGACAGAAGGCTCCCTAATCTCCTCACTGATGGGAACTACATGCCAGTTTTGAGATCTTTCTCATAGTTTGTACAGCAGAAGTAAAGTGCTCAAGCACTCTTGGGACATACCAGAGAACAGGGATCTGTGAAAATTCAGAAAGAGAGAAGCTGTAATCCATGGCAGAATCACTGCAGGAGACCCTCAAAGGGGCTGGGCAGGAGGCTGAGTCCTGGCGTGGTGGTAGAGTGCCCTGTGAAAGAGCTCTGCACCCCAGTGCAACCCACCTTCAGCAGTCAGAGTACAGCCTGTATTTCCTGCACCTCTCAGGGGAAGGCAATGGGGGTTTCACTTGTAGGGTGCCTTGCAGACTTTTGTCATGTTATGTGCAGGGTTCCTGGTACTTGAGCCTCATCTGAAATAAAAAAAGTAATAAAGCTTATAAAAAAAATAATAAAGCTTATATATATTTTCTACCAATATTTTGCAGGTGGTTACCAATTCTTAGGTGGAGGAGAAACTCCCCTGAGATCTGCAGGACAGGCTATTGTGTGGCAGAACAAATACTGACAGCAAAATTGCAAGAGCTGATGGAATAGCACAGAGGGGAAAGGAGGGAAGAGCTCTGCTCCTTGTCATAGGGTCCTCTGTGGCTATTCCAAAACTAAAGCAAAGAGCAGGTGCAAGAGGAATGTCACCAGCCAGAAGGTGCTATCCATAGTAACATGCTTCTCAACCAGCATCAGAAAAGGAAGTTGGAAAGCAAGAGTGGACTCAAGGGAAAAATGAAGCAGAAAATGTCAGTGAAAATATTTCTCTTCTAAGCTGGGAACTGATGCAGATGGATAGTTACCAATAAAAGCCTTCGCTATATAATAGGGAGATCTCAACTTATAGCTTCAAAGACTTAACGTTATATTTCCTCTTCTCCCTATCTCTGCTAGAAGATTCAGTTGTTCACCCTGCCAGGGCTAGATTGTGCTTATCAGCAGCTCAAGGCTTTACGTCTCAATGTGAGCAGTCCAACTTCTAAGTGTAACTTTGTATTTAACTAAGGAGAAAACAAACCAGGGCTGGTATCAGTGAAAATAAAACCTTCCAGGTCATGATGGGCCAGCAAGAAAGACCACGGCCATGTTGCCAGCTAAGGCAGAAGCACAGCTTTTTCCTGGGCAGAGGCTGAGGAGCCCCATGGTGAAACAGGGACCTGAGCCCAGCAGCCTGGGGACAGTGGGGTGACAGGAGCAGACCCCACTGACCTCTTGTGATGTGTGTGGCTGTGTTACCAAACAACCAAAACTTTAGCATTTTTGATATGTGCACCTCTCATATGTGCCCATAAGTGATGTAGAAGGATATAACTGCACTTGCAACATTAATTTTTTCTGGAGCAGGTTTCTCAATATTTAGTTCAGAGAGTTCACCATCTGTAAAAGCAGGTAAGTTCGTGATGTTAAGCCCTTGGAGGGTTATTCAAAATAATGTGGTCTCAATCCATTTTCCAGGTTAGCAAACTTAGAAACAGGCTCAGTTTTCTTCCTGCATCTGCTTGCACAGTCCATGAAATGATTTGTGCACGCATGTTTCATCAAACAAATATTCCAGTGCCTTTTCAAAAACAAATGACTGCAGTAACAAATGTACCTCTACTAGGCAGACAAGCACGTGATGCTGATGCTTACTATAGCATTTTATAAGAGCCAAACTCTGTCCTGTACAAAACCCAGTAAAAATAAATGGCATTTTTGGAGTTACCTTTCCAAGCAAAACTAAGAAGAATTAATGAATGTAGTTCCATGATCAGAATTAACACACAATAGGATTTTTCAAAATACCCAGGAGTCTTCAGACTGATGTGATATTATGCTTGTGCTGGTCTTAATATTATTGTTTCTGTCTCATTTTAGGTTACTCTCCAATGTTTATTATTAATTGAAATTCTCAGTATTAAAAGGAAGATATTATCCATATGGTTGACGTGCTGCTCAGTATGTTCATAAGTTCTCCGACGTTTTGATTAACACTGACAGAAAACCCTTTGAAAACATATGGCCCTATATACATCCTGTCATTTCTAATAATAGGGTACATTCTTCAGTACATTTTCTTAAGAAGATGAATTCAGTCATATTTTAGAAACATGCTAATACTTTGTTAATTAGTCCTTTGAGGTCAGGGGAAAAGAAAAGACTGAATGAAAATAAACTTTTCCTTGAGCAGACACCATGAGCACTGTAGATAATTTGTGCAACAGAAAAACGTGATATCTATGAGTAATAGTCTCTATATACAGCCAGATTTCTTAAACCAATTAGCTTCTGGCATATTCCTGAAGATATTCATGCTCTATTCGATATGCCAGACCCTTCCAGCTTTAGCATGAAGACTGATTTTGATGCTCATTTCACTGATTAGGTCAGTACTTTGTTTCTGGTGTTGAATTTCTATATTTATACAAATTGTTTCCCTTTTCTAACACTTTTGGGAGGTCACAGGATCCCATCATTCTTCTCCCATTCACAGGCAGGTCTGATACCAAAAGTAGTAGAGCTATCATTGACTTCAATTCACTTTGGCTTGGTAACATGGTATGGTTATATACTAGAATTTGTCACCAGGAACCATTTCCACCTTGCCTGTTCTGCTGGAACATTTGTCCATTGTTTTCAGTGTGATTATAGACATTCTCACTTCCATGGGCTCTTTTAAGCACCTTTTTCCTCATGTAACTACCTGTACTGCTCACCCGCATACTTCTCTAGCTCCACAGTTGTTCAGAAAGAAGCTGCTCAGCCACATATTCTTTAACATGATACTTCAGGATGTGACTGTGCAAAAATAAGTCAGTTAATCTACATGAAAACTGTGCAGCTAAATACTAAATATATTTTTAAAGATTATATACCAATATTGAACCTTGTAGACCTGTATGTTTTTATATAATACACATGTTCAAAATATACCTACTTAAGTTCTTTCCCATCAAATATGTGTCCTTAATGTTGATAAATACATAGAATCATAGAATCATAGAATATCCTGAGTTGGAAGGGACCCTTAAGGATCATCAAGTCCAACTCTTGACACCGCACAGGTCTACCCAAAAGTTCAGGCCATGTGCCTAAGTGCACAGTCCAATCTCTTCTTAAATTCAGACAGGCTCGGTGCAGTGACCACTTCCCTGGGGAGCCTGTTCCAGTGTGCAACCACCCTCTCTGTGAAGAACCCCCTCATGATGTTAAAATTGCATCATTGCTATAAATTATTTCAGGTAGTACCCTACTTTTATGTTTTACTTTCTCTTTTGTGAGGAAAACTCAAAGACATACAATCTGGTTCTCAAAACATTCCAAAAATACTAGATTTATATATTTTTTTTCTTCTCTATCTCCTCCCTCTCCATTTGCCCCTGCTCTTTTTCTCTTGGGAAAAGTCCCTGTCTGGGCTACATCATTCAAACATTCCTGGGCAAAAAGCCATCGATCCTTATAAAATTCCATATCTGACTATTACAGTGGATAAGTTTCTCTGAGCCCATCAAATTTCTCCCTCTCTAGACTCCTCACAAAGAGAGTATCAAGTAAAATTCATGGGTTTGGTCATGAAGGAAGGTCAGAGAAGCCTAGTGTGTCTGAAAGACCTGGGAAGCTGTGGGACAAGATTATCAGCATTCCCATTCCATACAGACGGGGGAACTTTTCAACTCCTAATCAAATCCTAGCCACACTAAAGAGAGAACTTCACTCCCCATCTTGTTTCTTGAAGGCCACCAAGGCAAAGGAAATAAATATCATTCAAAGCCTACATATTTTCCATTCCAGGTAAAAAGCATATTCCTTTGATTTTCACCTACTCTAACATGCATGTGAACAGCTTTTATATAAATAATGAAACCCAGCAAAACACCTTCTAGAAAATTGAACATCATCTTGCATATGTAACATTCTTTTTAGGAGGTAGCAGGAGAAAGATTGAAATACCTTTAATGGAAGTTAGCAACGTCGTTCAGAGCTCATCTGAAATAAGAAGGAAAGTAAGATCACAAGGAGGCTAGTACAGGAGCTGGGCAAGATTAGAATGCTCCAAAATTGATGGAAAATCACAATTAAAAAAAAAAAAAAAAAGAAAAAAAAAAAAAAAAGAAAAAATCAAAAGAATAATTATGGCTTGGTTGCCAATATTCTGTGTGCTTTATGTGAATATTGCTGCCCTCCAGTCCTGATAGAGCTTCAAAAACAGGACAAGTTTTGTTTACTTGCTCTCAAGTCAGACAAAATATGATCTTGTACACTTTGCTTTACACTGATAATTTGTGCCTGCCTTTTCAGAGCTGTCCATTCTTCCTGCCTGCTTTTTTCAGAAACCAAGAGACACGGAGTGCCTTCAGAACAGTGACATACTTGCAGATTGCTACTTAATGCTAATAAAACTGTGTCTGTGCTATGCTGTTTATCTCATGATACTCCTTAAATTACAATGCTGTTATTTTACTTTTTTTTCTCTTCGTTCTACATTATTTAAACTGCTGCACATGATACTGAAAACTTGAAGGCTGTTATCAGTTTAGGAAAAAGGTATTAAATGGAAAAGATTAAGCTTTTGGCCTGAGTCCAGAAAGCACTTAAATGCATGAGTTACTTTACTCCCATGAGTAGTGCCTCTGAAGCCAATGGGACTAGCCATGCATTGAGGCGCAACGTTTGTATAGAGACTGGTGGGAGCCAGCCCTGCTGCCAGAGGTTCAAGACTTGGGCCTGCTCTTAGCTATGTGTGCGTGCTCAAATTCATACGACATGAACATATTACACATGCTCACTACACTTTTTCAAACTGTCAAAGCTTTATTGCTACATTTTTTTCCTTCCCTCTAAAAGCAAAGCTAGGCAGATGTTCTTCATTTTTCTTACCTATATGCCAGATTTAAAAAGAATCGAGTTATATATTTTTTTCAGAGAAAACAAACAAACAAACAAACAAACAAGACAACAAATTAATGTTTCAAAAATACAGAACACATATTTTGCTATTAAGCACAGGGCCTGGAAATGCCTAGCCAGGTTCTTCTCAGACTGTCATAAAATAGGAAATAGATACAAAACCTAAATGGTGCACTGTGACAATGCTTATTCCCCTACAGAAGGGTCACCGTGTTTTTTTATACCTGTGTCTTTCCTGTCTCTTCATTAGATACTGTTCTCAGCCATCTCCATTTTATGTAAAAGTTGTCCAATGAAAAATGTTAAAGTTAACCTTTCCAGTTTTGTCTCAAATAAGGAAAAACAACTCGCAATATCTAGAAAATCATGTAATATAAACTGTGCAATGCCTGCTAATTAGGAAACAATAAAACCTTTACTTTGGCATTTCTAAACAAACCAAACATTCCAGAATCTAAATATTTAATTTGTTTGTTATGATAAATCAATGATAATGGATATACCTTTGTACTGCATGAAAATAGGGGCCTGGCAGCCCCTTATATTCCTGTTCTCAGGTACATCAAATCAAACAGTAACAAGAGATGAAGACCTATCAAAGAAATTACCTTATAAAGGAAAATGTGACCACAAGATACCTGAATCAAAACGTTTAAAGCCTGGTCTAATTCAACCTAGCTTACCATAAGCAGAAAAACCCTGCTGACATCAATGGTAGCAGCGATGAGAAAGATTATGCATGCACCAAAACCTTATGTCAGGCTGGCCCTACTCATGGGTACTTCTGGAAAACTGGCTGAGAATCTGGGATCTTCTGCAAATAAAGTGTCATCCACACAGTCCATGCCTTTAGGGCTATGAAAAATTGAACAGAGTTATGAATGGCTAAAGGTGGCAGATTGGCCATATCACACTGCATCCTTCTCACAGTGCAGTAATATACTGCAGCTTTTTTTTTTTTTTTTTTTTTTTTTTTTTTTTTACCTTATTAAATACTATTGAAACTTGCTAAAAAGTTTCTTGCTAAAAAGGAAAGTCTTTTTGATACACATGTGGACAGTACAGATCACCAGAGATTTTCCTTTGACAATATATGGTTGCAATATCAAGTGGTCTTATATCTAGCTGGCTGATTTAGGAGAAAAAAATAATCAACGTGCCTACAAAACTTATTTCTAAGGATGATGAAGCTCCTGGCCAAAGTGCCTAATTTGCCAGATATTTGTTTCCTAGTTACTAAGGTCTGCTGAATATTTTAAATCTATAGTAATTCAATATGCAGGCCAAAAAATAAACCTTTTACTTTTTTTCTTTTTTTTTTCTCTTTTGACTATTTTCATTAAAGATATTTTTGTCTTCAATCTTCCATTTCAATCTTGGCCTTTTAAAAGGCCCTCTTCAACTTTAAAAGCAGCCCTAATTACTAGACATTTTGTCTCCTACTCGGCAACATAATACAAGATGTGGAAACTGGATGCAAAGTCTAATAAACTCATAGCACCATCTGAGAGAGGCAATAGGGTGCTATATTCAGTTAGAAGCAGGAAACAATTTACATCAAGGTCCAGTAACAGATTATCACTCTCTGTTCTTCAGGTGTAAAAGTGCTAGTTCAAATTTTCTAACAGGTGTCTAAAGACAGAAACATATTGACTGGTTTTCTGATAGTAGCCAATAGACTTAGTGCTTTATTCTGATAAAGTTTGTAGGATTTTGAAGGACTTTGGTTTTGTTTGAATAATTCTGGGGTGAATGAGCTCTATTCTTTTATCTGCAGAGAGTTAGGGCAGGGGGGGACCCTTTTCCTCAGCTCATGTGATAAAAGTAAAGGAATGTAATATAATGTAATTCTGTCACTTGAGAATAACATAAGTCTATTACCACAATTTGAGTCCTACATTAAGCTTTAAAATGGTCCACAGAACTGCAGTTTCAGGAGTTATGGGCCAGCTCCTATTTATAGGAAAATTGCATAATTTCACCTACAGGAAAAACAAACAAACAAACAAAAACAAAGCAAAACACTTTCAAGAAAATTTGAGGGATTTTTTTCTAACAGCTGTAAATAGAGACGACTTATTGTTTGAGGGACATTGTAACCCCAACAAGGCACAGACTTCTCACTCATCCCAAGATGAGTGTTGTAAGATTCCTGACTGCAGAAGTACCTCTGAAAATGCTGCTGAAGATTTCTACTCTTCCTCTTCCTGGTCCAGTTAGGCAGCAGATACACCTGTATCCAACTCTTTTCATAGAAGAAACTGAAGCATCAAATGATCAGCTAAGTGTTTAGGCTTGATGTGTTACAGATCAGAGGACAATGATTATACGTATGTATGCTTACAGGAAAATTTTCTTTGCCTTTTTGCACCACTTCACAAACTTAAAGTATTTATTTTCTTAGCCTACAAGGGGATGGAGAAGTATATGCATTGTGGGGTGAAGCCCAATGTGGGTGAGAAAAAGCTCTAATGATTTCTTTTAGAAAAAAATGTAGAAGGAATTGTAAAGTATTGTCTTATTATTTTCTCTGAGCTTAGTTGGCTTCAGGGATTTGGGGGATGGATTTAAACAAAGCTTTTAAAATGAATGTTCACATTTTTAAAACATTAAGTTGTGAGGTGTGACAGCATCCATAAGGTACTGATAAAATTATGAATATCATTGCAATACCATGTTATGCAACACATTTTAGAACGTAGTTGCTTTTCCAGGTCAAGAGCTGAATAGGCAAAACAAGAGGTAGCAATTACTTTATTTATACAGCCAAAATCATCATTAGTGTCTGTGCACTGTAAAAATAAATATCTTTTTTTTTTTTTTTTTTTAATTGCAGACATAGTAGATCTGCACTTCTTTACTCTCATGATTTTTGTTTCTAATACTACACAATATCCACCCTCATTACTTTCATGTCTTCATCTTAAGCCAGTGAGAACATCAGTTCAGTCAAGGGAGTGCTGGGTGGTAACAGTTTCCTTAACACCTGTACAAATTCTTTTATATACAAGAAACACATAAAATAACATGCACTGCATGTGATCTGCATATGCCTATTATAGACATGATGCAAAAAAATGGCATTTAAATGCTATATTTATGAAAGATCTCAGAAGACAAGGCAGAGAGACATGGTGAGAACTCCAGAAAAGGCAGCCAAAGAGGAGGAGCTGTGCAATTTATTTATTTTTTTTAAGAACTGTCCACTGATATTTCTGTGCTCTTCATAGCACTGTACATGCAGCCAGGGAGGAGGTAGGGAGAAGGGTAGTGAAAAGGCATTCACATACCCTGCTCCAAACATCTAATTTACTTTCTGCTTGGCAGTCATGCTTCTTATCTAAGCACTGAAGGGAGCTTTGCTGCTCCAAAGGGCGACTCAGAGCAGCTGTATTAGGTCCTTGATGTGGATTGCACCCTGAATGACAGCTGTCAAGTGATTTGTCACTAACACCAGCATGCCAGAAACATGCCAAAATAGCTCTCATTGGACAGAATATGTTCAAGTAGAACAGCTTTAATGATGGAAGAAAGATTTGATTTGGCTTCTATATTACGTCCATGATAGTGTTAATCCCATAAAAAATAAAAAACATCCAGAATTTCTCTTTAATAATTGTAAACACTGCTTCCTTTGTCAAGTTTTTGATTTATTGGAACTTATTATAGAGCTAGACTTTATTGTATTTGCTTATGATACCACAGTAATCTTTTCCCAGGCTTTCACTTTATTTTGTTACATTTATCTAGCAAGCCAGATTCACACTCCCACAGTAACCATATGGAGAAAAGCCACAAAAGCTGTTAAGTACATTTAATTACTGTTTTGATGAGCTCATATTTTAATTATGTTTATTGATTCTGTGTGTGTTGAAATAGTTTTAGCATTTCAAGAAAAAAAATGGAATCAATATACTGTAATTACTGGGCATTTTATATTTTTTTCTGTGTAATTAAAACTTTCATATAATATTTTTAACACTTTTTACTAATCCTTCAGTTGTGGCTGGCTGCATTTCCTTCTCTGTTTAGGTGAGTTTTAATTTTCATTCTACCACAATGTGAAGCTAAGTTTAGGACTAAACACCATTTTCATCAAATACTTTCTTTCCCCTTAGACCTTCTTCAGAAAACAAAAATAACATGCACATGGTGTTTACTAATACAGCACTAGTCATGACACAATGGAACATATTCTACTTGGAGAAGTCATGACAGCACTGGCTAGCACTGTAGCAACAGATTAATGGTTAAGACGGCTGAGAAAGGAGTCTTCTAGAGTAACTGTCCCTGCCCTATTTCTTTACAACAGCTGGCATTTTATCTGAAATAATAAAATTTACTTTTTGACTTGGAAAAAAATAATAATCCATAAGCCTATATCCAGGTAGAACATCTTTCAAAGCTGTTTTGGATTTTTAAATCAAATTTAACTTTGGATGGATCTAAACTTTTGGATGACTTAAAATGGTAAAGCAGATGTGAAGGCATAGGGACATGATCCCCCAGTGGTATAAATGCCAAAAGTCCTCTTTGTTTGGATGGAACCCAATTCTTATTTCATCATGAAAGAAAATGACTTTGGACACAAAGTTTGTCTGAAAGCAGATCCTACCACACTTTTGTTTGCAGAATGGTGGGGAACCAAGTAGACCGTTAAGCTTTGAAACTGCTATATATCATGATGAAGAAAAGCATGTTTTCCTCCATGGGTTATCCCTCATGAGTGAAATAAAAAATGTTTGCATATAAGTAAATTAGATATAATTGATTTATAAATAACAGATTACTCTCACTTGCATTCATCATGTGCCCATTGACCTAGATGAAAGAGGACCTGTGCAAAGGAAGAAGAGTTAGCACTGACAGCAAAGGCATTTTTAATATAGGGTCCTGAACAACAATTGCTTTCACCAGACATTAGCCTTTCAAAGATGCAACTGGGTTTTTGAAATTTCAGAAGTTCTTATGTGATGAAAATTCCTTCCTCAAGAATGGCTCTGATGTTTATAGACATGAAATTGTGAGCTTCAGACTTTTCTCTTTTTCTTTGTCTAGATACTTGAATAGTATTAAAAGGAAAGGACATTGTCAAATCATTCAACTACCAATGCAGTTTTCATTTATTTGCACCTATGCATGTCACATGGATATCAAATTAAAAGAAGGAAGGAAGGAAGGAAGGAAGGAAGGAAGGAAGGAAGGAAGGAAGGAAGGAAGGAAGGAAGGAAGGAAGGAAGGAAGGAAGGAAGGAAGGAAGGAAGGAAGAGAAGAAGAAGAAGAAAGAAAGAAAGAAAGAAAGAAAGAAAGAAAGAAAGAAAGAAAGAAAGAAAGAAAGAAAGAAAGAAAGAAAGAAAGAAAGAAAGAAAGAGAAAGAAGGATCTAGTCAAATGCTTGTATTTAAAGAATCTACTTGCAAAAGCATCATTTTCACCCTTTTCAGTATACTTTTGAGTCCCTGACAAAATGGTAGAAGATTACTCTGTGCTCCTAACATTCAAACTGCATTTGTTACATGGATAGCTATTCTTAAAGTGCTGTACCCTTGGCTCTCAATCTGAATCTTAAATTACCAACGAGAAAGTAATATCTTTTCTGTGGAACTCATCTTAACTTGACCCCAGGCATATAAAGTTAGCAGGGCTGGAAACTAGGTGCTGTCTGAGGAAAGAGAAAGGACTTCATCTATTTTAGTACTGCATATTACCTGAGGGTCATGAGATTACTGTGAGAAGGGGCAGAATGTATGACTCTGGCAACAAAAAGAGGTATCAAGAGCTGAAAGAGAATATTTATGGGAAAAAAAAAAAAAAAAAAAAAAAAAAAAAAGTGATAGCAACAAATAGAACTACCTGAAAGAAAAGTAGAAAGGATAGATAGGAAGAATACAAAAACAACGTTAACTGTCCATTTGGAATGAGATAGGCCATGATTAGAGGAGGTTTGAGTGTCATCTTAACTCCTAGAGAAAAGGCAGTGGAAGAGGAGAAAACAGCAAAGGGAGACCCAGAGAGGCAGAAGCCCCACTCTTTCCTCTTCAGAGCGCTTACCAGGAGGGTGAACCTTAGTTCTGGCTGTCTGCCCCTTCTGGACTGGTGGAGCCCATAGACTTTACCAGGAGCCATAGCAGTATGACTCCACAGAAGTTGCTCCAAAGCCTAGGTTGTCTGTTTTTTAGGAAACAGATTTCACTGAGTTGCCCAGCCACCCTGGAGGATCCTACAATGGCAGTAACAGGGCAGCAGGAGAATGTAGAGGGATACCTCTGATTGGAGTCGGTGTCCTCACTGCTGGTACCCACCACTCTAAACAGAACATCTAAAAATTTAGAACATCTAAAAATTTGCAAAAGTTCAAATTCAGCTTTCAACAAAGTTGATGGGAACAATCTCCTCTGATATTAGCAGTGTTTACATCAACCCCAATGCAATTTTAGATGGCCTCATTTGTATATTTTCAGCCAGTCCCTTCATGCACAGTACAGTACAATTCATGTACATGTTTTCTCTTTTTCTGACATTAGTTTTCTTCTACCATCCTTTAATAAGGTAATTTTCTCTCTATGTAAGTATGAAGCATTGGTCAAATAGATACAGTTCAGAAAAATAAGTAAATAAATAAATAAATAAAATAAAAGAGTTAAGTAGCCCTAGTTATTTCTTACCATGGTGCAGAACTGCCCACGTTAAGCTAAAAGACACAAATCTCCACAAATAAATCTCCACAGTTAATCATAGCTAATTCTCTTAAAGTTGGAGGAATTATTTGTGGTTTCTGCCATGGAGAGTCCAATATTTCTCTAGGAACACTAACTATTTGATGTCTGGCTGTTGACATCTACAGGAGTGGATGGGACATGCAAGAGCATTTGCCACTGTCATATGTCTGATTGATTCGAGCATGCATTACTCAATGAAATAAAAAGATTTGAAATAATGGAGATGGTAGCATTGAATGGATGATTAGGCTGACAGTTGTCAGCTGCTGAATTAGGACCAGTGTCAGCCCTAGCATTGAATTTCCTGTCTTCAATATGTGTGACAACATTATTATTGTTTCAACATAATTTCTTGGGTTTTAACACAAAAAAAAAAAAAAAAAAAAAAAAAAAAGAAAAAAGAAAAAAAGGAAAAAAAAAGGATAATAAAAATACTCTTGGGCGTGTACATATAAAAAGTTTTTTGAACAGCTTGTTATTTACCCATTAGGCTGGTAGAAATCCTTCACAAAGTTCTTTCCACCTAAGGAATAAATACCCATTTATAAACTTCTTTGTAATGGTATACGATTTAATTTATAAACCAAAATGTCTTCTGCAGCTATGTTACAACTCCAGGCAACTGTGCAGATAATGTTCAAGAGAGCAGCTACATATCTGAAAATCTTTAGAACATTGGTAAATGTGTAAGTACAGCACATATGTTTCTCAGTGCAGTATCTCAGCTGTTTCATCTCTCTCTTTTGCTCAATATTCAGACCTCTGAGAGTTTCAACCCTGGCTTTAGTTCGGCAGTTTTACACTCATAAAACTCATGCTCATGCAGGTTGTGTGAGCCACCAGACAAAAATTAAGAATTTTTACTTTTTTTTTTTTTTTTTTGCATTTTATCTCTAAGCCTGAAAAACAATATTTTTAAGAGAAACATAATCAGGCCCTTTTCATTTTAATTAGCAATATAGTGGCTTCACTGGGGAAATTATATGACATTGTCATATATGTCATTGGACTAAAACAAGATAAATAATATAGGTGAATTAATCATCTATGAGGAAAATCAGATGACTGACCCACAGTTACAGACCCACAGATGGGACAATAAAAATTGTTTGTCCTGTAATTGATGAAATGAAGAAGAAAATTCCAGATGTAGTGGTTTTATATTTGGTGTACTTGGGTAAAGGGTCTGAACGACTGTCAAAAAAAAAAAAAAATGACTAGAACCACCTGTATCTGAGTTTGCACTAGAGAATTGCACCTCAAGTACTTCTGTTGCTATCAGACAAATTTACTAATTTAAACTTAGTACTGCTGCAGATTATTTTTTTTCTTGCCTATGACTAGAGACCACACATTTTGCTTTGTAAAACTTTGAGTCATAGTCAGCTTGAGTCTTGTTACTTTGTCAAATAAGAGGTTAAGAACCTCAACTCTATGTCAGTCTGGTTCTTTAGGCATGGAAACCTTATAATTCACTTCCTGAGTATTTGCCAGCTGAGGACCATTACTGGGAAGAATCTTTTCTTCTCCACTTATCAAAGAGAGAGAGCAAGCAAAACAAACCAACCCCAATTATCAGAAATGATAGCAAGAGACTGTCAAAAGGTGTTTAAGGTCTTGCATATGGATGAATTTATAAATTAAAAAGGAAATATGTAGGAAATTTGTCAAATTCTTCTTTACATGAGATATCCCCCAAAACAGATTCTCTTGTAGCTATTGATGTCACTAACAATCTCACTGAGAGCTGTGGAACTGCATTGAATGAAAATTTATATAGATATCTGATTGCAAACTGAGTAAAATTAATTTTTAAGATCAGAATCTGTGCAACAACCATGGGCCATATCCATAACCCTACTCACTTTGTGTTTCACAAAAATATGAGTAAATGTTAAGGCTCATCTCTGTACTATGGATGTGTATGTAATGTCACGTGTGCACACAGATCCCTCCATGTCTTTCAAGGCTACATTATTCTAAAGGAAGGCTGAGAAAGAGGGATGTATCTTGCCCTCAGTGCATCATCCTATGGGAACTATTTTGTCAACTTCTTCCTCTAGCCTACTAAAAAATTTATTTCAAGAAAAATAAATCAAAACAAAACAAAGAAAGAAACAGATTAAAATTAAAATTACAGGGCCAAATTTCTGCCCCACCAAATTTCACTACAAACTTAGGATCATGAGAACTGTGAGAGCAGCATTACCCCAATTTCATTCTACTCTGTGGGAGATTTATCTCCATTGATATGTGCAACACATTGGAAAAGTCACATATCAAAGTGTAAAAGGCTGCCTTTAAAAGAATAGTATAAAAGTGAAGGAAAGTTCAAACAGAACAACAGCTAAGGAAGATGTGGTTGAACATTTTTGCCACCTGTTAATAGGCAGTCAACTGGCACAAATAACAACTGCCTTTACCTGGAGGTCACTTTCCTGCGTACCTTTCCCCCCATCTCCCCAGCCACTCAGACTGAGTCACTGGGGAAGGGGAAATCAGAGTGTTCCTGATTATAGGGAGAAATCAGAGAGGGTACAAAGTTTCACTTAGCTTTAGATTATTCTAAATTAAATAGAGTGGCCTGGTGAGGGGGTCTCAGCCTGCAGGGCAACCTGATAGTGAAGCTAGAATCACAGTCTATCTATGTTCTAAATTGATGGCAATGAAAATAATACTCCCCAGACACAAAAGTACACTTGTTTTCAGATTAATGCATCCTGAATGTGAGCTTTTCATCTCCTTTCTGAATGAGTTAACGTGTGCTCATTCGTCTTGGCCAGAAACTGAACTGCAGATTCATTATTTGGAAACTTATTTGTGCTGAAGTCCATAAGGCCAGTAGCTTGGGAAGATGAAAACAGCTTTCCACAGGCTCTCATTTTGGGAAAAGCTGCTTGTTCTAGGTTGCCAAATGCATTCCCAATGACTCGTCCATTTGCAGGTTATATTTGGGCTGTAATTGAAACAGTGGATACCTACTGCCTTCAGGTCTGATCTGAGGATCTCCAGTGCCTCTTTGCAAGGACAGATGACACATTTGAAAAACCATTCATGGCACTTCCCTAGGAGCCTGAGAATGCTGTTGCCTTGCACAAGCACCGCATGTTCCCTCTTCTCAGAGGAGAGCATCACTGTCTGCCATAGCTGCCAGATTCTGTGCTCATATTAATTAATTCCTGGAGAGCACTGTCAATTAATATGTGTAATGGATGATTATTTTTACAAATGTTCTAGCTTCATTTTGTGCTTTCTAAATTGCTATTAATACTGAATGACATTATTTTTGGACTAAAGCAGCAACAAATTTTTCAATACTTTCAGATATTGCCTTTTCCATAGCACAACTTAGTGCATTTTTCTCACCTCTCTGTAGAAAGAAGACATAAGATAGAAGATAGCTGTAAAATACATCTGTCAAGATAAGCTTGTAACTTCTGTTCTTTCAGTGTCTGGAGAAAAATTGCACTAATTTACACACAGATGTTCTGTTACACTTAGCTTCTGTTCAACTTATCCTCTTTCAATGAAACAGAAAACTGAAAGAAAAAAAAAAAAACAGTTGTATTGAAAGCCAAAATAACATTATCGGTTCATTCCAAAAGATGTGTTTTGATACTGTCAAAACATTTTCAGATGTTCTGGCAACACCTGACTTGCAAAAGCACTTCAGTTCTGACAAGCAGTGTGTTCTGATGGAGCATGTCTTGTACACAGTGTCATCAAAGTTCCTCCAGTCTGTTCTCATTTTATGTTTCTTGTTAACAGAAGACTATTCAGACTAATGGACTAATTTGTTATATATATATATATATATATGTATATGTATGTATATATGTATATATATGTATATATATGTATATATATTTTCACTGCTATTATATTTGTGTGCAAACAGCTCCTTTAGTCTCAGCTGACAGAAACTTCCTAAGCATAACTGATATCAACACTGTTGAATCAGAAGTACCATCCTTGGCCAAGTTCTGTCATATATGTTGATCAAATCTCCTTTATCTAAGCAGTAGTTCATTATCTCCCTGCTCTCTGTACTTGTCTATATCTTCTTCTTGAAGAACACTGATTCCACGTGTTCGATGAAAAAGGAAAGAACCAAAATATCTTGTTGTAGAGTTCTCAACAAATTGCTGTGGATTCACTGAATCCCACCTAGCAGAAATCCTCTTTATCTTTTAACATTGACACTGCAGATGTTGTTTCTGGATTCTGGATATTTCTGTGCACTCATAAAGTCTGCTTGCTATTTCCACTACTGGCTGTATTTTGAAAAGAGCTAAAGATAGAAACTCTTCATCACAAAAACCTGACATTGCTAGCTCGTGAAGACTCTCTTTCTTGGAAGAAAGATGTTAAATGACCACAGTTTCTTCTTGTGATGCAGTGATAATATGCATGGCATAAACTGAAGAACTGAGAAAAACAGTCTGTCTCTTAGCTATGGAATTCCCCCTCATACAGTTGCATTGCTGTTCAGTCCAGGAAAGGCAGTATCTCGTTTTGCATCAGTGAAAACCATGACCAGAAATAAGAACATTATGCTACAGGACAGGAATATGAAGGCATGATTTGGATTCCTTTACTGGTAAATCACAAAATATCATAGTTCAAGATCACAAACTCTTCACAAATAAATGAGCTGAGAGTATTTTAAGAGATTTCTGTAAACTATTAATCTGTTGTGGTCTATTCAGTGATTGCTTCAATTCATAGGGTGTATTTCATAGTTGTCTTGACTACAGACAAATCATGAAAAATAGTTGGGATTATTTTTACGCATTCGTAAACAGAACAGATCTAAAATTAGCTTAATAAGAGTGGTTTATTCAAGTACTAAAATACTTAGAATGGAATACTTGTAATGTAGCAGTCATTTAAAACATCAGATATCACAGTTGTCTTGGCACAATTCTGATCTGACAGATGGTTTTTGACTTTGCTTGTACAGGTAACTTCATGCAGCTTCTGTTTCATAGAGCTAAAACCTTCTGATCAGAGCGTATAATCACATCCAAACCCAAGGATCTTCTGTTAATGGCAAAATGTGTGAAACAAAATAAGCAAAAATTGGTGTGTCGGCGGGAAACAAAACAAAACAAAACAAAACAAAAACAGCCAAAGCCAGTATTATTTCAATAGTGTTTTAGCTCATATTTTTGAAGGGGCATCCAGGTATGTAAGAATTTCTTTCTCTTCATGGGCTTTTCATTCCCATTCCAGCACGTGTACAGGTGAATCACTGTCATATAAATGATTTTATCCAATCAATTATTTTAGACTTCATTTTAGCAATGCTTAAAAATAAAATTACACTCACAAATAAAAATGTTAAGACATTTGAACTCACTAGAGCTTTTGAACAATGGTTAAATTTTAAAATCTACCTGTTTAAACATGAATTATCATTTTATTTATGAAGTACTTTTAAAAAATATTACAAAGTAGAAGCACTGTAGAATTACACAGCCATTCACTAAAGTGAGAATATAAATTCCTCAATCCAATAGTTATTTGACTGAGCTAATATTGAAACACTTAATAGCATTTAAACAAAAAGCGGTCAAATTTCTTTTAAAAGTAGTACTCTGATCATAAGATTTAAATTATCATATTCATTAGAGAAACCCTATGTTAGGAGTGAAACTTTAACATTGTAGTGAACCAAATTGACACACAGAAATATATTTGCCTTAAAAAGAAGATAGACACTAATGCCGGATATATCGGTACACTGAAATATTCTTTGACAGGGCTATTGCATTTTTCCTCAGAGCAAGTTATCATTTAACTTTCTACCTTTTCCTAATAAAAAAACAATCAATATTTTCAAAGAATAAATTAAACATTTGTTTCAAAACATGACAGAAGCAGGCAAACAGACATGGTCACATGTCCTCATTTTCACTCTAAATATAAATGAAAACATGAGTGTTTATTTTTAAGCCTGCAGACCAAAGCTTCTAATTGATCCCACTTGGGAGACGGGCTGAATAAAGGGCCATTATGCTGTGATGAGATACGCAATTGCCTTGAACTTGCCAGGAGTTCAGGTGTGGGTATATCTGCACCCCAAGCACTTGCAGGAATGCCGGTGTCTGCGCACTCCTGCTCATGCATCTGCCTCGTGTAGACCTTGTAGGCACCGGCTCTATTTCACTGGAATAACTTCGCTATTCATGAACAATAAGGTTCAAATTGTACTTTCCTTTAACACAACATTAACTCTCAAAGAGCTGGAAATTCAGTATTCTGTTCCCTAAGCTTAGATTCCAAATCAGTCACTGAGAACATTATATGAGCAGTAATCCCATTAAATATATCATCTTGCAAATATCTAAATCCAGTTAATTAACTTGTATTGCAAAAGAACTCCAAGATATACTTTTCAGTGAGCAAACTTACATTTCAGGTTTCTAATTATATCAGAAGTAAGTTTTATATCTTCATTTTATATAAAAATTAGAGTAAATTCATCTAAAATCTATAAGCATCAGCAAAACAGGTGTTATAGACAAACATATATATATTAATTTTAAAAAGAATTCTTTACTAAACTCTTATCTTGTAGAGAGATTATATACAATAGGGGCCCCTTAAATGTGGGAAATTAGGAACATTATCTGAAGAAAGTTGTAGGATATGTTCCACTTACTAACTAAACAGGAACAAATGACTGGACAAGTAATAACTGCAGTAATTCTGTAGCTCTTGAAGAAGGCAGTATTACAATTTCTCTACTTGGAAATTCGTTTGTAAAAGCTAGCAGCAGTGAGAGGGCCAGACTGGGAATGAGAAAAAATATCATACAAATTTCTTTGCAGCCTAAAGCAATTTAAAAAATGGATTAAAAAGAGATTTTCAAGAGATACGAAGTAAGCCATTTTCCCTTTATTATACCTGCAGTTAAGGCTGAGGCATTCTTCCAGCCAGGATATATTTAAAGTAAATTGTGAAGGTATGTTTTCATGTGATTTCACTTTAAAAACAAATGAAAAACAAAACCAACCAAAGGCTCAGGGTGCTGCTCATCATTCTCTTTTTCCAAAGTACTCACCCAGGGTTTCCCCTCCTTTTCCAAGGGTGGCCTGGAGCTAATGCTCCAGGGCAGCTCTTTCATTCCAGATCTGGTTCAGCATCCATTGTCAGGGAGAGGAGGTGAGGAGTGGAGAGGATCCCATGCACATCCTGGCAGCACATTACGGAGCAGAGCTCTAAGCAGGGATTGGAGAGGGGTAAATGAATGCAGTATTTCAAGGGTTGCACATAACCATTTGTTTTGCTTTCAAAAGGAACAGTAGCTGGTAAGTTTTAATATTCAGAAATTCTTTAAAATAATTTGATACCACTCCAAGTTTAGGAAGAAAAACCAATTCTAAAAAACTTTCCCAAAACACTCTCTGGCACTATGCAAAAATAAGTAACGTGGCCTGAGCAGTTTTCCTTACAGACCTTTACAAAGGCATACACTGAACCGTAAAGCTCAAATGAAAACATGAATCCCTGCAAGCATTCAGTGTAATGGAGGATAGGGACCCAGGCTACGTAGCTCATTCAGAAAGACTTCTACATGCAAACAAGTCTGTCTTCTCTGAACCTCCTGAAGTGCTGCACAATGCAGTGTGATATTGGACACCAGCTCTCTTAGTAAAAATACCACCATTTTTTATTGCAACTAGATATTTCTGATTACATGTTCTTTTCCAGACCCAGCTGCACTGCCTTCTGCTGCTTGGCCAGTTTAAGCCCTCAGTCTTTGGCAATGCTTTTTTTTTTAATTTTTTTTTTTCTTTTCTTTTTCTTTTTTTTTTTTTTTATATAAAATAAATCCTTTGAAAAGGATGTATACCTGATGTATACCTACACCCTCATGTGAAATCCTCCAGGAGCTGCATAGGTCTTCTTGGGCCTGCAGACTGTTTTCTCAAAGAGTAATGACAAATCAACCAGCTTCCTTTGTTAGTGGGAAGTGTCTGGAGTAAGTGACACAAACTTTTTAATGTCCCGTGAAAAGTTCTCTTATATATATATATATATATATATATATAAGTATGTATGCATATATATATATATATATGTATGTATGTATGTATGTATATGCCAGGCAACATTGCAACGTTACATAAATCATGTTCTTCATATTCTATGAAAAGTGATAAAGTGATTCTAGGCAGAATTCCTACCAGTTTCAGACAAAGGATTGGGCTCTTTGTTTTCAAAGTGTGGATAAGACCTAAGATTAAAAAAATGAGTAGAATGGATAAAGCTGGCTGTCTTTACAAGACTGACCACAAAAGACAATATATTTGCCCATTAAAGTACAAGACTGTATTTTAGAAACAAATCAGTAACTATATATGCGGTTTGGTATTTCATTAATTGAATTCTGCCCACATTGACAAGTGTTGCTACTTTTTTTTTTTTTTTCTTCAAATTATGCCAATTATGATTTCTTTTATGAAAATAATGATTCATGTTTTAGATTGAGTTGTGTGAACATGAAACAAAGGCAGTATGGAAGAAAACTGAAAAGAATTTTGAATGATTTCCGCCCATTTTATCAGGACTTCAGGTCACAGTCCACTTGCCAATTATCCAAATGGTACTCAGTCTCAAAGAGCTAATAATGATTCAGTCATCAAAGAGGAGCTTCTGGGATTCACAAAACTGTCATTGCTGCATCCTCACTTTATAGTGCCACGGGACGCTTTGTGGTACTGCGGTCTCACCATTCAGTGTCACAACTGGCTGAGTATCACAGAAAAGCCACTCCCTCAGTACACAAGGATACTGCAATACCATTGTTTTAACCCCCCTTGTGAAAAATTCTCTCTTGCCCTTTCTCTTCTTGCTTTAATATATTTTGCTGTTGTGGTATCTGTTATTTTAATCTACCTGCTTTGTCCAATTTCTTCTAATGGAAGGCTCTCATTTCATCCTATCATCCATGCTGTCTGCCTCAGGCAAAATTCAAGTCTCCTTTCTCTCAGTAGCTCTGAAGATAGGCTTCTAATTTGGGATCTCCTATACACAGCTAAGCCTGGACTAGCACCTGCCTGGGAACACCCACACTGGGTTAAGTGGTCCTGGTGGGACAGCTGCAGTCTATTTAACACCCCAGTAACCCTGTACACATGGAACTCACCAGGTTCAATTCCCTTTCTCTTGAAACATTGAAGATGAGAATATTTTGTTCCATGGTGGTAGAATTGGCTATGGTCTAACTGTCTGCTTCTGAAGAACAAACCATGAACTAGTCTCAATCCAGAGCAATACAAACATAGTGTTGGCACTGGGCAAAGCAAGGAAATGGTCTTCCCCTCCAGATCAGTTCTAGACAAAGGTTCCAGGTCAATTTGGGCCTGTGATCCAAGATCTAGAAGCAATGCAGCACTGGGTAGAAGGTGTCTTGTGACAGCATATAATAGCGCACAGCTTTTGACACCTTCGGCCGTACCTGAGTGCACGACTGATTTTGGATCCATTCCAGATCCAGTATTTGAAGGTATAAATCCAGGCCTCCAAATCAAAAAGAAAAGCCTAGAGATTACGTTATAGCGTTATATGCGGTTTGAAATTTATATGAAAATTTAAGTATTTTTTTAACTTCATAGATTAAACAGCTGCTTTGGGAGTTGAACATGGCCTTGAACAATGCAGTTGTCTGCAGCCCAGTGTTACCCACTCTTGGCTCCTTTTCAGTTGTTTAGACAACAACTTTGTGCCAGGAACTTCACCTCCCATTTTCTAGTCAGGGAACCTCTTTCGAGGTCCCTTCCAAGCCCTTCAACAAAAAAGTACATTTTCTTTGCCTTTTCACTATCGTGAAAAATACATCATTTCTCCATCTGTGGCCTCTGGAAAGAATGCAGAAGGGTCAGGTAAATTAGTCTTCAGTTTATTACTGGCAAATTTGCCAGAATCCTCAAAAATACTATGACTTAAATTTACAATAAACTGTGCTCTTTTGGCTTGCCTATATTCAACTCTATTTCCAGTGAAAGGGTTAATGCCTATATTTTACCCTTTTTGGATCAAGTTGTTGAAAAGCTTCATGCACCATAGGAACCTGCAGTAGTACCCTAATGACAGTATAATTAGAAGTATCATTGTGGTAATGATTCTTTTCATCTGGCAAAAGGCTTTTACAGAAAAGATCTCTTATTCACTTAGTTTCACCTGCCCGTTCTCTTACCTCTGCAATGCTCCTTTTCTGGGTCAGTATCAGAAGTTAATACTGGGTGTTTGACAAGGCCTCAGACTTTGTGCTCATCAAACTAATTAAAGAGAAACACATCCAAAGCCTGGTGAATTATTTTACTTTTTAAAAATGCTGCCCATTCATCTTGTTTAAAGATTTACCTGGCTCAGTGGGTCTGATTAATGAAAAGGACAAAGGGGCTCTTGTCAGTGCAACCTACAGTCACTTGGTTCAGGGTCAGTAGGTTGAGCGAGAGGCCTCCATGTCTATATTTAGTCTCTCTCTACTTTAAAAATCCAAGGGATTGAAATGTTACAGATTTTATCAGCATACAGAGGTTTGGAAGAAAAGGCAAGAGCTGTCTTGATCTCAAACTTCATTCAACTCTTTTTGGTTTGTTTAAGTTACATAGAACACAGTTGATCCCCCACGGTTGTCCTGGATATAGATAGGTAGAGATTTATGTTAACACCAGAACTGAGTGTGAATACTTTGGAAGTGGGGTATGTACTCTGAATGAGCTTAATATGTAGATTCCAATAAATTACTACTGTGGAAAATTTATGGTAAGCTTTACAGTAATATATAATTTTACATAAATTCTAAAAAGACAAAAAAGGGTGTGTGTGTGTGTGGAATATAATGCACACTAAATACCAACGAGCTTATAAACTAATCATAAACACCCTGATTCTGCAAAACACTTTTGCATAGAATTAGTTATACTATCACAAATGCTCTTGTTAAGTTTTAACTGAACTGGAGTTTTCTATGAATAAAAACGATTTTTACTCTGCCATAAATTTGAAATAAGGTTAAAAAAAAATTACATTTATGTAATTCCAGGAGGAGCAGCAAACCAGATTGTTACTCAAAGTCAGGATGGTTGACAGTTCCCCTTTATTTCAACAGAAAGATGTAACCTCCACCGGAATTTCTGACTTTGGAGCACTTCTCCCTGTCCTCTCCCTGTGTTGTGCTACCAGTTGGGAAGAACTGAGCACCAGCTCCGTGTGCCCCCCACCCTGCCTGCTTCACCTGCCTGCCTGCCAGGCAGCAAGCTGTGAGAGCTGGTGCCTCCTTGTGACACAGGCAGTGAGCAGGAAAGTACCCAGCAGGGATTATAATCTGCCCTCTAGTGAGTAATGCAGTTAGCATTTGGCAGTGTCATTAGCCTTATTTATGCATTACATAATTACGTATGCATTATATAGTTATTTCATTATGCGACAGTGATAATGCTCATGCTTTACACCTTCCTAAGAGGCTCTTTAATACAATCAATGGATTGAGCATCTAGGAGTTTTGATAATTATGGGCATGATCATTAATAACTCTTTCTATTGGTATATTATAGCTATATAGGACACAAATCATGCCTATCATCCTAGGGCAGTTACTGTTGCACAAAGCCATCTGTAAGTACACCTGAGATTGTGCAAATCAACCCTCCAGTTGTTCAGCCTGAGTGCTCAGGGCCAATGGTTTTAGCTGTCTGAGCTATCAGACAATAACACCCAGATCCTCTCCTGTGAGGTTGAACAGGATTTTTCTCACTGATTTAAATGGCACAGAAACAGATTTGAAACACACATTTTTAGCCAAAGGAGTGGGATGACAAAAAGGAGTTTGTGATTTGGAAGGGCATGGTCCCTGAGGTCTGTTCTTGTAAGCTGTCTTTGACAACTAAAAGGCCGTTTATCAAGAGTTAATTGCATCATGCCAGAATAACTCAACAGCACACCGTAGCAGTGCTCCAGTATCCTGGGACAACTCTGCTTCAGGAGACGGGAAGAGGTTCCATCATTTCCCCAAATGCCAAACCTCTTTTAGGGCAGGCACCACAATCCCATTGTTATCCTGATAATTCAGATGGGCAAAAACACGAGAGACAGTATCATTAGCATCTTGGTCTGGAGTTTTGCCTGTGATGTGTACTCTTCCTAAAGCAGAAACCTGAGAGCAAGTCCTGCAATGATTGATCATGCCTGCAGGAGCATTGGGGCACAACCAAGGAGAGTGTGAGTCCCTCTCAACTGCAGGAGCAGTTGCACCCAGCATGGCCTCATGTTTCATCCACCATCGTCAGCACTGGCTGCAGGTGCTCTAATAGAGCTGGGGGAACCCACCCTCATCCTACAGTCACTTCATTCCTGTAAAGGAAGCTTTTATTGGCTTCATCATTTTATCTATCCTACCACCTAGGAAATGTGTTTTAATAAATGGACATTTATTGAACAGTCTTTATCATAACAGTATGTCCCCTAAAGTAAGATTTCCAAGATTCAACTTTCTGTATTTAAAAGGCAAAATTCAAGGAGGTTTTATTGCCAGACTTTCACTTCTCAATAATTATGTTTTAATTGTTCTTCAAATCCACATTACAATATGTCATATATTCAAGGAATTAGGATAGAGAAAAACCCACTTTCCTTTTTCTTAATAGGTCAAGAAGAAGTGCTTTAAATGCTGCTTTTTGAATGCAGCCATGCAGTAGTATTCTTCCTAGATTTTTAAATAGGTAAATACTACTGGGGTATGTGAGCAAGAAAAAAAAAAAAAAAAAGATTAAAGAATGATGAGATCACTGCGGGAAGAAAAGTGTCATAGCAAGTTCCATATAACAAGTTAGATAGCAAACATAGTCAGCTAAGAAAAAAGAGATCAGGCACTGAACTCAATTTTTATTGTATTAAATTTGAAATACCACATCTCTTAATTCCCATGAGAGAAGTTTTTTACAGTCTCTAAGTTCTTTCACATTGTACTTCTGTAAGAGCCATTTGCAGCGATGCTTATGGTTTTCAAGACCATCTCTAAGATACTAAGGCAAATTTTTTTAGCATGCCGTCAGTCAAAGTGCACTCACACACTGAAGGTCTAAACATTTCCTGCAGCAACTTTGGAGGTGAAGACTTTCTGATACTTGTGAGCCCTGTAAAATATATTGTTTACAAATGAGAAATTCTGATGCCTGATATTCCAGGCAGCACTAAGTGTCAGATCTTCCTTCTCGACATCATTACATGCTTGCAGGTGTTAGGTATTTCATTATTTAAGAGTAGGCAGAAAAAGCAGACAATAAGTATTCATAAAATGTCAGACGTTCTCCAAAGGGCTGTTTGAGTTAATGCAGCCCATAAAGCTCTCACTTTTATTGGGCTTGAAAATGATAGTTATTCAAAGGAAATTATGTCACTACTTAAAATATTTTACCAGAAGAAACTGCTTAGCACCATATCTTTAACCACCAAGAAAGAAACTGTAGTTTCCACTACTTTACAGCTTTTTGACAGAAAAAAATAATCTCCCTATCCTGGATCAAGAATATGAACACTATTTTTGGCTAGGACCTGATTCAAGTTGTGTGCCCCGCTTGGTGATTATCCGTACTATTAACCCTCTAAATCCAGGCTTTTGTCATCTGAATCTGGAATTCTCTGGGGTACACAAATGAATATAGGGTCAGATGAAGGCCAGCTCAGTTCAAAGAACCTGAGTTTCCTCACACAGGTATTTGGATGCACACGAAAACTTGGCTGAAGAACAGAATTAACAGCTGTGAGGTGACACAAAACACTCCCTGACACTACCCTGCAGCTCAAACAAGTACTTAGGATCTTGGTGGCTGCCTTGCAGCTACGCTTTATGCCTAGCTACTAACTGGAGCAGCAAGCTACAGGGTTGTGATGATGAGTATGACAAATACATTCCCACAGAGTAATTTTCTGCCACTTCTTATTCATCTCTGTGTGGGACTGGAGCAGTCCAGTCATCTGGCAGAGGCAGGTGTATGGATGGGGTCAACAAATTCACCTTGCCATGTCCCCTTTCAGCAAAGGGCTGATGGGTGCTTCTGAAAGGGGAAGAGCCGAGAAGCAAAAAGACAGTGCATGCAATGGGCAAACAGTGATGATCAAGAAAGCAGAAACCATGTTACATAGGTTCCTGCTACTGCCTAGGTGAGGATATAAAAGCAGAAACAAAATAACTGAGCTTGGATACAGAATGGGTTCTAGCTCCTGCTAGAATTTTGGGTCTGTGACAAATACTTGTGACAAATATTTGTTTTAAGTCTGCAGATCAAAGTCAGTGCACAAACCATGCTGTTGCTTATACATTTACAAAGCTCACAAGACACCAAAAAAAGCCTGATGGTCAATGTGAGAGGAAAAGTAACTCTCTAAGATAGCTGAAAACAACGTTTGTTTTTAAGGATTTCATACAGACATAAATGCAACGTATTTCACCTGTATAGCTTTACAACACTAGTAAGGGCTGTTCACCTCTAGGGGAATGATTCTTGTTATTTGTACACATATATTTTAAAACAGAATGAACAAATAAAAAGCACTGAAGTATCTCATTGTTGTCCATGTTTCTGACTTGCCAGAATAGTCTTAGAAACCAACCACACTGCATAGCAAATTAGCTAATTAAAAGGAGAGAAAAATTACATTCAAATTGTATATTTCATATTTTCTAGAAGACTGAATGGAGGCAATCTAACAGACCCTCTTTATCTGTTATTATAAAATACTTCTGAATTAGCAAATAAATTCTGCACCAGAGAATATTTTTTGAACATCTGTTCAAATATGCAATCACAATTGTTGGTGACAAACTGGTAGTGATACAGCTGTCCATTTGCCTTCGTGACTTTTGCTGGATCCATCAATACAGTCATTCTGGAGGGCCCAGATGTTCGGTCTAACAACTCACAAACCTTATGTGTGCTACAAGCCCCTCACTCTTCAGTGAGGCTGTGCTTATTCCTGTAAAGACAAAGTAGGTATTTCTTTCAATAACATTCACTTGTCATTAGAAAAATATCCTAATTATGAATTCAGAAGTGACAGATTGTGAGATTCAGTTTGCAAAGATGATGTCACTGGTGGGGAATTGGTGGGTAACCTGCAATTACCTCTTTGAATAAAGACATCAGTGTTGTATCTTGAGAAATAATGGCTAATGATATGTCTTCCAAAAGGAAATAGCGTTATTAATTACCTTACTGTGAACACACCACTTATTGACAGCTTTGAAGGCCATTCATCCAATTAAGTATAATGACTAAAAGCTTCATTTGGCCTTCATGCTTATACAGATGGGCTAAGAACAGAGAGCAAGATCCTGATTTCATTTATAACCTTCATAAATATTCAGAGAAAGTCACAAACACCCATGGAGCTACCCCAGTTTCTATTGCTGTGATTAGAGTCAGACTGAGGCAGGTAATGATGGTATAGAAAGGGCTGTAAATTGATACCTCTAATACCTTGAAGACTTATTGTTGTGCAATAATACAATCTGTCATCTCTTCTGATTGTTACTAAGCACTTTGCTTCCAAGCACTTTCCTATCAACATTTAGGAGGGGATTTCTTTCCCAAAGTATCATCCAGACCTACAGGCATTTCAGTGACAGATGATTGCAACCACAGCCCTATCTAAGTTACTTCTTGCTTAAAAAAAATTAACACACACACACACACAAAACAAACAAACAAACAAACACCAACAACACCACCTACAACAAAAAGAAAAAGAAAGCCACAAGAAAACAAACAAATAAGCAAAAAGCAGTATTTCAGAGTTCCATATTTTTTCTTTTTCTCTCAGGCAAATCAAACAATCATTCTAAAAAACATTTGTTCAGAGAACTGTCCTGGCTTCAGACATACAGGATCATTTTTCTGAACCCATCTAGGCATCTCTAAAGTCCTCATTAATGTGTCATTTTGTTGATTAATTATTCTAATGGCTGCAAGACATATCTTACTACATGGCACAGCTCAGCTAACATGCCTGTAAGATAACAGTGTGGCTATTAATGTTGCTTTTGCCCTCACTGACTTTTATCTTTGAACAGCAACAGGTTGCTAATGATATGTGGTTATCGTTTTCGCATTTTGGAACATCAAAAATGCTGACAGACTAAGGTGGCAACAGTTTGTAAGCACTCAGGTAGAACATCAAAGACCTTACTAAAGGTTTAGTACACACCAGCAGTAGCAACAGTTTTAGATCTACCTGTGCCACCATTATAATCGCTTGGAAATCTGATACTGATGCTCACATGACATCCAAGAAATGCTTTTTTGTTAAATGGAAAGCAACATTACAGCCAAATGGCAAAGCAACTGCAAGTGTTTTGTTTCTATGCAGTGCTGGAAAGCCAAGAAGTTCACAACCTTGTAACAGCTGACATTGGAGAATAACTTAATGCTGCCAACAGGTCTTGAGAGAATGCAAAATTATATGTAAATACATCAAGTAAATGTTTTTAAGTGATAGGTCTTCACCCTGTGCAAACAAGTTGCAACAGCAGTATTTATCAAAAGGGTGCCTGATGCAAAGAAGATTAATTGTTTATGCAGAGGCATTCAGTCTGCATTGCAATGAGTGCAAGCACGGACAATAAATGCTTCTAGAAACCACCTCCTTCACGGCAATGACTGTGAATGAACTAAACACAGTGGCAGCAATTTTAAGCATTATTTTAATACCTCCTGCCACTTTGCATTGGTAGTGTTCATAACACTCGAATATATATTTAGAGTTGACGCCAAGCAGAGAGAGTAACTGTTACTAAGCAGGCCAGAATTACAACTGCTTTGTAGAGGTGCCTCACACATAAGGATACCCAACAGTGGAAAAACATGCTCTTGTCTGGGGATCCCTAGAAACCCGTCGTCCCAGGAACAAGGCAATTTTTTCAACTTGAAACTAGTAAATATTTATCTTTTCTTGTTATACTACCAGATGTCTACTACTATAACTAAAGTCTGGTAGTGTGGTAGGTGATGCTTCCTGCAAGATGGGCAGGGATCCCAAGGATAGGTCTACTTCGCTTTTCCTGGCTGGTCTTCAGAAGTTACATCTGACCTTCATATTTCCCAAGGTAAAGCAACCATTTCTGCTACTAGGAAAGTGGGACCCAGGGACAATCAACATGCTGATAAAACGCAAATGGATCTGATGGTTTTGAAGTGAGAGTCTGAATTTTGCACAGAATAACTTGGCACATGCTTTGGAGATCTGCAGTGCCACACGGACAATCCCACAGCAAGGCTTCACCCCCCTGCTCAGCCTGGTCAGCCCCCCAGGCTCAGCTGTGGAGCTGCAACTCAGTTTTGTCATCGTTGCTGCTGTTTGAGACATTTCATTTTGCTTATGAGCTCAGGAAGGAAAGTTCTCCCTGCAACGTTCTCTGCAGCCTTGAAACTAATTAAGCAACAAGACAAGTGGCTTTGCTTTCATCATATCACGTGCCAAACAGCAATGAATTAAGTACAGTGATTGCAAAACCGCAGTAATACATCCTCCCTGTCTTAGGTGGATCTCCATAAGGGATCCTACATACCGGATAAGGAAGAATAAGAATTATATTTTCTGAGGGTACAGCTTGTAGAAGGCTGAAAAATCTGTCTTCTGATCTTGCACTTGGTTGCAAGTCAGTAAAGCATAATGAGGAAAAACGTTCAAAAAACTTGTAAAATCATTAGGGGAGTTGTTTTACTGATACATGATTTTGTAACGAAGTTCATGCAGAATTCATACAAAAAAAAAAAAAACCAAAACACACACACACACACAAAAACTAAAACAAACAAACAACAACAACAACAAAAACACATTCTTAGAAAGTAAAAAAAAAAAAAACAGAAAACATTTTCTAATTAAAACATTTAATTTTGACAACTACACAATGAGGGGAAAAAAAAGAATATTAACAATGAAAGTCTGCTTTCTCTACAGCATTCTAATTCAGGACCTCATTTTCTAAACATTTTATTTGAACAGCAAGAAGAACAGCACTGATTTCATGCACTCTTTTTTTGATGCGAAAGGTAATCACAAATACAAGCATTTTCAAGAGTGTAATTTAAAGTTAGTGAACACATGATAAAATTTAGAACAATCCCTGCAGTACAAAAAGAAAAAAAGTATAATAACTTTTTACCTCCTACAGTCCAGAATATTAAGGCAAGATTTATGTAGGCTTTCACATTCTTAAACCAAGTCACACAGCAAAAAAGGACAAATATTGAAGTTAACAGAAAATATTGCAAGTACCAATGCACATGAGATAAAATCATCGATAACAGCAACCCTGTCATAGAAATATAACTCAATGCCTAAGTGCAAAGACTAGTGTCATAAATAAAAATAGAAGCTAAGCTTAGGAGGACCAATCATATTTTATGATATACTAATGCAAAGCACTATATAGCTGTGATGCAAACACCTGCTCCACTTTCAATTGTACGTTCCTTACTGGCCACAATAACACTGCTAGCATCCTGTTAAACCTGGGTGACATAAAGTAACTCGAGGCTGACAATATTTAACAAAGACTAATGCAATACCTGAGCTTCCATAATTTACAGCAGTCACCAGGCTATCTATTTATTCTTCACGGTACGTATTAAACTCTGACTGAAGTAATAGTGCATAAGCTATCCCAATAAATTATGTCTGCTACATCAGTGAGACAGAAATGAAAATTAAAAAAAAAAAAAAAAAAAAAAAAGATACAAAATTAAAAAATTTGTCAGAAGCACATTAAAAAAAAAAAAAATTGTTCTGTTTAATGTTCTTGCCATGAGAAAATCTGCTGGTAGAGTTAATGAGAGATTATCTTGGGCAGAGGGCAGGGGGAGGGGGAAATGTTACGGGAAATGCTTATCTTTTCCAAATCTTTCTTGAGGGCAGTGTTAAAAAAAGGTTGATGTGATTGAAGCTTAATGTCATTACTTGCCAGGGGAAATACAGGATGTTAAGAGGGTGATTAACCTGCCTTCACAGTGCAAGCATGTTGGCCCTAAACTTCACTCATATTAACTTTTTATCTTCTGAAGTTCTCCTGTGCATACGCGCAGGTAAACTCAAAAGGTCAGTTCTGCAGTCAGAGTGCGAGACGGAAGCCGAGAGCTGCAGCTGCAGCCAGAGCTCCTCCAGACACTTTTTGAATCTGAGGAGGGTCAGCTCCAAGGGTTTAGTTTAGATCCGCGCTTAGCTAAAATTAATTGAGGGCAAATTATGACCCCTTCAATCAGAGAAATACAGAGCAATACAGCTTTTCTCAGTGTTTCTTGGGCTTGCACAGAATTTCTTGATGTTAAGAGCAGAATTTGATCTGAACCATTTATTTCTCTGTGCACTTATAAACCAAGCTTTCTGTGTACACAATTTTTATGCTACAGGACAGATCCACTGCCTAGCAGCTATTTTTCAGCAGCCTCCCCCAGCCTGGTAACTAAGACTCATCTGTGATTTACAAAACTAAGTTCTCACCATCAGCTGTTGGAAATTCCTATTCTGGCTGCCTGGTATGCAGCAGAGCATGACTGGGTGCTGTGCCTTCGCCCCATGAAGGGAAGACATCTCCCAGGAGATTCAGGGAGAGTCCAGCAGCAGGGGCAGGAGCAAGGCTTCCCAGAACATACAAAGCTGAGGAAGAAAGCCCCAGAGGCAAATATAAGCCTGCCAGCTCATGTCTCCTAACACTGTAAGAACAGGCTGTTCCAGAGCGGGCATCGTGACAGCCCAAACCTTGTTGACACCTTGATGTCTGTTGGAACACCAATGAACAGCATCGTTACTCTTAAATTTGTGAATAAGCTTGCTCAGTCTCAGGTGACTCTCCAGAGATGCAAGATTCTTCACCTGCAGGAAAACTGTGTTCGTACCTTCTCCCAGTGCTGGTAGAAAACAGTCTTGTGTTAAAATTATATCAAATTACAACTCTAAAAATGTTAGAAAGATAGGTTTATAAAATCAAATGCTCCAGAGCTGAGAAATAACAGTGTTAGAGTTTCCTGATTGCTCACATATAATTTTTTCCTGCAGGTTTTACTGTGCTCATGTTGAGAGCTGAAATTATACCTCTTGCTTTCTCCCCTTCCTCTCCCAATTACCTAGAGGAGTCAAGCTTTAAAGACTCACATATTTTAGAGACATTTCAAGGCCCTCAACAGTCTTGCAGTTACATATTTTATAGTTATTAACTAATTATCTTAGAGCAGGTGGGTGAGATGAACTTGCCTTGCTGCATCAGCAGCTACTGCAGCAGCACAGCAGCCACGCATACTAGGCTTCCCGACCAATGAGTGAAGCAGAGATGTTGCAAGGAAAGGAAAAGGTGTGTGACACATAACCAAAGTCTCTATAGCACTCTTGAGGCAGGTGAGTGAGATCCTGGGGCACTTCATGACCTATTTTGCAGCAAATCCCAATGCCACTGTAAATCTGATGGCAAGAGCCTCAGCTGTGGTTCTGTACGCCTCAGCATGACTTGTCCTTGGTTGCTCTGCCTAGCAGATCAGCATCTTCCCTCCCATCCACAGTACAGAAGATAAAGGTCTATCCTTTCTGACATCTTATTCACTTTGTCATTGTGACTTAACATCTGTTTGTGTCTGTGTAATCATCCCAGGACAGTTACTGGGAGTGTGTGTGCTTGCACCTAAAAATTTGACTGGCCAGGGAAAAAGCATCTTCTTATGAAGCAGATGGTCTGGACCCTGACAGAATCTTGCAGAAGAGGACAGAAAACCTGAATTTCCTACAGCCTGGCCAGCTCTTTAACCACTAATGTGCTCTTTGTCCTGCTCACTTATTTCTCTCCCATCATAAAAATAAATAAAGAAATAAAAGGTATCATTTCCATCTTTAAAAAGAACTCCATAAAAATCTTAATTACAGAAAAGAGTCTAGCTCAGTGTAGGCTACGTGTTATTTTGTCCCAGTCAATTAAAATGACAGATTAAATACCTCAACAGTGTTCTTAGAGTCACTTGCACCAATGAATAATCTACAGTCTGTTGCAAAAAGCTTTTTCACCTATACCACTAGGAAAATCTATAACCATATGCAAAGAGTGTGGTGCCAATCAAATATTTTTAAAGTGAATCTAGAGAAACAGAAGTGGTGTAATTTACATGCTACAGTGAGCATATATGTTACTTGATTATCAAAACTTTTATTCCATTTGCTGTAACAAAGTTTCCAAAATTGGAGTGCACTCATGGGACCACCTTTTACAAGACTCATTCAGAGACATATCAACAGTTAGAGCCGATTAGGTACAGGAGAACATTGTAGAACATTCACAGTTCATATAACCTAGTATAACAAGTGCCAAACTCTATAATACCTTGCTTTCAGAAGAACAATTCACCCCTTTATACATCAAACAGCAATTTTCTTAACTGCGGCAATTTCGTATGTGATGATAAATTCTCGTGGAAATTAGCCCAATAGTTTCTCAAGAAAAGTAATGCTAAGAAACTCCCTAAGCTTATTGGTGCATCTTATTCAAAATTCATGTATGATTTAAATACTTAAATATACTTATATTTCTTTGAAAAATTGGATGCCTATGCTCCTGATGCTTGCACAGGTCTTCCTCTGCCTGGATTAGTCTCACTGCAGCTCATACGATTTACCATGACTACTTATAATCACTGGTTGAAAAATTGACAGGCAAGGTATTTTTTCCAAGAAAAGCACTTTGTAGGGCTTAAGGAATATATATATTGGTAATCAAATTTAGAAAGTGAATGCACATACATGTAAAGAAAGATCATTGTTAGCTGATGTGTAACAGATCTAGTCCATATTAATATATACGGACTTGATGAAAATCCATGACTTCACTGAATTTTGGATTGACTCCTAACAATTGCAGATCTCAGCCAAATATAACATACTCTTACAATGGTGATTTTCAGATTGGCCCACTTAGGATAATATGCTTCATAAAAACCTAGACTGTAAAACTCATGAGTTCTTTCTAGCTTAAATAGCTCCAAGGAACTAGATTAATTGCAATTTGAACTCTGGTTTACATAAGCCTTTATGATATTTTGAAGTATCATAATAAATCCTCAATTTTTTAATTATTGTACATTAAGCACCCTAAGTCTCCCTTAGAAAAAATGTAAGTCCAGCAAAACCAAATAGTAAAGTCTATTTCAAAAGGAGATTTGTTCTTTCCTTTTTGTTTTGCTTTCCTTGTGTGAAAATATTGTGCCTTTTTGAACCATGAGTTTTACTTCAGTCCAGTGACTTGGGATTTCAAACATAAGTTACAAGTTATAGCCTAAGCCTGTATCAGTTTACTTTATGGGAGTCCGGAGTGGTTAAACAATGATAAATTCATGATAATATGTAAGGATTAAAAATATTTTCAGTTTAATGACCATCAATACTGTGGCCAAATTCTGCTCTTTTAAACCAAGATAAAATACTTTTAACTTATTTTCATTCAATATTATGAAAACCAAGATTTTGCTTATATGGAAATCAGAGCACAGTTCATGCCCTTCTCAAGCTTTGTTTATATCTTTTCCCCATCCAGATTTTGTTGTGCTCAGTCTTCTGGTTTCAGTTTGAGCAACTGTTGGATTGGATTATTAATGATTTAGAAAGTATGGAACCATTGGATTAGATGTTTTAAATTTAATATTTCTTGTTTTGTTTTCCATTTGTTCACTATGAATTGGTGTGACTAAGAGAAACAACTTTAAAATGTTAAGATTTTCTTTAAATCAAAAATGACTGCATTTCAGTAAATTTGCAATAATCTTTGTTAGTTCTAATTTTACCATAATACGTTCAATCATTTAAAATCTAGAAATATCCAAGCCAGTGCAATCTATTTATTTATTTTTAATTTTGAAGAAAGTCAAGTGCTGAGTTAGAAATCCTGGCTAAACATCTGTACTAACTTGTCTTAAACCAGGTTATGACAACACTAGCATCTTCTATTATACAAGAATATTTCATCTGCATCAGTTTATTCCACTGGTTCTGATTTGTAATTTGCTCAACCACAACTGAAAAAAAAATAATCAAACAGAAATTAAAAAATGAAAAGGGGATTATTCTCTTTTTCCTATCTGTGTATAACAATACAGTGTGAGAGGAAGAGATCTATCTCTGAAATTATGGAGGATAAGGATGAATGTAAGCAAATTGATTCAATTTTTAAATTAAATACAATATTCCCTTTGTTTAATAATTGAATTTACATGCATTTATATTGTTTTCTTATATATATAGCCTACTTAGGGTAATTTATTTCAGTAGCATCAACAAGATTAATTCCTATATTTTTAATCCATTGGAATTATAGTTTCAACACAAATGGTGATACAATCATTATCTAACATATAAAAAATGCAAAGATAAATATATATATACAAAAAAAATTATACAAGTGCTTCAATAATATACACTAGATATGGTGTACTCTGCTTTCTTCTTGATTGTTATTATTTTGATTTATTTATTTATTTAGTTTACTATTTTGTTTTAAATTAATTTGACATAGTTCACAGAAATATTTATTTCCCTGTGGCTTGTAATTTATGGTAGATATTTGTTGACCTTTAGGTAAAAATGATGAATTTCATAGAATTATCCTTTAAAAATAATAATAATAAAAAACAATAAGAGTATTGGCTGTGCTTGGGCAAGCTTTTCCTTATTGCTACCACAATAAAAACATTTGTGTGTAGAAGGTTTACCATTACATGGTAATGTAATGTTCCCTGCTTTATTGCATACCAGAATGTGATTGTCCAAGCTGGTTCCTGAACTTTCTTCTTTACTCAGTGTTCACACTGATCTTATCTTGTTTCTGTTAACCCAACTGCCTTTACCCTCTCTGACTTTTTGATAAATATACATTTAATAGTAACCTTACACAATTTTAAATTCCTTGAAGAGTATTTTACGTTATTCTAGATTACTGACATTTTTATCTCTTTAATATCAGTAGATACATTAATAGACTGAATATTCCATTTTTTATTCTCCATTTACATCTGTTTATAGGCCTTCAGTGTTTTTTAATTTTTCTCCTTCATTTTCAATGAGAACTTTATTTGATGATGAGAACTATTATTGATGTACCTAACTGTAGTTAGGTACAGTCCTATCCTTTTTACAAACTGGCACTTGCTAACACGATCCTTGGAGAATATATAATCATACAAAAATATAATATTAAAAAAAAAAAAGCTTATCGTTGTTCTTATTGCTTCAGTAGTAATTTTGTCACAAACATAGCTTGAATATTTTTGGTTTTATCAGAGTAAAAATGTAAATTTTAATATTGCTTATCATACTGTTCATATTAGTTTGAATAAAGGGTTTCTCCTGGATTCCTAGAAGTCATATTCTCTTTTAATGTACCCATAGAGGTAATACTTATCTGCACACATCTCTGAGTAGTTTTGCAATGTCAGTTTGAATTCCTTATTATCAACTCATTTAGCCAACTAGAAGATGACCTAATCCCTTATCTATCACTCACAAATGTAGTCATGTTAGAATTAGTAAAACAGAATACAAGAATAAAAGATTGAAAACTCATTTTTTTTTTTGTTTTGTTTTTACATCTTAAAAGAAACTACCCAGTTCAATTCTGCATTTTAAGATACAAACAACATGAAGGTTGGTTATATTCTTATGAGGAAGCTATTTAATTGACACACATTTCCTGGTAAGGGGATGTTGCCCAACTATAGGAGTTGACCCAAATTGAGGTCCCTTCCAACCTGAATTATTTCATGATTCTAGGATAAAAATGTCCCTGTAGCACTTGGTGAAAAGTGATGTCCAACATATATTAAAAAATATTTGACTAGGATTTTTTTTTTCCTGTTAACATTTTGGTCATGAAGAAACATTTCGGCCTTCTTGGCTGGACTTGGTAGTGGCCTTATTACACAGACTACTTCTCCTAGTATTGACATGATAAAGATGGATATTTAAATTCAAATTTTTCTCCTCTCTCAGGCTGTGCCACTATCTTTTTAGCAATAATTTTCTTTAGGTAAACACAGGAATATCTGAAAAAAAAAAAAGTATGCTAAAAGCAACCAGTACAACCTGGAGGCAAACATTACAATGCCTCACCAGATGGTTTCCTGACCCAGTGCAGACACTAACCACTGAGCAAGTAAGAGAGGCAAATGCTTTTAATATGAGAGATCCTGGAGGTGAAGGAGAAGCTACTGATGGGAGAAAGAGCTTGAAACAAGATTTCACCTGCCAGCCACAGGAAGAAGAACAGGTGCCTTGGGGGCTAAACAACATCAGAAGATGAAAGCTGGTCCTGGAGAATGACAGAACTTAGGGTTTAGAATTCAGTTCCCATCAGTGATTCAATATTTACAAATACTTTTATTTGCAGAAGATAATACAAGGCTGTTTGGCCCAGTAGAATTATTAAAGAATTAATTTGACAATGATGTCCCACGTAGTCTGCTAATTACACAAAGAGATGGTACAAGAACTTCATACCATGTGCATCAGCCCTGCCCAGTAGCAAGAATCCCTCTTTCAAAAACATTTCAACAATTATGGTAGTAAATTTGTCTGTTCTGAAATTCATTTTCTGGCTGCTTGAAAGAAAAATGCATTGCAAAAGCAACATGTGTTCTTTTCCTCATATAACAAGAATATATTTATGATAACTTAACATTTGTTCAAATGGTGAAAATCCCTTTTAATTGAATAAATTTTCTGAAAAGCTTCCTAGCTACAATAGGTTTATGAGTCATTTATTAGAAAAGGTTGAAGTTTTTAAGAGAATCCAGCTGGAACTTGCCTTGAGCATTGTACAGATGCTTTAGTAAATGCTGATGACTTTTTTCATGTTTGCATGATTGAAAAAAATACCCAGTAGTTTTGTTTATTAATGCAGAAACTTGCTTAAACATATTCAGAACTGTTTCTGGTTTGATTGAACATAATCTCTCTGTTTCTCTTATTAAGAATGCTTTAATATAAACAATCAAAAATATGAAACTGTCTGCCTCGTTCACATGGAAGTTGAGAACATATAATGGCAGGAACTCTGGCCTTTCTGGGAACCACTGTTTGGCACCACTGCACGCTTTCTAGTACTTTCCAAATACCTGAAGGAACAGATAAAGAAAAGAATAAGGACAAGGAAAAGTTAAGTAATTGGAAAAAAAACACTTAGCTGTGATGGCATTTGGTTTAAACACTAAGAATATAAAACCAGTAAAATCTTCTCTGATTTAGAGAGTTGCTTTCTGTCTCTCAACTGGAATTTATTTATTCAGAGGTGTTGCCTAAATGTCCTACATGTAAAATCAACACAATACCACAAGGTGCCAAATCCCTCCAAAGTCTCGTGCTGAGTCTGCTGCCTTCACCGAAGTGATGCCCTTACTACACATTCCTGGAAGAAGAGTTTTCCTTTTGAGCTACTGATCTAAAAATGAGCACTTCAGCAAGCACTGCATTTTCCTTTGCCATGATTAAGGGAGAAAAAAAAGAAAAAAAACTCCTGAATTTCCTCTATTTCTACCTATGCAACCTCACAGATCCTAATGGAGAAAATGAGGCTGTAACTCAACACATGATTTTGCGTAATTGGACCCATCTTAAATTACAATCTTCTAGTATTACTAGCCCTACAGTCTGACCTTGGTTTTAATTTTTAAAAGTTTACTTTGCTAAAATGTCTCTTTCTCAACTTCAGTGATATATTCAAAACAATGACTGAGTAAGCTAATAACTACAAAGTGGGCTAACAACAGAGCACTCATCAAACTTTTTTTGTACTCTGATACCATTTTAAACACAAGGGATATTAGGAACAGAATGTGATTTAAATGTGCTTTGACATGGGAGATGATACTGGGGAAGATAAATGTTTTAAATCAAACTCTATTTAAGATAAGCGTGGCATACAAAGTAGCTACTTGACTCTTGAATTTAAAAGCAGAGTTATTCAGATACATACTTAAATATACACAAGTATATCTGGAAAATATGTTCAATGAGTATTAGTAAAGAAATGCAATATGCTTGGGCAGTATGCTATTTATTATTGTTCTGCAACTAATTTTTACAGCTTTCTGAAGTCCAAAGTCTATACCAGTTAGAAGCCAAGTTTAAAATACAGGTGAATCAGCTTGTAAGAGTATTTCAACAGCTAATGAAATGGCTTATTCAGAATTGATGTGCAAATCAATGTCTTCAGCTGCTTACCTGTGTGTCAGAGGAAGGATAGGTCTCAGAAAGGAATGGACTGATGCTGCTGCCATCTCTCAAAGATCTTGGGATACAAACACATTATTTTTTTATATAAGTTTACCATTAGACAACCCAGAATATTTCCTAGCAACCAGGATTTATATTCATCCCTAAATTTTCCTGTGTTTCAATAAAGCTAATCACTACTTTGAAAACAGGTGTAGTAAGGATCTGCTGCCCTGGATCCAAGATAGTCATTAACATTAATGTAAAGTGGCAATAACTGCTAATATTGGAATTTAGTGGCCTTTTGAGCTCATATTGACCTGACATAATGCCAAAGTCTGACATTAATGTCAAAGTTTGAAGAAAAAAAAAAAAAAAAAGGTTTATTGAGAATTTCACAACTTTATACTTAGTAAGGGCCTATAGACAAAACAAAAACCCACTTCACAAGTGGATTGATTATGGTCGTTGGCAGGTTTGCTTCCATCTTTCCTCACAGGTAGCAATAGACAGTGAAAACTCCAGGACTACAACTAAAAGAAACAGATTTTGTACCTGAGGGAAGCAGGGGACGTCAGTTTTCCAATGCCTAAATAATTAATATCCAGCAGTTGAGAGATACAAGTTAATATAATATACTGTGGTTTCAAAGTGTACCATAGAAAAAGAATAACAATAATCCAAATGTCATGCTGAGATCTGCCACTGTACAAACCATAAGGTCTCCAGACAGCTTGCTCAAAGGTTTTCAGATTGACGTTGCTGTCCAAGCACCACTCCTAGATTTATCCTGAGAAAAATGTGATGCTCTTATGCCTAAGTCTCTTAATGTGCACAAACTTCTAAAATACATTGAAAGTATCACTTTGCATTTGGGGTTGCAGTGAGTGAATGTTTCATCTGGCCACTGATGTACGAATAACTCTTCCCAAACCAGACTGATAGCTACCCTGTACAGGGATGAAATCAGGGAAGGGTGTTTCCCAGGACATTAAGACCACATATCACAACAAGTGCTGAGTGCTCCTGACCGATGATCACCATTGCACTAAAAAGATTTTAGTTGTAGAAAGAGCTCTACCAGCCTAATGTGTCTCCTTCTCACTCCCTGTTCCTGTGTCAGTCTTTAAACAGAGCAAGGACTCCATTGGCTTTTTGTCATATTAAAATCCACAATTTGTCTTCTGAAGCTGAGTCAAAGAAAGACTCCTATAAAGCAATGAAATATTTAATATTTTATTTAATATTTTATGTATCTGCTAATTGTCCTTTGGGCAAACAGAGAAATATATAAATAAAAACAGGGACTTGCAATTCAAGTAATTTATTTTGGGAGAATATTTGTGTACTTTTCTCCAGGTAATAGAAAAATCTCAGAAATCTGTTCCTATTTGTGTTCACAGCATCTAGCACACTCTTAAGTGTGATGCTTACTGTTGCTAGCCAGTTATTGCCTCCTGTAAGCAGCTGGTTATTGCTTCTCATGCCTGCCACAGGAAAACTCAGCAAGCTCATTCCTCACCTTCTATATTCGGAGTGAGATGCTGTTCCTGTCTACAGCTACCTTATATATTAGCATATGGTCAATCTTTAATACAGTGCCTATCTAAAAACTGTCTTACTTCCTCTCCTAAAATTAGCATTTCACTTTTTTACCTAAATGCATAACTCACAGTTGTTTAAAACCATCACAGCCGAATGTTGTTTTTTTTTTTTTTTTTTTTTTTTTTTTTTTCTACTTCTTTGTTCCTGAACACCTTATAATCCCAGGACTTTGAAAAATACCGTGTTTGTGAGAGAGGCTTTGGTTAGGTTTTTCACAGAACTCTTTTCTCCAAAGCTAGCTTTTCTTTATTAACACACATATTCAACTGCAAAGTACAGCCGTCTACTCAGTTACATCAGTTGTAGTTTGCAACACTACACAATTCTCAGCTGGATACATGGGAAGGAAAAAAATGGTCTCTTTATTCAGATGAACAGGCTAATACTAATGAATTTAAGCTAAATGTTCACATATTTTACAAATTTTCATCTCCAAACCTAGTAACTTTTCAGACAAGTTAATGTACCATATGATATTATCAAGAAGAGCTACTTTACATGTTAACATGTCTTAGCTAAAGAGCATTGAACTATTTGTGTATACTAAGCCTAAACAGGACCTGCTTATCCCATCCTGATGGATATGCATTTGGAAACCCATCTGCTTATTTGCTTCCCTTCACTTATGACAAGGTAGTTGCAAATCTTCACCTGTACTCAAGAACTTTGTTCCCACCTCGGCTATTCACTATCCTTTGTTCTATTTAGACTGTGGCTTTCAGTCATTCTTCCAAGGCTCAAGATAATTTTCAAATGAGCCCTTTATAAATTTGCTTTGATCCCAGTTTTGGCAGGCAGCTCCTGTCACATATTTTGATTGTTACTTTACATAGAGGTCCCCATCCAACCCAGCCAAAGAGCAAAGAAGAGGAACGGCCTCCAAATATGGCGAGAGCGGAGCCACTTTCTGGAGCGGTTTAGCACATCAGCACGCATAAGAATGAAGAGAACTGGAACAAGTTTTAAATAATGCTCTAAATAGAATGTGGTGAAATGTTCAGAACTTAAAACTACTACAGAAAATCATGAAACAGATAGGATAACTAAGTCCCCATTAGTAAATACAATCATGTGCAACTCTAGCAAAAAAAGGATGCTTCAACTGTCTGAAATTATGCCCAATGTAACAAAGGTTAAGCATAAGTCTTTAACATAATATTTGGTTTATAAAGAGCTAGAAAAATGTATACCATCAAACATGAAGGGTGGTTTTTGTTTTTTTTTTTTTAAATTATTTTTTTTTTTCTCCCAAGCTGTTATACTGGACACTTGTAATTGCTTGCCAGAAAAAAACAGTTTTCAGTACCCACCAACTGAATCTTAATTCAGATCACATAATTCTTTTGCTTTTAATTAGGATTATTTTATTTCTCCCCACTGCTGTTGGCTGCTCCTTTCATTTAGTCTCTCAACTTAAAATTCATGCTACTTCTCTGTATTCTGTGTGTGGATTATGATGAGGCCAATTACAAGAAGGTCTCAAACTGCAGTAACATTAATCAAGTGAACTTGATTAATACATGCATTAATACATGTATTGTAGCCAACAATAACTATTTCGCATTGTTAAAGGCCACATTATTTATACAAGTCTTTAAATAGGAAAATATAAGAAATGTCTGATTCTGGAAATACATAAGCCTGGCACTCACATATTTCATACGCACACAAAAGTCAAGACCACTTCTCTCATTGTGTCAATATATTTTTTTTCCATAATAGCAGTACCTAGCACCTGTTGTAATGTGACTCCTATTCTCGTCCTCCGTTTTATAAACAAAGGAAAGCAAATTTGATGCTAGCCTCTTTGATAAAGGAGTGCTTTGGGCTATATACCCAAAAGTAGTTGCACTGCAGTTTATCCCAAAGGTTTGTATAATTTAATTTATTTATTTAATTAACTTAGGAAAATCTCAATTCTCCCAGAGCTCATTTTTAACTTCTACAGTACACAAAAGAGTATATCAGATACTTTGGCTATGTAAATTTTGGAAAGTAATAATTTGTGATCTCACAATGTTACTTTACAAGTTAAATATCTAACTGTGGTAGCTTTCGAATCCTAAAATATGGGAGCTGATATCTATAAAGGAATTGAAACTATAAACCACATAAACACTTTGAATTGCTTTTTGTTATACAATTGTGATGATTTGATTTAGAAAAGCATGTAAAAATTCCCTTAAAATAGTGCATTGAAGAATGCTTATTGAAATGAAATTCTATGCACAAGGCAAGTCTTTTTTTTTTAGTGACATTTTGCATTTTGTGATTGTGTTCCTTAAAAATAAGTACTAAGTAATCTAAAATTAGCAAAATATAAGCATGTTTAAGCTATGAATTGTAAGTTAATGAAATAAGCTACTTTAATGACAAAAACTTATTACTAGGAAATAGAAATACTTACGGCTTGAGAGTCAGCAGCTGTTTTTAAAGGATGCCATTAAGCTGCTGTTATTTGGACAAAGCTCTGGCCTCCAAGAGGCAGATTTTAACGCATTGTACAAGTCCTTAGCGAATTGCAAAATAAATTCATTAAATTTAAATGGAGACTCTTGGTGTTTTCTGTAAAGATGTCCCAGGGAGTCAATTTTCAAGGAATTTGTAATGTAAGCAGCAAGTTATCGGAGAAGGAGACATTCATCACCTACGAAGGCCCCAGATTAATCATTTAGAGAAAGAGGTGCTATGACACTTTTTGGCATTGTACTTGTCAGACTCCACGAGAAGCCAGACACCCACTTCAAGTACCAGTAGAGGCAATCTGGCCAGCCATGTGCTGCAGACCCCAAATTTCATCGGACACTTTCTAACTTTCTTATGGAAGTGGCCAGTTTAAAGTTAATACTACAATGGCAGAGGGACTAAGAAAGCAGTGGTGCCAGATCTTGCTCATGAAGGATGCTCTGTTACCTTCTGTTAAAAAAAGAATCTGGCACACGCTGGGCAAACAGATCCCTTAAAATTGCAATCCTGTGCTGCTAACTTCAGCTTTTTGTTGGTGGTGTTTGTTTTGTTTCGCTTTCCCTCTCCAACAGTGAAATCTATCCAACGTGTCTCTGCTCGGTCCCTCTTCATCACACAGCAGATCTTTTTAAGGCTAAAGCAAAGGATGATCCCAGGAAGCTCTTTCCCTTTTGAATACTGGACTTCATTTAAATATTGCAGGTACCTAAAAGCTTATTAAGTTGCTCACTTTTAAACTTGTCAGCATTTAGCCTTGGAGGATGCTTGTCTGTCATAAATAACCATTCATTTACTAATGGCTGATCTGCATTGCTATATGTTGTAAAAAAAACACATTGTAGATACACTACAAAAATCTCCATGTAACTGCCATTGTCCTCCAGGATGGGATGTATTGATACTTAAATAAACATTGCACAATACCTTAAAACGGCATATGGTTTTCAAACTGGAATGTACTGAGCGTGGTAGCCTTCCATCACATTATTCATATGTAGAACAGACAAGAGGGTAACAGCTTCCTTTAACAGATAGTCTCACCCCTCCCTCATAAAATGGCACTAGTACAAATTAAGTGAACATTTCATTTATTAACGTGGAATGGGGGAATGAGAGATTTGATTTTCATAATTCCTTGTAACTTTACTAACATGTTCAATGTTATACAAAAGGACAACATTTCACAAGTGAGCTGCAGCCAAAGTTTGCACAACACCCCCTTAACAACAGATTAAACGACTTAAATATGAAAATGAAATCCTGATTTTTACCCTGTATGGTTCCATAAAGAACTGACTCAAATAACTTTAGGATATATGTAATTGAAGAGAGACAAATTGTCCATAATAGTCCTTCTAGTTTACATCTAAGTATTTCAATAGATTTTTAACTGCTAAACTATTTTTAAAGTATCCTTGAAAAACCTTTATTAAGTCCCCAAAGTGGTTCAGTGTAGGACCTGGTCATGCAGCCAGTTAACTGCAAGGAAAGGAAGCACATCCAAATGAATTTCAAGCCTCCTCATGTGACTGGGTGAACCCATAAAATTATTCTTCTCTGAGCTCAGGACTACCCTCTGTACCTCCTTAGGAGCCAAGGAAACTATGTGCAGGGACAGACTTTGCTGTCTTGCTGCCTCTAGAAAGAAGGAAAGAAGACACACAGAAGCATCTTTTGCTGAGAACAGTGCACTGAAGTGATCATTGAAAAAGTACCTGTGGGGCAAGGAGAAGATACCAGTTTTCTGCCATTCTGGGTGGGTTGTATTTTGTCAAGCAGAATAACAAAATCTGCAGTTTGTCCTCATGCTAAATGCAACTCAGAACTGCAGTGCCAAAGATCTAGCAGTGTTAACACAACCAGACAATCAGAGGAGTGGTGCATTTCAAAGAACTGCCACTGTCATATAAAAACGATATTTATTTTAGCACATTAATAACATGCCCCTTTCCCCCCCCCGATTGTAAGGTTTGGACACTACTGAAGAGACCTCCTACAACAACTGTCCTGCATTTACCACTCGTGTAGAACCATCCTTAAGGAACTACTCCCCTCTACAACTTCTGAGTCTTAAAACCTTGGGCCTTACAAACATGTATTTAAGTGGGGCTTAGAAGTTACATGCTTTGCATAACACAGATTAATACCACAATTCAAGGAATACCATGGTAGTGCATCGTGGTGCTTTATTAGTGTTAGACATGCAATTTTTTTTTTTTTAATGGACAGAAATTAAAATATTAAGATAACATTTTAATCAAATTAAAGGAGCTGAAGTTGCAATAATGAAACAAAAATAAAGCTTTTCATGCATTCTAAGTTTATAGTTCTCACATGTGCATATAGTTGTGATTCTGTACCATTATTAAATTTAGACAAAGTACCATTGATTGCACAAGACAAGAATCAACCTTCAAGTTATAAGTAATGCTCATATCTTTTACAAACTTCCTGTATAACCTGGATCTTCAGCTTTTTATAGCACATTGTAATAATACAAGACATCTGGAAGCTTCTAAGATGAATAGGAATGGCTCTATCGCTTGTAATATACAGTGGCTTCTTCGATGTATAAATTGTGAAAGATAAAGCAAATGCCCACTATGCTTTAAAAGACCATGACTTTTTCCAACAGAAACAAATCTCAAAATCCTTCATAAACAGATTAAAGTGCTACCTATTGCATATCAAATACTTCCAGTGCCTGTATCTAGATTTAGAAGTTATAAATCCCTGAAAATAGGGTTTCATTCTCAAAGTGCTGACAGACCCTTAAATCTAGCATCATGAATACAGCAGCACTATAATCCTTCACCATGGACTTCAAAGAGAGGAAGTTAGTCAACATGCTTTCAATATCGCCATTTGAAAATCATACAGCTAACGCCCCTATCGTATCTACAACAGTAATGGATACGTAAACAGCAAAAAAGCAGGAGCTTACTTTACATACTTGATACAATATTTTTTCTTTAAAGCTGGAAGTGTAAATAAACCTCCAGTGCAGCAGTAAACATATTAAGACAACAGTTCTGTTTGTTTTAAGATGCTTCTAAGAAAGGGCATCCTGTACGGAAAGAACTGCACACTACTACCTAAGGAGTATGAGTTTCATTAGGTCCCCACATCATGAAACCTTTCTAAATGCAAGGCAACATTTTCACAGCTGGAAAATTACAAATAGTTCTTGATACACAGCCAACAGCAATAAATGTAGTTATGTATAATCTAAGGAGAATGCTACATTCATTAGTAGGTGGAAAACCAAGCTAAACATAAAATACAGCAGCAAGAGGTAACGTACATAAATATTAAAGAAAATATTTCTGCTCTTGAAGAGCAGAAAGTTTTGTTACTTGCAAAATTAAAATATGGCCTTTTTATTTGTTCTTTAAAGTAAGTAAAGTACATTGCTATGAGCAGAGCTGTTTTGAAGGAGAATTTCCAAGTCCATTGTGTGCATGGATGAACTTTTATACTAAGTTCTGACAGATCAAAATAATGTAGAGATATCCAAAATTTTCATCCCTCCAAGTGTAAAGGGCAAGAAAAACTAATTGTAAGTGGCAAGTTATTACAATTTTTAAACGATCAGCAAGAAAATTTACAATTTTATCCTACAGGAGAAATATTTTTTTTTCTTCAACATATACATTACTCAGTATGAAGTATTTTCATTTGAAAGCTGCATTGTTCATCAAACACAGGTGGGGTGAAGATGCTTTTCAAAAATATTCTCAAAACATAGAAAAATATTAAAATTGCTTTCTAAACAGAAAATTATGTGTGTGCAATCCTTCCAGAATTGCTCCAAAGTAGCTTATATCTTTAGTCATAAAGACTCCATAAAATATTTTCAGAGTTGTAAATGTCCCATTCTGTCTCTTTTGGTATCTTTACCTTTTCCTAAATTGCATTTCTCGTTCTCCTCTCTTTCTTGACTAACAAAAGGTGCTTTTATTCACTTATAGATCAGATAAAGACCTGATAGCACATTCAAAGCTTCACTAAATTTCTTCACTAATGCACAAAAATTGATCTTTTCGCTACCTTTAATCTGCTTATCATTCTTGGTATGCAAATATGTCAAATGATGTGCTTTTAGTCAATTATGCAGTTTGATATTCTACATTTACATTCTAAAAGAAGTGATTTCAGAGGTGCTAAATATAGTAGAGTTTCATTTTAATAATTATAAGTTGGCTTGCAAGTGAAAAGTCATTGGAGCATAGTCTCTGGTTAGTTTACTTGTTAAACCCCATCAATGTGTATGGTTTAATCATCACGGATAGTACAGATCGTCTCATAGCGTACCAGTTAGCTTTAATACGTCTGTTGAATTCAAAACAACTGCACAATTCCCCATTTACAATATGAGAAAACCACTTGCCTCAGCCAAATATTCAAAAATGTTCAAGAACTTTTATGGAAATACTGAGTAACTGCAATACATCTTGGTGTAATTAGGAAATTAAAATCTAATTGAGTGCAAAATCTAACTTCCAACAGTAAACGTACCATAACTTAGTACATAACCTTTGGCACTTCAAATATATTACAACAAATCTACAGCCATTTAGACCTTGAGTGGGTCAAAAGAACATTCATATGGTTTACGAGGTACAGAACTTGATAAATCCTTCAGTCGTCAAAAGAGAAATTACATGATGAAGTTGGCCTCTTTCTTTGTTCCAACTGTCTAAATGCACTACAACTGGTAGGGCTTGACTGGAATTGCTGAGGCTCCATGCAAGCAAAATTACCTACCCTACTGAATCCCAACACAGGGCTGAGAATACTCAAACTGCATTAATGTTAGTGCTGGGGAATGGGAGGCAGTTCCTAAAAATGGAAGAAAATTAAAAGAACAAAGATGAAAAGAAAAAAAAAAAAAAAAAAAAGAAAGAAAATAAAATCTGGGAACAATTGTACCACAGAATTTTTTTGTCTAAGAAGAATAATTCTGTGCTGTCATAGAAAACTAACATTGTCAAAAGCATTAAGAGAGCAGAACTTTTTCAGCTTGTCCAGATGACAGTTAATCAAGATATTACTAATCTTTGCGGATTTAAAAATGAAAATATAGATCTTTTATATCTGAAAAAGAAACAGTTATTACTTGATGATATAAGAAAACAGATCAGGTGTAGAAAAAGGAGGAAAAGACAGTCATTCCTTCCAAATCCAAATCTAAAATGTCCTAAAATTTTTTTAATACCTTCTTACTGTTTCACAGCAACAGACTAAGATGCTTATGAAGGAAATTAAAATTAAAATCTAATATTGTTAGGATTGTGAGGATTATTCTCCTACTGTATTTTCCCATTGTAAGTTCATCACGATATTTTGCCAATTTATTGAATAACAGATATCCTTTTCATATGTCATCTTACAAACAATTATTAAATGATCAGGAAGACTTTCATTACATTCTTCTTTCATCTGCCTCAATGAACACTGACTTTTAAAAGCACTTACAAGGAATACATATCTTTTTTTTTTTCTTTTTTTCCAAATGATAACCCTTTTTAAGCACTCTAGACGTGTTTCAGCGACACAGCCTAATTCTAAAGGCATATACTTTGTTGTCTTAAGTTTAAAAACCTGAAGAGACATACATGTATATCATGTAAAACTCAACCTTAAATTGAGTCGGTTATATACTTGCACAATTATCATGTCTATTTAAGTCAGTCTGTTCATTTCTCCTATATTTTTACTGTAGTAGACTAACTGAACAAAGTATTCTTATCTTATTCCATACTTTTTTCCATCCTATTTCTGACTCTATTAACACTGGTCAAAGTACTTTAACATATAAAAAGGCATGCAATAACTTCATACAAAAAGATCCTCAAAATAATCCTGTCATGAGCTCACTACCAAAGTTCAATCATTACACACAAAATTCAGCATTTAAGTGTAAAATAACTGATTCCAGCATGTGCCATTAGTGAAATGGCATGATATTTTTTACATTGTCATACGAAAAGCACATTGTATACAGTACAGCATTTACTCTGCAAAGATTGTGCATCACTGTTTTCTTCTAGCATGTGTAGAACGAACTGCATTCAATTGCAACAAGTCACATTTAGATTTAGTAAAGCATACTACACTGGCTTGAAAACAGTGGTTTTGATGGCATGCTGTAATATCAAAATTGATATATTTGCATAATACCAATAATCGGTCGAGAAAACATTCAAAACAGCACCGGCTATCCCAGCTGAAACTGCCACACAGTGAACACTAAGCCATCATATAAAACTGCATGGACATATTTCATGTGCATTATTTACTCTACTGTACGTATGGTGTACCTAAAGGTATTTTATAGAAAAAAAAAAAAAAGTATGTAGCTAATCCAACAAAACATTACTTTTGGCAGTCTCTGCTAGTGTTTGGAGTAAAAAACAAACAAACAAACAAACACCAATAAAATAAAACAAACAAAAACATGCCATAGTTCTGTCTCCCAATTCCTGAAATTTCTTAGGACAAAAGTAATGAAAAGAAATAAAAATGCTGAAGTGTTATTTCCTTCCCCTAGCGTATTCAGCAGAAAGTACCATCAAGGGTCACTATCTTAGCTTTTGGAAAATTTCCCAGCTTTTCGAGAAGGTTCATATGGCACTCTGAGAATGCTAGGTGTTTCTTCCATTACTCGTACAAGAAGATTATCAATGTAATCCTCCAGTTCACGAATATGGGTGTCCTTCTTCTTAAGTTGCTCTTTATGTTTTACCAGCTCCTGCAAAACCTCTTCATAGGTAAGGTTACGGTATCCTGCAGTGGCATCAAAAGGATTTACATCCTACAGAAAATTTAAAAACAAAAACAAGAAAACAAAACAAAACAAAAACAGATTTTATTAAACAGCTCATTGATCTGAACACGCTTTTGAGTTTTCATGTATTTCCCACATACAAGTCTTAACAGAAGCCATTTTTCTTCTACAATATAACTCAATTTGCTCTAGAGGTTTTCCCTCCAATAACTGCACTGAAGCAAACAGTTGGAGACATGTTGCCCAGTTTGAACAGTTTCCCTCCACCATCACGTCAGCAAAAAATGTTGTTCTCAGAAAGACATATCCATGGCTTGTCAACATCTGAGCTATAACCCCAAGAAAGGTTAGCAGGTCCATTCTGGAAACCGACTACATGGTAACATTAATAATAAAAGAAGAAGAGAAAGAGCCCTGAGAATTCAAGCCCAACCATAACGTTCTTGAGTTCTTGCCTTTTGAGAATATTATAGCAAAACATTTACTTAGCTTTAAATTACATCAGCCCTCATCTGTCTTTCATATTCTATTTTTAGTCATCAGTGGCTTGCCAGACCTTGGCCTCTGAATCATACATTACAACTTCCAATTTTAAATTTCAGGTGAAGTTAAAAGGCTTCATCTCATTTGCACCAGAGCACTTAAGGCAGAACTGTGTACTACTAAAAGATCTGGCTTGCTTCCTTCAAAGCAGGAGAGGCACAGAATTAAACAGCAAAGGAAATAGAGGTGTTTCAATAATGATGTCTGCTGACTCAGTAAATACAGGCATTAGCAGAGATGGACAAACTAGTCCCTGTAACAAAGGGCAAGACATGATCCAAAACACTACACACTTGAGTGTCTTATTCTGTGTCAAGAAGAAATAGCTGCAACCTTAAGGAACCAGATTAGGAAACATTTGGGAATGTATAAAAGAAAAAGATTCTGAGAGTCAGTTCATAAAGGTATTAGCACCACAAGACGTGAAAAACGGTAAGTTTTCTCTGATTCAGGAACTGAAAAAAATCAAAGATAGGGAACCTCTAAGTACAATCATCTAACCTCTCAAATCCTGAACTACCAGGGCAGCAGAAGAACACAAGACAGCTTTTGTTTACAGTAGAAACTCCTCATTAAAAATGATAAAGCATGCACAGCTAGGTAGCACAGCACATAATCAAGTGTTCAGACACAAGTGTTCTGCTTCATTCCTTTTCTTCCCATACAGCTCCATATTTACACATTGGCATATGTCAAATCATTAAAACATGCAGGTGGTCAAAGTTTCCAAATAAACCTAATTAGAAGTGATGGTGTACTGCAAATAGGTTGAAGTACGACAGATCAATCAGCCTCTCTCCATCAATTATATTCTAATAGCAGCTCCTGAAATTACGTGCTTTTAAAGATTTCTCACTACATTTGAGATATTTAATGTCACGTTTATGTACTTGTATTTAGTATCTTAAACTTATGTTATCAAGTTGCAGCATTTTACAGGATCAATAATTCCCACGTTATAAAAATGTCTACCTTGATGAAATTTATATATTGGTTAGTAATTGATTTCCAGCAAGTATAGAAGAGAAAATAACTTCACTTTGTGGTTGCTAGATTTTTAACACATTTTCTTCCACAAGAAGGAAGCTAAATCTTATTTTTACAAAATTATTTAAAAAAAAATTTGAAAAATACAGTTAAACTTCGATGTCTAAAATATAGGGTTTGCTTCATTTTCTGATTTGGCAAAGGAACTGGAATGAAGATGCAATTATGTTTTTAATTATTATATAAAGTTTACTGGAAAACTGTGTGTAATACATATGCTTTAAAGATGTGTTGCCATACACATGCTCTACACAGATCTTTTGATTGAGTAACTTATCATGTTAAATATACAAGAAAATTCTAAAATGCTTTTACTACTTAGAAATAAATATTGTTAAAATTAGGAAGATTTTAAATGTCCATTTTGAACAATTATGCAACACATATAAGGAAGAACTATATCCTTACAAAAACAGCTACTAGAAATTTAATTCAAAACATTAGTCTTCTAATAAAGCATTTTTTAAAAATATTTTAAATAACAGGCTATGCAAAGAAGGATTGCCTCAGCTACAAATTCCTACTGGAGAACAAACGGACATCCAGAGGAGCCGGAGGAAGTGGAGTCAGATAAAACGAAGGCCTGGCAATCTCTGATCATCTCTTTATTGTTCTAATGAGGAATTCTGCTCTGGGAATATCATCTAAGCTACTTTCACATCTTTTGTCCTACTTACTTCATCTTCCTTTCAGTTCTTAATTAGGCCTTAAAGAGCTCACACTGCCCTTTCAACTGGCTACTGCTCCCATTCAAGCACTGCTTTCAGAGACAGGTGTTGGCACCAGAGTAGAAGACATACAAACATAATTACTAAATGTGATGCACAAGGAAGAAATATAATAACTTGGTGAGGGCTATTATTGCAGAACCTAATAATAAATTACTTCAAACACCTTAGAAAGCAATCTTGAACATTTAAAAAAAATAATCAAATGGTTTCATTCAAAACTATGGTTGCGATATAGCTTCTTCTCTCCTAATTTGTATTTTGTATTAGATGAGCACCACCTTATAATCCTGCAACTGACATTTAGGATAGCTGCTATTCCACAAGCAAAATTATCAAGGATTTCTTTTATCACCTTTAAATCCTTTAAATAAAACAATTCACATATTATTTCTTAAAAGAATTATAAAGATGCTTTTACCAGCAATAAATTACATGATTTGCAGTAGTACATTTGCAAGCACGCAGAAACTGTAATTATGGTTACATTACAGACAATAGCTGCAAAGTTAAATCAATTTTTTTGATGTTATGTTTTGTCAGAGATTAAGTAACCGCCTGGTAGCATTCAGTTTACTATCTGATCAAAGGCAGCATTCATATACTCTGACATCTCCCACCGGTTACTTACATTATAAAAACTTGGGTGTTTATAATAACATCAAATATTATTACAAGTCATTTCCATAAAGCAGCAAAAAACAAACAGTACAAAGTCATACTTCCTTGTGAAATTTGTTTTCTATATATTTTAAAGATTGAAAACAAACCCACGTTTAAAGATTTGATCTATTCACAGAATAAATTCTAGTAAGACCACATTTTCTTGCAGACAAAGACACTGTACAGTAAATCCATGGATTTTGTTTCGTCTTTTCTTTCTTAGTACACATTTTTAGATACCTTTAGAGTATTTTGAATAATAACTTCTAGTACATCTATTTTTAGTGTTTTCTGTGAGGCTGTTCATTTATTATTTGTGCTATTAATCTTGCCACATATCAGTTCATTACTTCCATTTGGATTGGCCACCTACAAATGGTCCTCAGGTCTCAGACTTTAGTGATAGGAAACACCTGCTAGGCCAGCTAATGCCTTGCTGCCTAATACAGGGTTACTCACCTGACTACACTTCTCTAGAGCTCTCTGAAATACCCCAGTGTTTTGTTTTGTTTTTTTTTCTCACTCTGTGTGTAAAAATCTAATTATCCCTTTCTTCTCTACATCATAACACCAGAAGTTATCCAAATATTTTGCACATTTCCAAGTTTATTTTAGGCCTCTAATTTTCCAACTAGATTTTCTGGAAATATCAATCAAAGGCAAGGATAAAACAAACAAACAAAACATAAGCATTTCGTTATAAGAGGTTCAATAAGAATAACAGCTCATGTTGTGTTGGGCACCAATTAGTTGGTATTTACCGATGGTTTTCCATGACACTTCATAACTCACCATTGTTTTCCTGAGGTCCTCAATGCCAGAAGGATTCGTATTAAAACTGTAGGGAAAACAAACAAACAACTATTAAAGGTCCATTTATCTGAATAAAACTTCTACTAGACACTACTAGTAAACCAGGTGTATTAGGTGTACAAAGTATTTATGATGATTTAGTTACCTGATTTGTGAAACGTATTACAATTAGTACAGTATTCAAAGTTAATGGAAAATTTCGTATATTCTTCATTCACAATTTTTCCTTTCCTTCTGGTCATAAAATTAGAGTAAGCAATGCTAAGATATTACCAATTGGGCTTCACTAGTTTTTTGATTATTTCAAGACTTACCTCAAGCTTCTAAGCAAAAAAAAAAAAAAAAAAAAAAAAAAAAAAGATACTTTAAATGAAATATTCTGGAAACAGGTTCCTGGGACAAGGTTGTTTAAAAAACAAAACAAAACAAAACAAAACTAATGTGTATTGCCAGTTTTCACTGCAGCTGCCAGAGGAGAAAGGCCCTTCAGAAATTCCACTCAGGTCACCAGGTTAAGTTAGAGCTGAAAAGCTATCTTGTATTAATAATATTTATTTTACATATAAAATTGAGTAAAAAAGCTATTATTTTGTAAACTTAGAGATTATCTCACACATCCAGAAGGCAAAGCTATTTCACTATATTGTATGGTTGAGATGTTTTTCTTCCTCAACTGCAAAAGGGCAGTAGATATTGATAAAAGCAGCCATTGTCAAAATGTCAGACCCAAGAATCAGTCCACTGTTCTCATGGGTTGATGTAATTATTTGCAAATGTCTTCAAAACTCAGTGCTTGCTATAGCAAGTTTCAAGAGAAACTAAGTCTTAGAGAAACCATGAGCAAAATTTGGACACAAGTCAGAATTTGGATATGACTCACTGATAATATTTACTTCGTAGCATCATAGTAGGCATCATTACTTCACATCACAAAGCCTACCATTTAGTCAGGTTGTACATATTGGCTGTCAAATGTAACATCTGTTGACAGCTTCTAGAAAACAGATCTCTGGAGTTGGCTGCATTGAACTGGTAACAAGCTACTACGAATGCTACATAAGCTTTCATAGACTTCAGAAGTAACAAGTTCATTTCTTTCATATTTTTTTACACTAGAGAACCTCAACGGCCTAATACTACTGATTAGTTCTACAGTCAACAAGCTGGTACGTGAACACAAATGAATTAGTAATAAAATACTGCAATCCTAGTCTCTGGTTGAAAGAGTAAGTCCAAAAGTTACACAAGTAATTGTACACCTTTTTTTATAATTTTAAATGTAGCTTAAAGGAAGGAATTTTGTGTCCATCACTCTTTGTTCTCTGCATTTGAAAGCCATGTATTTCATGGTGTAAAAGTGGAAGAGACATAATACATAATAAAACATCATTTTGTGTACTTTTTTGTTTCAAAAGTAGTCTTTTGCTCATAGAGAAGCCCAGTGAACCATCTGCCAGACTGAGGATATTAGATGAAGATTGGATTACATGACCAGCCACAACCAGAAATAAAAAGGTGTCTGAAGAATCAAGTCCTGGCTAATTCCCATTGTACCTGTTTGTAACAGTGATCTGAAGCATTCTGCTGGAGTTTGCTGGAGAACGGTTTTGAATGAGGGGCCGCTTTCATCGGGTATTGTCTAACCAGCGAAAGGCAGGAACCCTCCCTCACGGCCTGCCTTTTAGTTGCACACTGATGTGTCAAACCCATGATGAACTTGCTTCATTCATGGCTGCCTTTTGTGATCCAAGCACAAAAAAAAATGAGTTAACTGAACTGGATCGAATTAGCTTGGTGAAAACCAAGAATGTCTCTATTTAACGAAGTGTGGCGTTAATTTGGGCTATCTTTCTTTTGGGACTGTTTCCTCATGTTAGACAAGATATAGAATAATGCGGCCTGACTGCTCAACTGAGCGACTTTCTGAAAGGTTAAAACAGCAAGATCTTTCACTGCACTGAATGACTTTATGGTTTCTGCGAAATAACTTCTGGGACTCTCTTTCATAGCAGCAGCTTAAAAGAAAAGGGGCAGTTCTGACTAGGAAAAGTTACATTAGAAAATTAGAAATATAAATCACTGCCAATATGGGCTATTTTTTTTCCAACTAAAAACATATCTTGTTTCTCTAACACTGTGGACATTGCAATTACAAAAGAGTACATCCGCCTATTTCACGTGAAGTAATTTGAATACCACTGCAAAAAAAAAAAAAAAAGAAAAACTATTAAATGCAATATTCACCAATAAAACCCAAATCCCATGAATACTCATATTTTAGAGAGATATGTGGAAATATACTGCTGCTCAGTGAAGCAGGAAGAAACAGGTGCCGAGATTGCATCTAACATTTTCAAGTCAGATTGTCTAACTAACTGACTTGGGAGCTCCATGGCCTCGCCGAGCCTCTCTGGGTTTCCTGGCAGCTCTTCCAGCCCGAGGTGAACGTGAGCAGTTGCAGACTCTCCCAGCTGCACCCATAATTCACTGTCCAAGAACCTTTTAATACCTTGAAAGAGCATACTGCAAAATTATGAATGCATACAGCTGGGGGAGTTGCAGATATTGTGCACTGAAATTAACGAGAGCATTTATTTTTGCATTTAAATTTCATCACAATAATACACACCCCTTCAGTTATCATCTTACTTGATCGCTTGATAGCTCATAACAGATTACAGAACACACACCTCTAGGACTACAGCCCATGAATTGCACAATGATCATAAGCATCCTTCAAGCAACTCTTTTCTCAAGTCCGTAAGAGCATTCCAAAAGTATTGATGTAAGCAATAATATGAAATCGTGTCATTTTTACTGCATTACCATCTCAGCACATAGGCAAGCTGTAGTCCTGACTCTTTTTTTTTTTTTTTTTTCCCCAGGGTTTGATAAATTTGCAGGGAACTTCTGCTATGGAAAAGTCTGGGAGCAAAAAGCTTGGGAAAAAAGAATCTTTTTTGTTTTTAGAATGCAGTTCACTGTAAAAAGTGATTGTTAAAAAATGACATTATGACAATAATTACTTTCTCAATACAGTTTATAAGTAAATTTCTCAATGCTCAGTTTATAAGTAAAAAGATGTTTCTTTTCTAATAAATGGATTTTTCACCAACTCCCCTGAGAACTGAAGTCAGGCTGGGTTTCTCTGGCTCATGCATCATCATTAGGACTGTGTGTACCTCCCAGGTGTTATATCTGATTCTGATGCCTGCTTATTGCATGTACCTTCCAACCTACACAAACTGGCCTGACTGCTCCTTGCTCCTGTTTCCTTCATCATCTCAAGGAATGGAGTCATCTTCTACCTCTTCTGCTCATCCAGACAGGCTGAGAAGCCTCCCTCTCCACCGCTGTAGGTCAGGTCCCACAGTGATTGGTATCAGGAGGTCCATAGATCCTCTCTTACAGCTAATAAACTTGCACTGTCTGATCACCTTTAAGAAATGTGGGAACTAGTAAACGAAGGCAAATCACATTGGCAGGTCTGAGGAAGAAGGCACAGGTTCAAGATCAGCTGCAGTAAGATCAAGAAGGGGACTGACCAAGCACGCCACCCAGCTTCCACATCCCCTCTAGCCACCAGCGGTACAATAGTCTCATTCAATCTAGCACAGAAATTCATTATGCCCCCATTTCACTCATCTGGGAATTCAATTATTTGCCTTAAGAATTACTTTATGTCAGATATTTTCACCGCATTAAATCATACCGATTATTTTACTACAACTTTGTCTTTATATGTTTAGTGCACAGTAAAGCTTGCTAGAATTTCTGTTTTATTAGCTTAGATTTCAGTTTAGGTATGTGAGATGAGAATCCTTTCCTATTGCCATGTTGCTGGGGGGAGAAAAACGATGAGAAATAAATATGGTATAAAATGATAATGGTGACAGACATACGTAAGTCTGATTCTACGTTTTGGATGACTGCATCATAATCATAACAAGCATATTATTTGTACTTTCTTGCTATTTTCCTTAAATGCATTTTGTTAGAATCACGTGAAACTCTCATGCTTCTTTCCTAACACCTCCCCTTTATGAGGCAGTTTCATAGTTGCATTCCTGGCTGATTATTTGCAGTTTAGGTAGGGACTTCAGTGGAAACATTCCAGGAACGGTGTGAAGGAGGCACTCCTCCAGCACGATCAAGGTGAAGCACTGCAAGAAGAGGGGCCGCCCACTGCTGAGCCTTCCCTGAGCTCTGTGCTGGTATAGCGCTGTCTGGGTTATCTATTGGTAAGATTAAATGTACCTCGAGTTGAAGATTTATCACAAGCTCAAGTTTGTAATTGGAGTTTTAAATTTTGTCTTCTGAAGTTTAATGGTAGTTAAAAATTCAAACATTAGGACTAGTGGCTGCTTAAATATTTAGCTTCTAAATATCTAGAAATTAAAACCATGCTTATTTTTTTTTTCCTACAACTGATATAACCATTTTAGTGCCTGAACCATTTACTCCGACAACATAATGAATGGAAATCAGACTCCTAAATTATTCTGTATGGAAATCATATTTTTCCAAGGAGCAAAAGCTTTTTACTTATGTTATCCATATTAGTTATATGGATATGTTATCCATATTAGTTATATGATCACTGCTTTGTATACTATTAGAAATTAAAATGAGGATACTTACATTAATATTTAATACTCAAAGTATTGAAGTATTATATATGAAAGTATTTCATATCTTGTAAAATATCCATTGTATCAATGTGTTCAATGTGAGCTTTCAGTTTTGTTTAATTCAGAACATCTCTGTACAGGTAATTAGCAAAACTCTACCATGGTCATATTCTGTTAGTCTAAAAATTATTCTTCCTACTTACTTAGTCTTTGGCCTGTTGCTTATTATTCTTTGGATTATCACAACACACATACCAGCAACTTAAAATACTAAGATATAGTTTAAGTTATTACCAGTGTACTAGAAAAACAAAAGAAATGAATAAAATCAGATACAGTTAATGAAATTCAGAAACTGAGTTTTCCATAGAATAGGATTAGCCTGCTGTGTCTGGCAATGCAGACATCACTTTAGACTCTGAAAAGGAATGACTGTCACGTCTGGCAGTTAAGCAAGCACATTGCTATTTCTTTCCCAATCAGATTCTGGGGAACATCACTTAAGGCACTTTGCTATATAAATTGTCCTGCTGTTGAGCCATGCTCTGAAGCCTTCTGGAGTTTGTGTAACCCCAGGAGGACACACAAAGAACATCAGTTTTTGTTCCTATCGCTCCATTTTCTTAATATTGCTAAGAAGACTCATGCCAAGAGTTAACTGGACCAAAAATCTCAAACTTTGAATGCAAGATGCATTGCTATTGCAAACCATTTGTTCCCAATCTACATATTCTTTACACAGACTCCTTTGGAAATGACCTGTTCATGAGCAGACTGCTGCACTTTGTGGAGCCCTTCTGATAGCAGAAGGCTCCATGACGATAACAAAGATACACGCTCAGAGTGCAGTCCTTGATAAAGGTCCTAAACAAAATGCACTTCAAGGCAGCAACCTTTTCTCTTGTATCTCTCTTTATATATAATATATATATATATATATATATAAATAAAATGTAGCACAGTAAAAACACTACAGTGCAACTAAATAGAAGACCAGAAGCTTTCAGTTACAAAACTTGAATAATTCAACAAAAAGTAATTGCTACATACAGGAGAGTTATACTAAATTAAGGGAGAGTTATGCTAAATTAATAAATAGTATGGCTAGCTATGGTAAAGAACCTGTTGGTAGAAGTGAAGCACAGTATTTGACTTTCTTTGCTAACTGCACTAAATAAACTGTTTGTAAGGACTACCAGTAACTCAGGATATGACAATCCTTAAATAACACAGCCTGAGCACTTTGAAAATTGCATTGTTTTGCCTGAAATAACATATTTTTGAAAGTGTTTTGCTGGTGGTATTTTGATGATTTAAATAAGTAAAAGATACAAGAGCACAACTACATGATGTAGTCATTCATGTGTCTGTAAGAAATCTGAGAAGCAGATATAAAATGTTAAGGCGGATCTCTAATTTATGCATATGTATAAACAACTTCATTAAGAAAACAGACATGAATCGGGATCCACAACAGGCTGTGGCTGGTTTTGAAGCATCCGATGCTGGAGGAGACAGATGGAGAGATCTGGAAGCATGCAGAGCTGTACTTGTGAGCTCTACCTGATGGGTAGCTTTCTCCTTCCAAACATGTTGGTATCTTTCAATAATGGACCTTGTATTTGCCCAGAGCTGGACACATTACTCATGTAAATTCACTCATTAGTCAGGTCTTACAAGGTATCGAAACCCAAATTGATCTTAAGCAGTGTACTCAACCAAATATTAATGCAAGTTTTGAAAACAAACAGTTTTATATAAAAAAGTTAATATTTCTAAGCGTTTAAATGTTCCTGCTTTTATTAGGCAGCTGTGCTATGGCTAAAAAACTCATGAATTTTTATCCACAAGAGACCATTAAAGATCCTCTGTAATAAAAACCTCTACTAGGAGACCCTACTTACATGGATCTGTAGTCAACCAAAAAAAAACAAACAAACAATAACCCTGAAGTAAAACTTTGTATTGAAAATTTGAGAGTTATTTTTAAATTCTTTTATTAATAAAGAAACTGGATATAAGTGTTCAATATTACTTAAAAGCAAACAGAACAGGCAGCGCATTCCCCCTTGGGACAGGTGATATGCATCAAAGCTTTTCAAAAAAGATTTCACATGGCCTAATGCGCACCAACAGTTAATGAAAGCTTAAAAAATAATAATTGTCATTCTGCAGGAAGAACTCCTAAAACAGTGTTCCTAACCCAGGCAACTAATATGAAGTAATTGCTGGTAAAGAGTCTATAGCAGAGTAATACTAAGTACTAATATTTCTAATTGCAGAAATAGTTGGTAGTCTCTCTCCAGGAATCAATTGCTCCAACCCATCCTAGTAATGTCACAAATAATGTGAGCATTGATTTGTGGCAGCTTTAGGAAAGATTTCATTATTCTCTCATCACATGGTGTGATCTTTCTAAATCAGATACTAACCGTCTTAGCAGGACGGACCAAGACTCCCTGCATGACTTCTCCTGGTTTTGTAGATTCTTTTTACCTCCCATATACCTGTAATGTATTTGTTTTGTTGACTGAAGGATGTGCTACTGACAGCTTTGCCATCCTGAATTAACAAATTTAACAGTCTAGAAAATAATTAATGCACTGCCATAAAAATCAAAATTCTACCTAGCAATGATCACACGACTAGAAATACGCGTAGTCAAACTTCAGTAGAGAACTGAAAAAAAAAACCAACACTTTCCTATCAAGAAGAGCAATGCAGTTGCATGCTGTTCTTAAAACATGACATGCTAACACCAGCAGATGAAACAAAATTCTGAAAATAGTGTAGTTTACCCGATTTCATTTTTTGACTAAGTGAGAAGTGCATGCTAAAATGCCTGAACAGGCCTTGCTCTAGCAAGCACTGCTATGAACTCATTAGATATCAAATTTTCTAAACAGGGCACAGGGAAAAAAAAAAAAAAAAGTGAGATGTATTGTGCACTGGAAAAGGGTAACCTGCTTTGTAAGGGCCTACACAGACATTACAACCATTTGCTCTGATCGGGCAGTTTCTAGGGTTCCATTTCCATGGAGCTGTGTCCAGTAACCATGCCCATCACACGTAAGTGGGCAAGGCTGAAACCATTTAGCAGTCATATATCTTTGATGTTCAAGCTATTGCACTAATAACTTATCTTCACTGTGGTTGGAGCTAACATATTTTACTTGACAAGTGCAGTTGACTGGTGCCAGGCACCTGCTCTACTAACCCGGCTCAATAAGCTGCCCTAGAAAGTCAGAGTAACGCATGATTTTGCAATAGCCTCTCTAATTAGTTAACAACCACACATAGTATTTCCTAACAACCACACATACATTTCCTAAAATTTATCATCAGCTGTTCCTTAGGCTCCAACTCACCAATAGCTGATGTTTATATGAGTGTTATTCATACCTTCTACTATGTAAGATGTAAGTTAAGCTTCTTCTCCACCTTTCCATCTTTGCATCTCCCACAGTTTTTAGAATATAGCACATTTACTGCTTGAACTTCAGATAAAGTATAAGTATGCAGCATAAGCTTCATCTTATTTTGTCAAAGTTTAACGACATTTAGGTTATGGAAGTGTTATTTTATAAATTGTTTGCAGTTAATGCACCTCTATATGTGTATACATGTATGTATACATACATACACTTATATTGTGTTCCAGATGTAGAGAACCCTATACATATATCACACACAAACATATATTTTACATATAAATATACATACACACACTACATACAATGTTTCTTAGAAGGCTCACAGCTATCAACCCAGTTTCTGAGATGTGGAATTTGATCAGACTAGTAACAACCTGTCAGCTTTAAATATTGGACTATTTGTTTCCCTGTGTCCATTGCCTAAGATCTTGTTAATTACCTAAACTCTCTTTCTGTAGGTCTTGTTAATTACCCGTCTCCTGTCTCAGAGGACCTTGTTAATAACTTGTACAATCTCTCTAAAAAGGTCCTAATAACACATTAAAATTAAAGATGCTTTTCTCTTAGCACTTGTCAAGTGGTGTAAATTGAGAAATTTTCACATCGTTTTATTAGCCTACTGTAGTGTATTTTCCTAAACACAAACAATTTCAGAGAAATGATGCATAAGGTTTGGTCACCGCACAATAAAAAATCTTTGTTTTCAGGGATTACTGTCAATTTCTTTAACTGTGTTCAATACAAAATCCACGTGGCTACTGACTGCAAATTAACCTCTTGAGAGCCACAACAACAGAAGTAATTGTTAAGAATGAATGCATTGAAAGATTATAATAGGTGAACCCTTCAAAGCAGTGGATGAAGAAATACGAAGACAAATCTATTACTGGTAAATGCTAACAAAAAATACTAGAACATGTTGCATGCTTCATCAGCTATATAAGTGGTTTGGAACTAATGAATTTTGTAAAAATGCCCTTACAAAAGGCATTTCTGCTTTCACTAGGAGACTGCAGCATTTTGAAATTGTCAGGAAAACAGCTCATAAATATCTACATTCCACTTACACCAGACAACAAAAAATAAATGTGACACTACCAACCCTAACAAATACTAATGGATCCATGCAGCATTTGGAAGAGGTAACAAAGCCCCACTTAATAGAGAATGCAGAAAGAAGACTAAGTCATTTTCTCAAAAACCACAAGAAAAGCCTTTGCCAGAGCTCAGATTAACAGAAAGTAGGGGTCCTTATTTTGTGATTTCCTGACAACTAGTGTTTTACAAAACAAAACAAAACAAAAAAAAAAAAAAAAGGTTTTATTTTGCTTTTTCAAAATACTTCTTAGTCCTTCTTGAAATAACAATAAATAATAGTAATAACAATAAATCATAACTTTAAATAATCCTGGTACACTTTTTGCTTTTAGGTAAAAAAAAAAAATATATATATATATCCTGCAACTGTTGTTGAACCAGCCATGTCTACATTTTCTGTATTAGCAGCTAAGACACACCTGGAAAATGTATTTATCTTCACTCTTTTAATTAGTAAATAACAGGAATTAATGACAGAGATGAATGCAGCCAGTTAACACTAAATAACTGGTTGGGGAAGGCACTGCTCAGCAACTCCCCCAGCCCCTAGCCAGCACTGCTGTTACGAGCTGCTGTTGCACAGATCATTGTTGTCTAGTCAAGGCTACCAAACCAAATTAATTAGGATGGACTTGAGGCCTGACCCCATTAACTTTAAAGACCTAGGATTAGGCCCATGGAGTATCTGTCACCCTTTTTCAGACCTGAAACAATGAAGGAATAGAGCCAGTGCACTGACTCTCTAAGCCTGTTCACTTCTGCATGAAACCAAAATCATTTCATGCTCCCTTTTACATGGAAAAGAGTTTGAAGATATTCCAAACACCTTAAGAAAAGCAATATGGAGTATATTATCATGAACTGAACCCATTTTTTTAAATCAATTAAAATCACTGGCCAAGGAACATTAACCATATACTTTGTGAAGTGTAGATATGACACTTGATAATATGGTAATGTTTGGGTCATATCTGGGAATTGGTAATATTTGGGTCATAACAATCATAATTTCTGTTACAGACAAAGTGGTCTTTGCCTTGAGATATAAAATTCTGACCTGGAGAAGTTATCAGAGCAGACACACAGCCCGTTCTGCTAGCCATGCACTGAGGACACTATTTCAGCTTTTTGCTCTAGGTACACGATTACCAAACCTGATAATGTCAGAAGTTAAATAATTTTCCCCTACTTGTTCCAAAGTATGTGTTTTACATTTTGTATCTAAGCAGGACATATATTTTTTCTGTTATGTCTGTTGAAGAAGACATTCAAACAACAAACTGGAAGCCAGGTTCTGCACACTTTCACATCATAGGACAATTCACTGACTTCAGGAGTAACGATGTGAGACTAGCAGTCTGCTTTGTTATACACTAATGCAAGCTGGAAGAACTAAAGAGAATGACAGGAGAAAGCAGATAATATCAAAATATCCTTCAAATATTTCATGAGCCACCCACAACCACCACATCAGCATGACGTGTGACTGTCGCAGTCAATTTCTAGGTTATGCTTTTCTGCCCAAACCTGTGATGGCAAATCTAGAACTTCGGCACTGTCAGTAATACAGCGACCTGAACATTTAAACATAGATACATGTCCCCAAGTGCCATGGCAAGTCTTGTAGATCCACTGGATTCTAACCTAAAATTTGTCACCTTGCTCATTAGAGGTTAATAGGCAAGGCAAAACCAAATGTCAGTTGCTCTTAAAGCAGGTAAGCAAACTGATAATGCTAAAAATAAAATAGCAAATAAACCTGAAACGAACAAGTGGCAGTAGGAGCCTCTAACGACGATGATTAAGAAGGTAAACATATTATCTTTTATAAAAGTGATGACTGATGAAATGTTTATGATTACAAAGAGACAAGTAATGCTAACATGTAGATTATGTTATAGATCACAGCTATCAAGGGAGGCAAGAATGTGAAAAAAGACTAAAGGATCAGGGAGAGATGAATCACTGAATCTAAATGCAAACAAAAGAGAAGGTAAGAGTATAAAGAGGCACAGATGTATAGAGGTATCCCCAGACTGAGACCCTTTTCAGTGTAAGGTAAACATATAGTGACAGATCCTAAAGACTGGATTACACTCATGAGGTTGTACAACCCCCCTGAGATCTTGTTAACTACATGACAGAGGAGAAAGAAAAAACCTTCTTGTGGCCCCATAGCTGACTTAAGGTATAAATATATTGGCAAAGGTTTTTAATTTATGCAGGTTCCAGGCCGAGGTTGGTTGGTTCGCTTGGTGGTTTCTGTTTTTTTGGGGTGGGGGAAGGCATTTTGTGATTATGTGGCTTGGTTCTGTGTTCCTTTGTTTTCTTTTCTTCCTGTTTGCACCAGCTCCATCCTGGACCCATGGCTGTAATGCACATCTTCCCGTGAGTTTCATCGCGCAGGAATCCATGAACACTCCATCATTCAAAGCCAGGCACAGCTAGGTGGGGATAAATGGGAGATCCAACTGCAAAGCAAACTCCTCATCCACACCAGAACACTGATTTTGGACATAGCTTACTAAACAGATAATGCCTGTCTTACTTGCAAAGATGCTATCCATCCAAAAGAGATTAATAGCATACTGAGTAAACAAAAAAACAACTCAAAATCTAAGTTGCCTGTGTATGCTTTCTGCATACTGAGTTTGTTACTCAACCTCAATTATTTCGTGCCCACAGATTTATACAGTTCTTTCTTCACAGTATTACTAATTCTAAAAATTAAAAATGGATTCTATTCAGCAAATCCTCCCCAGATAAAAGGTAAACTTAAACTGTAAACTTATTAAATATGCACATTTTATATTAGTTTCTACTTCAAAAGAAAATCATTGTACAAGATGCATATGAAAGAAAGTGAACTTATTGTAAAAGATTCTCATAGACCATAATAGTGGTGCATGCAAACACAGAGAGCTTCTAACAAATTATTGCATTATAGATATTATTCCATAGTAGCTGTCTTATCCATAAGGTCAGAATGTTTACTATTTTTGGCTTTTTGAAAATAACAAAATAAACTTTTGATAAGACAAATAGATATGTTTACATAAAAGTCAAGAACTAGTAAAAGAGTCTCATACAAAAAGGGGGAATAAATGACTAGAGTCCTTCTGAAGGGGCACTGTGATGAGCTTTTTAATTACAAACAAAGAAAAACAGTCCATCATGATTACTGTTTATGATTTATATTTATCAAGATCTGTTGCATTCAAGAACTTCAGAAGATTTCACTACTTATATCTAGCATCTGCCTCAATAGAAATTTTCATTTAAAAAAAAAATTAAATGCTATGTAATTTTAATTGTTATTTAAATTACTCCTCCTTAAAGGAGCTTATTTAAATGAAAGTTTAACTTCTGACAAACCAAGCTACATCCTAACCTTACTCTAATCTTTATTAAATAAATAATATTTTAATACTCTGGCTGTAAACTTGTTATTTAAGACAGTTGCACTGACTTGTCTTGTGGGAAGCAATAACTCACTGAAGTCCATATGCGCTTCTAGCAACTGAATCTTTTCTACAGTTGTTCCATTTCAGTTTATCTAATTCACATCCAAGATTAGCTTTATTGAGAAAAATGATTATAAGTTTAAAACAGGAGTGCATACATTCAAACCTATGAATAAAATTGAGTTGGGATACAGTAAGACTGATTTGTTCTATAATCTTAAAGAACAAATTAATGAAGAATGAGTTAATTATTTAACTGTTTAAACATATATATTGGACTCAGCATACGCAGTGTGTATGTATGTATGCATATACATATATGTATATATAAGACTATCTTTCTCATTGGTAAACAAAAGCCAGAAGGGAAATGAAATTTTGGATACACTTTTTTTTTAATTTAAGGAAAACAAGTAAACTGTTGATAAGCAAACAAAGATTAGAACGGATTATTTAAATCAAAGTTTCTTATCACCCCCTGTAACTCAATTCACTTTGCTTAGCATATAAACTGCTGTCTCGTATAAGGCCTTGAATACACATGAACTCAGGAAAGCTACAGTGAGCCAAATGATTTCAAGCATGATAGTGCCCATGCAGATGCTCCCATTTAGAAACAGAATGGTCTTCAGCTCTTGAGGTTTCACACAGAATCTAAACCCACTTCTTTCCCAAGTGGTAAGAAGAAGAGCATTTGTTATCATTACTCAAATTTTCTTCATCACGTGTTTATTCTGTTTCACTTTTCCCTTAGACTTAAACCTTTCCCTAGACTTAAAGCATTGTAATAGTGATGAATGTTCAATGAAAGCAGAAGACTCTCAGGAAGAACCCATTTTGAAGCATGAGCAAGGTTTTCCACAAACACAAGTAACCTAGAACAGTCAGAGTTCATATTAGCAATATAAATATAACTTCTAAATGAAATAAAACGGTATTAGAAGTTGCTAACTTTTACTTAGGAGCAGATAAGCAATGATATAAATGTATATAAAGCACAAAGATTGTGTTTCTCAACACTTCGCATTTTCAATTATATAGCATATTCAACATATCAGATCAAAGTACAGTAGAAACCTACCTTGAAGATGGCAACATGCTTGTAGGCTTGAAGTTTGTCATAAACGGATTAGTCGACTCATAATCAAAACTCTCCTGATGAGTCTCCCCAAATGCACTGGGTGATTTCAAGTCCGTAGAACTCTCTGATCCCCCATTGCTAAATTTATCTGACCTCCTGCTGTCTTTTTTTCCAGTCACTCTTTCAAAAAGACTAACTTTCTCTCTTTTCTCTTTTCTCATTTCTTTTTTTATTTCAACAGGTTTGGAAAACAGACTTATGTTCTGATCCCATGCTGCTGGGCTTTCTTCAAATGGATTCTTCTGTCGTGGCAGTGTAGCAAATTTCTGGGGTAGCGAAGCACTCACATTGGTAAATGGGTCGTTTTGTGCTTCAAGTGCAGCTTCATCAACTGTGCTGTCAAGCTGGTTCATTTTAGAAGTATCGACACTTAACGTCCTTCTATGTGGAGACTTTACACTACCTACAAACAATCTGTTATTAGTACATTATCAATGAGATAGTACAGCACACCTTACAACATGCAGAGAACCCACTCTAACTTAGTTCTAGGTTACCAATTGAGTCTTAGTTCAAAACATGCTTGAATAATTAATGTATTTTTAAAAATGAACAGCTGTGGCCTCGACTTGGTGCTTCAGAAACGTTTAAGGAAGCAATAGTGTCCTGGTTTCAGTTAGCACAGAATTAATTTTCTTCCTAGTAGCTGGTGGAATGCTGTGTTTTGGCTTAGAATGAGAAGAGTGCTGATAACACCCCGATGCTTTAATTGTTGCAGAGCAGTGCTTATACTAAGCCAAGGACATCTCAGCCTTTGCTCTGTCCTGCCAACGGGCAGGCTGGGGGGTGCAGTAAGAGCTGGGAGGGGACAGACCCAGGACAGGTGACCCAAACTAGCCAAAGGGGTATTCCATACCATCTGACGTCATGCTAAACAATATATAGGGGTGGCTAGCTGGGGGGAGGGGGCCGGACTGCTCGGGGTTAGGCTGGGCATCGGTCAGCGGGTGGTGAGCAATTGCATTGTGCATCACTTGTTTGTACATACTATTATTACTTTCGTATTATCACCATTGTATCATCATTATTATTATTGTTATTATTATTTTGTTATTTTTTTTTCCTGTCTTATTAAACTGTCTTTATCTCAACTCACGGGCTTCACTTTCCATTTCTCTCCCCCGTCCCAGAGAGGGAGGGGGGAGGGTGAGCGAACGGCTGCGTGGTGTTTAGCTGCCGGTCGGGTTAAACCACGACAAATAGATACTACAGAATTTTATTTTCTGTGTGAAAATTAGGTTGTACAAACAATACAGCTGCGGCTAGCGTGGCATTCCAGAAAACAGCAGTAGTCTATTGCATAATAACTTTGCACAATGCAAAATACTTTCAGTTCTTCGTATAAATCAGGTTTAAAACTTTGGTGATAGTTTTTAAACTTTTTAAAGACACTTTCATTTTTCAGAAGACATTATTTTGCCTGGAGTTCTTTCTTGAATGCAATGTTTCATTACAACATACTCTTAAATGAGGACATAAGATGAAAAATGATAAATTATCATACACTGTGGCTTATAAGTTATTCCTTATGCTCAGAAACAGCATTTATAAGTAACCACCAACTAACAAAAGTGAAAAAATATATATATTATTAACTATTTAGCCTTGGAATAGCATCATAAACTAAAGAAATAGACTTCTGAATAGTAGCAGTGACTTGTGATTATAACTGTCAAGATTAAGTAGCATGAGTTTTACTTACCGCCTTCATCAACCGAACCAAAAGATTCTAGCTGGCGCCTGAAGAGATGAGAGTAGCCGACTGTGCTGGATTTTAGTTTTTCTGAGGAGACGTGTGATCCTGTTAAATCTGACATCGAATGAGCTGAAGATAGCCGCTGAGGTCCCAAAAGGAAAGGTTTTTTTGGTTTTGATTTCATTTGTACTTCTCCACTACATATCTCTATGTTTGCATCTGGTATGTGAGTGCTTGGAATGATGGCAGAGGATGTATCCGAAAACGTCCCATCATTTTTTCGACCCTTCATTTTGTCTTTTAGTTTTGCAAAAGGGGATTTGGTTTTGTCCTTCATTGACAAATCAAACATACTTGCTGTCATGTTATTCCTCATGAACTGAATATTGACCTTTATTTCACCTCTGTCTTTAGTTCTTTTTCCTTGTCTGGACTCTAGGTGAAACCACCTTAAAGGAGAAAAAGAACAAGTTAAGCTGTGTTTTCTGGAGGCTAGTCATTCAATTCTAGTTAGTTGGTTAATGTCTGGATAGTACAGTTAAAAATAGGAAAACCAAATTCCATACCAAAAATCAAAATATTGAAAAGCTTTTTAGTCCATATTTGGTTTTGAAAGAGGAAACATTTAATAACTAAAGAGGCATGAAGCTCTTTGCACTATTCATTTGTTGCAAGAACCAAAGTCAGTTCAGTGGAAGCTTACTAAACTTCACCAGACCTAATGGGCTCACATCTACTTACAGATAATTTGTACCTCATTAATTATAGACACAAATAAATATTATCGTGCTATTTAAGGAGCCCTGGTATTCTTCAAGTAGTCTTTATTTACCTGAGATGCATTAGCCAAATGCTTACTACGTGCCAACTATTTCATTCATTAACCTATTCTCATTTGCTTTTGCCTCGGTTATGTGGTAGATTATGTTCTTCCTCTCTCCCTTCCTTCTAACCACTGGTAATGATTCATATCAATTGTACTACCAAGGAAATATCTGAGACCTTAGAATGATTTTACAGTCAATCATCATTTTGGTTTTGCAACTGGAACCCCTGGCGACAGCATCTCCACATGCAGCAGTGGCAGAACAGCAGGCATGTAGGGGTATCTAACACCTGCCCCATCTTTTGGGGGTCACCAATAGGATTAGCTTTAGGACTATTTCCACAAGCTTTGGAACCATGTCTCAAACCTCCACTTGAAGCTTTTTCTAAGTATTAAAGTACTCAGTGGCTTATTTGCTTGGTACCATGAAGGAAAAGAAGTACACCACTTCTCAACCTCCCTGAAAAGTCTGGGGAGGAGAGGACAAATCCCCTAAAGGACAAGCTCTTCCACCTGTCTAGAGATGAAACTAAACCAAAAGTCCCAAAAAAGTGTGCAAATCCCTCGCTATTTATGGAATTACTAATTTCAAAATTCTGTAACAATAAATGTATTTTAGCTCAGTGCTTACACAAGTTAGACCAGGACAAAGCTCAGCTAAACACAGGAGTAGTAGCAACACTACAGTTAGTGTAAGACCGTCCCGTGTAGTAATGCATTGCTAGGAGCAATACACGCATCCCAGCACAACAATACATCGTCATGATCAAGTAACTTTTGAACCGGAGACTAAGAAATGAAATTGCCTATCAACACAGATGCAAAATTGATTATGCAGTTACACATGCATTATTCAACACTGCCAAACACACAAAACAAGGTCAGAAAAGGAGAAAAATAGCCCTCAATTTCCTTTCAGATTTCATAAATATTTTTAAAGGTGACAGCTGAAATAACGTTTTCAGGAAGAGATACTATTTTTTTTTGAGATGAGAAAATACTTTCAAAAGTGACCTTCCAAAGAAATAATGAAAGGGTAAAGTGCATTATGGACTTTACTGTTGCCTTGCGACATCCAAAATGTTTTATATACCACAGTAAAACAGAATAATTAAGAAATATCAGACCACCTCTGTCCTGACACTGGACAACACGAACCCAGACCAGCAGATCCACAAGTTCAAAAAGAAGGACAATTAATGCAGGATTATTAAACTTGCTTCCTAAAAGTTTTCCTTCTGCTGTGAGATAACTTTGCTTATGTATTTTAAATGAAATGCAAAAACTGAAATATGTTAAGTGTCTAAAAAAGATGGATTGTTTTTCCTTTTAGTTAATAAAATTTCACTTCTTGGTAACTGATTCCAGAAACTCTTTAATTCATCTACAGTCTCTAAAGAAAACATACACAGCAGAAACAAGAGTAACTCTCTTTTTTATGATGCATAACATCACAAAAACTGGAAGACAAGATAGGCTTTAAAACTCTTTAAAAGAAATTATGTTCATACGTTCTTTTTTTTATATACGTTCTTTTTTTATATAAAAAAGAGCAATTAAAATACATGTAACAAGCAAGCAAAGCCCTTGCTTATAAATTTCTACAGATTTTGTCTGTGTGAAAAGACAAAAAGAAAAAAAAAAAAGAGAAAGCCCTGTCCATGATTGCTTATATAGTAAACAAATATAAATATATATAAGGCTTATACTTTTTGACATTCAAATTTATTAGTTCACGCTAGACAGTAAAGAAACATTTTTCCTTTCCCTTAACTCTTATCTCTCAAACATCATGTCTCTGATAAGATTTTCATGTTTCTAGTTAGAAATAACCGAAACTTTAAACACATACGACACATGCTAACTTGTTTTAGAGCAGTATCAAGATATAAATTCTTAAGCTTTTGGTGTGTTGAAGAAAAACTTTTCATTTAAAACTGAATTTAACCCAATTATTGACATTCTTATCATGAACTAACAACTACTCCATGTCGCTATCAGCGCTCCCCACTAATGGCGTACCCACACATACTGTTTTGACATTCACCAGGTCTGAAGGAGAGCATTTCGGTACACAGCTCATACAACGACATCTGCGGTTCGTACATTTGTTTTCAAAGCAGACTTTGAAGAACTTTACACCAAAACTAAGTTCAGCTGAGAAAACAAAGAAACTCTCCTTACCCTAGTAAGATAGAGGTGCACGAGGCACTGGACCTTGTACCTGGTGGGACCAGGCTCAACGCTACTTCTGATTCCAATAGAATTTGATCATAAGCTTTTTACTCTAGCTAAATTCCTCTGGACTTCAGTGGAATTTCTATTTGAAGAATGATTGCTAGATCAGGTCTGTGTATAAAACACATATATTTAATTTTTATAGGCATTTCAAGGAGGGTTTTTTTGTTACCTTGGAGAGTTTATCTCGATTAACTTACAATGAAGGTTCCATATGCTTCAGCTCGTAACGGGACAATATGAGAAGCAGACTCGATGATTTTCTTCAAATTCAAAGGCAAATAATTATTTTTTTAAACAGATGAGAACAAATGCAAGCAACGCATTTGTGTGGAGCTGCACGTGAATAAGCAACCGAGTCTGTAAATGTTTCTTATTAGAATCTGTTTCTACAACACATGGGCGTGAGCAACAAATAGAAAAACAGTGCTGAACATAATAGAAAAAAGAATTGGAAAATGAAGTCCACTGTTTTCAGATAACATTTTGATCTTAAAATACTAAATTCCACTATACCACTGCCAATTTTAAAAATTGTAATGTATTATAAAAGCCAATAAAACTTGCTATTTTGGTTTTGTTTACAGTACTTTTAGCCACAATAAATGCTCCATTTGTCAGGCTGCCATAAGCTTATTCTATAGAAAGCCTGAACAAAGTAGGAAAATAGCCAATAACATACACGAACAAAACAGGGTGGCTTTTATGAGAGCAGATGCCCTTTTATTTAATAACCAAATATTACATCCAGTCTTGCAGACAGTCTTTATTTAAACAGACCTTGTACAAAGTCTGGCAAATTTTCTCAACTTCAAAGGAAGCCCTATTGCCTCCTGAATCACATTCATACTTCTTGCTCTCACCTTCCAATGTCCTGTAGGACAACATCCTCCATACACCCTCTAATTTCTTCTTCTCCCCTATGGTTTCTATCAGAAGAACCATTGCTTCTTTTTCTCATATGGTTTTGAGTGTGCTAATGGGCTTTCCCTGTCCTGCACAGGTTTCTGATCATTTTTATTCTGTAAGTATTATATAAACTGTCAGTCTACATGCTGGCAATTTTTCGAACACATAAAGAGATCAAGATTCATGGCTGAATAGGAAAAATCCTGTTGCACAGTCCGCCCTGAAAAACAAAGCCCCGATCTGCAGAAATGTGGCAATTTTCTAACCATGACAAAATTACTTAATTTTGGCCACACCTACAATTAGGGGCGGAAAAAGAAAGCTGCCTTATTTCTGGGAGAGACACTAACAATCGTCTTCATATTATTAAATTGTATGGGATGAGCAGCACTGAATCCTGTACCTTAGGAAAGACAGACAGGAAGAGTGAAGGAGAAAAGTGAAGTAAGTTACTATTAATAAGTTACAAAAAATCTAGTCTGCTTAATTCCACCCAAATACCTAGCAATCTATAAATATTTCTATTTTCAACAAAATTTCTTCAACCGCTCTTTTATTCCCCTTTTGCTGATTTCATTTTCTTTCCATGTACTCTGTTTTTCAACTCACTCTTGCTTACCTATACCACTCCCATTACACCCTTCATCCTGCATTCAACAAGTATTTTGAAAAAAGCCTATTTTTTCTCCCCTACTAACAGCAGGAAGCTGATGTCATGGTGCCTTACCCTCAAACACTGCCATGGAATTTGACTGTTCCAAGCCTTGGTCCTCTCTTTTGTTTGAAGAAGCATCACTCAGCCTATTCTGCTCAATATGTGATTAACAGTATGGGCATGAAAAATCACCATCTATTTTAATTATACACAATTTTATAAGCCTCCAAAACCACTGGGATACCTATCTATCAACTTCAACAGGCATTGGAAGTCTTCTAGCCAGCACATTCAACCTCTGCATGAAAGAGGGTCTTCTGACTCGGTTCCCTTCCCAGTGCTGAAGATGGGACAAAGAAATTTTCCCCTCGTTTCACTGCTTCACAAACCTGGCATTCTGCTTTCACTCCACAAACACCTACTGAGTCGATCTAATATCACTTTTGCTGTAATTTTGACTTGCAATCAAAAATTTTTGCAAAACCCAGATTTTAATTCCCAAATTACTGAATGAATTCTGTTTCTAACCTTGATTTTATGGCTAAAACCAGTAGCCTGATCTGATAAGTGATATTACTCTGCTACCCAGTTATGAGGAGGTCAGCAGGTACTTATCAAACTGCCCCTAAAAATGCCACCAAACATGCCCACCAGCCGTCATGGGAAGGAACTACTTCATGTTAGATTACATGTGTGTGAGTTAGGTACAATGAAGAAATTTACTCCACCAAATCTCAGTAACAGAAATGTCCCCAGCTAATGGCTAAAAAACAGCATCCAAAGTGCTGACTTGTCTAACAAATTCCTTAGCAGCAAACACACCTTCAAAAAAATACAGGAGGTATTTTTTCCTAGCAAGTCAGTCTCATACCATACCAGGAGTTTCACCAAAAAGGTGGAAAAGTAGGAAAATTAAGGCAAGGGACTGAGCCCAGCCTCCATAGCGCATGAGGGGAAATGCAGAAGAAAATGGATTATTTATTAAGATAAGTGATGACATTCACAAAGATGAATACTATTACTTTCTGGAAGCCAACCGAAATGAGATATACAAAGTAGAGTTTAAAAATAAATATTACAGACTGACATTGTAACACCACAAAACATATGGGAGCTGACACATATTACAATACCCGTACAAAGGGGTTAGCTAACATCAGCTGGAATCAAAGTAATTAAACCGGTCTTCGTTTACACTATTTATTGTTTTGGCTGAAGACCGCGTGTGAAAACTTTTATTTCAGAAACAAAATAAGTGAAGGTATGAGGATTAAGGCGAGCTATTTCAGTTGTGTGTGTGGAAGCATGCGTGTGTGCACAGAAACCGGCGCACAGAAGGATTGCAGTCCAGATGGCACTCAGGCTCTGAGTCAGAATTATGACTTATTCGGGATACATGCTCACAGTTGTTGTCGAAACCTAAATGCTGGGAATATTGCTAGCCCATTTTAAAATATTGCTATGTTCCAGCTACAGCTGGGCTCCACTTCTTGGTTTCCCCCATAAGCAGCTTTTTCTTCTGTTTGTTCCCCACTACCAACTTTCCTCCTTCTTTTTGTTTTGTTTGTTTGTTTCCTGAGTGCTACCATGAAAGCAACAGAACGAATCCATATGGATCCTCCATGCTGCTTTTGTACCTTTGAGAAATTTTGTAATTACTGCTCTTCCCACTTTTGACTAGAGCAGAATGAGTTTTTCTCTCTTGCTTTAACCACAACATTTTGATAATTTCTGTTCCAGCCTGCCATTTCCACTATTATTTAATACTGTAAAGTGAGCCAAAATACATTGTTCTGGTTTGAAATAAACATAAGGCTCAGAAACAGTAAATAATATTTATTATGTTTTGTATAATTATTTATAAAAGTGCTTCTTGACGAGCACTGAGCCCCCCACAATCCTGCTTTCTGTTTATTCACAGTTGTTTGCTGACTCGATCCAAGCTGCACTGGAAGCCTGCCTCCTGCTCACGCTGCTGCAGATGAGAGAGGACAGGGCAGAGGCAAGCGAAGGGGGAACCTTTCCGTATAATAGAGGGCAGCTGACGAGAAGGAATTCACATTAATTTGGAGGAAGTCACAACATTTTCCTCTCTTTCAGGAAGCTCAGCAGTCATAAGAAGAAGCACGTACGTTAATGTGAAGTGGTATTGATCGAGGTCAATCTTCAATTTTTGTGCTTTGCTTCATGAGAAGTTGTTTGCGACTCTTTTATATGGCCAGCGTACACAGAGGACAAACATCTTAGATAAGGCCAAGACTCCTTCACTGTACTCCGCTCAGATAAACATTTTTGTCAATACTGCTGCAATTTGACGGTGTGGAGAGGAGGCTGAGGTATTACAGAAACCAGGGAGAAGGGGAAATAAGTCACATACCTAAAATGTCTCCTCCAAAAAAAAAATATTTAAGAAATAACAACTCTACTACGTCCTGCCCCCTCTAGATTTAACCTTCCAGAGAAGTGTTGCACCTTGAATCAGCTGAAGGTGTAATAAAATTAGCTCTCCAGGAAAGCTAATAAAGGAATGGACAATAAATAATGTGGAATTAGAGGACAACAAGGACCAAATGAATGCTGATGAAATAAGTAATATCATGGTGAAAGCTAATGAAAATTCTTTCTTCTGCTGTTGTGCTCATTTAGCAGGAGTAAAAAAAAAAACAAAACAAACAACAAAAAAAAACTACGCCCAGTCATTAAGAAAGCTACTGAAAAATACTGCAGTAAATTGTGTCAGTAAATGGGTATTTTTCACTCCATAGTAATTCAAAAATTTGTTTTGATGTTACGCAGCGTCAGATCATCAGCAGTATCAAGGCAACTATGAATTATAACAATTGAAATAATTACAAAAATATAAATACACTTTAAAACAGCACAGTCACCCATCATCATTTAAATTTAACTGCAAGAGCAAAAGAGGTGCATTTGTTCTAGGATAGCAGGCCAAAAAAAATGCAACGTATTTAACAGTATGAATAAAAAGGAAAAATGCCATGGGATTTTACTGGAAAAAAAATAAACTATGGCAGAAATCTAAGATCAGAAGAATTATGTTCAATGTACCTCCAATGAAGCCGTATCTCCCAAGTTTCTCAAACAGTTAAATAAACTCACTAAAAACTCCAGACATCTGGAGCCTAGTTTCAAGCCTGGAGAAATGAACAGAAAGAGTAAAAAGCGCCTGCCCATTCCTAATTACAGCAGAGTCGCCAGAGAGTCAAATTTACAAAGCTACCACAATGCGATGGGCATTATTTTTATTTTATTTCCATAAAGGCAGAAAGAAAATGAACTAGGATCCTGCAGATGCTTTGGCTGAGGTCTCTGGAAGAAACCTAGCAAATGACCATCTGAGCAGCATCTGGATCTAACTGTTCCAGGAATTTTCACTTTTAAGAAATTGAAAAATCATCAGTTTAGGAAGAAAAAGGACATTGCATGATGGTGCATACAGAACTTTCACTATTAAATTATACTAAATCGTTGCTTTGTTTCATTAAACCCTGTGTCACAGCAAGTTTCTTGGAACACCAGACATGCAAATCTTACCGTGAGGCCTCTGCCTAAAAACTTCACTGCATAAAGTATTTTTCTTAAGGTGTCAAAAGCAACAAACAAAAAACATTATACATAAAAAAGGATTATTTTTCTCTAGCGTGTTTTTCAAGCTGCAGTGAATATGTAAAAGGTACCTCTTCCAAATTATCAAATATTAAATTAAAAAAAAATACAAAAAGCTGAATGTCACACACCCTGTACTCTTCCTAGGAATTCAAAATCAGCTGGTAGCCTTCACTTCTCATACCTCCTTACTAAAAAAGCACTAGGGAATTGCTGACAGGGTTCAGCATTGTGTAGAATATTAAATATCTTTTTTGCAATACCCTGGTGACTCTTGAGTCTGTCTCTTACAGCACCATATGTACAGCTGTGTTGGAAAGAGGAAGCTATTAAATATATTAAAAAGTAGAAATATTACCAATAGACACTTCATCAAATAACTGGATCTCATTCATCCCCAAACAAAGCAAGAAATGTTAAGGTTACATCAACATAAGAAAATAACTCTGGATTTAATAACACCACAAGCCTGTTGAACATATTTGAAAGTAAAAACATTGCTTAATAAAACAGATTAGTGTTTCTGAAACAATGAATATAGCTTTCAACCATCAAATGCTTCGGTAATAAAGACATTGGACTCGGTCTTGAAAGGTACTGGATATCTCAGTTCCCACACCACAGTCACGGCTAGATGGTCTTCAGGTCCAAATATATCACCCTCAGTTTACTGCCAACTTCGGACTCGGAATATTTTGTATCAAAAAGGATTTAATAAAAGAAAAAAAGAAAGAGAAAGCATTTTTTTGAGATCACATTTGTGAGTATTTTCTTGAAAGTTTGCCCCCCTCTCACATACACATTCAAATATTTCATCCACATCTCCAGCTAACGCTTATGGGAAACAGCAACAGCAGACATGCATTCACGAAGGCATAAAGGAGACGACCACAATAACATTTCAAAAACATCTAAATGCTTAAGGACCACGTTATTTTTTTTTTTCCAAAATGATTTTCCAAGGGACACATTTTTTTTGGTTTCTAAGCATATTAAGACCACAATAAGAAAGTGGATTTTCAATGGCTCCTACCTCGTAAGAGTTTAAATCAGCAGTAAGAGAGCACGTGCTGCCAAAACTCCAAGCAACCATCTAGCTGCGCTTTTACACGCAAGACTTTTACAAGTAGGGCTGTTAGGCTCTAGAAGCCTAACACCCATCAGCTTCTAATAAGATTTGCAATCTTAAATGCTCAAGTAACTCCTGAAAACAGGACTTAGGCTGTTTGTAAAAGTTTCCCGACGGGCCCCTGTCTGGTGAAGCATAGCTCGCAGGCAGCACAGAGCGCTCTCAGGAGCCCTCGCGTTTTCAGTGGTGGTCTGGGGAAGCATTGCTGCACGTTTATGTAGCAGGAGTTCTTCTCTCACACTTCAGAGAAAGAAATGAAAGAACAACGAACACATATGAAACCGGGCTAAGCACAACTTCACGTAAAAAGTACTGGCAGGATCTGAATATTTATTGAATTGACAAGGACTATGTTAATTTTGCCAGTTATAAATTCTTGAGATAATTTTTTAACACTCCAAAACTATTTTTACTAAAATTGATGCAGAAGTGTTTGGATCCCCAAAGGGAAACAGGTTTTCTTATTCACAGTAATACATGAATAATTTACATATTTTCCTCCAGTTTGTGAATACTTACTTTTATCTAGTTTGACAAAGTTTTCACATTTAGTAGCATTTTTATGTCATCCATTCACCTTTTTCTTGCAGAGCAGCTAGGTGTTTAACCTAAAGCAGTTGTCTACTGACTTTCAAGATAATTATAGCTGATGATTAAAAGAAAATTTAAGATCCCTGTCTGAAGAACACTGAAACTTTTTGAACCAAGTGTAAACAGAAATTAAGACCCTAAGGCTAGAGGCATTAACATGTATTGCAAAAAGATAACTGTACCGCTACTGGTTTTGCCTTATCTTTTTAAGATAAGCAATTAAAAGGTGTATTACTTTGCACTACAGACCCACAACAGATTCTTTATGGACATGTTGTTCCCTGTTATATGGCTAGTGAACATACTGCTTTGTTAAAAATTCAGTTAAAAAAAACAAACACAAAGCAAAGACAGCTTTGACCTGTCTTTGGTGCTCCTTCAACCTCAACCACCACTCCACATAAGCAGAACCAGGTTTTGAGATGGTTTTCAGGCTGTGATCAACAAGATCTGGCTAGTGTTGCTGCACTGACTGCCGCCTCCAACTGTCTGCTCTGACTCTGCTGGAGGTTGACGTCTCCAGAGCACAGTCAGCAAAAGATAAACGATGCCAGAGTCTTAGTCACTTTGATGCAAAGTCCACCACCTCACCATAAACCACCACCTCTAGCAGGATACCTCTAACAGAAGAACTGCCTAACTTTGGTTTTACCAGCTGAGGTTTGGGCACGGGTTTCTTTCTACTCTACTGAAGAGAGAGGAGGGAAGAAAGACATCTGGGGCAGGAACTTCTTAACTGCTGCAGAACATCTTTGACCACTCACAGCTTGCTTAGAGGTCTCCATGCTGTTCTCGTACTACTCCTGTGCGACAAATCTAGCTAAACCAAACACAAATAATTTAGTCATAGGCATGCTAGCAGTACACTTACACCTCTACAGTTATTCCCATACACTTTGAATGATAAATCAATGAATCACACTGGCACCAGACATCTTGGTACAACCATTCCCTCACTAGAGATGCTAACAATTTTACTAGTTTTGTTAAAAAACAGACTCACAAGAACAGTTAGATGCATTTACTGTTAAGTCTAATAAACTGCTATGATGCTTTTTTAAATTATATTTTTATTTTTTGCATTCTAGTGAATTTGCTGGCAAACAACATTTTTACTTGAAAAGTATTCTGTAGGTAATAATGGAGGCTACTACAATGGCAGAAATTTCTCTTCTGTCTTCTCCGTAGAGGCCTGCTTGCAGGATCACGGCCTAAGACTAAACAGGATCAGAAAAGTACCATACTGCTGTGGGAAACCTTCATTAAGTCACAGTTCATTAACCACTAAAACATAAATATAAAATATTTAAAGACACATGGTTGGAGCGATCGGAGAAAAACATTTTTAGAGGGAATGACACCAGGCTTCAGAGTGTGAGTCTCAAACAGGTACAAGCTGAACGGGGATTCTGCCTTTAGCAGAACAGAAAAAAAGAAATCATTAGAAAAACAGACTGTAATGAGCTCATGTTGCACACAATAATCTGTCAAAAAGTGTTAATGTTATTGACAGCCCTGCCCTGCGCTGGGTGACCACTATGATTACAGTAAATTTCTCTTTGGAAGAGGTCAGTCCCCACTGACATAACTGTATATGCCTGGGGCTTTGAACGCACCATAGAAGAAAGAAATGTCCTAATTTCGTTTCAAAATTCCTTAATCACGAGGCTTCTATTTCCCATCCCCCCTCCAAAGCGCGTGCACACAAGTTAAAACGAGAAAACAAACAAAACCAAAGAACCGTCACTCACTCTGTTTTCCTCCTTTGCTTGTCCTCAAATATATCGTTCAGGCTGATCGCCACCTGGCCCAAAAACTTGTCCAGCCCCACCAGCGACCTGTGCATGACAATCAGGTACAGGATGTATCTGTCTGGGTTCTCCTGCATGAGTAATCCGGGCAGCTCGAAGGAGGCCTCCTCTTTCCATACCGGATCCAGGGTCTTCTCGGCTACCGAGGTGGAGTACTTCTCCTTGCCCAGCTGGATGATGGTGTACGCGTCGTTGGTGCCACCTTTGCCTTTGGGCTTCAGCCCTTTGGCTTGAAGCACCGTGACTTGCACGTGAGTTGGGAACCACTTCTGGGCTTGCTCTGCCAGCATCATCTTCCAAGCAGCAACACCCGGGGGGCCGCGAGCCTCCGGCAGGGCACTTCCAGCACCGACACCTGTCAGCCTCGGGGCGCTCCCCAGCCACTTCTCCCTACGCCTGGCACCCCCCGGCCCCCGCCAGCCCTACCGGCGGCTCCATCCGTCCTATTCCCGTCCCCTCCACGGCCCCCAGCTTCTCCCGGGGCCGCCCGGCGCTGCCCGGAGCCCGGCTCCCCGCCCGCCCGCTGCCGGCCGGCCCCGCCGCCCGCAGGGCATCCCCCGGCCCCGGGCCCGCCTCAGCCGCTCCCCCTTCGCCCGGGCCGGGCTCCCCGCAGGCCTCCCCCGGCCCCTTACGGTGTCGGTGCTGCCGGAGGGCGGCGGGCAGAGCCGCGGGGCCGGCCCCGCCGCCGCCTCCTCAGCCTCTCGCCGCGCTCCCCCCGGCCTGACGGGCCTGGCGGGCCGGCTCCGCCGCTTCCGCCTTCCCCATGCTGCCGGCGGCGGCGGCGGTCAGAGGGCAGAGGGCAGGGTTCGCCCCCTCCCCGCCGCCACAGCCACCGCCACAGCCGGGCGGTGCCACCCCTTCTCCTTCCCCACCGGCCGTGGCTGGGCTCTGAGGAGCTCTTCACCCGCATCTGCCCGGGGAAGGCTCCTCACGGGGGCTGAGGGGGAGCAGGGCTCGCAGGTCGGCCCCAGCCCGGCTTGTCCTGGTGTAAGCTGCCTGAGGAAACCCTGGAACTTCTGCTGGTTTATTTTTTTTCCTTCCTACCCCACCCTGACAACCGTATTTAACTTAAATGAGGAAGCAAAGATAGCCGGCAGAGGTTTTGAGGACACAGTTCTGTTAACACACCTGGAGTCAATGGGTGTTTGTGCAAATGCCTCTGTAAGCAGAGTCACAGGCATTAACTTCACTTCTGAAAAAACAAAAACAAAACAAAACAAAAAAACACCAGAAGCCCACACACGCAATATCAGTTGCCAGGGTCTATATCCCACCCATGTAAACCACAGCAAGCGGAGAAATCAGCAGCCCAGTCAGATAATACTTCATCCACCACCCCTCACTCACGAGTCCCTAGCCCATGGCCCACGGGTTAGTGAGCAACAAAAGCTTGGGAGACCTTCTCCTGCTGCGCTGAGCTACAGGAAATTAAAAAGTTAAAGTTGAAGGCCATTAGGGAGAATAAAGTATGATGCTGCCCACAACACGTAACGCTGAGCGAGTTATTGTCCAGGGTCAGAAAAGGTTGGGGATCGCTGGTCTGCACACAGTCATTAGTCTCCCTTTACAAGCTGAGCCTAGGCTCATGTTATCTCTAACAGTTTAAATAACTACTTGGATGACCCTTAAGTTTTGACTGTGAACTGGATATTTGTCTGCATGCTCTGATAATTAATGCGGTGCTGGCATGTCGTTCCTCTTCCTCACTGTATCTGCTTTCTGTTCATGTTGGAAGATAGTCCAGTTGGAAATGATAACTCCAGAACATTTCTTGGGATCATACTTAGACAAAAGCATGTAACTGAGTTGTTTAGGGTAGCAGTTTCTTGAAGAGTATGAACGCCATCACTCCAAATGTCTCCCACTGCCTCCTCCTTTACCCCTGCTGCTATTTCTGAGCGCGATGCTGTAAGGTGTGGGACATCCCTTTGGCCAGCCTGGGCCAGCTGTCCTGGCTGTGTCCCCACACTGCTGCTGGTGCACCCCCCAGCCCAAGACTGGCCGAGCAGAAAGTCCTTGCGTCTGTGTAAGCACTGCTTTGCAACAACTAAACATCAGTGTTTTATCACCACTGTTTTCATCAAAAATCCAGAATACAACTTCATTTGAGCCTCTACAAAGAAAATTAACTCTATCCCAGAAAAAAAGAAAACAAAACACACATGACAAAATCCACCCCTTATTCCACACTGCTTAAGCCATGCTCAGGTCCCACACTTTCCTATACATCCTCATTAATCACCACTCTTCAATTAACACACCGATATCATTCCCTTAGTCTGTAGACCACCCCTGGGATGTCCATAAAATGTCCACAGGTTTTTTTTTCAGTCCATGACTTAGCTTCTCTGGTATGGTGGTTGCTCAAGACAGAAGAAGCAGTATGTTGTGTGAAGTTACTGGACACCAAAGCCAGCTCGGGTCAGGTCACTTGCTGCGCTGCTTGTGAGGCTAATCCTCCTAAATTTCAAGTGGCTCCTGCTATAGTACTTCCCATAATATGCAACTCAGAGTTACAGTAATTTAAAGATTTATCCATCAAAATCTCCACCCTTGGTCCCTTTGGACCAGACTACAGGGTTTAAGATTGCAAAGAATTCCTCCCCTCGCCCCTGCTCCAGCCTGGACTTATGTTATGCATTGGCCACAGTCCTTCAAGAGGTACCTGCTCCAGCACGGCCTTTTCCATGAACCACAGTCCCTTCAGAGATCTACCAGCTTTGTAAGCACTGCTCAGCAACAACTAAAATATCAGTGTGTTATTAACATTATTTTTCTCCTAAATTAAAACAAAAACAAACATACCAGCCACTATGAAGAAAATCAATTCTATCCAGCTGAAACCATGACAATGAGATACCATTGATCAAATTAAGGCTGCACATCAACTCTTTGGGATGAATCACCTTCACCCCTCATCTGGAAATTGCTTGCCCTCCTCTCCAGCTGCCAGTGTCCCCTAAGATCCTTTGGTTTCTTTCCCAAATGTGTCACAATAAGTTTTTAACAAAGTTCCCAGGCAGAATTGATGTGCTTGAGGATGGTGTAGCAATATTTAAGACAAATGGCTGGAAGAGTGTGGAAGGATAATGATAAAAGTGTTCTGCAGGAGGCTGAGGCAATGGGGATAAAACACTGGGGAACCAGTAAGGCACATTTAAATCACATTATTTCTTAAATGAATTTTACCACATACAACTTCTGTTTTAATGGAGTATTCTTCATTGCATCAAATCTAAACCAAGCATGATGCAATTGTCAAATCAAAACAAGAAATGAATTTTAGGTAGGCAGAATGTATTTATTTAATCAGAAATTTAAGTCAGAAATCATGTTTTGCATGCTGTGTCATAGAAAAAGTTTTATGAGCTCTTACAGCAGGCAGGATTTGTGCTTTTTCCTTGAATTTTATTGGTATTCTATTTTTTCATCACATCAGATCTTTCTGAATTGGGACTAGCTTGAATACATATGCTTGCAGCTGAACAGGGGAAGAGGAAGATGAAGGAACTTTTGTAACTCGGCCTAAAATACACCAACACAACACACAGTCTGCTGTTCCTGATTTAAAAGTCAGTGACAGATTATTAGCCCTATTCTCCTTGTCCACAACCTGGCATGTGAGAACGACAGAGGGAAGCCTTTCTCCCCGTCATTTCTCTCCCTCTCTCTGTTCATCTGGCGGAGCAGGCAGTGGGGACCTCTCAGCTCCCCCACTCCCATGAATCAGAGTGAATTTTGTTCAAAGGTGCACCAGATATAATTTATTCCCTCTTATAGCCCTCCAGGGTCAAGTTGCAATCCAGCCTTTTGATTCCATCCTCTTTGGAATAGGGACATTGTCTTCTTGAATGTAACGTGCAATATAAATGACAAAACATCTCAGTTAAATAATGATATCTCCAGCAACACAGCATCCCCTGACACTATGTTAGAGCATTAATCCAGAAACGACTCAGATTCCCATTTACTAAACCACCGCCACCACTCAGTGGCTGCATGCACTGTAGGTTTTGCTCATCACTGTCCATGATTCACTGAGTATCACACTAGAAAAATCCATTTTGTTTTCTATGCGCGGCTTTGGTGACGAGACTGTACTGTTCCTTCACTTTTGCTTTTCCTCCATGTTGAGACCAAGCATTGTGGGTGCAGGACAAACAGTGTAGGAATATCCGTGGTCATTAAGATTAAATATGTTGCCTTAGCAGTACAGTGGGAATGCTAATGAGAATGACTAATCTTTGAGAAACCCTTTTTTCTGCCTGAATTTGAAGCGGCCACTAACCAAACAACAGTTCATGTGGGGAAGGATACTATGACGCTGAGGGGTGATGGATAAATTCTCTTGTCACTGTCTTTTTGCTGATTAGAATAAGCAGACAAAAATAGATACAGGAGAAGGAAAGTCCTGGGACTCTGGAAGAGATAATTAACACTCAAATGCCTCTTGGGTAAAGAGAGGCGTTTTCCTTAGACTGTGTTTTTGGCAAGATCTGCAATTCGTGCTTGCTCGTGAAAAGAGCTCATCTTTTTATGTGTCAAGGTCATCACGTTCCTTCCTCTAGTTAGCTCATGTCACTAAAATGCATCTTAGTCATAAAAAGCTGTTTATTTTGAGTGGTTTATTTAGGAAGGAATTACAAAGTGGACTGAAGATGAGGGAAGGGGCGTTACCTCAAAAAGAGGAGGTGCAGGAGCAGTCAGGACAGGACAAATAGTGCAAATCAGAACCATAGAAGCCTTTCTGAGACCATCAGTTCTAGCTTTGATGGCTTTTTTTCAACAGCAAGAGTTCTGGCCTTGCATTTCTCAGCTGTCTTCCTTCAGCCCTCCACTGGGAAGAGGGAGTTAGGGGAGAAGAACAAGGCAGAGAACGATGCAAGAGCTACCAGGCTTCCTCAAAGCAAAATCATTTTTAACACAATGTAGCTCTCAAGGGAGATATTTTTGAATGCAAGCTCCAAGCATAACGTTTTAAGCTCAAAAATCTTTAAAAAAGAACTGGAAGAAAAGACATGATTGAATATACTCAGAATAAGTGGACTTGGACAGAAAACAAGGTACAATGATGAGAGAGTTTAAAAAGCGATTATCACAGAACAACAGTGGATATCTACAGTGTATTTAACATGGAACCTTAATCCTCATGTGTGCCATCTATCTCTATTACACATTCTTCCAAGCATTTCTGGCCCAAAAGATCAGCTTTTTACTTTTTTGTGTTTTCATTTTTAAAAAAGGGTATTCCAAGAATTACGGTGGATTTTTGTCAGTTTCAGTAATTTGAAATTCCCTCTCCACTCTCATTACTGAGCCAATGGTACATCTGATTAAACATCAGGCTTGATATTCTGGCTGCCCTTGCACAAGAAAAGGCAAGAAAATCTTTTAGCCTACTCTGCTCCGAGGCTGTTCGATCCTCTGCTTTTCATTTCCAGCTGCATACTTGCTAAAGAGGATCAGAGCAGTTTACAGTGGTAAACTGGAGCAGATAATCTGGTGATTTAATTTCTCCCCGACTTCTATTTATGAAGTAGGAAGCTTTTCACCTTTTTTTTTTTTTTTTTTTTTTTTTTTTTTAAATGCTATCTCTTCTTTGAAATTATTTGCTGAATGATTCTTTGTTGGCAGATCTCGGGTGAGGTGTTTGTTTTGAACATTATGCAGTTGTGAGGCACAGGCTAGTTTTGTCTAGACATGCAGCAAGCTCCTGCTTTCAGCCTAGACGACTAACTTTCAGTAGCTGTTGCAACTGTCCAGATTACACATTTACTGGAGAGACTATGCAAATTTTTGAGACTGAACACAGTTGTTTGTTAACTTTATCTTAGCTTTTGTTATTGTTTCAATTACTGACTTCTTCAGGAATTCAGCAGAATTAATTGATTGCAGAAATCAGATTGCTGGGCTCAAACCCACCACAGTGAATTGGAAAGTTTTTCTCATGCTACTGTTCCTGTCTGCTCGCTTGGTTTGAGAAAAACAATAAACCGTTAAGCTGAATGCATTTTGATGGAAACATTGAAAGCTAGGTGAACATATGCATCGTGTTTCTGGTCTGAACACAAACATTGCATCCCCAAATATGGGGATTCCTGGTTTTCTGAGGCTGGATGAGGTAGGCAATGTCCCGCTTGGCACAGTCCCTTTTACTTTTCACCTTCACTCTTATGGCCAGTCTCCTCCAGATCTCATCCTTCAGCTCCCTTTGGCCTCAACAGGAGGGATGAATCTTCCTATAGCTCTCAACAGCCATACACATGCTTTCTTGCTGGTTTGAAGCTCTCAGGTACTGCCACTGTCATTGCTTCTGTGCCTTTCTCCTCTGTCACCAGGGTTTTTCCTCCTCTTTGCTTAGGATGTAGCTTCTGTCTTCCCTACCTCATTCTTCACTGGTACACGAAGGATCGCATGACAAATAGCAAAGTAAGAGTGTGCATAAAGAAGGGGGTGAAGGATTGAAATCAGGCAAATACACATTGAATTTTCCATTTTTTTAATTAAAATCTGGTAATCTGATATAAAACTATTCAACCAGAAATCTGGAGTAACAGTTACACTAGAATAAGTAGAATATTGGACTTGAAATAAACACCAGGTAACACTAAGAATGTTGGAACCATCATCTTTTTCATTCATTTTTTGTTGAACTTCTTTCACAGCCTTTCAGCAGCTTCATTAGTAGCCTTCCAACGGTGAGGGTGACAGGGCATTGGAACAGGCTGCCTAGGGAGGTTGAGGAGTCTCCTTCTCTGGACATATTCAAGGCCTGTCTGGACGCCAACCTGGGCAGCCTGCTCTGAGGAGGGGACCAGGACCAGGGACCAGCTGAGAATCCATGTAAGTAACGTCACTGAAAACAGACAAGGTGAAGGAAGTCCTCAAGCTCCCCAACACAAAACAACTGTAGAACCCAGGAACACTTACCTGCCATCTTCTGAACTTGAGTCACTGCCAAACTACTTCATGGGGAAGTAGCACCACCAGGGTTTTCCTGTTCTGAAAAGTCACCACCAATGTAACTAGCTCACAGAGTCTCAAAAACTATTTCACAGAGATGGTAGAGAACCTGAAGAAAAAGCAGCCTACTGGGGAACACTGAGTTGGGATGGGGGAGAGAAACAGGAAAACGAAGCCTGTAGTTCGAGACAGAGGCAGTTTAATAAGTGATGCACAATGCAATTGCTCACCACCCGCTGACCAATGCCCAGCCTATCCCCGAGCAGACGGCCCCCCCATCCCAGCTAGGCACCCCTATCTATTGTTTAGCATGATGCCAGAGGGTATGGAATATCATATCCCTTTGGCCAGTTTGGGTCAGCTGTCCTGGGTCTGTCCCCTCCCAGCTCCTGCTGCACCCCCAGCCTGCCCAGTGGCAGGACAGAGTGAGAAGCTGAAACGTCCTTGGCTTGGTGTAAGCACTGCTCTGCAACTATTAAAACATCAGTGTGTTCATCCTAATCCACAACGTAGCACCCTACCAGCTCCTAGGAGGAAAATTAACTCTATCCTAGCTGAAACCAGGACAGCTGTTTTCTGTCAGGTCATGGGAAGAAGATTGGCTGGCTTGGGGGAGCTTCTGTACACGTGGCTTTTAGGCTGCACCCAAACTGTTCCTCTAGATCTCGAAGTCTGAAGATGGCTGAGTGGTTAGAAAGCTGCCTGGCAGAGAAGGGCCTGGGAGTATTGGTTGATAGTGGGCTGAATATGAGCCAGCGGTGTGCTCAGGTGGCCAAGAAGGCCAACAGCATCCTGGCTTGCATAAGAAATAGTGTGGCCAGCAGGGCTAGGGAAGTGATTGTCCCCCTGTACTCGGCTCTGGTGAGGCCGCACCTCGAGTACTGTGTTCAGTTTTGGGCCCCTCGCTACAAGAAGGACATCGAGGTGCTCGAGCGAGTCCAGAGAAGGGCGACGAAGCTGGCGAGGAGTCTGGAGAACAAGTCCTACAAGGAGCGGCTGAGGGAGCTGGGCTTGTTCAGCCTGGAGAAAAGGAGGCTCAGGGGCAACCTTATCACTTTCTACAGGTACCTTAAAGGAGGCTGTAGTGAGGTGGGGTTTTGGTCTGTTCTCCCATGTGCCTGGTGACAGGATGAGGAGAAATGGGCTAAAGTTGCGCCAGGGGAGTTTTAGGTTGGATGTCAGGAAGAACTTCTTTACCGAAAGGGTTGTGAGGCACTGGGATGGGCTGCCCAGGGAAGTGGTTGTCACCATCCCTGGAGGTCTTTTAAAGATGTTGAGCTTAGCGATATGGTTTAGCGGAGGACTTGTTAATGTTAGGTCAGAGGTTGGATCGATGATCTGGAGGTCTCTTCCAACCTAGACAATTCTGTGATTCTGTAAAAATTATTGACATTTTTCCTCACAGGCACGGCAGAAACGAGCTTCCGGTAGCGCTGGGCACCTCCCCTCCCGCACAGCCTCGTCCCCGTCCAGAAATGTCTCCTCCGAAGCACTGCGCCGTCGTGGCACATGAGGAGCACAGCATCCACAGGCTCCATCACCCAAATTTCTCTCTGCAGACGGCCCTGGGGGCTCCCACAGGCCACGTAAAGGGAGCCCGAGGAGCTTCGGCACTCGGGCAATGCCAGGGGTTGTGTGGGGACTGAGGGCAGGGCTGGGGGGCTGTGGCGCGGGTGACAGCACAGAGGACTTGTCACAATGGGGGGACTGCTTTTAAGGCAGCCACGGGCAGCGCTGCTTCACTTTGTCCTGAGCCATTGGCGAGGTGAGTGAAGCAGCGGGGGGAAGGCTGGGCTGGGCCAGGGCCGGGGCACAAACACCAGCCCCCCGAGGGCTGCTGAGCCTGCAGCGAGGGCCCAGCCATTCAGGACAGGGACTGTGGCTGTCACCGCCAGCCCCGGGGGTCTGCGGCTCCTGCCCCGGCTCCCTCGGCCGCCAGCCAGCTCCCACCCAGCTGACCCCCTTCTCTCTCAACTCTTGCAGACCATGGTTTCGGAACTCTTGTTCGCGTTGACTTTCCTGGGCTTAATTGAGAGCCCACAGAAAGCTGGTGATGAACTCGATGCGCCTACAACCGCGCGCATGCAGCAGCGTGCAGAGGAGCTGTAGGCTCGCATGACGCAGCTGCTGCTGGAAATCGAGCAGAGGGAGCAGGAGCACGGCTGGGCGCGTGTGGGAACCCTGCTCCTGTCGCTGCTGCAGCAGTGGCAGTTCTGGGTCGTGACCGGAGAGATCGTCCTGTTCTTTGTGCTCTGCCGCATGCTCATGAAGTTCTGCCATGAGCAGCGCAGTGCTACCAGGAAAGACATCTCTGGAAGGAAGGACGACGACTCCTCCGAGGAAGACCCCAATGACATTCTGGATGCCCGGAACACCTCCAGTGAAAGCCTCTCTATCAAGATCATGCTTGGGGTCAAGCAGGACGACTCGAACACCTACCTGAGCTTTGAATAGTCAGAGGCTGGCATTCACAGCAGCATGAGGTGGCCCCAGAGCTGCACTGTGCCAGAGATGCTGTTCTTCAGGAAACACCTCGGCATGCTTGGCACACCTTACACCTCCGACATCTGCAGCTCTGTGTCTGTATGCTGGTAGGCACCAACTTTGCCACCCGTGCCTCGACAACCACTGTCACCCACCTCCTGACCTGACCACCATCCTCGTGGCAAGCACGCACAGGAGGGATTTCACCAGCGATGATTTCAGTGGCTGTGAAGCTGAAGGAGTGACACCCTGCTTGCCACATGCCCCAGAGCTGAGCACGCTGCCCATGGAGACGATGCTGCTCAGCTGGGAATTGCTCCTCCATGTCGTCTCCACAGCAAAACCACCCCTGGGGGAGGCACACCCCGTGCAGCTGAAGACACCGCTGCCGGGAAGCTTGAAGCAGAGGCTCCTCTTTCCACCTGGACAGTGACCATCTGGGCTCCTGGGGAGTGTCCTCTCCCTCCAGGAGCTCTGAGCTCTGCAAAAATTGCAATATATATTGCAATTTGTATTATATTGTTTATATATTGTTTATTATTTATTGTAATATTGTTAATATTGTTATATTGTTGTAATATTGTTAATATTGTAATATTGTTATTTGAACAAACGCTTTGTCTTTGAGTGTCTGTACCACACCGGGTCAGGAAACGCGGGCGTGAGGTGCTGACAGCTGGGCTGCCACAGCCCCGGGGAGCATTTAGCTGAGGAGCTGATTCCGTGGGCTCCAATTGCACTCCTGGAGCTACAGCTCTGCTGCCTGTCCTGGCTCCTCCAGCAGAGCAAGGAGAACAGCTCAGCACCCTCCTCAGCGTCAGCTCCCATCGCAGTCCAAACGCTTCTTAAACTCCTGTCCCAGTGTGTGACCACCCTCTCGGTGAAGAACCTCTTCCTGATGTACAGCCCGAACCTCCCCTACCTCAGCTTGACCCCATTCCCTTGGGTCCTGTCATTGGTCACTAAAGAGAAGAGATCTCACCAAAGAGAGAGGGTTCAGTACTGGAGCCGGTTCTCTTTAATATCTTTATCAATGATCTGGGTGAGGGGATCGAGTGCACCCTCAGTAAGTTTGCAGATGACACTAAGTTAGGTGCGTGTGTCGATCTGCTCGAGGGTAGGAAGGCTCTGCAGGAGGATCTGGGTAGACTGGAGTGATGGGCTGAGGTCAACTGCATGAAGTTCAACAAGGCCAAGTGCCGGGTCCTGCACCTGGGGCGCAATAACCCCAAGCAGAGCTACAGGCTGGGAGATGCGTGGTTGGAAAGCTGCCAGGCGGAGAAGGACCTGGGAGTATTGGTGGATAGTCAGCTGAATATGAGCCAGCGGTGTGCTCAGGTGGCCAAGAAGGCCAACAGCATCCTGGCTTGTATCAGAAGCAGTGTGGCCAGCAGGGCTAGGGAAGAGATTGTCCCCCTGTACTCGGCTCTGGTGAGGCCGCACCTCGAGTACTGTGTTCAGTTTTGGGCCCCTCGCCACGAGAAGGACATGGAGATACTCAAGCAAGTCCAGAGACATTGTGGTGTAGAGGTATAATTTCAGTTCACACCTGAAGACATTCTTCTCACTACAGTTAAGACCCACAAAGTGCCAATAAATAAATAAATAAATAAATAAATAAATAAATAAATCACACACACATACACACCAAAAAAAAAAAAAATGTATTTTCAAATTAGTATTACGTGTTGGCATTATTTACTTGTCTGATCTTGCATTCAGGGCTTGATCTATGTGGAGGGGAACATGTAATGCCATGCAAGGTTGTTTGGTTGTATGACTGACAACAGAACCTTAATAGTTTGAACTGTTTGTATAGAAGCAAAATACAGAGGAGTACACTATCCCCAAGGGAAAAGTAGAAAACTGCCTGTTGCTTCTCAGGTTTAGTTTTCCCTTAAAAGGTGTAAGCATCTGTTAAGGTGTATGAGAAGGTGTAATCAGCTGTTTGAGTACAATTCTTATGTATACATGAACATTTTCTTCTCCAGTTTCCAACTTGGAGTGCAACACTTTTCATCATACTCTTAGATCAGGACTCTGATTCTAACCATGGTTCCTAGTGCAGGGAACTTTTCCAGACAAGAGAGAAGCAAACCAGTCCTCCCTGCTTTGAATGAGATGGAGATAGCAAACAAATGTAAAAGAAGATAATAAACCTGTGGGAATGTTTTCCAAGAATTGTCATAGTCCAAAAGCTTTAAATTGGTTCAATCCCTGAAAGTTAATTAGTGTAAACTCAGGTTGCATCACTGAACTTGAAGCAGTAGGATAGACTTGCACCATTGCAGAGCCTCAGTCACAGATTAAATTGCCATTGCCTCTAACTCTATGCAAGAACGAAAGAGAAAAGCACACCTTTCGACTTTGTCAGCTAATGGCAGACCTAGAGAGAAAAAAAAAAAATGTTATTTAAAAAGTAATGTTGTTTTAAGGCATTTCACCACATCTGTAATATTTGGTACTAAGCAGACAACAAATGAAAGGGAAGAGGAAGCAGTAGAAGGTACTTGCATGGCCTTAATTCACGTGGCAATTGACAACAAGAACAACTTGCAATGATTTTAAAGTGCCTTCCACCATTCACCCTTGGGACTCTCGGGACCAGGACTGACTCTGGGGACCAGATATTCTCCCCCTCTCCCTGCCACACATAACTCTCCTACCTCTCAACATATTTGTGCATGACATGCTTTAGGATTTCTTTAACCTTTGACAAAACCTGAAGTGCATTCTGGAGACATACCAAGAAGAACGTGCTCATCTGAACATCCCAAGGATAGTCGAAGCTTTGGAAGGCTACCAATGTTGAGGCTATAATTAGGCTATAATTAAACTTGCCAGTCATCCAGATTTGACCCAAACTGCCTGTGTCTCAAGATGTTAGGTGTCTGGGTTGGACTTCAGTTCAGTTTTATAAAACCATGGAGACACCTAGCTCTCAGCAGCTTTAGCTTAAGCTGTAGGCAGGCAAATCATTCTTTTTTTTTCCCCCCCCTTCTTCTTCTTCCCTGTCAAAGCATCCCTACTGTGCAAACTCCTCATGCACTTCTAACATAAAATACCTACAGGATACCTCAGGCACACCAAAAGGCCATGGTCTTGTCCGAGACCTGCAAGGATTCACATTGCCTTCAGGCAGACCTCCACATGGGATGGCACCAGGCACGTGCAGTCCCTGAGAGTTCGATTCAGATTTGATTTCCCTTTGGTTCTCCTAAAATGTAATAGAAACCTCCACGTGAACTCTTAGGGAAGCACCCATTCAAAAGAGACAGAAACACAAACTGAGGGTCAATCTAAAAAATTGCATTGGAAATAGAAATTGCCTATATGATATCTGTTTTCAGACCTAAATATGCACATTCTTTTCTTGTTTGCAGTACATATCTAATGCTTTTGGGTTGCAAACAACTTCTATGCATTGGAACTAGACATAAAAATAACATAAGGAGAGTCACAGATAATTTTGCCATCTCTACAGAGAATATATATAAATTTTTTGCACTTGACAGAAACTAAGAAGTGTTAGCAATATAAATAAATGACTTAAAAATTATGACCTTTCCTATTGAACTAGAAGAAGGAAAAGAAAAAAGAACATGAATAGATTTTTACCGTTGTCTGAGTATGAGGTTTGTTTAGAAGTATTTTTTCTGGGTTTAAATATATTATGCCTTCATTCTCTCTTTATAGGTCTCCAAGGATCTCAGAGACCATTACCTCAGAAATTATCCCAAAGTTATCAACTGTCAAGGAGAACCTCAGCAAATACCATAAAATTATGTCCCCAAAAAAGTTTTTAACAACTGGAATTCTGACCTTATCAACTTCTTTCCCCTTGTTTACAAGACCTAAACGTTCAACATTAATAGGCTGCCACTTGAGACTGGGTAAAAGTAACTTATTTGCAGATACATTAAACTCCACTATTGCTTTGTGTACTAAGTTTGTAGTTACTGCAAGATGGTGAAGTATCTACCCACCTTAAAGCAGAAACCATGTGCTGCTTGAAAGAATGAAAAGAACCTTCCTTCTTAAAGGTTGGTCTTCTTAACAAAAACATGTTTAAACTCATTCCCAAGACTCTTTCCCAGACTTAGCTGCCCCCCAAAGCTTCTTCCCAGAAACTTTCTCCTACTAAAGGCCTATCCCATGTCTCTTCTGTTGTTGAAGGGTCTAATGGGATCCACCTGCACCACTGAGTCAACTATGATTAATCTGCAGTTAACTGCAGGGTCTCAACACCTCCGATCCGTTGGTAACAGGAGAATCCTTATTCCCTGATGATACTAGGGGAGAAAATAGTAGTAATAATAATAAAAGAAAAGTAAAATAAAATAACGTAGCATAAAATATTTTAGGAAGGAAATTTTATATATTTGCTAGACTTTGATTTAACATGTATCCTTTTCAAGCCTTGATAAACCAAGACGTGTATTTTCTAACTCTTCATCCCATGTCGCAGAGCTGGTATAAATCTCAGAATGATATTTGTCATTTTGGGAGAGTTTTTTTCGCTTGCTGTGTTGATGAATAGTTCAGATTTTATATCATCATTGCCTTCTAGCAATATAAATTTCAATTTGGCTTCAGCAAGATCTTAATATAAATATGTGATTAGAAAAGGAGTCTGAATTAAATCGCTGTAGTTAAGTTTTATGTGCATTAAATGTATGTACTCCAAGCACTCTTCTCCAGTGTTGCTTACAACCCTCTTTTCTTTGAAGCATGGTTTATTCTTAGAAAACTCAAGCTGCTCCTAAAATTCTGCTCCCAGTAAGAGACAAATTAGATAAAAGCAACTTATTGAGAGAAGAGAGCTTACAGAACTCATGCAAATAGACATAGAGTGCTGCTTGACAGCCTTCTATGCTATTTTTTTTTTTTTTGTAAGAATTGTCCAACACTCAGACATATAACAGATAAAATTTCACTTTTCCAAGATATCTGTACTGCATCTTCCCAACACCAAAAGTTGGAAGGATTGTGAGGGCTATGGGAATACTGCAAATTTATTTTGGCACTGCCTAGTGCTTCAAACATCCTGGAAATCAGCACTGGATATGTTCTCATAGTCTAGATGTAAATTAGCCATATGTGCATTAGTGGCGTTATTTACAGATTGAATTGTGCAACTATACTTAGGGCCTTAGATAAATTATTTGTATATTGGGTCCAATTTTTGCTGTCATTTACAGTAATATAAATCTAGGATCACTCCACTGAAGTCAGTGGGGTAATTATTTTGAACTTTCTCCAGTGTGACTGAGAGCAGAATTTAGCTTCTGATTAGCATTTGCAGCTCTGAAGCCTTTTTCCCTACACTAAAAGTCTACTGAGAAGTCTACTCTGTCAGTTGTGTTCACTATTGCTTTAGAAATGTGCTGAGACTTTATCTCAGTCTGAAAGCAGAGCCATGCCATCAGATTTAGTTCTTTTTGGAGTAAATAAAAATGAAAATTGTTACCCTGTTTTACAATCTCTTGTTGGATATATACCTTTGTCTTCTTTGTTTCTAATACAGGAATTTCCATGAAAGTTTGTCATTGGAGCTATAACTGGTTGAGCCTCACTAATGAAGTCATAATTAACAGCGTTAGAATACAGGGGCCACCCTCTGAGTTTCTTCACCCAACACTTCGAATGGACCTCATGTTAGCAAGTGATATACTTCCTTACTTTGACCTTTGCCTTAAGCTTTTCAATGTATCTTCATGGCTTAAGCCAGTGGTGCTCCCTTTTTCCCATTTATATTTGACAGCATCTTCTATCTACCTGTGAAAATGTGGTGAATACAAGTAAAACTCCATCTGCTAGAAAAATAGGAAATCAAAGATGAAACACATCAGTCTCGATAGAAAAATAGGAACCATGCTAACACATCAGCAACTGTTCCCTAGAAACACTCTCGCTGATGTTGGAGTAAATAGGATTGTCCGTATAAGAACACAGATGTCTCATCATCCAGCAACACATGATGCTAAGACATACCAATGTTGGATGCAACTTTTTAACTGTGGTTCAAAGCTCATGTAAGAGAAACACACTGGGATACTGGTTATATCTTTTTCAACTCAGTATTTCTAATGAGAAGAAGATGTCTGAATGTATTTTATGTAGGTCATAATCATTTGAAAAAATGCATTAGCAGGCACAGGTCTTGTAAGTGATTTTAAATCATCTCCATATTTTGTTTTCCTTCAGCTTCTCCTTTGTTTCTTTGCTTCTGCTCAAACTCATTTTTCTCTAACCCATATTACTACAACAGCATGTTTACCTTCATTTGCAGTGCTAGAAAAGGCTGTATAATTAGACGCTTCATTTTGGCCATCAGATGTTCCAGCTGACTCATTTATCTCATCTGGATTTTGTGCAGTGTCCTGCCACTACCTGGGTCCTTACATTCTATTTTATAAGCCTCAAAATGCTTTCAAAAATAATTTCACTTTTGAATTTTTGAATATGGTTTGGATAAGGTTTGAGGAGAACAGGAACAGAACGATTACTGTTTACTTATTCTGTGTGTGTAACATCTCATCATAGATGAATCCTTAAGGAAGGATCCTCACAGATTAAACATTCTAACAACAAAATGTCAGGTGATAAACTTTAAGTAATGTATGTACTCTTCATGTTGGACAGTCCATCACTGCAGAGTGTACTCAAGAGCTGAGGATGCCTACTGGTCCGTTCCCCTCTGAGGGCAGTCCAGGCATGGAGGGCATCAGGAGGGAAAGTTCTTAGTGCTGTGGGCCAAGTTAGGCACTGGTGACAGAGCTTCCCAGAGTGTTGGCCTTGCTTGAAGAGGGGACCATTTGGGACGTAGGTTTCAGTGTGGTTCATATACTGGCTTTGATTTTGCCAACGAGTTCAACCAGGTAAAACTGGACTGACCGCCACACATCCTTGGTCATGGGGATCACCATGATTAACAAACCTTTCCTGGCCACAGTGCCTCACCTGGAAATCCTGCGCCCAGCCCAGTTCATAGATCAAGCAAATGTTTCTCCTCACATCAAAGTTATCCAGCCTTGACCTAAAAGCTTCTGGGATGAGGAACTCATTATTAAATTTTCCTGATGAATAGTTAACCTCACTGCTAATCGTGTCTTCTTTATCCATAACCTGAATTTGTCTATGTTCAGCTTCTAGGCCTTGATGCACTTTTATATGGAAAGTTTCAGAGCCATTACAAATCTTCTCCATGTGTAGATAGATAATAATATGTCATAATCAAGTCTCTTAACCTTTCTTTTGATAAAGTAAACAGATTAGGCTGCATACATCGATCCCTACAAGGCAGATACTCCAGATCTTGAAATCATTCTTTTCTGATCTATTTTCAATTTTCCATGCCTTCTTTGAAGTGTGAACACCAAGACTAGTCATGATATTCCAGTAGTTTTCCCACCAGCTCACACACAGCTGTACTTCTTGTGCCAGAATCCCCAGCCCAGTAATTCGGCTGCTAGCTTAGGTTTAGGAAATTCAATCTGGGGCATTAAAACACTTGCTATATATTTTCTCTTCGTAATTGGAAAGCAGTGAGAGATCAAGCAAAGGATCAAATTAGGGGAAAAAAAAGTTTCCAATTCTCAAGCTAATTGTCCCGAAAAGTTTGGAGAAGTTTGCTAGAGAGATACTCTCCCATAGAGCAATTGAGTGCTGAATGTAAGTCTGTTTATGCTTTGGACACATCTGTATGGCAGCAGCATAAAGAGTGTGGCATGCTGTTTAATATCTGTCAGGCTTCTTTTTTAAACCACTTAATAAGCATGTATGTAAATTCTATGCAATAAAAAAGTTCTAACAACCAGAACAAGAATAACCTTTTATGTGGTGGCTCCCACCCTTAATCCCAGCTTCTACATGCCAGTTCCTCCCCCCGCTTTCACATCCCCATCCCTTGACAGGTGCCAGAAGGTTTCAGAATTTCCTTGTGGCTTCACCATGGGAACTGCCATTTCACCAGGAATGAATTTGACCCACTGAGCAATAAAGCTGAGGCAAAACATTTATGCTCTACCCAGAATGGGGGAATTGCTTGTTTTTCTGTTGGCGCTCTCCTCCGGCGTTTTTTTAGCCAATAAGACCTACATGTTCACCCAACCTCCCTCTCAATTCACCTTGAGAAAGGAACAGAACTTTGAAAGTGTCGTTTTCCCAGCAACAGCTGCTGTTTTTAGCATCCAACAGTCCTTAAATCCATAGAAGGCTAGTTTATACGGACAGGGAAGCATTAAATGCTAGGAAATGAGGGTCTTTAGGTAACTATTCCAGATCTGCTATATCTGCAGTTACAGCAATTGGTGGTGTAGGTGGTGTTCTTTTACTGGCTTTTAATGAGACACATTTATTACTGCCTTGCGATAAACCAAAGTAAAGCCATAAAAGTGACTTTCATTGAACATTTGTTTGAGTTCTGCCTGGGTCTTATAAAGCTCCATTTGTTCAAGACTTCAGTTTTTGTTTTACATGCCTGCCACCTTTTTTGTAACAGCTGTTATCTCCTTCAATAGCTGCATAAAATAAGCTTACCTGCTGTGATACAACAAAAACTTGTTTCATGACTTGTGTGAGACATAGTCTGTGTCCTTGCTCATGGTGGTAGATCCTTCATAATCTAGTAAATCACTTGAGAAACCCACCTACTCCCTATGAACGCATAGAATGCAGGATTGAAACCACTTATATTTATTGCAATTTCACAATAGCTGAAAAAGAATCTGTGCAGGTTGATAACAACTGAAATTTTAGAAATAACAGCAGCTAATCCATCAGTCTTCGTCCCAGGGAGTGAAGTCTCAATGACTTCTGAGGGATCTGAGACACACCAGAACCTTCAGCCAAGCTGTCACGCTTTTCTAGGTCCAGCAGGGAATCCGAACTATTTAAGGCTTATACATTTTCTTAATCTACAAGACTTGTATGCATTTCACTAAACACAACTTCCGATATTGCAGCTAAACTCTCTGAAAATATTCTTCAAGAAATGGTCTTAACAATTCACCTTCATAATTTAATACCTATTAAAACCTAAAAATGAATTAGATTTGGAATTTCCTGGATTCTTGTGTTTGTCATGCAAATTTTCAGGGCTGTTCTTTTTATGATAATATGAAATAAAGTAGTTTCTTATAGTAACATTGTAAATCATTTGCTTTCTATTAGACGCAGCTGGTTTCATTACAGTAATGATTTTGTATGGGTGCACACTGCAGTGCATATTAAAGGCAATGAGACATTCTTTTTCAGGGCTCACATGCAATTGATGTTTGTGCAAATATAACCAGATAATGACAAAACCGTAATTTATTATCATATATTAGTGGAGTTGTCTTTTTTCCCTTCTCTTCTCCTAAATGCACCTTCTCATAAGCTGCCCTCCCCCCCGAAGAAATCCTTATTTTTTCTGTTTACAGAAATGACTCCCCACCCCTGCAGATGCAGATTACAGTTTTTCAGCTCACTAGAGATCCAGAATCAAAATCTAAACCAGCTGGTGTTTTCAGGCGGGTGTCTTACTTTAGCTTACTCAAAAGAACACAAGATGAACGGTAAGAATTAAATAAACCACAAATTATTTTGGGGACTGTCTGGTTTGTATTAGAAATAAACTTTTCACTGCTGGCTGTTGTTTCAAAAATATTGCCTCTATTTTTGATATTCATCCTTGGGATCTAACACAAACTATGTCTTACTAGTTTAATCCATTGTTAGGCCATGTTTAAATATCTTTTATTATAGTCATGTGCTATAAAATAGTTCTCACTGGAGTTTGCTGGCTCTGAGCCAGAGGGTAATACTGCTTCAAGTGGCACAACACAGTATTAAAAGATTTTTTTTCCTTTGGTGTTGGTACTTACCAATTTCACACCTTGAAAGGAGCCAAACTACATTAAAAATGTGATATATCTACTTTGAGTGCAGTGACTAGAAAATGATTATAGAGCAAAATGAGAGCAAAGACAACATTTTAACTGTATCAACATTCTGTTCATTTTTTTGTGTGTGATTAGCAATTTATGTAATTCCTTGCTGTAGAGCCTATCAATTATATCCAAATATTTTTTCAAGCTGCTGTTTTCAAAAGTACTTTTGTTTTTAACTTGCTGCAGCAGGACCACTCACAGGACTATGATGACCACAGCTTAGCTCATAGCTAACATTAAATTAGGTCATTTGTATTTAGAAAGATTTTTTCCTCTCCTGAAATGAATGGTGTAATATCTCCAATTCAGCTTCTGCAAGCAGTTTTTTCTTTTTTTTTTTTTTTTTCTCATGCACAGCCACAGTCACAGAAACACTGCCAATAATGTCAATGAAGAATGATGATAATGCTTAATAATGTGGACCTTCAACTCTGCAAGCATTTCATCAGGAGCAGATTCCTTCCCCGATGCATTTCAAAATATTTCCAGGTATGAACTAGGCTCCATTGGGATTATCAAAGCTTAAGACAAAAAATTGCTACCATTACTTCATCACCGTGGTTTGCACCAGCACCTCCATTCTGGGATATTATGACATTCAGTTCTGTTGTTTCTATTATTCATGGGGAAAACATGCCCAGAAAGGAAGGAAAGAGATTGTTAGGAGCAGTTAACCTCTGCAGCTTCCAAGGAGAACGCTAACCTTCAGTATATGCCAAATGCAGACCCATTAGATTGAATAATGAGTAAGTATATCTGAGACATTGTATGAGACAAGATGAAAACAGATTGGGCAGGCTTTTGTACCGTACTTTATTACCTAGTGAAATGTAATTTGATCCATTTGCAAGAGGAAGAACCAGAGATGCTTGTTTCAGAATTCAATTGTTCCAGAAAGATGTAAGTACCCCAGTGTCGTTATTTCTATACAGATTTTTATGAAACACATGTCGTTAGATTTTTACAAGGCAGTAGGCTCTCTTAACAATGGCAGCAAGATGAGCAGTGCAAATGTTAGGGGTCTGAGTACATTCCTCTGTCAAATCACAGGGGCAAAAATATACACTTGCAATACAGCTTTGTATTGCAAAGCTGTATTGCCAGGAGACATCCAGCTCAGTCAGGATGTGGTCAGTTTACTTCCCAGGGAGGTGACTGTGTGCTGTCGCTTCATTCTCCCAGTCCCAAGGTGGGGATGTTTAATGAAGTGCCTTAACTGTCAAAACCCTGGGCTAGGTTCTCCACACAGCATCTTTAGTGGTGAAAAGTCAGCTTTGTATTTAAAATTGGCTATTGATTTCAAGATGTGGTATTCTCTACTGTGATTTAAATTTGTGTTCTAGAGATTTCCATGTATTTGCTTTATTTCAAGAGTGAGAATAATTTTAAATTTTGATCCTGCATGCTTGAATTTGCAGTAGGCATGTTAGAGAAAGATTATGTTTGAATCTTTAAAAGCGAAGCACAGAATTCATTAGCATAACTTCCACTATTTTTTTTCCTTGAATCCCTCTTGAGTTGAAATAAACAGGAAAATAAAAGACAAGGAGATATGGTCAGAGAAAGGAAAAGAAAAAAGAAAAAAAAAAAAAAAGAAGAAAAAGATAAATAGCCCTTATATAAATCCCAGCAAAAATGCTGTTGAGAATAGACACTGTTGTATTATCTAAAATACCTGTTAAGCCAATATCAAATAAGCCACATACTGCTGGACACAAAAATCAGCTTGCTGCATATACCTCCAGGAGAGGACAAGAAAAAACATCACTCTCCATTATCACCAAATTGGAAATATTTAACATGAAAAAATACACTATAAATAAATTAACCCTGGAAGTCAGACAGCAGCCCAGTCCCTTCCTGTAGAGGGAGGCTGTATGGGCAAGTGTTCTTTTAAGTTTTATGGAGATACCATCATAGTTTCTAGTACTTTTCTTTTCTGGAAAGTATCACCAACATCAAAGATCTCAAGGCTGACTCATTCACTTTTCTGTCCTCTTTAATTTTTCTTTTTTCCAACTTCATTGGCTTTTTTATTTTTTTTTTTTTCTTTTTTCTTTTTTTTTTTTTTTCTGTGCAGACTTGGGAGGAACTCCTGAAATGTCTGAAATCATGTGAACTGACACACCCTTTTTTCCTTTTGTTTCTTGTTCATTGGTGTGGTACATGTATCATCTCTTACAGTAACTCTTTCCAACACTTATCTCAGCATCTTTCTTCTCATTTTGCAACCAGCATGTTCTAGAGGCCTTTTCTCTGAGAGGCTCTTCTCACTATTTCTGATTTTGTTAAGTTCTGCCTTGTTCCTGGAAGAAAAATCCCCATCCAAATGTCTTCATCTTTTCTTGGACATGACTTGGTCCTGCATTCCTTCAATCAGCTGCCTCATTCCTTCTGGAAGAAGACCTCCTGCTGGTATCCAGTTCACTTTGCTTTTGTGTCTGGTGTCAGACTTTGCTCCCTTTCCCCCATCCCTGTTACTCTGATAGTGGTCTCAGCAGGTTGGGTGTGAAAGCTGCACACCTTCTGTATCTCTGCTCACCTCAGCACGTACTGGCTTTTAGCTTGGTATATGCTGCCCTGGCAGAAGAGCATTCACAGATTTTTCAGGACATAACAAGTGATACTGAGGTTTCCACATACAGTAAGTGCAAACACCATCTGTCCCTGCAGTCCAGTCTCCAGGCACTCCCTGGGGGCGACAGCTGAAGTTCAGCATCCCTTCCTTCCCAGCTGTAGCCCTCAGAGATCGCAGATATAATTTTAGTACCACAAATTGTGCCTTACAAAAGGTATTGTTAATCCTGTACATAACGTAACAAGGAAGGATGTCAGCTGCAAAATCCAGGTTGAGATCCAGAGCCAGGAGTGTCCAGAGCTTGGGATTTGATTCACACCCATTCCCAATGCACAGCATCTAGATGAAGAAAGAATACTTAAGAAAGCTCTTTGAAGTATGTCTGAACACAAGAAGAGATTCCAATCACTTAAACATGATCGAAAATCCCAAATGCAAAGCAATTGTAGTTCATTATAATTCATCATTTACTTGCTTCCATATTTTTCAGTCTGCTTTTAAACTCAGAAGCATCTGAAATCCATAAATTTTATGTCTTTATCCTCATTTAAACACTACTGTAGATGCCATTAAAATATCCATACGTAGGAAATCTCAAGAAACATTCCTATGTAATATACTTAAAGATTTATCATGGTGGAATAATATATAAAGACAGGGTAGCCTGAAAACCACCGTATAAAAGCCTATAGTAATGTATAATGAAGAATCTTACCTTTGGTACAGTAGCAATACGCTTTTTATCTGTCTTACACACATATGCTAGCTGCATATGCAAATTGAAATGTTGTCTTGAACCAGCAAATCTGTCCTAATGTTTTGTAACTTTTTATGTAGAGGAAAGATGAGGACACACATCAAATGTCTTTGCTTGAGAGTTATTTTACTTGCCCTACCCCATGAAATGGAGTGTGCTGGTGAACTGATCTTCTGGGGTGTTTCTGAATGTGGTCTCTTTATCATATGACTGACTGAATATTAACCTAAGAGAGATCAGGATTAGATCTCAGTCTGCTAACTTCTGTTGTTTAAGTGAAAATAAATAAATAAATAAATAAATAAATAAATAAATAAATAAATAAATTCTGAGGGTCTCTTCCTCTGTGCTTCCTGAATGTAAGTAGTACAGAGACAAAAGAAAGCTGATGTTATATCCTGGCTCCTGATCTTGAGACACTTGCTCAAGCTAAACTAACGCTTTGCTCACGTGGATATCTGTTTGCACTTTACTGAGGGAGAAAGAATTCAGAGAAATAATTGTGGGATCTTTATTCAATAATCTGTCTTTTATATGGATAACAACATAGCTTGTAGTGCAAGTAATGAATAAAATAACAGCACAAGAAAAACATAACAAATATTTGGAGATCCTATAATGTTTGACTCTGAAAAATCAGATTTTTTGCATAAATGTTCATGTCTGAACTAAAGGTAGGATTCTCTGTTGAGCCAGTTGACCTGGTGAGGAAGTTCACAGACATCAGCTTTCTGCTAGAGGCTCCCTTGGGTGAAGGAGCCTGCCCTGAGGATTAACAGCCAGAGGCCATCTGAGCTGAGCACTGCAGAAGGCTCCTGGGAGTAGAGGAGATACCTGTGACATGGCCTGAGTTTTATCTGGACATCAGATATATTCACAAGTCACCTGCAGCAGTCACCATTAAGGGTCAGCCAAGCTCGTAGTTCAATGCCACAGCGAAGAAAGCAGCCCCACCCTGCCATGAACACATCTGATAGACAGATGGACTGGAGAGTGTTCTGGAAGTTAGCTATTCACAGCATGAGGATAAAAACAGCTTCCAGATGAAATCACAGGTGTTCCATCGAATTCTTTTAAAAACATACCAGAATCCGAAAAACAAAGGGAGATCCTTAGCCCTGTCAAAATAAGGAAAAACATCTAGAGCGTCATGACAGTGGAGACAGAAAAGAAAGGAACTGTAAAGTGAGTAAGACTAATGGGCTATTTAATGATTATCCTGACTATCTGGGGTGGGGAGCATCTCCCTTTACTGCAGCCATGCTGGAAAGAAGTTGAATAACAGGGCTTAACAGCCATCTACTGAGGTGGAGATGGAGGCTGGCTTAAAAATAGCCCTCCAGAAACTGCCCTAGAAAGCTATTATTCCATGACACGTCTGGTTGTGGATAGATTTTCATCTGAACACAAGCTCTGCCTGGTAGTACTGGATTGCTTTTACTGGTGGAACATGGCAAGGTGCCCTGGACTAGAAGGGTTCCAAAGCTGGGGACAGATGAGGCAGGTCTGCGACTCAGTTAGCATGGCACAGCTTCAGATTTTGGCAATTCACAAACTGCTAGCTCACATTCATATGTGGGAATGCAAATCTCCTGAGCAAATCTCAAGGTTTCCAGCATAGCAGCAGACAGGCCCTGGTGAGCCACCTTCGACAAGAGCAAAATGAGGGGGCCTGGCTGTAACCATTCCTTTCCCTATTGCCTGCTCCTGATTTCCATTCCACCCAATAACTAATTTGTGTCTGGGAGGAAGTGCCAGTATCTTTACAGGTGATTTAACAACTGTGGCCTGGTGGTACGAGCACAGAAAGATCCCCTTCCTGACCACTGTGTGTCAATACCTACAGGAAGCAGCCGGGCCTACCATAGCACGCCTTGTCCCATTGCTGTGCTCAGCCCTACACAACCTGCAAAAACCCCGCTCGCCGACCCTGGGGCAGATCTTCGCCGTAGATCAACAAGATTAATGGCACGAGTTGTTAGTTTCAAGACCCAGCTCTCCAAATAAAAGATATTTTTTAATTACTGTCCAACCCTATTAGGCACAGGGCTGAATAACATGTGTTTCCTCTTAGAGATGAGCTGCCCCGGCGGCGGTCCCGGAGCACTTTTTGCATAACTCTTTCCCCCTCCTCTTGCCCTTCGTGTGCCCTACCTTTGTGCTGATGTGTTAATGTGTGGACACAGTGCTAATGGCTTGGGTATGCATCATCTTAAAAAGCAGTTTTGACCTGCTTTTTTTTTTTGTTGGGTCTGTGTCACATCCATGGTGCTGGCTGCTTCCTGAAAGTGGGCAGGCAGTGCCAAGTGGTTTTTGGATCTTCACTCCTTACCACCTGGCCTGACTTCTCCTTGAAGATTAATCTCTTTCCCTTACCCACCAAATACCAAGGCTGTTTTGAGCCGGGGGTTGGTTTCTTATCTGGTTGGATCATTCTCATTTTTATCCATGTTTTTGTCGTTTGATAGGGTTTAGCCACTCAAGAGAGGTTAAAGGAGGGGGTCTGCAGGCATCTGCAAAAGGTGCATATCGTTTTGGCATTTGTCTGAATGTGTTTTAGGGCAATTTCCTTTCCCACGGTGTGTAATAATTACTCAGATTCAAGCAATAGTTTTCACTTGGATGAAAGTATTTGAAAAGGTCTCAGCCAAGCAAAGGGGGGCACAGTGCTTTATTTAGTGGGTTTTGTCCATCCAATAACCTGGGAAGAATCCTGCAGCCTTTACCTGTGCGAGTAACTCACAGCCCTGTGACTAGACTTAGCAGGATTACATGGATAATTACAGGTTATTCAAATGCAAGACAGTTGCAGGATCAGGCCCATCATTTTCAGTACGACGGCTGGAGCAGATGGTACATGCTGCAGTAGGGTTGCAGGATGAAATTTCCATTTGTAATTCTGACATGCTCCAGTTTTCTCTTACTTTCATTTCTGTCTGTCCCTGCTGCTGGTCAAACCAAAATGTTCCACCATTCAAATACCTAGCAACAACAATTTAATTTGACAATTTGTAGATGGTATTCCTGTATTACCCTTTAGGACCTTAATAATAGGTTTTTCTTTAGTGAAGCATTAAAACATTAAAGGCCATAAATTCCACAGTCACCTGTATCCATTTATTGCTAATTTATTATGGAACATATCATAAAACTTTGCTTGACATATAGGCCTCTTCATAACTATAAATCTTTTTTCAACTGTTTAGATAACTTATGCTTAAGTTCAAGGAAAGACCTCTACGAACAAATATTTAAAAAATCTATTTATTATGCAATAGTAATACATATGAACTACATGGAAAATACTGAGGAAAAAAAAAAAAAAAAAAGAACACAAACACAAAATAATCTACATTCAGATTACTTACCACTTCACGCTTTTATTGGGATACAGCTATTATAAAAATAAAATAAAAACTCTGTGTCGAGTATCTGCTTTATTAAAAAGTTTAAGAGGTCTAACTGAATAAAGCTGTTATTACAGTTAACATCAAACATATAAATGTTACTCTTCAGATCTGATTTGTCACTTGTAACCCGGAACCACTGTAAAGATTGTAAATGTGCTTCATAAAAGTGAGCTCATCAGAGAGAAGACAAAAGTTTTCAGACTTTATAATTCCCAAACAAAGTACAGTCTGTAATACCGTGCTACAGAGCTTGATCTTGCTCTCATGAAGTCAATTTTAAAATCCCAGTGATGCTGAATCAGAGTCATATACAGAAATAATTTGGATGTTTCATTTATTTTACCTCAAAATAATAGTGTTGGCTTTGATAATGTTTGTTTGTTGTTTTTAAATTACTTTCTGTTGTTTCATATAAGAAAATGTTCTTTCTCTTAGTGTATAGATATAAAAGTTTATTATATATATCAAATCGGCCTTCTACAGAATACTTTATTTTCCTTCACTATTTTTACCTTGACTGAAATTTAGGATGTGTTAGCATACAGAGTAAAACAACTGGTTTTAACAACAGTGCATATGCATATACTCAGCCAGCTTCTTTAGCAAGAAATTGATTTGTAGAAAAAAAATTTTGGATGTTTCATTAAAATACTGTTTTGCACTCCATGTTTCCAAGTTATTTTTTTCCCACAAATCAGTTTGCTTGCACATCAAAGGTCATTTTCATTTTTGAAACAAATTTCCATCTTAGTGCTGTCTTCATCACTTCAGTTTGGAAGGGGTTTGTGTATGCTCTGTGGCCTCGGGATTTTCTTGTAAATTGTTCAACTACAGAACTAAAGCTATGGTGAAAGGCCGGAATAGTACAGGAAGCACAAGTCTCGTTTGGGTATATCAAAGTCAGAAAAGAAGGATGTAAATCTGAAAATCTAGATGAAATGTTACTTTTTCAAGTCACCTTATTGTTTCCTTTTCATAGCAAAACAATCACAATTTCAAATCACAGAAGTTTGTGTAGCTGAGAAAACCACAAATACCACACCTTTAGCATCCAAAAGAAAGCAAAGCAACTGATTTTTCCAAAATATTTCTTTCTTTTCCTTGTCCTTTTGAGGACCCTTTCCCCCATGCAGCACACGGAGGCAGCTCCAGCAGCCCCATGCAGCACCGTGTCACTTGGAGAATGGCAGATTCCAGCATTGATTGGGCTGCATGCACCCTGCTTTTACTCAGGTTCATATATTTTATTAATATAAAAATATTAATGGTTTGGGCCTCGCTGAGAGGAATAATACGTCAATATACACCTCTCCAAGAAATAATGCCAGCAGTCAGTAAACTTAAACAAACAAGTTATGTTTTGATTAAATTATCTATAGCAGGCTCATTTTAATATTACTTACAGACTTTGCGTGCCTTTGCAACAGGCTCCCAACACATCTCTAAATTCTCCAGTACCACAATAAATAATTTTTTATATTACTTCCTAAAAGTTGACCCAGATGGATTGTTTAATTACCTATATTGCTGATATCTGACAGAATAAGCAATTTTCCAAGTTATTTATGGTCTTATATTTCACCAAACTATGTAACACAATGTCTCTTTAAATGCTGTCAGGTGCTGTGAAAATTATCAGCCTCCAGCAGTGATGCCTGTGGAACAAGACGAGGTTTAAAGCTGTCCCAAGAGTAAGTTTCAGTTACTGATAGCATCTTACCAAAATAAGAGATTTACCTTTAATAAATATATTCCAGGACATTCTGTGATGGGACTCAACAAGCCAATTAGCTGTTATATTCAGATGCTTTTTTTTTTTTTTTTTAATCTGCAGAGAAACTCCTGGGCCAGGCTCCCTTCTGGCACAAGTCTGCTTAAGTCAACAAATGGAGTTACACCCGAGATGAATTTGCCATGCTATGTTTTTCTAAATAGATTAGGGGTCATTTGAAAAGCTGTAAATAAACCTTTCAAATTCTTTAAGGCAAAAAGAAACAAATCTCCAAGAGGAAGAGAAAGGAAAAAAAAAAAAAAAAAAAAAAAAAAAAAAAAAAAGAAAGAAAAAAAGATTTATTCTGCTTTCCCAGAACTGCAAGTTTCCAGGTGTTCACCTTTTGATCTGGCTACAGGCAATGATTTTCTGAAGTGGTTTCTGATGGTGCCTGACATCATTTATGGCACTCTTGAACAATCTTGTAATGTGCTAAACTACACAAAATTAAGTGAGTTAGTGGCTAGCTAAGAGCAGCAAAAGGGCCGAGGGTATCGCAAGTGCTTTGCTACTTGCAACAGCATCTGTTAGTTGCTTCGAAGCAGTGTTATTTCTTTGATTTGGTAACGGGAATAAGATAATGACTGTTCCTAATTGTTAATAGGACAGTAGGGTGAGAGGCCCTTGGAGTCTCGCTGTGCTTGATGCTGTACAAACACAGAGCAAAAAAACAGCCTGTCCTAATAACTTACAGCCCAACCGAAGGCAAAGCACGGTGATGCAGGCAGCAACCCATGGGGAGGAGAAGGAAAAGCAGGGTGAACTTGCATTAAGTCAGCACAGCTGTGTGTGTGGTTGTACAGCCCACGTTACTCGTGTTTGATAATTTTTTTAACATATTCTTCATAGTTTATAATTAAAAGACAGAACAAGCCTTCCTGTGAGATAGAGGCACATCAAAGCAGGACTAAGCTGAGCCAGTGGGAATATTGCTATTTATTTGCATGGTAAAAGGCCAGGCCCATGCAGTAGAAGCAATGTTGAGTTTCACTTTTCTCTTATCTTACAACACCCTTCAGATAGATACCTGTTAGATACTTTAAGAAGCACGATGACCTACAGCTTGAACAAGCCTAGAAAAATCTGGTCTTGACAATGTGTTCAAGATGCCTGGTAAGCAACAATGCCTGGATTTTGGTGCCCAGGTCTGGGAGATCCCAAGTACCACTTTCTCATCATCCACTTCACGCATTTCAGTAACCCAGTGCTTCTCAGGATCAAACTCAAAGTGGCTCCAGGGTCAGAACTGGCACATCAGTCACCTGTGGCAAATCATACACATTCACTGAGCTTCACTTCTTTCCATGTGAATTGCAGTTCATGAGATTTTTCTTGGATGAACTGCTGTCAGAGAAGTTCTGTATTGATCTCAAGGAGGGGAGCTGTTGGTGGTAGTCTTCATCTCAAGTTCTCTTCAATTTTTTAACTCCACTGGGCTCAGCTTAGTGAACTCTTTAAATAAGGGAGCTGCACACCTGAACAGTGTTCTGCAATGAAGCGGAGGGCAGATCTGATGCGGGAAAAACAGGGCCTTGGGAAAACAGGAACTACAACATTTATTAGCTGGCATTTCTTAAGATCTAAAGGCTTCTTGTGAATATGACTCTACGTGCTGCTGTCCAGTTAAAAAAATGTTATGGTCATTCAGAAATGGGATTATCGCATCATGACCCGGTGTGGTCACCAACACACCAGAGGTTCTTCTTGTGAATATTTTAGTGAGACAAATTCATGCAAGGTATGAGTTCCCAGTGCAGAAATGAGTGAAATGCTGCAGTTCTGTTATTTACAAAATATTTAATCTATAAATAAATAATTAGGAGCCTTGCAGAATTTGTCAGTACAAATGTTGATTCCAGAGGTTGAATTTGTTAATAGCATTTTAAATTCTCATTTCCTATCAACAAAGACTGTGAATGCTTAGCCAAATTAATAGAATTTTGCATTGTTTGAAATCTCTTCTCCCACTGAAAAAGTATAAGAAGAGAAATATATCTTTGAGATTTTAAAGTGATTTTGGGAAGTCTTTTCCAAGTGCTTATTCTGCAAATCACTAGATTAATACCATTTAGAAAGATCAGGCAAATGAAGCTGCAATTAAAAGAATTAGTTAAATCCATTATAGGCTGCTGGCCTTACTCTCCAACTCAGGAAGGATTAAGCACCACACCCAAAGTCTGTTTGATCCTATCTTCAGGGCACTATTTATTAATTGCACTTAATTATTCATGGCAAACCCCAAAATGAAGCAGTTGAACATTAATCCAGCTGTTACCTTTCCCTTAATTCAGGGGCTACTTTGACATGCTTTTCTCACCTTATTTCTCTTCCACCCAGAACTTTGCAGCAGTTTTGCCTGAGAACTCCTTGCTGGTAAAGCAGCATTATTTTCTGAAAGATAATGGGTCACTTTTTGTCACTTATTGGTGTTAAATAATCATTCCCCATAAAGTGACTTGGAGCCAACGTTAATCATTACAGAATCCAAATATTTACACCGATTAACAGTCTCTATGACCTGTGCAACTTTTTTTTTTTTTTTTTTTTTTTTTTTTTTCCTGTGGACTGTTAGCATCTTAAAAAGAGGATTAACAGCAGGCAAAGTGAGCAAAAAGAGCAATTAGAAAATAAAACTGATAAGAAAGTCCATTCTGTAGGTTTTATTTCTAACCCTACTTTTTATTTCAAAGAGCAGCTCTTCTCCTTTCTCCCATAGTCCAATGGCCAGCATATTTAGCTGGTACCCATTTAACATAGGTAGACTGTGATTGAAATCCTCTGTCTTATTTTGAGCAGAATATGAAACCACTGATATCTCCAAGAACTAAATCTGAGATGCCCCACACGTAATTTTACCTCTCCTGGTCCTCCACAAGGCTTGTGTTACTCAAGTTCAAAGCAAACACAGGGTAGGTCACCCACAGCAACCATTACTTCGTTACCAATATTGTATTCAATACAGTTATAGAGTAACTCTAGTTAGAATCTATAACTACAGTTATATCATATAGAGTATATAATATATTTACATGGTGTTATGACTCAGATTCTATTCAGTGCTTTTACCTTAAAGAGATAATTAACCACCCAGGTTTTGTAGGTTGTCCATAACAAGGATGGTTTAGTGGTTCATTTCTGCAGAGAGGGTCCTTCTGTACGAAGAACGGCGATGATAGAAACATTATACAAGTGTAACCAAAAAATTCAGCAAACAATGACTTAAAATTGCAGTGGTCCATGTCTGAGGGCAAAACAATAAAGGGAAATGCTACACATTTATCTGCTTCCTATTCTCACTCCATGATCAAAGCTTTTAACTTGAGTTTGTTCAATTCTTAAAGGTTTTAAGGCTGTTTGTGTAGTATGGAGTACCAACACAGAAGTGGCACAAAGTACCTGATGTTGAACGCCAAATCTCCTTTTCAAAATTGAGTTCTTCTGCAAGGAGATTTAGAGCTGATTTTAAAAAAAAATAAAATAAAATAAAATAATGAAAAGAATAATAACATTCCTCCACCTAAAACCATAATAATCTCTATTCTTGCCTCTGGATTTGCTGATGTGCCATGGCTTTTAAGTATTTACCTTCTAGATATGAAGCTCCTTAGGACTACATAATGCCTTATTATTATTATTACCAGTCCCTGAAGTCATAATGAAGTCTGGATTATAGCATATTTTATCTTTAAGTTTCCAGGACCAACAATTATTATATTTTCCTCGTTCTGAAATTTAAAAAAAAAAAAAAAAGTCATATAAAAAATAAAAAGTCACATAATTAGTTCTTTTCTGCACTACACACCAAGAATAGTTTAGCAATTTCATCACTGCAAATGCTTGGGGAAGCCTAAAAACTTTTTTTTTTTCTTTCTTTCTTTTTCCTGTTGATGGTGGGAAGATAGTTATTTTGTTTTACTAATCCAGTGAACTGGTACAAGTTAAAACCACTAAATGGTGTGAGTGTGAATTTTAAAATGAGGGTGGGAAGGAAGGAAGGAAGGAAGGAAGGAAGGAAGGAAGGAAGGAAGGAAGGAAGGAAGGAAGGAAGGAAGGAAGGAAGAAGGAGAGAAGGAGAGAAAGAGAGAGAGAAAGGGAGAGAGAAAGAAAGAAAGAGAGAGAGAGAGAAAGAAACAAAGAGAAAGAGAGAAAGAAAGAGAGAAAGAGAGAAAGAGAGAAAGAGAGAAAGAGAGAAAGAGAAAGAGAGAAAGAGAGAAAGAGAGAAAGAAAGAGAGAAAGAGAGAAAGAGAGAAAGAGAGAAAGAGAGAAAGAGAAAGAGAGAAAGAGAGAAAGAGAAAGAGAGAAAGAAAGAAAGAAAGAGAAAGAAAGAGAGAAAGAGAGAAAGAGAGAAAGAGAGAAAGAGAGAAAGAGAGAAAGAGAGAAAGAAAGAAAGAAAGAAAGAAAGAAAGAAAGAAAGAAAGAAAGAAAGAAAGAAAGAAAGAAAAAGAAAGAAAGAAAGAAAGAAAGAAAGAAAGAGAAAGAAAGAAAGAAAGAAAGAAAGAAAGAAAGAAAGAAAGAAAGAAAGAAAGAAAGAAAGAAAGAAAGAAAGAAAGAAAGAAAGAAAGAAAGAAAGGAAGGAAAGAAAGAAAGGAAGGAAGGAAGGAAGGAAGGAAGGAAGGAAGGAAGGAAGGAAGGAAGGAAAGGGACTAGTAGCTACCCAGATTTCCAGCAACAGGGAAATGTTGTCTGAATAGAAAGTTTTTAGTCATCTGCACAGATTTCTGTGTCCAGACATCCCAGACAAACTGTCCATGGGTGAAGGCACGATGCAGGACTTCAGCCACAGTCAAAAAGTGTCAGGCTTGTGTGGGGAACTGTGGACAAAAACATGCCAGCCCAACAAAGAACTGCCTAAATAAGAGCTGGGCTGCTTTGGTTCCACTTGGTCTTTGCTAGGCCAGAGATGCTGAAATTACCTTTCATACAGAGGTTTGAGTCATTCTTGATAGAAATTTGCCAGCAGATGTTTCCTTGATGGTCTCTTTGAGCCAGTTTGTCAAGCCTGGTCAGCTCCCAAAGTTTTAACAATGTGAGTGGCTTACAATAGTTTTGCCATTATGAGCACCTAGAAAAATATGTGTGATAAAATGGTATTTTTTACTCCTCAGCTGAATTTAATAAAGACATAAATTCAAATTATACCTTTGTATGCACCTGTTCAGCCCCAGTGCTATGAAAAAGTTCTACGCTGATGAAACAGCTTTTGGAATCAGCTAATGTGATTTGTGATGATCAGATAATGGCTATAACAAATTTTAAATAAATTTCAAAACCAGAAGGGTTTCTTTCGGACAAATACCATTATGGAATGCATTGTCATTGTCTTGTGTGCTGTTACCATTGCTTTTGCTAAACTCGTTTTTGCTACTTTCCTGTTTCTTGAAGTGCACCCTGATAGGGATTGAATCTTCCTTAGTACATAGTTTCTTACTAATAATGCACATTTATGTAAGCATACAAGGCTTCTGGCCAGTTTGTTCCCTTGATTCATATTTGGGTGTGTGGAGGTTTTGTGGTTTTTTTTTGCCTTTTTTTTTTTTTTTTTTTTAATAATATTCCACAAACTTCCCATTATGTTTCTACAGCACAACATCTTTTCATGGCAGGCAGGAGTTGTTCACCAGTCTTTTGTTTTTCAGGAACTTGGCATTTGGCACATATTGTGAAGGCTGACAAATATAAGTGGGTATAAGGAGGCATTTGGTTTCGGAGTTACAGTTCTAGTGTAAGTGAAATATATTGAGGGAAGAAGAAACTAAGATTTTGTGCTCCATGCAAGTAAAAAGCCTGGTTTTCTCTTGAATATAAGAAATAGGAAGATTCTCGTGTGTATATATTGCAAGAGCAGTTATCTTGCCAATGTAACTCCTAATAGAGTTTAAGTCTCCCTGACAGGAGCTGAACTACATGACAACTTTGTACATCAAATTCAGGGAATATTGGGGGGAAATGCAATGAATTGAAATCCTCATCCCACATCCTCTTCTCCTCTTGCTCATCTCACCTCAAAGACAAACCACCAGCTTGTGGCTGTGCATACCTGGAAGCACAGAACACTCTCACCTGTCCTTCTGGGAGCCCGCTGTTCAGACAACATCAGATGTGCTCACCCCACTCGTTTTCCAGTGAGCTGAAGCAGACTGAGGGCAGGGAGCAGAGCCACTTCTCTGGTGCTGGTACTAAAGTGCAGAGCACCAATGGGGTGAAGGGATTTTGGGTAAGGATGCTCAAGGTTGACTTCTGCGCAGCAGTAGGCATGGCAGCGCTGCTCCGTCTGCAAGCAGCACGTGGGTGTTCACATAATAGCGTTCAGTCATCAGAGCTGAGCTACACACCTACACCAAAGGCTGTGTGATATAACAGATTATGCGGGGGTGGATTAGAGTATGGAGAATATGGGGAATTCGGAGCCAGGGTTTTAGGTTTGCTTGATGTTACAGCTAATTGTTGTCCAAAGAATCATTTAATGGAAGCACAAAGGAACTCCGCCTGAAATCACCTCATCCAGGTTCGCTGGATTTTAGGTGTTGAAAGCCAGGATCTGGGATGTAATTGTGTAACATTACATGACACATCAGGTGTCCTAAATCCCCTTGAATTACAGACACGTAATTCAGGATGTGCCTCAGGTGCCCTGGGAGAAAAAGACGGAGACATCCAGGGAGCAGTTGGGCTCTCAGCGGCGATGCTGTGGGAACAGGCACAGCGGCCAGGTGCCTGTGAAGGCAAGGAAAGAGGGCCCGAGGTGCTCCAAAGCAGCAGGAGGTGTGAACCCAGCCATTCATCTGCACCAGAAAATGAAAGCCTGGGGCAGGGCTCACACGTAGAACTTGTCTCCATGAAAGCTTGTCCATTTTTTTCCAGTGATATCAGCTTTCCTTATAAAACGCACTACCTCTCCCTACAAAACCTTGCTCTCAAATAGGTGAGTAATCCTGCTGACTTCCAAGCTCATGACTTGGAAATGCTCATGAGCTTTTGCTGGTTGGAGTCCAAATGCCCTTCTAACCTGCACGCAACTATGGAAAAAAAGTGCTGGCTGAATGGGAAAAAACGTGGTCCTAAAATACATTTAAGTCCTCTCCTCTCCAAACCTCAGCTGGCAAACACAGTGAGGCAGATGCTCCATCCTGAACCACAGCTGTTCAGTCTCCCTGGTTTGTAGCCTCCATCAGCTGGTTTGTAGCCAGCTCTGAAGATGGGAGGAGGTCACTTGGGAGTGGACTTGTTAGCTATTAGAGCAAAGCTCCAGCACTAGCTAGTGCTCCAGCACGAGCAATGCCCTAAAAACCAGGCAGCTCTGCAGAATGAAATAGGGCATTTTTATATGTGGCTGTGGTACGGTTGGGTTATGGCAGGTCATACTTGTCATATCAGTCCGATATTCTCTCCTTCTAATAAACCCTATCTATCTGCAAAGTAATGGATTCTGCAACCCTTGTTCAGGTAATTACTTTTTAATTTTAGTTCTCAAGGATTTGTATTCAGACTTCTTGGGCAGATGCAGAGTCTGGCCTGCCTGTTCCTTGGAGGACATGTGTTTTGTCCCAGCCAGGTGTGTTCAGGGCCACTAATTTTCCCTCTGGGACTCTCTCATGGAAGTCTTCATTTCACTGTGGCAGGTCAAGTCACTTTAGATGCTTCTCAACAGGCAATTATGTACAACATCTCTGTTTCATAGAGAGCAAAGCACTTCCATTAGCAAGGGATAGCCTTTGGGAATCCACAGACCTTGACCTGCTGCAGCACAAGCTCATTTCTTTCTCCTTTCCCGTTTTCAGTGTATTGTATTCTAGACCCTGCCTAATGAAGTTTTCCTGCCTCAAAGTTGCTCTTTACAAAGGTGGGAGAGATGTTGCTTTATTTTTCAGTTTCAGCACTTTCCACCTCCATGAGAAGAAAGGTTTGAGTTTCCCCTAGAGTTACCACGTACTGTTATTATGGTCTTTACTCAGGGTAACACCAGTCTGACAGCTTCCAGTGTATTAACATTGTTAAATACGTTAATAAACATGCCATTTATTATTAACATAACATTCTTCAATTACATTGGTGCAGTCTTATCCAGCAAAAGCAAACCTGGGCCAAATATACCTTTAAAACATCTGCACACATGGCAGTGCCAACCAAGGGTGTGACATTGTGGGTTTTTTTATTTTTACAGTTTTTAAGAACACTTCACACTGGCAAAAGCTTTCAGGGAAACACAGCTTATACTGGCATCAAGTGATTTTTGCTCATACTGGTCGCCTTGTTTGCAGAACTGTTTCAGGCTGTAGCAGAAAAGAGCACTCTGGCCAGCACAAGCTGAGCCTGTGCCAGGGCATACACAGCCCAGCCTTGCTGGGCAGCTGCAGCTGTGTCACACCGTGTACAAACCAGGACTTCATTGGGTAGTGCTAATGGGGAACCTTTGTCCCTTTGTCTGACCCTTATTTACCCCCACTAAACCCTTTCTTGCTTCTCATTAGGAAGGTTCACTGGTGTAGCGAGGTATTGGCATGCTTTTGCTGCCTTCAGTTTTTAAAATTTTTATAAAGTTCAGGTCCCCAAAATATGGGCCAGCATATGCTCTCCCTGACAGAGGGAATGCACAGAAATGAAAACAATTGCTCATACACCACGTTGGATTGCATGATCTGGTCCTAGCTTCATAAATATGGAAACTCCTTGCTTTTCTTGGTATTCACTTGGTGCCATCTGACAAGCCCAGAGTAAACAGAGGAGACCAAAGGCTTTAGATCCAGAAGAAAAGTCTTTGGGTTGGGAGGAGACCAAAAGTACCTGAACAAGGATTTTCCTTTTGATGTGGGTTACTGGATAAATTCCTTCTTTTGGAGTTGTAGCAATACTTTCTTTGTGTAATATTTCTACCTGTTGTGATGGAGAAGGATTACCGTATTCTCAGTCTTGAAAATGTGCCATTTTTTCTTTTGTGTGAAAACATTTTTTCCCCATTTTCTGCACGGTTTGGGGGTGAAAGGTCAGCTGATAGAAGGATCATCCCTTTTCTGAAACCCTTTACAAATTGGTAAATATTCTAACTAAAACAAACAAACAAACAAACAAACAAAAAACTAACTCTGAAGTATACCTGAAACAATTTCTTTTTAATCCAAGAATGTTGTGTTAAGTCTCTGCACAAGTATTGGACAAGGAGGCTGTGAGGGCTTGCCAATGATAAGAATTGCATCTTTCTAAAAACATGTAAATCTGTGCCTCCTGTCCTACTGTAACCAGCTGTGGTGCTGCCCACACGTTCCTATGGGAAGCTACCAACCCATGTCATAGGCCCCAGAAAGAACCTGCCTAAACTTTTGTGTTTCACATACCCATCTTTCATGGTGAGGTACTGAGTCGTGACATCAAGGAGTTAATGTGGACAAAAACGTTTGATCTCATTCTACTTGAACTGATTACATTTTGAATTCTGATACTGCTACAGCAAAGCTGTAGATTTATCTTGAAGTAATCCAGCAGAAAGGCACTATTTTCCGGTAACTAGCAGCCATTCTGTTCCTTAAAAGAAATTTGGGACAGATGTGTGTGTCTTCTTATTTCAGTGAACGCAGGGAGAAAATGTATTTTATTTCTTATTAAATAAATTTGCCCTGTTCATCTCAGTATGTGGGACTGTCAAAGTTTATAAATTTGGCAGTATTTTAACATGATCATTCTGTTTTTCTTTAAACCGAGTTATTAATTTGATACCTTTTTTATAAAAAGCAGAGCCTGATGGAAATTTATTTTCTCATCTTTTGACATTTAGCTGACTGTTAAGGGGTTTTAAGTAACACTGTATCTTAAATCAGAGTAGCGGGAAGATAAAAGGACTCCCAAAGCCTGTTGAAAACCACCCAAATGGTAGGGATGCACTGGGAAACTGCATATTTTGTTGAAACATTGGTAAAGTACTTTTTTATTATTATTTTTTTTTTTTTTTTTATTTTTTTTTATTTGCCGATGCTTCTCTCCCATCTCCTTTCCCCTGATTATGGGTAACTAGAGACAAACAATTCAGGTCAGATTTGATGTGAATGCAACTCAGGTGAAGGCCAGACCATGCAATGCTGACTCTAGAAAGCTCTCTTACCTTTCTTTTGAAGAAAACACTTGTTTTTTAGTTGTATCATGAGAAGCTGCTATGACTGGTTGAGTAGGTACTAAAGCAAAATTCCAGACCAAGAGTTTAAGAAGAAATTGAGTTTTTTTCTAGTCTTTGCAATCCCTATGAAAACCATTTACTTCCTAACAAACAAAATCAGGCATTTCTATGGCGAAGGGGGAAAAGTGAAAGCAAAGAAACATTAAGACACGGAAACAATGAAATCAGTTTGCACTCAGGAATAGGTCAACCTTTACTTAAGGAAAAGTGATTGCTACTTACTTTTTTGTGCAGTACTGTGCACACTACCTGAAGAAGAACGGACACAACATTCAGAAGTTGAACCAGTGTACCAAGATTTACATTTGTTCCACTGCCAGATGACAAAGCTCTTTCATTATACCCTGAACTACGTTGTGTGCTTCGTTCTCCTCTAGCTTATTGTGGTTCTACCCGTAGCAAAGACTGCTCATATCAGTGGAATTACTTAATGTCTCCATTTGCATGACTGGGAACGGAGTCAGAGCCACAATTCACTCATTTTTAAAATTACATGTTGCTAAGAGTTTGCTCGAAAGAGGTCTCTCTTCCCATTTCTCAAAGCTGAGCAAGTTGGAGCTTAGATAAAATTTTGGAAGGAATTTCAATCTGATGGGCAAGTTTGATGCTCCAGGAATCGCTATAATCCCCAAACAGGACATTGTTTGCAAGTGTAGAAACATTCCATGGAACAAAATGCTTCAAGATTTATTGATCCCCAGGGTCAGGAAAATGCTTCTTTGGACATCTTTAATCAAAGAAAGGTATTTTGTATGGAGAGAAAGAAAGTTCTCCTTGCATTGTGGGAGACATAGTCTGGGCAAAGAACAGATACCTCGGTTACAGCTGGGCACAAAAGGGAAGTGCAGTTCTGTTTCTTGAGTAGTAACTCGGGAAAATATAAATTAATGTTAACTTGGTCCAAAACAAAGCTTCACAGCCAGACTCCAGAAATAACCATGAGGTTGCTTCCCACTCAAAGTCCACCACTGATTTGCTCTGTGGCTGGATACAATTTAGGATCAAGTATAAGATCTAGTATTGGGAAGAACACGATAACGGTATGGACAAGTGCTAGGGTCATGCAAATCAGCGTTACCTGTGAAAGTCAATGTGTTTGAGAGCAAATCTCTGATCAGGTTTTAGCCACTAAATGCCTTTTCCTCTCTTTGCTGTCTTGCAATGGAAAAACATCTTCCAGGAGTCACTGGTCAAAGTTAATCCCAACACAGGTCGTGCTTTTTAAATATTTATCCCATACTAATCCTTCGTTTATTCAGATTTGGCATCCTAACATGAAAGATTTCATGGAAAGTACACTTTCTTGTAGCAAAGCATTTGCCTTTTTTATTTTTATTTTTTATTTTTATTTTTTCTTGTAAATGAGATGTCTCATTTGCTTTCTTTCTCTTTCTTTCCTGCAGCAGAGCAGGAAGCAAACACAAAAAAAAAAAAAAAAAAAAAAAAAAAAAAAAAAAAAAAAAAAAAAAGCAAGGACATTCATGCATCTGCCTCAGCTGAATGCCTCATGTCCTCCTGGTCCAGAAAAGGGGAACTAAGTATCAGGTCTATAAAGTATGAAATGGAGAATTTATGAGCTTCCTCATGCCATGTGCGGTAATGATCGTTAACCGCTGTCCTGAGCAGGAAAGTGGTGTAAAGCACGGTGGCTGCTGACTTCCAGCTCAGTATAAATGCAGCACCTTGTTGATGGGTGATACCCAGCGTAAAACGGAGAAGCAGCAATCCCTGCCTTCAGCTTTGATCCTTGCTAGGAAGGTAGAGAAGGGAACAAAACCTCCTTCACAAGGTGTTGAGTTGAAGTCCTCACCAGGAAGCTGGCTGCGGGTGCTGAGGAGTGTTTATTGAGCCAGGGCTTCAGGAGCCCCTTCCCCTCGGTGCTCCATGGAGCAGGGAGCTCAGGTCAGGCCAGGAGGAGCTCTTGCAGAGCTGAGGCACCCTGCCACGTTCACTTCATGCCACATGTATCTGCAACCAGCTTTTGTTCAACCAACAAAAGCAGACAGCATCTCAGTGAAGAAGAGCCCCAACTACTACAGGCGCACTTCACTCTTGAGTGGCTGGCCATTAAATGTGGCTGGCAAATTAAACAGAGAAAGAGCGATAATGGTTTAGCAGGGAGAAGAACAGTTTTTCCACCTCTTATCTGGAGATAATGGTGGAACGTTGCAGGGCGGGTTTTATATATATTTTTTTAGCCTCTTCCCAGAACCTGTGCTTATTTGTTGAACAATTTATAGCTCCATCTGAAGTATTATCCAACTGACGGTAGGAGGCATTTGCAGCGCAGCACAACATAATCCTCCCCTCGGAGATTAAGACTATTACCTCATTGATGCTCCCAGTCCCTGCCAGCCTTGGCATACCAACGTACGGCGTGAATGCAGGTCTGCAGCACAATAGCTCACTATGCTACCAGCTAAGCCACTGAATACTTCTACAGTCATGCCTTTTATTGCCGGAGTGACATGACAGTAATAATGGATAATGAATTCTGTTAATGAGATGACTTATTTCAAAAGTAAATAAAGCTCAGGTGTCACGTGGATGAAAAATCTGAAATATCTGCAAATGTGATTTAGACGAATGTTCCAGGAAATAAAAAATAATAATAATAAAACCCAACCCTGCTCTGAGGCAGCTGCGTGGGTAAGTAGCAAGAAGTGGAACAGGGCTGGTGAGGAGGGATATGTCCTGGTGTGGATGGCTGCTGGCACTGACCTTCCCAGAGCCCTGCACAAGCACTTGTTGCATGGTGCTGAGCACCACCTCTGCTCTCTGCCTGCTGCTCCGCTCCTCAGGGCAGCGATGTCATCGGCCGGTAACAACAGGCTCTCAGCCTGCTTACACCAACACTGAGGGAAACACAATTGTCCACCAGCACCTCTGCTAAATGATACTTGTTCCTTTACCACTTTATAATGGTTTTCCCAGAGTCACTTCCTGTGAAGAAACAACTTCTGCATCTTTTCACTTTGCAGAAATGTTGCCGTCTTTTTCCTCCCCTCACACTCTCATGTGACTGAGCCGTGTCTTGCTTCATTTTCACAAGCCAGTTCACTGACAGGCACAAACCGAGTTTATAGCGGCTCGGTTTATCAGACGTAAAAACTCTATCAGCAGCATCAGCACCACACAGAGATGTAAACACGCATTGCCCGTGAGGAGCAGCTACGGCGTGGATGCTAATATTAGAACTGCCAGACAGCCTTTGTACAACTCAAGGTTTCTTTATTGACCATAAAAGCATTAAAGCATCAAAGAAAGAAACTACTTGGTGTCTACAGGCATATTTATCTTCCCTAAGACTCCTTGCCCCGATGTGGACTCTGACTACTGCACATCTTTAATACATTTATCCTCACAGTATGCCTGGAGGACGCAGAAGAGCTACTATTTGTATTTTACAAACAGAAAACTGAAGCACCAAGGGAGAATGCAGGCAGGCCTGTGAAGTGAGAATTCAGTGAGAATTTTACCCTAAATAACCACAAAACACAGGCTATCCTCCAACTTCCAGTGCCGCTCCTTTGCAATCCAAGGAGAAAAGGGTCCCGAGGAGAGAGCAGGGGGGGATGAGGAACCCCAAAGAGGAGTCCATTACGAGCTCGCCCCATCACAGGGGACCTGCCCACGCCATGGCAGCACAGCGGGATGCGGCCTGCCCCAGGCTGAGCAGGGCCGTGGCCCCGCGCCATCCTTTGCAGAGCTCTCAGTATGACTTCGGGCTGCTGCGAAGCTGCCCCGCTGTTTGGTTGTTTAAGCTGCGGCTGCAGTAGAAAAAGAAAAGCAAAACCAGGGCTTGATTTATATCTCGTGGTTGCTGGAAGTCGTTCCCAAAAGAAACAAACAAACAACCCCAAACAGTTTTAAACTTAATCGTTTAAAAAAAAAAATGGCAAAGAGCTTCTATCATTTTCAGTAATTAAAGCATGAGCAAAAATTAAAAACTCCTCTGGCTCTGTTCATTTGATGACTTCAAGCCTATTTTTTCCCCTCGCATACTCCTTGCACATTTCATTCCTCACAGCCCCGTCCCCATTAGTGGTGATGACAAAGCTCCCAGCGCTCCCCGTGTGTGGGAGAATCACACTGTAAGTATGGATTTAATCACCAACCTTCAAAGTGACTAAGAAGGCAGATAGATGGGATTCCTGGGGAGACTTTCAAATGTGAAGTTTGACATCCTAGCTCTTTTGAAAATGGTGCTGTTCTTTCCTAACCACAGTGGAAAGCCTGCCCTGCTGGGGCTAATTGCAGGTGTCCCAAGGTGCAGGCACCCAACTGGTGCCAGTGGCAGGGAAGCAAGGATGGGGTGGGCAGGGCTGCCAGCTCAGATCCTGTCTCCGGCACTGCTTTCCAGCCCAGGACTTGTGCAGGATGGGCAAGAAAGGGTCATTCTGTTGCTGGCTATTTCCCACGTCAACAGTGTACATGAAATGCATCCACTCTCTGGCAATGCTGGCTCATCATTTTTGGGGGGGGAAATGACTAAAAGCCCTTCAGATGCCACCACCCCTTCAGAAAGAGCAGATCTAAACTCAGGGGTTATTCTCTTAAGCATCTCTAGTTAAAGCAAGTAGTGGGGTTAATTAAAAGACATGCCGAGCGGGGCACTCAGCCCTGAGCCAGCCTTTCTCCCTCAGCCTGTGCTGTGTAGGTGAGCCCCATCCTCAGCCCATGGCCCAGCCTGCCAAACAAGCAACCAGTAACAACCAAATCCAACTTGCAAGGTACATTGGTGTGTGCTCAGAGAAAAAAATATGTCATCACAACTAGTACGTTCTTGATATTAGGTTTAAAAAACAACAACAATACAGCAGGTAGTTTCAATATTCTTTTTTCATGCATAGGAAGGGAAAGCTGTGAACAACATTCACACTAAAGAACAGAAAACAATTCTCTAGCACTTATAAAAAATTGATTTTTATTTTACCTTACACATTTAAGAAGGTTATCTCTGAATACCAAATGAATTCACTTTCTTTAGTGTGCTCATTAACTATGATTTTGTATGCATGGAATGATATCATTGGGGCACTGTTAATATAAGCAGTTGGGTTCTGGATCCATATCTTTACCTAGTGAAGTCAATGGGAAAATGCTCATTTATTTCAGTGAAGGTAAGGCTGGACCTTAATGAATAGTTATCTATTAGCACATGGAAAAGAGAGCAGTGCATGTAAGGAGATGTACAGATACCCGTCTGCTCACACTTTTAGGCAACCTGAAAATGCACAGTGTGCTTCCAAGCAAAATATAGGAACACCTTACCTGGCATTAAATAACTTTCCAGAACAAATACAATAAAAGAACGAACATATACAATAAAACTATTAAGGCATGAATGCATCTGCTTATTAAGCAAAATAGCATTTCATGAAAACCACCATTGCATATTGTGAGGTGAATTTTGTTATGTGGACCATGTGCAGCCCTAGGGTGTAAAAACTGAGGGCTTGTGCTGGTTTCTGTGGTGTCAGGGCTGGAAAAAGGAGAGCTCGAATTGCTGTAGAGCTGTGCTGGCAGAAGTCCTGACCACTGATGCGAGTTTAGTGGTCAGGCTGTGCTTTTATCAGCATACCTTTTATTCCACTTGGTGGTAGTTTTAGTCCGCTGGTCAAAAGTAAAGCAGGGCCTTTGTGTATATTAGCAGGGCTAATTATCAAGGCTAGACTGAAGGAAGTACCGGAAAGTTAATGTATGAATACAGAAGTGATTATGTGTTTCTTGTACGGATTCCAGTGCCCCAGTTCAGCCCACATCAGAAGAAAATGGGAGCTGCCCACAGGCTGCAGCCTTCCCAGTGCATCGTGCAGCAGCTTCCAGTGCAGATTCAGCCTGAGTCAAGTCTGCAGCATCCACACTCCTAGAATTAGAGACAGCTGCACATTCCTCAGTTATTGTGAGTTATCTTCATTTATTAGCTGCTTCCATGTGCCACAGTAGCGCCTGCATATGAAAACGAACCAAGCCTGTATTTGTGAAAATAACTGCATGCAAAAGTCAGTCTCCTTTCATTTACAGGGTGTTTCATAAACAGTTTGAAAGTTGCTTCATACGTGTTTTGCTGTTTTGTTTTCTTATTATTTTTTTCAAGCAATGGCTCAATGCTGATTGTATCAGCAAAGCTATTATGCAGAGTCCCTGCAGTAATTTGTCAAATAATCATCTCCTGGCACATAGCTTTTTCTACAAAGGCACTAATGATTACAAGTATGATTAATAACTGAACTAAACTGTTATTGCTGGGAAGTTCTCAGTCAATTCAAGGAATCGTGACCTGTGTAAAAAACAATGCTAAGAACAACAGAAGCTGATCGTGTCTCACGGAAGGAATGCACAACCCGCAGTCCTGTTTCCTTTTCCCCTGCCATGCTTTTTTATTAGATCTCTGGATAGAAACCTTGCGTGGGTCATTCCCCGGTCAGCTGCTCATCTCCACTGTTGTTCCAAGCTTCCCAAGCCACTGCAGGAAGGACAGGAGGATTTCTTTAAGGATTGGCACTATTTATAAAATAAATATAAAACCAGGCCTCCATTTTGCACAAGTGACGAGCCATGAGAACTCCAGCAGCTGTATATTTGTTGAACACCCGCCTCCTGTGAGTATAAATTGCACCTTACTGAGTAGAAATAAAATACAGTCCACCAGAGACTTTGCTGCAAGGTGTAGCTGCTTGTCTGTGGGCAAGTAATGACTTGCATTTTCAGCTGCTCCTTAGTAAGAGCCTTAGTAATTGGAATCAGTTATTCAAAACATCTCTAAATGTGATTTAAATGGCAAGGATTTAATAACATAGAAAGAAGTCATTACAGAGGTTCAAGCAGGGGAGAAGGGAATTCCGTTTTTCAGAGCAGAGGGAGAAAAATAAAGCAATTACTTGATGTAAAGGCCAGAAACAGGACTCCTGCTGTCACGGAGAAATCAAATCTGTCAGCAATTAGTGGGATCTTAGGAGGCAAAGAACCCTTCAGTGTTGAACAGTGAATAAGGGGTTAGCAATTATATGAACTGATAAAAGTGTTCTGGTTTTCAAACAGCAGGTTAACAAGGCTTACTTTTTTCATAACTTCATGCAGATGTGATGAGTCACACTTTGTGACATTTTTCAGGAGAGCTGCATGCAAAGGTAAGAGAATAACAAAGCACACTGCGTTGCCATTGCATCCAAGATGCTGCTGACTTTGTTACCCCAAAATGACACACAGCCCAGTGACCTGACCAGCCTCGCTGGCTGGCACTTCTCACCAAGGCCAGGCAGCTCTCTCTAGCTTACTTAGATCCACAAAGGCTCTGTCTTTAGAAGTACTGCCATAAGTGAGCACTAGTGGGACCAAAAATATAAAAATAAAAATTGGGTCTGATTCTGTCTTATGCCTTTGGCTGTCAAGGATGGGGCATGCTCTGAAATCCCAGCAGAAGGTATTTATACCCTAAAAGACTGATCCTGGAATAGAGGAATTCATTCAAGGACACAGAAAACATCGTCTTTTAGTCTGTACTCTTGCTAACACTATATACACTGCATAGATGCTATGTGACTCATTTGTACAATACAAATAATATTTGCAGCAAACAGAGATGAGGGCACTTTCTCGGTACGTCAGAGGCAGAGCTAGAGCTCAGGGTCCTGTCCTTTTATTTATTTTCATAGGGAATGTTTTAATCAACAAGAAGCAGAAAGAGCCTAAGAACTCAGGTCATCCAGCATGTGGCAGACATGCAGACAAATGGTGAGCCTGGAAGACTTCACCTACCGCGTTTGCAGGCACCAGAGCCTTTCAGAGCAGCAAAGGAGCTCTGGCAGTTTCAAAAGGCTTTCTCTCTCGAAACAGTGGGATGAAATGTGTCTAGACTGAGATGCAAAATCCTCCTGGAATGCCTAAAGAAATTAGGCCTATTGAGATTAGCAGAGAAGGCCTTTCAGAGGGATCAGCATACACAGAGAAGACTGCTTTATAATAACTTTTCTCTAAGTGTGGGCTCCATACCCTGAAGCAAAAACCTCCATTTCAGCCTGCAGCAGGCAAGGACTGGGTGCTGCTGAGCACTTCCAGCAAGGAGAAGGAATAGGATCAGCGTCTGCCACCCCCAATGGGACACATTGTGGCTCATTCCGACTCCAAGGCAGAAGGGGACCTGAACGCTGGCTGTGAAAAACTGTGGTGTGATGCTCCAAGGAGGAAAGGTGCAGCTGCGCTAGGCTACAGTACCAAGCATCACCTCATTTTGTATGCCTGGGAGTGAGGCATCAGCCCACCTTCTTGTGATTTTTTGAAAAGCTCCCTGATGTAGAGCTATGATGGCATTGCAGAGTGTAGTAGCATACTGTTGGGTGGTGTTGCAAAGGTAAATTAGAAGTTGAGAAAAACCAACTCAACCAAAAAGACAATCCAGGTCAAGATTTCTCTTATCTAAAAGTCTTACAAAGACATCCTGGGCAGAAGGGAGACAAATAAAATAAAATAAAATAAAAAATAAAATAAAATAAAATCTGTTGAAACATGGTATTAACCTCCAAAAGCCATGCATATCAACCCGTGAGCAGTATTTAAGGGAAGCATTAGATCACCTCTGTAACCTAAATATCTTGGAAAATCTTTAAAGCAAATTCAGATCTACACATTCAGAATACCTAAAATTCTCTTAAACTTCATTCATTCCCTAAATGATTTTAAATTTAATGCTTTCTTTAACATGTATTTTAAGTCCTTGGAAGGCTTGGAAACCACCTAAAAATATTAAAAGAAAAACTCATACATGGGTACATTTGGGGGTGAGCCTGAATCATCAGGTGATTTGGGGAGCAATAAAATGCATATTTATTTTTAAAAACAATATAAATTCTTTTAAAGAAAATGCAAGTTTCAGGGGTTCTTGTCCCATGCACTGTTCTGAAAATAACTGATTTTAGAATTGCATTGCAGATGAATCTATGTGAGCACATCTGTTTGTGTATGGAAAGATAGTGGATGTACAGGGGAGAGAAGCCTGAGCCCATCACCCTCTTTTCCTCTCCTGTGTGCTTATAGGACTGCGTGAGCTGAATATCACACTCTCTGTGAAGAATGGCATTTCTGATCCCTCCTGCTTTCTCTAGGATGAAGGAATACTTCCAGAGAGATTCACTTTCAAGTGAATTCATCAGGTTGCTCTGACCCAGGTAAATCCTTTGGATGTCATATCAAATGCTTGAGATAGCTTCCTTTTTAAGCACCTTTTGAACCCAGCCTTGAGTTTCTTCCCGAGCCATGATTTTTGGCTCAGAACGTGTGCATTAACACACAATTACCTCTGCTCTCAAGAGCAATTCAGGTGCTCATTATCTTTCCAAAGCAGTCCTTGTTTTAGGTATTTTACAATCTCACATTAAGGAAGTGCCAAGCAGTCAGTGCCTATTGAAAACCAGAGGTGTAAATCCTATGTACATGGGTTTTACACCGGTCCTTTAACTGGGAAAGCACTGAGATGTAAGGAAAGATTGCTTACCAAAAAGAGAGGTAGGAAAAAAAGAGGCAAACTCCCGGCCTGTGTGACAGACCTAGTTAGGGTATAATGATAAGTGTTGCACATTCAACACCTCCTGTTTTGCTTCCAGGAACTGGCAGCAAAATGTCTCTTCTAAATCCAAGTGTGTGGAAATCATGCACCCCAAGAAAAGTCCACACAGTGCTGAGAGATGCTTGTGGGTGTGCAAGCAGAAGAATGGCTCCACACCTGCCATCCAATAGGGCAGGAACTGATGTCCATGAGTTTGGTTTCCTCATTTCTAGTCCAACACCTCAATTTCTAGGAGGTCTCCCACCTTATTTTGGGAGAGTTGTATCCAAATTTATCAAGAACAAGATGTAAATTCCAGTCTGAAGTTTTGAGTTCCCTGCTTCTCTCAGAGTAGAGATCCACAGGATTTATTTAAGAAGGAGCTGCCAGGAGCTGGTAATCTTGCTGTCAGTCCAGCTGTCTCTGAGGCCTTCTTGTCTGGGGAAAATTAGTAGCTTTTAGGGAAAAGCTTTGATGTAAAACAGCATAACTTCATATTTCTTTGAACTACTTCAGTTTGGCTTCAGGACTGAATGTGGCACGAAGACCACACTTGTTGCGTGGCTCACTGATACCTCCTTGGTCATGGACAATTTCCAGATTTTTCTGGCAGTCCGTTCAGATATGACAGCAGCTGCTGTGGAGCAGTTAACTCCTCAGGAGGTCACGTGTTGCCCCTTTACGTTTCAGAGAGTGCCTGTGAACACCTCCTGGATCATCCTTCACCCAAAATCCCTTCCTGAAGGAGCTCACTGGAGACCCAGCTCACAGGTTTTTACAGCAGAGTGCCTGGGGACCTGGAAGCACGGAGAAGACAGTGAGGCAGAAGCTAGCATCTACAAGTGGCCATGCCAGGACAGGCTGTCCCTTGATGAACAGCTCCCTGGAGGTGGTGATGGTGCTGCACGTCTGCAGGGTTGCCCTGCTTCCTCTGGGGAAACCACCCCGACATCCCTGTTGAGCTATTTTCTCAATTGCTCTTGAGGTTTCCATAATTAAGATCTTATCTTTGGCAACGTTCATCCGAGGATATCCACAAGCACTTTGCAAAGCAGCACGTGAGGTGTCCACAGCTACTTGCCACTCGGTAAACTGATTGCATCAGGCCGGAGAAGAAATGTATTTCCTCCTGAAACACGACCTCGCAAAACCCCTCAGACAGCAGGCTCTGCCACCAGCTTATTGTTGCATTGCAACCTCCATCGGAGGCTGGGGGTTTTGGTCAATTATATTGCAGTGTACCCATCATAAACGGGATTTTTCATGGACTCAGGCTTAAATGCAGTAGGTTGGGAGAGCACCACATCCCTTTCCCCCTTCCTGCCCCTGCTGTGAGCTTTGGCATGGGGGTTCCCTGATGGGGAAGCTGCAGGGGCAATACTTTTCAGGTACGTCAGAAGCAGAGTTGCAAAACAAGCTGTGCTGTCCAGGCAGACAGAGGCCTCTGCATTTCCAGAATTATTATTTCAGCACTAACTGACTGCCTCTTTCAAAAAAAAATACAAACAAACAGTAATTTTCTACCTAAATGTGGTCTAAACCAGAGGTATATTGCCTTTTAAAAAATGAAACAAAAAGCAGTGTTGTAATTGTTTTGAGCATGCTAGGTTTAAAAGGGTCAGGTATTTCTGTATTTTTAGATGAACATTGGAACAATTTGAATTATCTTAACGTGACACTGAGAAAGCCCTTCTTCACCTGAAAAACAGAAGGTGAAAAAAATAGTTTCAAAAACTATTCCAGATTTATGTGTGCCTTTTTTTTTTTTTTTTTTTTAATCAAAGGAAAAACAAAAATATTTCTAATATAAAGGGCTAATTTGTCCCAGAGTGCCCATGCTCACCAAAATGCCAGCAGCCATCCTGAGACACAGCCACCCCCATGTAGAGCCCCCGGCACTGGGGCCAGGCATGCGCCCACCGGGTCAGGGCAAACACAGCTGCCTGCAGAGCCGAGGCAGAAAGGCCTTACAGAAGCAGCCATTATCCTATATACCGCTCATTAACGAGTCAAGTATTTTAAATTAATGCTTTGCCAGCTCATTTGTTTTCATGCGGGAAGAAAATCTTCCAGGGCTGTATTCACATAAATCACTTCTTTTGACGGGCTCCTGATGCTACAGGGCTGGTGGTGGTGGTGGGGAAGAATCCCCTTCGGCTGCAGCAAGCTCTGGTCAGGGCTTGGTGTTTTTTTTAGGTGCTCCAAGATTAAAAATCAGAGCCTATCCATCATAATAAGACTTTGTTCTGAGAGTACCTGCTGTGGACACATCAGCGGCAGCAGCCGAGATAATAGCTGAGCAGGTGGTAATTATCATGATTAACTGCTGCTGCGTACCTTCAAATTTCAGGCAATTGCTGTGCTTTAGCACCCACCTTTATTGGGGGGCTTCCCTGGGCTTTCAATGTGAGCCTGTCTGCTTTATGGGATTTTGCAGACTGTAAACTCTCTCTGGGCACTGGACTCTATTATTTGCATATAGATACTAAATAATGCTAGCAACAATGTTTAGAGAAATTTGGCATTTTCCAAGCCGTACCTGCAGTCACGTTTTCCAGCAGTTCAGCCACTTGTTGCATGAGCAGAGAGAAAATGAACCACAAGCGCTGATCTTTCTCTCTCTTAACCTCAGGGCTCCCAGCTTCGCTCCTCCCTGCTTCTAAATCACAGCTTATTGCTATTTTTACAAGAGAAGATTAATGGACTTAAATGGGCACAGGTAATTCTGCATTGTTCGAAGTCTCTTCAAATAGCACCTGCTGTAAATTCTTCTGTGTTCATTATCTCGGCAACACATCTCAGCCTTTACACAGTTTGTTCGGTGGAGGAGGGGTGTGAAGGGTCACAGTGCCCCAGGAGTGCTGCGAAACATCCCTGAGGTTTTATGGGTGTTTCTGGGGAGGGTTTGCTTTTGTGGGTTCCCAGCAGGCCCGGACCCTGAGCATCTCCAAGGGGACACATGTAGCTGCATCAGTGCTTTCTGAGGCTGTGGGAGAAATGCCCGCACTGATGGTCTTATGAACTTTTTGCTTTTGTAATTTCCTCTTGTTCAGTGTGCTCAGTGCTCAGCTGAGCTTTGTTCCAATAGCTGGGGGGCGTGTGACTTCACCAAAATACAAAATGCACTCACACAAAAAAAAAAAAAAAGAAAATGCTTGAAAAATCGCAATGACATGGTTGTGTTGGTAGCTTGTGAGTTTTTGAAACGAAATGTGCCTAGACAATGAAAACTGAGCCAAGACAGTATATTTTTCAAGCAACCTCTTTACCCTCCAAAGAGGTTCCTTGGCAGGACTGAACACCAGTGAGCTACCTGCCCTGTGCAATCCCATTTTTTTCACTCCTAGAAGAAGAAACACACAGTACACGGGACAACATGGAGTTGGGCAGGTTGGCTCACATCACAGTGACATGCAGCAGGTTGAACTAGATGGGTGTAAAGAAACAGCAGATGCAAAAAACAAATGGCACGCAGGCAGGAGGCAATGCAGCAGTGTATGCACAGAGCATGGCTGCAACAAAGGGGCTGCAACTGCAGCACGGTGCAGGGTCTGGCCTGAGACCTTTGCCCACACAGGGACCAGTGCCTCTGCAAACCAGCTGGGTAGGAGGGATGCAAATGAGCTGTGCCAGTGGGGGAAGTACAGGGCTCGTGTGCCTAACTAGTTGCAGGTGGGAAACTGCGGGCAATGTTTCAAGAAGTGGCTTTGAAAGTTGGCCCGTTGTGACCATAAACAAGAAACTAAAGAGCTTTACAGTATGTACTTACAGCTTTTAATTTTCTCTCCCTGTTCGCAGATATCTGAGTATCTCACACACTGGCGGACAAGTATTTTGATTGTTCAGCCCTGGTTTTACATTTAATAGCCCCGCTACCTTCTCCCGACAGCGCCTGCACTCTGCTCCCACATGTGGAACAGTTTACATTGCCCTTTTGCACAGTGGTGGAAGAGTTGGGCTCGGCTTGTGCTGCAAGCATCAGCTCAGGCTGCTTCTGAAGCCCATCAGGAGCCCGCTCTCGCTGCCACAACTATCACAAAACAGGAGACACAGCACAGAAAAAGGACCGGGATCTGGCAGTGCTGCCTGAAAGCAGGATTTTCACCTATTCTGCAGTTATTCTGCAGCCCCGTGGCACCAAACATTCATTAGCAACCAGTGCAATTTTGGAGCAAGTTGTATTTACGTGTAGGAACAAGGACTCATAATCGTTGTCATCTACATAGTGTTGTTTTACATAACAGCTGCAGTAGAGCAAGTGCACTTTGGTCAATAGTTTCATTTATAATAAAGTAATAAATTAGGAATATTTTTCCCTTGACAATAAGTTTTATGCCAAGATTTTATGTAGCTTAAAGCAAGTTGTCAATTAGGCTACTTAAATTAATTTTTGGCAGCAGTTAATTGGAGCCTAGAGTCTTTTGTCTTTAAACAGCTAATCCTAAACAAGAAAATACAATGATTAAATGTTTCTTAAACAATATTATTCACAGAATTTAAAATATAGCATTTAATTAAGATTTGGACTTGTTAATCTCTCTCTCTCTCTCTCTTTTTTTTTTTTTTTCTTTTTTTTTTTTTTTTGAGAGAGAGAGAGATTAATTTAAATTTCTTGAAATAAAAATGCTACCACGACTCTGATTAAACTGGCTTACCACAGGGCTATGGTCTGAGACCTTGCAACACTTCTACAGCTCTTATGCCCAGCGGCAAAGGATTTTGGATTCATTTCTAAAGAGACATATTTTGTCCTTTCAGTGAAGCAGGACATTCACCTCTGGAGCTCCGGATGTCTGAGTTGTGTTCACAGGATAAAAATGTTGTATTATTGCATTCATGTTCTGGTAAATGCTCTAAATAAATACAAGACTTCAGTGAGCAACCCCAACATGGCTGGCTTCTGGGCAGAAAACCAAGACTTCTTAAAACCAGAAATCATGGAGGTTTACTTCAAAAAGACCAGTAACCAACAATTAAGTCCAAGGCTCTGATTACTCTAATGTGTTTCCTATCAATGAAAGTAGGGCAGCTAGAGAGAGGTCTCCCAGTCTTGATTTTATTTTTTTTCTAGTTCTGGAAATTTGCTATATTCCTGGTTAAATGTAACATATGGTATCATGATTTGCACAGAAATGAGTTCTGATAAAACAGTAGTCCTGACTGAATCTCTCATTTATATCCACAATCGCTTCTGAAACAGAGAGTGAGTTATGGCACAGATCTTTGGTATGTTACACTGGAGTTAAGATTAGGTAATTATAAAGCTTCCTACTATGAAATCCCTGAAGATAATTTGTAATTAATGAATTAATTAAAGAACAAAAAAGATGCATTCTCAGTGATCAGTGTATCGAGTCACCTTCTTCCTCATAATTCTGGCCGTCAGTGCCTCCTTCCAACAGAGAATCTCCATGTGCAGATTCTACAAGTCTCAAACATGACTGCACATGTTTGAGACTTTCTGGAGCAAGATCCCATTAGCTCAAGTACCCTGCATGGACATAATCACAGAAAGGCAATCACAGAAAACCAGACACTTGGAAAGAAGGAGGTACAGACACATAGAAAGAACATTGCCAGCTTCGGGGCAGCTGGCATATTTCCATATTTCCCTATCTCCTTTCAAGAAGTGTCTGGAACTCCACACAAACTGCAGGATCTGAACTACCATTCCACCCAGCCCTTTCATTACCACTGTGACAGTCTGTGTGAGGGGAAAACCCATTGCTACTGTTTTCTGGTGGAAAACTCATTGCTACAGAACTCATGGACAAGGACAGCAGGTGGAAGCAGCTAGGGGGTATCCAAGCTTAAAACCAGGATATTGCTATCAGTAAACAATGTTAATGATTTCTTTCACAAGAGATTCACAGTACCACTAGTTTGATGTATTCAGAAAGTCTCTCCTCATTTATAGGGTTTTACAGATAAACAGATGCTGGGTTCCTTAAATTAATGTCTTCATGTGTTTGAGCCTTTCAGCTTTGCGTTCTTGACCACCGCTTTGCAGACGAGTGGCTAGAAAATTCTTCTCTTCTTTGCTTTAAAATAATTAAAAAATAATAAAAAATAAAGAATAAAATGCATTCACAAGACTCTAGCAATTGAATCTTCAAGGAAACCATCCAAAGTCATGATTCATCCTAAAACCACAAGGAAAGCTAAGTATGCTGCTCAAGGCCATATGTCTCACAAAGAAAGAGCATTGCTTCTTAACTGGAAGCACTTTGCCTGGTTGTTATTTGAAAATTAATAGGACAGCTTCTCTGTTACGGTTGTGTTCTCTTATATCTTGATATCATCCAGCACAGCAGCACTGCAGCAGTCCACAAATATAAATAAATAAATGTATAGGCAAATAAATAAATAAAATAAAGTGGGAATGTCTGAAATCAAATGTGAAATAGACTAGGCTCCTCTCATTGCTCAATCTGATTGAAATGCAGAACAGTCTTTTCAGTTATTTAAAAACAATTTCACTTCACTTGTGAAAAGCTGCTTTTTGGTTTGAGACACAATGATTTAACTTTTAATGAAAACCCACACATTGGAAAGATAGTCATCAAATATGGAATCAAAATATAGTATCAAGATCAAATGCTTACTCATGGGCAATTGCTGAAAAAACCTTGAACTATATAAATTAAAAACAGATGCTTTAAATTAAAACACATAAATTACTGATGCTGATATTACTATAAATTTCAGTGATGAAAATACATCACTCAAGACTTTAAGGGAGACTCTAAAGGTTACGTATAGGAGTACTTTGCATTATTAAACAGAGTGTCACCTGAAGAAGTTCCCTGAAAAAATGTAGGAGGTAAAGTATCTCAGATTATTGTGACATGATTCAACTACTAGTGCTGCTTTCATTTTGAATAGATGTTGTATATCTTGGACATTTATTTGTTTGTTCAATTTCTGGTGCGTATTTAGTGTTTGAATATAGAACTCTGTGTAGCTTGTTCTGTTTCCAGCTGGACATATATCTTCTCCCTATCCCCTATACAGAGAATGCAGCTGGAACCAGTAACATCTCTGCAAATGAACTGAATATTTAAGTTCAACCATTGTATCATGCTTCAGGCTGCTTAGTGTCTTTCAAACTCTAGTGTAATTTGGTATTATTTCCACTAAATAATGGCCAAATCTTGCATGGAAAGCTTCCATGTCCTCAGGACAGTGGGCTAGTTAAAAAAAAAATATCCAGTGTAAACATTTAAAAACAAAAAAACAAAGTTTTATTTATAGCTCATTATTTTAGAAGGGTGACATTTACCTCAGGCTGGAGTATTAGAATTTTGCATTTAGCAGTTTTGGTTTTGAACCGTCTGAAACATCTCAATAGTGTTGAAAACCATATATCAGTACAATAAACAGATGTTATAAATATTTAAAATGTGTATACATGTACAGCTGAACTATGTGAGTTCACAGGCATGTGAAAATAGACATTTTCTTAACTACACACATATGAAGTACATTTTATTAAGAAAATTCAAATTTTCATATATTTATTCATAGCTTTTTATATGAAGACTTTTTTAGTTCCTTTTAAACCATTTTCAGACTTTTCTATTATGACCACCCAATATTTATTTAGTATTCTATATCTAGTAAACTGTTTCTCTTCTAGGACTTTACTAGATACAGACAAAGTAATGCTTAAAGAGAAGAAAAATCAACTCATAAAAAATGCACCTTGTAAATAACATAAAATATTTGTTCATGATTTCTTCTGAATTCTGTTTGTATTATTACTTGTAACAATTATACAGTCAGTGGGAATGTAGTATTGACAACTGATGTAACCAGAATTTGAAGAGAGAACAATGACGGAAATTCCATGATATTTTTTCCATTCTGCAATATTTAGAGAACATCTGTGGTACTTGCAGTCCTTGACTTATCAAGTGACAGCACAAGGTTTTCTAAACTCCCTTTCTAACATACCAATTTGTATTTCTGTGCAAAGGAAGAGATTTATTGATTTATTTATTTATTTTTACTGTAAATTGACTTTAGATTCTTGATCGTTGAACTGCCTGAAGATAATTTGTTGGTTTTGGACATCCAGCTATCATTAATTTATCAAGAGCTCGGGCATCAGACCATTCAGGCATCTATGTTATTATTAGAACATCAAGTTACAGAAACAGGAATTTATATGTTTTTGTTTTGTTTTGGTTTGTTTGTTTGTTTTTGTTGTTGTTCATTTAAAATACTAATTGTAAACAGTAAAATTGGTCTCTTCAGTAGTGAAAATTATTCATTCACTTCTAACTCAGTCAGCTACACTGTCTCTAAAACCAGAACTCAAGTGACCTAGCATAGTTGGCAAAACCCAACTGATTTCCCATGATACTTTTCTTCACATGTAAAAATAGCTTATAAACAGATTCTTATGTCAGGAAGCTCTACCAGATTATCTTCAATAACCTGCTGAGAGGATTTCACCAACCTGCCATATATTACACCCAATTACTTTTCTGTAATTAAATCATATCTTCCAGAGAACAACCAAGCTAGAGAGTCCCCAATTTCCCTGACAGATTTTTCCCATGGATAATCAGCAGCACTGTTAGAAGCATTCACCTTACTTGTAACTGAAGATCACAAAGTTAAAATATCAAAATCTTTAAATCTTTTTTTTTTTTTTTTTTTTTTTTTAACAGAAAAATGCTCAAGGTACAGTGTCAAGCACTGCCCCCACTCTGCCTATACTTCACCCTCCTGGTGACCACCACCCTCCACCATTTCAGCAGAACAACCTTTTAAAAATGAGACCATGTATTTTCCTAATCCACATTTTGTCATTCTTCCTTTCAAGCTTATGCAGCAATTTGAAGCTGCGCTAACCTTCCTATGACCTTGAAAAGGTAAGGGAAAACCCTGTGTTAACAATTCTTCTGTCTCCTTATTTGGGTAAACTAGAAGCCATGAGAGCCTTTTATTGACTTTCACTATAGTTTTCACCCTTGGCAGTACAACTGAACCTGCCCTGACCTCTTTTGACCAAGCGCCTTTGTCCAACAAACTGTTCAAAGCATCTTGCAGCCAGATGTGAGCCCCCACACCCTTGGTGTATAGGCTTGACTGTACAGATCTCCTGCTACCTCCCCTGACTGCTTGTACCGCCAGCAATTGCCTTCAGCTTGCTGCCAGCTGGCCTGATTCTGAGATAAGACCCACTGGCCGGGTTAAGAAAATGACACCTGATCATGGGGCTGGTCTTGTTCCCATGAGCTGTACCCTCTCAGAAGGCTCAGTTGTGTCTTGAAAAACCACTCCATGCTGGAGAAAATAAAAGCAGCACCTTCCACAGGCTGTGTGAGGAAGGCTTTCAGCCTTGTTTCTTCTTCCAGCAGGGTTTGCTCTGCATGTTCCCCAAAAGGAGCAGAAGACTGCGTTTGCAACCCCACCAGCTACAAAAGGGGAACACTGAGGATGGGAAGAGACTCAAGAAAGCACTAATCTGTGTCATGTAGTATGCTTATCACTGAATAAAAAACATTCTCAGTGGACAATCTCTCAGCCTGCTTGGCAAGAGCTCACAAAGATCTCATGCATCGTTCTTTATTTGTCTGTCTCAAAGACCATTCATACAAACTCTTTGTATCTTACAATTGATGTGCATAGGATGTGCAAACTCCTTGTATCTTACAATACATTGGTATGCTCAGAGCTTGGGTACTTGTTTAGGCAACTAATTTTGATCTCGTGGAAGTCAGGGTGTAGACAAACCCATCTGAGCAGAGGTACACAGAAAGAATCAACAACAATCTCTTACTTAAATCTTACAGAGCTTACACTGACTTCTGTAGACTTTGGATTAGATGTAGGCTTCGGGGTTGTTATCAGCTTTTATAATATGAAAACTTCTTTGAGTCACACTTTATTTCTTGTGTTCTTTGTGTTATTTTGTCCTAGAATTCTATGAGCAAATGTGTTGTGTTTTTTTTTTTCTTTTTGTTTTCTTTTCTTGTTCACCAGCCATTTTGACCACTTTCCAGTCTTTTGCACTTGAATGGACAAACAGAAAAAAGTATTTCTTTTAGTCCTATTTTGGTCTTATTTTGACTCATTTCTCAATACACTTTGACATTCCCATGTCTCTCAGAAACAATTACTTGTTTCTCAGCTTTATCCCTGACTCACACAGTATTCAAAACCCCAACACTATTCATGCAAAGAGCACTTCTGACTTCTTGCTTATTCTAAGAGTCTCCTTATACTTAGCTGCCATCTCTGTTTCCCTGCTCCACTTGACTATATCCAACATCTGGAAAGCAGATCGATCCCTGAAGTCAATCTGACTCACATTATCTGGAAATAGCCTTGTTCCATTATAACAAGACCTTCACTGCCCCATTGCCTTCATGGCTGAAAGACATCTCAGCCAATGGGGGCATGGATTAATGTCCTGAAGGGAAAATGTGCAAACTTTCTAACGAGTTTTTTCTTCTCTATAAAAAGAACCATCAGCAATGAAGCTTCCTTGTAAATCTTCAGTTAAGCACTCAAAATTATTATTAGTAGTACTTTTTTGGGGGCAAAAATGAGACCCATGTAGGAAAAAAAAAAAGTACTCTAAAAATACCCGTTTAGTAACAAATTCTCTAAAAGAGAATGGGTTGCTACCAGGTCTGATCTACAAGTCAACCAAACCCCTGCCAGTAAATAGTGACATATTCCCACCTGGCAAAAATAAAAATGGGTATTTGAAAGTTTAAATATTCACATGCCTATGAGATTTTCAGCCAACCCTACAGGATGTAATATTGCTGATAGTCCTTTAAAAAAGGCAACCAAAATATGAAACCTTCTTTCTCACCCCTTCGACCCCCGTCAACACTGTTCATTTGGATCAGGTGTTTTTGAAGTTTGCACATGGCAGTCTCATTTGCATTTAATGTCCTTCAGATTACTTCCTTTTTGTTGTGCTAAACACCTCTCTCAGTTGAGTCTAATTTGATGAGGTCATGCTGTGACTTCTGACCCTGTGAGTTCTAAATGAAACCATCTGACAAAAAAGTGAGTAGAGAAAGTCTTTTGCCTGTTCATGGACATTTGATATTTGCAGATGTGCAGCAAGTTTTACAGATTTTTTTTTTATTATTATTATATATATATATATTTTTTTTCTTTTTTGCCAGGCTAACACTTGATTGGAAAGGTGGAAATAAGCAAATTCCTAGAGAGAGTAAAATATTCCAAAAATAAACAGGTTGTGATAGTCCAGTCTCCACAACTCCATTAGGTAAAATAAAAATAAATCATAAGAAGTTAACTATGGCCCATTATCTAAGTCAAGGGAATCCTAAATTCTAGCAAAGTTTTTCTACCCCAATAATGACTTAATATCTTAGGGCTTCCTTCCAACGTCTGGGAATGGACACAGCTGCATGTCTTGGCATGGGGACGCTGGGACTGTCTGATGGCTCAGGGGTAGCTCTTTGTGCACACAGGAACTCTCCACCTGCTTGGGCTGATGTGCCCATAAGGAAAGGCTGAGGAGGTGCATATTTATCTCCAGTTGTCTACAGCCTGTGTTACGCAGAAGGTCAGTATTGATGGTCTTGCAGTCCTCATTTGGCCTTAAAAGTCTGGATCTGTTACTACAGCTTTGAAATTCTCTCATGTACTGATCACTTCATTCCAGGCTAATTTTATGTAGAGAGAGTCACTGGAACACTAAAGCATAGTCAAAAAAGTGCCAAAATATTATTCCAGACTCTTCTGGCCTCAAAATAGATCTAAGTTTTACCAGAATTTTATGATATAAAACTGGAAAAGGAAATCAATAAACTCAGAAATTTCTTCAGAATATTTTTTCAGTGTTCTCTGCTCATCACCCATTACTTTGCTAGGCTGGAAGTGAGACTGTGCTTAAATAGTATTTGGGTTTTAGCCAAAATACACTGAAACTGTCAGAAAGACCTCATCAGTGAATGTTAGATGAGGCCATATATTCCTTTTTTATTTGTAACTCTTCCCATGCCAACGCTCCCTGCTTCCAAATACACATAATTTTCCCTATGAACTGTGTGGCTAATTGTTCAGCTGCCTGTGGTATTGCATGGCCTCTGTAGCAAGACTATTTCAGACTTATCTGACTGTAGTAAATCATCTTGAGATATACTGTAATTAAGTAGGAATATGCAAAGCATCAGGCAGATTATCTTTGAAATGCATCAAAGTACATTATATTATAAAAAAATTAGGAAAATCTGTAGGTCATATATTCACTAAACTCCTCTACCTTATATGAAAATGAGTCATTTTCTGTTGTACCCTGAGGGTGAGGAGGCAATCAAATGAAGAAATAAAAGACACTGCTAGTTAAGAAGAGCAGACCATGCCAAATCACTAATTAAAATTTAGATTTATTTTTTGTGTGTGTGTGTGTAGAGAGCAGGTGCATATGCTAAAAGCTCTTCCAGAAATGGACTAACTTTTACCTCACGTTTTATTAAACAAACTATTTTGCAGACCTGTGTAAGAGCCTCAAAAACTGAATATATTATTGAACCCAAGTCTTAGAGATACACATGTAAAGAAGGAGTGTTGAGAAGTACATCTTAATTTTCAAAGAGTATTTTCAATTAATCTGACATCTTCTGAAAGAACTGGTTAAAAACCAATTTAAAAATCATTTTAAAATACTATTTTTGATAAAATTCTGTTTATATTATTCAGGAATTAGATATGTAAATAGACTTAGCTACATCTTTACACAGCTTTAATTCCTGCAGTTTCAAGACCTCGTGTCTTTTTAGTTGTCTACTAAATTATCTGTGTACCTTATAACAAGACAGAAGAATGTTATCTTTGCCCTGTTCATTATGATAGTCCTATGAAACTTTAACTACCTGAATCCAAGCTGATAGATAGATAGATAGATAGTTTGTGTAGACAAAATGGTTGAAATAGTTTTTTAGAAGTAAATGTCTGAGATTTTGTAATATTTTGATGCATCCATTTCCATTTATGTATCTCCAAATCCTTAAAATTACTTGGCAAAAACTGCAATCCCGCTGCCTTCAACAGGAATCACAGGACAAATTGCAGGAGGAACAGTACCAGGTCCTCATCTGAGAGAGGCTGCAAACCCTTAACTCCACAGGAAGACAACATAATCTAAAGAACTCACCAGCTACAATGTCCACCCCTTTGGTACCCACAGTTTTATGGCCCAAAATGAGGAACAGAGTTTTAAGCAGCAGTTTAATATTGGGGACAATTTGGAAAGATGAGATTCTGCTAGGGATAAAAAAATGCATACATGTGTATGTATAGGGGAAGATATTTTAAAATAACTGTTTCAACTTAGAAAAAAAAAAAATCTAAACTTGCATCTGAGCACATTCTGGATTATAAACAAAATGCATATTCATCAGGATTATAGCAAATTTGGGCCTAGAGAAAGACTGGGATTTTCCTTGTATTTTGTACACTGCAAGAGAGGTGGGCCAGAAGCACATGCATGCCTGCTAGCAAGTGAAAGCCTGCTGATACCTAAACCATTGGGGGCTCTTTCCAAAATCATTTATCCTTATATTACTTGAAGATTACTCATGTAATCCTGTTTGTAAAGCTGAATGAAATTGTAACATACTTCCTACAAATACTCATCTGAATCCTTAAATGATATTTTCTGACTGTGTTCACATGCCCTTGTTGTTTACTTTTCCAAGGAATTCTTGCAGATGAATTGACAGGCTCAGAAAGAACCATTTTTCAGCAAACATTCTTGAATACTACTCTTTGTCTGAGTTTTTATAATTATTATTCATATTACAGAGTTATTCAGAGATGCCAATCAGGCTACGAGCCCTATCATGGCAGATCAAATTAAAATGACAAGAATTTTACCAGAAACCTGATTCTATGTATAACACTCTCAATTACATGCATGGCTCTTCCCCATGGAGGCAGAAATCAGCTGCTTCTGTAACAGTCTCAGCTGGGTTGGAAGAGACATTAGACAGTAAAGATTTCAAGTGAACAAACAATGCACAACATTAATCTTCCTCTAAATCACGAATTTAGCTATGAAGTAATGCTGATTAAAATGATCTCAATAGGTCTTCTGTGAGGCTCCTCTTCGTCTGAAATATTCTGGTTTTCATGGTGACAGCAGATGTAAGAAATTATGTAGCCAGTGTATTATGCCACCATGTGAAAATAAAATAAAATAAAATTATATTTAAAAAAATCTCGCAGAGTAGAGAGCCAGGGAATTTAATGAAACCTGTTCAAATCAAGGCATGCATTAGGTGGACAAGATCTGGCATCATTTTCTTGAAGCCAGGCTCTCTCAGTTAATAAATTGGGAAAACTCTAATACAGAGCTTTACTAAGGCACTCCTCTCCATACCTCCTGTCCTGAAAGGGGGCTGCTTGGCAAAGCAAATAAAACCAAGTCACATGACATGCATTTTCCTAATAAAAATTTCAAATAAAGATAAAATATCAAACAGCAAAGTTGAAGTCCTGAGTAAAATAAATTTGGAAGCCATATCCATTTCAAAAATCCACCTCAAAATTCAATATAGTTGGCAGCTAGGAATAATAAAACAAGACCATATGGACTTGAACCAACCTATTAAAAGTATGCTATTCTGAAGGGCTGAGTCCAGCTTCTTGGATATTATCTGCCTTTAGTGACCCTGAGATGTGACCATTTGATTGCACCAAAGTCAAATTTACCAGGTTCACTTCTTCACTTGTTTGAACTGGTAATCTTGGAGTATCCCTACAGTACTAATTTCAGCTAGGATATTTACTAGGAAGCTGTACTAGTGCACTGTCCCACCATGGCAGAAATACTACAGCAAACAAATTCTCACAATGAACTTTCAACACAACTAAGAGAGGAGGTATGCTGAGGAGGGAGAGGTTCATTAATATTGCAAATCTTATTTAAGCTGTTCATTTTTATCAGAGTAACTAGACTTTTTATTGTCTTCTGACAGCATTTTAGAAGTGATTTCATTTCTCACGGGATTGTTGTAAATATTTTCTTTGTCTAAAACTGTCTTAGAAAGCCACCCTCCCCTCCAAGAAATTACTGCACTTGGAATCACATCTTGCTTAGATCACAACTAAAACCATCAACAGCCTGGTCTGCTTCCCTGTGGGCAGTCAGAACTACTGATGATGTGGAAAAAAAATGCTTGTCTGAAAGAAAGAAAAAAAAAGAGCCTAAAGACCCCGTTCAATTTGCACTAGAGTGAATTTCCCACCTGGCAGAGCAGGAGCCCCCAACCCCAGAGGCAGCCCCTGCCCTACTCTTGTTCCACCTTTCCTCACCTCATCCCCAGGTCTGTGACATTGTGGACACCCATGGGGCCAGCTGGTAGCTAATGGTGGCCCATGGAGAGGTGGAGAAAAGGCTTCCCTGCATGCCCCCCACCTGTGTCTGTGTCAGCCCAGGCATGTGGTCCATGGGCACTCGGTGGAGGCCCCACAGCAGGACCTCGTGCTCAGAATTCATCTCCCTTGTTGGTCTGAAACAGCCCTGGTTTGTCAACCCCCAGGACATGTTGCAAAGCACATTTGTTTTCCCAAACTGAGAAAAACTGGGAGAACTCTGGCAAGAGATCACAAAGAATGGAAATTTCTTTTCATCTGCTAGGTTATGATTTATGTTAATGATTGGGCAAAGGAAGGAGGGGGACTGGAGAGCAGGCTGTCTGTAGGGCTAGGAAATCTCTCCAGGCAGCACTCAGCACTGATGACGAGGGAATGCACCTTCCCTGAAAATGAATAAACCACAAAGGAGCAGGTGGGTGCATGGCAGATCTGGTGGAGAAAATCCTCTCTCTACAGAGAGCACAGGAAGAGCAATTGTTGCTTCTCATTGAAAATTGTAGCCAGAGCCATGGCAGGGCCTGGCGAGAGAATTCCTGTCTCTGCAGAGATCCCCTGTGCAAAATATGTTTCTTCTAGTTGTGGTGGTTTTACCATGCTGGGCAGCTAAACACCACAATCACTCTCTCACTCCCCCTCCTTAGATGAGGAGAGGAAGAAGTAAAGCAAAGAACAACTCATGAGTTGAGAGAAGGATAATTTAATTAAAGGGAAATAATAATAATAATAATAATTAAAGAAAGATTATTATGAACTAAACAAATCAACTAAAGGGAAAAAAAAAAAAAAAAAGGAAAGGGAAAAGGGAGGAGGAAAGAAAAGAAAGGGAGGAAAACAAACAAATAAAACAAATGAAAGCTATGTGGAAGTGCAGAGGAAAGAAATTACTCTCTACTTCCCACAAATGAGTGATGCTTGACCACGTCCTTGAAGCAGGGCCTCAACTCACGTAGCTGGTGTTTGGGAGGAGGACCGACGTTTTCCCAACGAGAGCCCACCCCTCCCTTCTTCTTCCTGTTTCCACCTTTTACTGCTGAGTGTGACATTATATGGTATGGAATATCCCTTTGGTTGGTTTAGGTCAGCTGCCCTGGTGATGTTTCTCTTCTCACTTTTTGCCCTCCCCCTAGAAGGGTTAGAGAGAGGCCCGATGCTGTGCCAGCATTGCTCAGCAGTAGACACAACACTGGTGTGATACCACTGCTGTTCCAGCTACAAGTGCAGAGCACAGCACTGTATGGGCTGCTGCAGGAAAAGTTGACATTCCAGCCAGACCCAGTACACTAGTTTTGCTCAGGAGATCAGGCTTTGGCTACAAGACACAGGCAAAAGTAAAAGTTCAAATGTAGTGACTGTTACATATGATAGTAAAGCTCCTCTTTTCCTCTGCCTTGGAGTGAATTTCTTTCTGCAATTATTACAGATTTTATTACTCCAATGTCAAATTCTTTAGCACTGTAAATTTCAAGACAGACCCAAATAAGCATCTCCTAGACTTACACACACACATATTTTTCATTCCCACAGAACTTATCCACACAACTTCAGCTGCAGCTTCTTTTCCAGTTCCTTGCTATCTAGGAGATGGTGGAGGGAGTAGGGAGGTGAAGGAGGGAGGAGAAATGGCAGGAGAAAGACCTGAAAATGTCAGGAGAAAGACCATTGATACACTGCAGGCCAGATCTTCCAGGGAATTCATGGATAACACAAATCTCAGTGACAAGTCTTTTACTTATGAACTGCCTCTGAACATCTTGAGTCAACCAAATGTGAGCACTGCTCGCCAGGCACTCTGGAGCATTGCAGACAGGTAGATCTGGGCCACTCTATCTTAAACTTCAGTTTGCTCTCAAAACTCTTCAGTTTGATGCTTTGCCATACAAACAAAGCCTCTACATCACAAGTGCTGAGGATTTGTCTCTGCTTGGACTGACAGTGCCATTTCTGCAGGCTACCTGCTCGTGGCCCTCTCACCTTCCATGAAGATCAACCACACTGCAATCAACCTCACTGCCGTCATCTCCACTGCTGCGTCTTTGCTTCCCCAATGTCACACTTTTCTCTGTTCCTACACAGCTGTGTACTCCAAGTGTCTGCAGCCCTGTTTCACCAGCTTCAGCTCAGAGGCACAGGACTTCCAATGTGGGGTATCAGAGAAGAAGGCCCAGATTACTCACAGCAGATGAAAAGGGTCTACTACCCTATGAAAAGCACCCATTCCTACTGAAATAGGAATAGGTCCAAACTGACCTATTGATGGGTGATGCTGCTCACCCCAGACCCATGTCAACAGAAGTTGTTGTAGCAGAGGTGATCTTCCACTTAGCAAACCTTAAGGCTTTACCTTGGTATGAATGTTCCTTTCTAAAACCACCATGAAAACATCAAAAAGAAAACTTACATCCGAGAATCTTAAGGACTTTCTGCACATTAATTAACCCTGCAGCACCCAGAGTGAGGCAGGGAAGTGTGATTAAACCAATTACATGGAAGATGAAGAGGAGGAACTGGGGGTTAAATGCCTTGCAGATGTGGGGAGTGCAACCCAGGCTTTCTGGCTCTCGGTCTCAGATTGGCTTCCCGGGAGAACTGGAAGTGAAACTTTCCCTGTAGAGCTGTCGCTCTATAAAATCAGCTTGGCAGTGTGTGACAGACATAATCCTTTTCCCATATGTTTTATTTTCTATAAATAGCAAGACATCTCATTAGCATTCAGTAACTTTGTAAGATAAGGAGAATGAACAAACAGACAAACAAATATCCAAACTATTTCCAGAGAATTGTTTAAAATCCTGTGCAGCCCAGGAGGACAGCACAGGATTTAGCCTTCTCGCTTCTGATTTTCCATCACCTGCATCACCTGTGACTGGGAAAACACTTCTGCAAACTGCAAAGAGCAGTCAAGCCCCTCAATACCCTGCACCACTGTTGGTGAAACAAGCCCTGTAACACACACAGACAGTATTTTGGTTGGGTCATATCACAGAAGTTGTGTAATCCCACCTCAATCTTTGGCAAACCACAGCCACAAGACAGAGAGATGAAATATTTTTCACATTTCTGACATTCGTGCTCCACACCATAACAATCATAACCTTCTCTATACTCCTGTGAAACCACAATGGTTTTGTTACCATCATTATGGAAATGTTACAGGAGATTTGCGTGAACCTCCCATGTTTCTGAAGATACAATACTGCTGGGATTGTTCTGAACAGTTTATCATAGTATAGCTTTGCAAATTAGAGAATGATATAGTCTGTCCTTGACATTAAACTTGTAATATGCACAGTCTCAATTATTTTAGTGCCAATTAAAATAATCTTTCAGACAATTAGACTAGAAAAAAAAAAAAAAAAGAAAAAAAAAAGAAAAGAAAGAAAGAAAGAAAAAAAGAGACTATTTTGTATTTGATAATTGGCTGAAGGTTTCTTAAACAGAATAAAACATGCAAGAACTGCCACACTAAATTGGATGTGGAATCATTTCCAGCACCTTTCCCAATATTAGATATCAAGAAAAAATTTACAGAATCATGAAGAGAAGCTTGCATAATGAATAGTAAGAACTAGAAAGCAGCAATTCAGTTTCATCTGGAAATCTGAATTTTCAAAGATAGATTTTTTTCCTATTCAAAATGAAAATAAAACTTACAAAGGAACTGCAGAATAAAGAAAGGAGACAAAAATTCCTAATGAAACAGGCATCTAAGGTGGAAGAGACTACCCAGGATGAATGAATTGGTACTACAACATTGTGAGTGCAGATCAGTCAGTCTCTTACCCTCTTTAGCTCAGAAATCTTCCTCAAAATATATGCAAATATTTTTCAGATATGACAAAATGGTATTTCTCCCCACAGAAACAACAAATTCATTTTTTTTCTAACCAGTTTTGAGCAGTTATGCAAAATTTTAAGACCATTTCCTTCCTCATCTGATTAACATCTCCGTTTATTGCCTTTAAGTATCATTGAACACCTTGTTTTTTGTGTTATACAAGTTGGTAAAAGCACCGCTGAACGTGCCTTTCAAACATATTGATTTTAGGTCACTTGCTTTTTATGTTTTCTCTCTCAAGAATAAACCATCCCATTCTGCATCACACTGAAAGCTCACAGTGGCTCCAGCTACTGCAGTTTCCAGTCTCCAAAGTACTCCTACACCTGCTGCAGAGCCAGGCTGCTACAGGACATGGGTTAGCCATTGAACCAACAAACAAGGACCATCAGGTGTAGAAAGAAACCAGGGCACACACACTTACATGGTTCTTTCTCATAGGAATTTCTGGACATTTAAAGAATTTTCAAGAGTATGAGGTCTCACAAAAATCTTATTTCCATTCTAATGCATTAACGATTAATTCCATCAATGATTAAAAATAAAAGGCTGGGGATAGGGTATAAATATTCCAAGGCTATTTTCTTGATAAGAACTACCAAAATCATGGGGAAAGGGGAGGGGTGGGGGAGGTATCTAGCATGCTGTCATACCAAAATTATATGAATGCCTAACTCCAGGAGGATAATTACAGTATAACACAACTTGAAATCTTTTTCATCTGTCTGTCAGGATCTTTTTCCTGTAGCAATGTTTTGCCAGAGGCCAGCAAACAGCTTTAAAAAACAAGCATTTTTTCTTCAAAGAGGATATCCATGATTACTGTATGATCTTAGGAACAACTGTAAAGCTCTGGGTAACATTTATCTTTGTCATTTGCCACAAGTGTGCAGCACTCACATTCACAGCCACCCTGATCTGTTCCTGCATCCCCATCACCCAGCTCCAGGTGTGGTTTTTCGGGAGGGCTCCGTCACCAGGGTGGGCTTTTGGGCTGCAGCATCCGCAGTCTCATCCACGGGCCCCTGGGGGCTTTCTCTCTATTCTTGTCCTTTCTCCCTCCTTTGAGGTTTTAGGAACAATTTATTTCACCATCTCTCTCATCCCAGGTTTATGGGTTTCTCTGGTTAAAAGTTTTCTTAGGGGAATTGACAATTAAGGTCTTCAGAGCTCATTTTACAATGCACAATGTGAAACACATAGCTATATACATATTATTCTCCTCTGTTCTCAAGCTATGGTTAATTTGAGCAGTGAATCACAGCCTCCTAGAAGATAGATAGAAAAAAAAAGAAAAGGTAGGAAAGTATGTAGGAGTGTAGGCAGGTATGAGCTGAAGCACACACAAGTGTCTTAAAATATCACAATATTCTCCATGGGAGCCAACACAAAACTGTGCTCACAACACCAACAGAATATTTTCCAGAAATGGTAAGATAATTAAGTATAAAAGGACTCTTTTGGAAACAGCTAAGTTTTGAAATTAAGCCATAGAATATCTCTACATAGAAGCGCAGTTATGATTTGTATTAATAGTTTTCACAATAGAAAATTCTACCGTCAACTAAGCTCTCAGAAATTTAGCTCTCACAGATAGATATTCCCATACTTGAAATGAGTTTTGTGAGAGAAAATCTTTACTTTGGCTAGTAAATAGATCAGAGGTAATCAAACTAAGAAAAATAATAATAAACTAATAAAAAATAATATTTTTAAAAGGAAATAAAATACAAAAAATTCACAACTTGTTCCTAAAAAATTGTACAGCTGACAGAACATCTTTCATCAGATTTCAGAATTTTTATTGAAACAATTTCAGAGAAAATCAGTTTTTCTTCTTCATTTAGCATTGTCCTTTCTTCTCTTTTGCTTTATTGAGCTCAACCCATCAGCAGCCTTTGAGAGTAGATTGTAACTGAGAGGAGGTTGTTTGTATGAAATTACAAACTCTGGTTCATATTACGTGTTTGACTCATGCCTAAACTTGCCCAAGATAAGCCTATTAAATAGCATTCCAGACAGCAGCTCTGCCCAAGGGAGACACTTGTCACTCTCTTGGAGGACTACCCCTGCGACACCATCAGGTCTGTCACCCCATGCCACCTTATGAAGAAAATGGTCTTGAATAGAAGGTATGAAAAATGCTGAGCAGGTGAGCGAGATGTCACTGTTGGAACAGATGACAAGAAGGCAGGTTGAGTTATGACCATCAGACTTCACTACATCTGTCCTTCCTGGAGTACAGGGGGGTATACTCGGATTAATTTTGGATACACAGGGTCTGCTAAGTGTAGGAGACAGAGTCTGCCAGGACATTGCTGTGTTCTCTAATACGATTGCTACTGTTTGATATTTGAATGATTTCAAAGAACCCTGCTGTTAAAATAATCATGTGCTAAGCTCATTGTTTAAAAAATAAATAAATAAAATCAAACCAAAACCAAAAACATTAAATTCATTGTTTTCCTGTCACATCAAACCATAATCAAACAGAAGATCTGATCCTGTGGAGCCTTGGGAAAACATGTGTAAATGACTGGTGGGAGTTCATGTGGTCTTAGAGGTCACGTCTTGGGAGGACCCAAGTGTGCCTTCAGACCTTAAGCTAGAAACAACCACTAAATTGTAGCCAGACAAAGAAGCCAGGATCACATAGGACCACCTGGTAGATCAAATTGTGCATTTAGTGGCAATTAGACATTGTCAGGACAAGAGCAGCCCATGGGTGAATCCCCAGTATGGCTGGGCCCAGTGTACAAATGCCACAGCAGAGCCTGCCCTGCAGAAGATGTGGTGGAAGAGGCACTGACTCTGCAGCACGCAGGACTCTGGCAAAATGCAGGACTTCAAAGGGAGTTTTGACTTTGATAGAGAGTGAGTAGGGGCTGCTGAAGAGGGACCTGTGCTACAGAAGAACCCAGCATGTGCTTCACATTTCAGAAATTATATGCAGAAAAAAAAGACTTCAGAGATGAAGAAAAAAATAAAAAAAAAAAAAAAAAAGAAGAAGAAGAAAAAAAAAACAAAAACAAAAAAAAAAAACAGTCTGCAAAGATCCTGGGCATCTCAACTTTTCTTAAGGTAGTGTTTCAGAACCCCACATTGGCTAGGACATTGTAGCCGAAAACTGCAGTGTTTGCACTTAAATAGAAATATACTTTTTATCCCATTTGGGCTTATTTAGCAGCACCTCTCCTGAGACATGAAAGAATGCAAATAAAACATCCAACATGATCTTTACCAAATACAAATTAGATTAATTTGTCCTTTGGAGAATAACCTTTAAGCATTACAAAATACGCAGTACTGGCTTCCTTGCCTATTTTTCTCTCTTTCACTATTTTCTTGGACTTTTGAAGCAGATTTTTGTTGAATAGATCATGCAGGATTATATAGTTATAGCTCTCTTTCATATATTTCAAAAAGAAAATCATAAATATGACCTCATATGTTAATAAATCAATTATGGAATGCTGTTTTACACATATGCTCAAAACATGACCTCTTCCAAGTTCTCCTAGAGCAGAAAGTTGGAGTTTAGATTTAAGGCACATTAGCTTTAAAGACACAGGGAATAACATTATCTGGTAAATATTAAGTAAAACAGTTTTTCTGTTAAGTTTTATCTTGCCTTCAGTGCTTTATTAAAGCTTGTTCAAGAACACCATCTTAGTTTCTCATGAATAAGACTTGACCTTATTTTTCTTCTAAAACTAAAAATGGTGTTTATTATCTGTACTGTACTTAACCACTTTTGAGTCATGAAGGGGTAAAGCAGAAGCAGCTTGCATTTTATGTATGCTCTTTTGCACTCTCAGAGGCAATTCAGTGCTAAAACGTTTTCATTTCATAAAACAAAACAACACTGGTGACTCATTTGTAATGAGGACTTGCATAATTGCTTTTTTGGGAGTTTGACAAGAAAAAATGTGCTGCAGCCAATCCACACAACTTTTAAAACTGTGTAACAAAAGATGCACAGAGCACTTTCTTATTCTATTTTGGTTTTAATTTTCTACTAAATTTCCTCCTGGGACTAATGTAAAATTGTTAGCTGTATTGTTATCTACCTGAAGGAGGTGAAATAATGTTGAATAACATTTGATATAAAATCACAACACCAACAAAATGCCCCCCATTGTTTTCTGTAGTCCCTTCATGGCTTCCACAGCCGTGATATCTGAGCGTGCCAACATTTTTGCACAGCAACCTCCTCTCCTAGCCCGTGCTTTTCTCCTGTTTTGAGGAACCAATGCAGAAACCCAAAGCCAGACGCAGGAAGGGAACATGGTCCATTGTTGGGCTTGGGCAAACAAAGGCACTGAAGGCAGTTTGCTTCCTGAAACTTGGAGATATCTTGAGATCAAAGGAGTTCAGCAACTGAGTTGCTCTTCCTAAAATCTACAGATATTTTTCTTTTCAGCCTCAAAATTTCAGGTGTCTACAGCAGGGTACGCACTTGTGCTGAGACCTGCATCAGTTATACAACCCATGGGTTGTAAGCTTGCACCTTTTCCACACTGTGCCTGCATTCCCCAAGGTGACAACGGCTCCCTCCAAGGGCTGGCCTGGCAGAAGTGTGTCCTCATAGCCCAGGGATGTGCCAGACAATTCCCTCACGGGGAAGGGCTCAGCGAGCAGGGAGCAGAAGTTTAACAAAACCTCTGATCACACCTAAAGCCCAGCTAAGTCTGCTTGTCTCTACCTTTCCTGCTTTAGAAGTAATCCCCAAGCAATCAACACGGCTGTATTACAGAGCCTGCATTCAGCACACCAGAATTATTCTTTCTGGTAGGAGCCACGCCAGTCTGCATCAGCCAAGAGTTCTGCTTCTGTATCTAATCACACCTAACGTCAACACGCAGCCCAATCACATATAGTGACAAAACACCTTCTTCTACTTGAATTGCTCAGAACCTGGCAGGATATATGTCTAGGCACTTAGAAACCCTCTTGCCCTCAGAGCTGGATGCCTGGGAAATTAAAATGAGCGTGAGCGTATTGCTATCAGGATACTTGTGAGAAGTAGAGAGCCTGTTCCTGTATATTTCAGAGAAAACAGCGCTATTAAAGGACACAAATGTGATACTCAATTTGGATGTTTTCCCATGCGGATGAAAGGAATCACTCCTCATGCAATTCTGAAAGGAACTGATTAGATTTATGCAGGCAAGTATCAGCTTGTGATTAGCATTTAGGTGAGGATGCAGTTATGTGCTACAGGAAATATTGGTGTGTGCATTTTCTGTTTACTTTCATTATCTAATGTGCTCTGCACTAGGCTGGGGAAGACAGAAGTGGTTATTTGGGAGATTTTTGAGCACTTGTAAATTTATTAGCCTTTCCTGACAGAGGAACTGGACATAGAGTGTGTTCATAACACAGTCTTTTTGGATGCACTTGTATAAAATGTCTTCCAAGCAGTTTCAAGGAGAGAATCAGGCTGTTGTTATTCTGCCCCAGACAGGTAAGAAAAGGTTTGAAGAACCAGTTTTTCCAATGAAAATTCCATTTCACAATAATATTTATTTTAAGAAGTAATATTGCCTTTGATGAAAAGTTCAATCAAAAAAGTCCATGGGGGGTCGAGGGGAGGGGGGGTTATTTATACATTCCTATATATATATATATGCACATACACGTATCTATTTTTTGCAACTGATTTGGGATAAAACAAATCTGAGATGTTATATTTTTCATTTATCAAGAAAACCTGTTACCAAAAGCTTAACTTCTGGCAACATTTGTGCTGAATCCCACAGGGACATTTACCTTCATGTAACCTCCCAGTGTAATTGTCTTCATTACAGCTAATGGGGAGATAGACTAGTTAGTCACTACCTCGAGAAAAAAAAAAAAAAAAAAAAGAAAAAAAAGAAAAGAAAAAAATAAAGCAGCCAAGATTGTTGTATAAAAGCTCAGAAATCCTTTCATGCACTGTCTAGGCTTGGAATATAGAAGGAAATTTCTGCCAAGAAGCAAAGGATGTTGAAACAGAATCATGCAATGTGTTAATGCCGCAGGGCATTGGAAGTAAGATGCCAGGGACTTCAATCAGAAATTGAATGATCTTTGTGATATAGCAAAGAAGATGGAATAACATCAGAGAACTGTGCACACAATGGAAAGAAACAGCATAATCATTTGTCATCACTCCAAGCAAACGAGTGCTGGCAATGACGTTTTCTGCACCAACCTATTCATGTCATAGTTTGAGGTTCAAATACCTTTCAGTAGCAGATCCCACCAGCAACATCCTCTGATGGCATAGAAATGTGCAGCAATATCCACCTCATCTGACACTTCAAAGGACTTGTGCTCTGGTCCTCAGACAGTTAAGTGTGGATACGCTAAGGTGGCTATGAAATCAGATTAACTTAAAGAGCTTGTATAATTCACAGCCTATTAAGTTAACCCAATTTCAAAACTGGTTCCACTTTGCATGAGAATGGACATCTGTGGCCTTCAAAATCCTCTACTATTTTTCATTCTTTAGTAAGTATTCTTCCTTCCTTCATACTGCTGCTGATCTCTAGCTGTCTCTTATAAAGACACAGCTGAGACTGGTCAGATATTTAAAACTGGCCCTGGCCTGTTATATGCAAAATATATAATTACACTGAAATCTTATAGAAAGGTGTCAAAACGTCTTGCATTGGACAGAACTTGAACTGGAAGCAATCGCTTTAATGCAGATAGACCATTTGGTTGCCAGTGTTGGTCATCTTTGTGCATATTTTAGCAACAAAGTGTACCAGTTCTCTGGTGTTGAGCAGATAGTATTTAAAGATGTTGTTTGTAAAGATATTGTCTGATAGTATGCAAAGATGTTGCCCAGCTCTTTTGTATAGGGCTCTACACATGTATTTGAAAAACTAACTTCAGGCCCCTGTTTCTTAAAATCTTGCATTTCATTTAACATTCAGCCTTCTTTTGCCTAAAAATAAAGACAGACAAATAAAATAAAATACTGCATACTAGAAACCTTGCCTATAAACACATGGAGTTTCAAGATGTACAGATTTACTCAGGGATGTACATTAAGCAGAGAGCAGTACTTCCAGAATGAAAAGCAGTCAACACATCCACTTAAATGGTGAAACCAAACTCTAATTACAAGATATCATCTAGCCAATATACCTTCACATTTCCACCTTCAATACAATACAATACAGTCTAATTTATAAAGTGCCTTATCATGGAAGCTTCCATAGGCACAGTAATTTAAAAGGGATTATATATAAGCCCCTCTAAAAGCAAATAAAAATAAATAAAATAACAATAATAATTAAAAAAAAAGATTCTGGTCTTGCAATATTTCAAAAACATATATTGTAGGATCTTCTCTGCTTCTGGAGCAGTATGGAAGTCCGAAGTGAAGAAAATGTATGCCATTTAAAATTTTTAAAGTTGGATGCCTTTCCTGTTTTTTATTTCTAGTACTCAATGGAAGGGTATGAATTCACTTTTTCTAAAGGCTCTACCCTAGGTCTAGGTAAATCAGTGTCATTCTACCAACTTACAGAAGCTGAAGACAAACCATTGGCTTGAGAGGTGCTGTGGGGATGCTTGCTTTGATTCTTCATCCATCCATATTCCTGAAATAGAGAGGATTCTTTCTCCTGCACAATTTTTCATTCCAGTTTCCAGACACCATGATCCTGTCATTTCTCTCTCATGGATTTTCCAAATGCAGTGTCCCTAATTTCCATTGCTACAAGGCATATGTTGTGGATGTGAAGGGAAGTAGGATTTAGCTGTCCATGATCTATACAGCTAAAGGTCTACAGGCAGTTTTGACAAGAATAAATGACATGAAGATTTTTCATGTAATAGACATGTAAGGATATAGCACTTCAATGGCTCACTATCCAACTTCTCTTCACAAACATCTTTTTCCCATTCTTCTAATAAACAGGGTTTGTGGATGAATTTCAGCTGATTGCAGTGCCCTGAACAAAGCAAGTGCAATGAAAATGCTGGCAAGCACATTCTCACCAAGATTTGCATGAGTTTTCATTCAGGATTACAGGCTTCATCCTACACAGATGATGACATTTAACATTTTCTTTGACTTTGTCAGCAATTGGAGCAGAAGTAGGATAGTTAAAAGACTGCCCTAGGAAGACAAAGCTCCCCCTTTTTTTTTTAAAGGGAAGTTAGCCGTTTTTAAAGATTTTGTTTTATGAATGTTGCCTGCTGCTTATACAAGTGTGGATATCCTACATGATCAAACTGATATCCTTGGATGTTTTATTGTTGGGTACAAATGAGATGTTTTGACCAAAGATTCATTGCTTGAGGAGCTAGATATATAGATAGCCCAGAGACAAATCTGGTTACAAAAAAGGATTACCAAAGAATTTGGAAGGGCTGTTATCTTGTAAAGTTATACATACATAATAGGTCTAGCTACTTTGAACACTCTCAAGCACTGTGTGGGACAAATAAAGATCATTCTGTTATCATGTGGATGTCTGCCCACACCTCCTCAGAGAAGGGAGGTGAACAGCCAACATGACACTGACAAAGCATATCCAGTGTTTTCTCCAATATCTTCATTATTATTGCAAATGCATCTCAGGATTGGTTTCTCCACACCAAACTTAAGTTCTTAGAAAGGCATAAAAAGAAATTATTATGTGCAATCACAAGATAAAAAGCTAGACACATCCATACAAACAACTGAACTAACAGATGTTACAATTGGGTAGTATTCAATCTTTAACTATAGCTTTAAAAATACTTTCTCCAAGCAATTAATACTGCCTATCTCAAGTGTACCACAACCTGCCTGATGCTTTTTATGTGGCAACAATCAAGCAATTAATATTAAGTAATTTAAATGACCTTTACTGTGCACTGAGCTATTGTAACTGATAGTACAGAAATGTACCAACATGTCATGACATCAGCTTCATTGAGCTCACTGAATCCATCAATTACATTGAAGAGATTCCTTGTAAAATGAATGGAATTTTGTTATTATGAGAAAACAAGGCAAAAGTACTCAATAACATTAATCAAATAAAAATAATGTGGAAATTTAGAGTTGCAAAAACGAAAACAGTGAATCATCCATGAACTTGGCACTGCATCAAGCATACACTATTCATCTTCACTCTAAAGGCCCTTCATGACCTATCCACACTCCACCTATCATTTTTTTTCTGTGCTATCAACATGTCATCTCCCTCTGCTGATCAGCCAGCAATGCCTGCCGTCATCACCCATTTGTAATGTTTACCGATGAGCACCTTTGCCCTTCCTCCCATGCCAGCCTTCATGCATGGAAGAAGCTCTCATAAATATCAGCAAACCCACCTCATTGTTCTCTCTCAAATGCCTCCAGAAATGTCTCCTTTCCTGCGATAGCTACAGGAAAACACGTGATAGCAAGTATAATGACTTTTTCTTTACTCTCACTACTCTTACCTAATTATTTCCTTGTGCTTCCCTGTCTGTCTGGTAAGACTATCTGCTATTTCTTGCCTTAGACTAGAAGCAGCTAAGGGCAGGAATTGAATCTTTGTTCTATATTTGCACAGTGCAGAGCGTAATAGGTTTCTGTCTATAACAGGACTTCTTTACCATTACTGCAGTATTAATGATAACTTCTGAACACAGCTGTACATTTTCATTTGATTTATTGGAAACCTAGTGGCAACACCTAACCATATGGACCTAATCATTTTGCTATTTAAAAATGAATCACCTTAAAAATTAGATTTTTTTTTCCACTATAAATAGCCTATTTACTAGGCAATAGTCTACCAATCAGTCTAAAATTAGTCACAATCTTTTCAAATCTTTTTGAGAGGAAAAATTTAACAAGAACAGAGGATAGTAAAGACTCCAATCTACCCAACCATCCACATCCTTGTGACCTCAGTTTGTAGGGTGTGTGTTTGGCGAGCTGGACTGTTTCAAAGGCAGAAAACATTATTGTCTCATCATTTGGAGAAAGATGTATAAGTCTAGGACTTTTGTTTACATTGTTTTACTTTAATTATACAGGACCATCATGGAAGGAAACTAATTTGTTACTAGCTCAGTAAAAAGTTTACTTTGACCAGTATTGGTAGTACTTGGTTTTCATTTAAATGCTTTTGGTTCTATATAAACCATATTTTCAGACATTTTTTCCCCTCACAGCCTTAATCTCAAGTAATAACTTAAGAAAAGCAGCAGAATTTAATATAAACCATTACTGGTAAGACAGGTAATAATAATAACAGTAAAAAGTGATTTCCCCACCACCACCACCACAGTTATTCGTCATTCTCCAATGCCTGGGGGAGAAAAGGTGAACTTTCTGCATGTCTGAATGTCATGAAATTCAGGCAGTTTCAGACCAAGAAAGAATGAATTCCAAAGCTGTGAATCTGTTCTTTCCATTATAGCTCTAAAAGAAATACAAGACCTTCCACAACATGTAGGGAAATAAAAATGTCTCATGGATATAGAGTTTACAGTGGTTAAATCCCAGACATTTGATATTTCTATTGCATAGGTTACTGTATAGTGTGTGGCACAGTTGATGTCAGGTAAATATTTATTATTGTATATAAAAAGAAAGACTCTAGAACTAATCGGTGGTAACTACTAAAAATAATAATAAAGAAACAGAATTTAATTTCTTAAAAAACAACAACAACAAAAAATCATCCTGCATTTTGAGGTTGCTTTTCATCACTTCTCTCATGAGTTTGTAACTGAGACAGTTTTTGGTATATATACGTGACTAAACACATATGTATATGATGAAAAAGAAGGAATAGTGGTACCTCTCTCATCAAAGTCAGTGGCAAACACCCCATTGACAAACCAGGCACGTAAGGGTAGCCCCAGAATAAATGAAACAGCCCCATGTGTTGTGTCAGGGAAGGACACTGATGGGTTGACTGTTAGCTGATGTTTCTAATAAGACTTTAAAGTGCACTCAGATACCCCACAAAATCACTTTCCATAAAAACAAAATAAATAATAATAATAATAAAATTTATCAAGCAAGTAGATAGGAACACTCTTAAACAATAAAGAACAAGAATCTCATTGCTGGTTTCTGCTTTTCTCCTTCCTGCAGGAAAGAAGCACAGGTTTATCTGTGGGGGTGCATAGACCTCCCAGTTGGAAATTCACATCAGTCCAAACTCACAGCTTCTCCTTGTACACAAGCAGGCAAATCCAAATGTGCTGTGGTTAAAATCACTTGTCTTCGGTGTCAAGCGATAAGAGATGCACGTGGTGTAACCATTCAGTCTAAGAAGAAAAAAAAAACAAAAAAAAAAAAAAACAAAAAAACAGCAAGGTTTCAAGACCAAGCAATTTTAACATAGTGTGATGGTTGTGAAAGAGTCCTCATCTGAGACTTAGTTTCCATCATCCCATTGCACAGATTTGTATATTTGAGGTATGGATGAAAAATTATTATCTAATCAGCAGAAATCAAAGGCATTGAGCTTGGAGTGATGGCCCAAAGTGCAAAATTTAACAAATGCTTTTTCTTGCTTATAAAAATACAAGCTAATGCAGACATTTTATCGGCATCACATAACGATGCCTAACATGCAAAACAGCTTTTACATCCCAGTGAGATGTAAGAGCCTCATGCTAAGCGTCTCACTGCTGCCTCAGCCAACTGCTCCCACAGCCAGGCAGGTGCAGCCCTGGCCACAACACATACTCAGCAACAAGCTCTTGCTGCAGGGCTTCAACCCCATTCTACTCAGGCTTCCAGCTTTATTTTGTCCCAGACCAAAATGCATAAAATGAATTCACCTCATCAACCACATCCCCTTTCCCCTATTTGCCAGGGACTTTGCAGTCCCTCCAGTGTAACACCTGACAAATGACATTCCTGCCAAGCTTTCAACACCACTTTCCCCATAATTTTCAGCCTCCAACATCCAGCTATTTTTCTAAAGAGATGGCAACCTTCACAACCAAATGAGGAGTCTGAGAGACCAGCAGAACCATCTAGATCCAGCTGCGATGCTTTAACTAATTGACTCTGGGAGCAGGATCTCATCCTTTTATAAATGAGAGACTTCATCTGAGGAGGGAACCACAAAGATATTCTCTTGGCCTGGCCAAAAGTCACATTTTTGCAGAAGGTGAATTTGATCTAAATTCACCTCCCAGCTGAGTGACAGTTGCAAGGGAAGGGAAGAGGGAGAGAGCAGCAACACCTGGATTCACTTCTTTCCTCTGTTCCAGATTCCAGTAAATAACTTAGTCTCTCTGTACCTCTCCTCCCCAATCTGTAAATTCATCATCTGAGAACCTTTTTCCCCCTTGTCTTCATCTGGAGATAGCAATGCTTTCCCACTTCATTGAAATACTAAATATATAGAAGATGATGAGGTTCTCAGATGATGCTTGAGCATGAGGATATGGAAAACACTTATGACAGGCTAGTTATGTGTCTATTACTAAGTTTATTTTTCACATAATCAGGCATGGAACAACTTGAGTCCCTAACCTCTCCTCTAGAATAAACCCTGAAGTCACAGCACTAGCTGGTGCTTCTTTCTCTCTCCTGTGAAATCCCTGGACTTTTCCACCATCTTCTAAATCCACTGTGTCCAGCCTCAGTAAAATTAGGTGCACTTTTGGATGGCATGCTACATTTTGGTAGGTTATATTAACAATTAAAATTTAGGGAGACTGAATCAATGGCTTGGCAGTGTGTTTTAGATCAGTTCAGGGATAATTTTTTCTGCTTTTTCCAATTTTAAAGGAAACACCACTTTTATAACTATTACTATCACTGAATACAGAGATCAGTGTAAACCTCTTTCAAGTCTTTCCAATGACCTCTAAAGAATGTTTTCATAGAATAGTAGAATCATCTAGGTAGGAAAAGACCTTCGAGATCACCAGGTACAACCACTGTTGTGTAACAGTCTTTCATGAATTCTCTCGTAAGACATTAAGCAGAGGGCTGTAGAGTTTGGGGAGCACTATGACAGCCATGGGGATTTACTCACCTATAAGAAATCCCACTGAAATGGATGGGACTTCTGACTGTAAACACGAACCATAATTCTATGGTGTCGCTCAGTCATTTCCAGAGAAGAACAGCTTACAAACAGAGAAATCCTTTCCAAAAGAAATGGATGAAATAAACACCTCCAAACATGAGGCTCACACCAATCCCAAATCATGTTTTTGCTGCGGGTGTCCACTCCTTGCAACACTGAGCCTAATCCCGCTCCATTAAATTTAACACAAGAAATTTCCTATCATCCACTTCCTAAGAGTAGCATAGTTGTCATTACAATGTTGAAATGATATTGCAAAATACCTGGTGCATTTCAAAAAGACTGCCTTTTTTTTTTTTTTTTTTTTTTTTTTTGTAATTGCCAGCAATTAAACATGTTTATCAGATTTTAGCCTCTCTCCATCATTCAGAGAGGTAATTAAAGGTTTAGTCATTGCATGCTGGGCTGTTTTTCTGTTTCATTACCTGTGGTGAGTCTCTGAGAATCAGGCTGATTCTGCTCTTGCAGTGTTGCAACACCAAGGAACTTCCCGTAAGCTGGCCAGGAACCACAAACACTAACTTCTCTTTTCAGAACCCACCTCCTTCAAAATTCATTTCACCACCAGCATTTCTGGGTCAGGGCGTACCTGCCAGGGCACAAACTGCCTGTGACACCACTCCTGCACCATCCTCTGCTCTGTCCCCTGTCCCCTGTGCAAGGTGGATGTTCCTGGGGCTGCAGCATGGCTCGTCCAGATGCTGGGAGGTCTTCAGCCAGCAGTTGGGCTCTCGCCCAGTGACCCGAGATAAAAATACAGGAAAGAAGTTGCAGAAAAAGTGGGTGGCCAAAATTTGGTGTTCTACCATCTTGGAAAATTAAGGCATTTAGCCAAGTGCCAAAAATGAGTTTTAGTGACTTAAAATAGAATTTTATTCCTTCTGATTCTGAAAGAGGATTTTTTTTATTATTATTATTTTTTTTTTTTAAACACTAAATGTAATATCACTTTTGTTCTGGGTTTAATTTAATCTCAAAGTCCTTCAGCTCAGATAACTGCTGGGTGAACATCTGTCCTGCTCTAGGCAGACAAACATCTGCTTCACAAAACCTAACTTTTTGTAGGCAAATGCGTGACACTCGTACTGGAGAGGCTAGCATCTCTGTTAGGGCTGCAGTATGCGAGCTCTGCGCCAAGGGAAGGCAGCCTCATGTTGCCTCTGGTTTCTGCTTATCCAGGGCTGTCAAACCAAAATTGCAGTGACTAGAAAAACCCAAAGCACTTTAGGTTTTACTATTTACTTTTGATTTGGCACTGCACAGTCTGACTTCAAAGGAAAGGCATGCCGTTTGGATATCACAATTACAATTTCTGAAGCTATTTACCTTGAAAAGTTTGTATTACAGTGCTGGTGGTGATATATGAAAATAAAATATTTACTCAGTTGTGGGATTCGCTCCTCATCTTGGAGAAGAGGTTTGTCTGAAAAGAGCCTGAGAGTTTTTTACTGACCTAGTAGAGTGTCATTATAGCTAGGGGAAATAAATATGAATCCATTGCTTATATGACACTATTCTGCACTGCTTAAGAGCTTTCCCATTGACTCTCTATAAAGGTAATATTGTCATGTTTTAAGTAAACAATCAAATCATAAAATAATTGTATGGGACTGTTGGGAGTCATTATAAATAATTTTATTTTGCTATTGTTTGGAATATTTATATTAAATTGACAACTTAGAAAACTGGGCCATGGAATAGCAATAAATATATATGAATGTCAGCGATGAACATGCTCCAAATATTGTTGTCATATAAAATAATAACATAAAACCTTAATGTATGGGTTTAGCGCAGCCACAGCCTCACATTTACCTTGTTTCTCTGACCTGATTCCATTTAAAGCATTCGTATCATGATACTAGAGTATACTAATGAGTCCATTTCTCAAAACATGTAAAATAAAATATTTTTTATCTTATAAAAATTGTGAGCATGTTGTAAAAAGTAATGAAAGATTTTGTGTAAATTATAATTGCATTTTACTTTATACTTTAAAATCGGTTTAAAAATAATAATTTAAGAGTGCTTGTACCCTTATTTAATTGAAAACAGTTTCGGCTGATAATACATCTAAACATGAATTTCATGTGCAAGTATATTGTTCATAGTAATTATTATCATCATTACTTAAAAAATTGCATATTAAGTCTAGTATGAATTTGTCCAGCAACATCTTAAAGTTTTAGAAGTCATTTAATTTTTTTCTGCTAAAATAGTGGTTTTCAAGAGCAGCTATTTCCTGCTCTTTAAAACAGGAAATATCATCCTACCTATATAAATAGTATGATATTTTTAAATTGGTTGATATAAATTATATTTTCCAGACTGCAGCATCCAGTCAGGTATATCTAGAGCACTGCCCTGTAAGATTTTCACCCTTAACTTATTGGTACAATTTCCAGGCAGGTTTTCACTTTTATTTAAACAAACTCAAGTTTTCTCTAGATTCAGGTCATCCCAGCCCTGCAAATGTGTGTTCTTTTTTAAGCAGATAAGTTAAGGTTAGTGCTTCTGAGACGGAAAAGCCCAGTTACTTAGTTTTACCTTATTACTGGATTAAAACTGGATAAACTCATTATAACTGATTTTGGATTTATTTCCCATGACCATCTTCCAAAGTCTGTTCAGAGTCTTCTCCACCTATCAAAACCATCACTAAAATCAAATCATATTTTTTCTTTCACTGACCCTGTGAGGAGGGACTGCACCTGCTGCCAGCTTAGGAACAATTTAGCTGTTGTAATTAGGAGTGTCTCTTCTTCAGTATGTATTTGGGTTAAACATTCTCACAGTTGTCACTTCTGATAGCATACATATTTTCAGTATGATAAAGAATTTTCTCCATACTCAGATACAAAGTGGAGATCTAAAGTCAGTCTCCATTGTATTGCCAATATAACATTTTTACAACAGATGAGGAAAGTGATTTGAACACAATCCAATTCTATCCACAATTTTTCTCCTGATTTCTTTGCACTGTCTCATAGCTTTAATGTACATCTCAACTCAGGCACATTCATCTTTAGTCCTCTTTCTTGGCAGCTCTAACCCTTCAGATCTTTTGTTTGGGTCATGATTTCTGTTTCGCTCTGATAGCTTCTCAACTTCATCCATTTTGTTTGTTTCTAGTAGGGGTAAAACCAACATTACAGTTGTTTCTTACTGCCCAAACCTAGGTCTTTAGCCATATATTCTAGACTTCTACACCAGTCTGCTGGAAGCAATCGATGCACCCTTATGTAATATAGTTCTCCATGTTTTCTTTTCCAGCTTTTAATTTAAAGATCTCATCAGTTAGGTCAAACTTTGTCCTCGAAGACCTGTACTCCAAGACAGTTAATCAGGTTGGATCATCTCTCTATCTCTCTGCAAGTGCCTTTCAAAGACATAAAGTGATACAAATCATTCCTCAAGGGACTAATATTAACCTCTTTTTTTTTTTTTTTTTTTTTTTTTTTTTTCATTCCATCTTTCTATCAATATCTTTTGCATTTACTTGGTTTCACCTCAGCATTCCTTCACTTCTAGGTACTGATCTTATCTTGCTTCCTTTTTTTGTAACACCATTTCATTACTCCTTCTTTTGTTTCTGTCCATTTCTCTTACCTCTTTCTAGCAAAGAAACCTGATCATCAATACATTCCCCAATCAGCAGCCAGTTTTTGTTTTACCTTACTTTTTGGCTTATGTGCTTCCTTGCACCTTCAACCTTCTCACAATTGTTTGCAAAGGTAGCATTACACAAGGATCTTCTCCTTTTTTCTTTCTCCACCATGCTGTTGACTACTTGCTTGAGCTCCATCACTGCACCTTACTTCAGCCCTGCTCCTAGAGAAGAGATCTACTGTTTAATCATTTCCCTCAAGTGACACTTATGCAGAACTAGTTTTTCCCAGACATAGCCACCCAAAGGCTATCACCCAGCTTGTGCATCCAGTCTCTAACTTTGGGATTCACCTCTCAGTAACCGTTATCAGTTCTCCCAGAACTGTTTTTAAGGAAGATAACAGCATTTCCCTCTCTCCCTCACAAGTTTTCCCAGATACTTTCCTGCTTATTTATTTGGTTCTTTATGCTCCTTAAATTTTAAACTAATCAGCCTGCCTCCTCACTTAAACTTAATGGATAACTGGTGACAAGCTATCAACTATCACTCCTTCTCCAGCCAAGAATATTTGTCCCTTCCACAACTGGGACATCCCAGCCAGACAGCAGTCTTCAGCTGAGCCCCATTTCCCACAGGCTGCAGTCTCTTTCCTGAACACCAAACAATAAATACATGTGATTACTTCTCTCTTTTTCCCATGGACTATTCCACATGGAAAACTTCTAGCACAAAATCTCATTTGTTCATCTCTCGCATCAGTTGGGATGAGCAGAGCTGTAAGCAGCTACCTGATGCTGCTGAGGGAGAAATGTGGGTATATTAGAAAATAATGTTTTGTGTTACTTTTGCTTGGTCTTTAACAACTTCTGAAAAATGTCTAAAGGAATTGTAATTTTATTGCTAAATTAATTTTAGTGAAATGCCTCTGGACAGCATGCTTCAGGAATTTCTATAAGTTATATTTATCCTACCAGTGAGGATTATCTGACTTTTTATAAGCTAATCCTCTTGAGTGGTGTGTCTTAGTCCTATGAGAAGGCATGTAATATTTTACATTACAAGTATTTTAATTTTATCTTCATTAATTTTCAGCACAACACTTTAAAGACACATAAATTCCACACAAGGACAGGCAGCAATTCAGATGCAACGTTTGTAGGTTTTGATAATTATTTTTCTTTATCATGTAATAACATCTAGTACTTTTTAACAATCCCTTTGTTTTCACTCTTATTCCCATTGCCTCATTTTACAGGCCATCCCCATTTTTTCATGTCTTGGCACGTATCAGCTGCAAGAGTGATTCACCTTCTGATGATTTTCTGTCTCAGTAGAACAATCAAAGTAAGAGAAAGCCGTGCTTTCTTATTTATATTGAATTGTGTTTATACGGGGTGGCCAAATTCTGCTTTTATGTGGGTGCTCTGTCCTGCTTGTGAATACAGGAGACTCTGGGTTTCTTGTGAAGGTGTTCTGCCATTAACAAAGTGACCTTTTTTGCCTTGCATGAGGATATAGATATTTTATGCCCACAAAAAGGAGGAGACAGTTCTTCCATAATTTCAGTGAAGTCAGAATTGCAGCAGCTACAAATCTGCTGTAAATATGTAGCTGATGCTCATTCAAAAACCATGACTGGGACCTGATACAATTTGGAATAATCACAGTACCTTTATAAGGATATATACACATACTATGTGTTAATTTTCCCAATATATACATTAGCAAACAGGAAATATTGCAACTTTTAAAATACAATGTATGTAAAATGCCTATATGTAGAATAGCCAGTGCTAATATAGCCCACTAATTTTCCTTGGATAAGCTGAAAGTATTTTTATTATTATAAGTTTGCAAACGTAAGTAAGCAGTAAGCAGACTGTGAGGCAGTCACTAAATTCTAGAAAGGATCAGTATTTCATGCTGGATGTTTGCACGAAGACAAGGCACAGCCACAAACTGGCATCCCCCCAAAGTTATCCGTCTTGAATCAATAGGAAGTTTACACAGGTGAGAAAAAAATGACAAGTCTCACAGGTTCTTCAGGGTAAAGCAGAAGAGGTGTGGCATTGCACTTGGTGAACATCCACCACTTCTGCTGTGCCTCTTGTTGCATCTCTACTACTTCTATACTGTCATGGTTTAACCCGGCCAGCAGCTAAACACCACACATCCTAAGCCAAAACATAGCATTCTACCAGCTACTAGGAAGAAAATTAACTCTGTCCTAACTGAAACCAGGACATATACCCACATCTTCTTGACGTGTTGCATCTTGTACCAGCTCCCCAAGGAGGGGACTGCTCTCTTACCTATTTTTCTTTCTGAAACTGTATTGTGGCACTTGAAGCAGAGAGGCAACTTTATGCAGCTGGCCAGAGTAAGGTTTTTGTGCTCTGCTTAAATCTCACTAACACCATCGCAAGGCTTAAGGGACATTTAAATCACACAGACTTCCGTCAGCTTTCCACAGACATGTGGCTTTGTAGAGAGAGAACATCTGTGTTTGGAAAGATATACATCTCATTATATGCCCTTTCTACTAATTATGATATGTTCTAGAGTTTCTGTGGTTCCTGTGCATCCAGGTGCCAAGCTCAGCAATGAAAGCCAATGTAGCCATGTGAAGATTCCATTTGGGCTGCAGTTTTGAAAGCCACAGATGAGGACATTGCAAGCCACAGAGAAGGCTTTCAGCACTGGCACGTGCATCAGTCAGTAGAAACACTACAGAATTTTATACACAGGTGTTTCTGTGTATACATAATACTGCAAAGGCCATTTTATCTACCTGGTTTACAAGACAATACCATTAACCATTTATATCACACAATAGCATCATGTAGTTTTGCTGAACTCCTTTGTTCTGGATAAAAACTCAAGCATTTCCTATAGAAGCTTCTCAGTGTATTTCTCTTTCGAGATATTTCCCTTCTTGTGAATTTGCAGATGCGGGTCCAAGAGAAATAGAGCAATTTTCTTTTCCCTGACTTGAGCAGCATTGCAGAGAGACTATCCTCATCAGGATATGAAAATGTTCCAATTGCTTTGTCTCTTGCTGCTCTCCACACCACTGTTCTTCAGAAACACAAATCCTCCCAGTGTTCCTGAGCAATACATTTTGCACTTGGAGCTCTGACTTGGCTGACACTTTTTAAATATATATATATATATTCGGAGTCAGACAACTCCCTAGTGACTATTACACATCTGCAGATGCTGAAGGGCACAAATTATTCCTGCTAAGGTCAACATTACCTTACGCTAAAAAATTGTCTTCCTGATCATGACTTGCACACCGTGAACAAGTGATGAATTTTTATGATTTCACCACCAACTCTTGGTCATAATATGTACCTCTTGGGGATGAGAAGTGAGGAGGTGGAAAGAGGTCCCAGCCCACATATAGACACCTAAAAATCTGTCCTTTTTTGTTTCATAAGATGCCATTAAGCCAGATGAGCCAAAATTTCACTTGGAAGCTGTTACAGGACTTAATAATGGTCAATGTAAGTGAGCCACAAAATGAGTCTCATGAAAGGGATGGAAGGATGTATGCAGACAGTCCAAATTTCAGCTCATATTCAAAGTCTACTGTTTCCTACTGGCTAGCCAGTTTGAAAGGCATAGAGCCAAACAACGAATCCGAGACCTATGTGGAAGTTAGTTAGGCAATTTTAATATCACACAGAGCTGCTTAGCAGTAAGTGAAATTCCCCAAGCTGAACCTGTGTGGAGGATAGACATTCTGTTTCATGAAGCACTACACTACGCTAAAATATGATTGAATTCATATGTGGAATGAAAGACATAAAACTAGAAGTTCCCCATGACTTTCCTTCAACCAATTGAAATATTATATTCACCTACACTGAAAAATTTCAGTTTGGTCATTGCAATACTTAAAGCAGCATAAATTTAAAAGATCTCTGCTTCAAAAATGAAAGCTTACATCTTGCAAGCTTTGGAAGAATCACATTCTACTTTTCCCTTCTGATCCATATTATCCTTAAAGTTGATACCATTGTGTTAAATATTTTTATTTCAAGCAAAGTGCATTTTGCAGAAAAAAAAAAAAAAAAAAAGTTCCCTCAAAAATTTTCCCATTATCTTTACCCACTTACTAGCAGATTTACTTCTTTCTCTAGCAAGGAATTGGCAGTTTTTTAATACTTTATGAAAAGTGTTCAGATATTGAAATACCACAATGCAAGAAGAGACACAGAGTGGAACAGGATTCACAGGCTGCAGGCAAGAACTTTCTCCTGTTTTGTCAGGGCAGGCAGCATGTAGAGTCTGGCCCTAATCAGATTAGGTTGTGCATATTTATAAACATCTGAAGACCATAAAGAAAGGCTTCCAATTAAAAGATACTCTGGATTTACTTCTGCAAGAGCTGCAGAAAAACACGGTGATTAGCAATTCCATTAGAAACTGCTATTTTGCATAAACTAGGCTTGTAGAAATTTAGAGGGTCCTCTCTAAATGTCTTTTCTACCAGAATGAATTCCTGCATTCTGTTCTGATACATTAAAAAAACATGTCCCATTTTATCTGGTTGTATGAAGTTACACAATGCCATGTCACCACATGGGATGTAACCTCGTGTAATATAATGCACATTTGAGCAAAACTCTCTTTTCCATTATGGGCAGGAGTAAATTACAGATAGCAGTTTACCATAATTAACCACAAACTGGCAAGAAGGCCTATTTTCTGTCTTTCTAGATTACTATCAAGTTGACTAAGCCCTTCCCAAGACTACTTTTAAAAACAGTTAAAAGTACAATGAAAGATATTTAATATGAATCATTCTGTGGACAAATATGCTGTGTAAACCATCCCCATTTGGAACAGTGAAACCAAGATCCTCCATACGTCTGGCCTGTTTGGTGAGCAGTCTGTACCTGACTGCTGTTTCTCATAAAACTGTTTAACTCCTTTTTTTTTTTTTTTTTTCTTCAGACCAGTTATACTTCAATTAAAATCTGTGCTATTGTTACCTCTTAACAATAATATGTCTGAACTCATGAGCAGCAGCTGTCCACAATGTGTCTCTTACAGCTGAAATCACTTCATCATTTATTATTCCAAAAGACTAAATAAGGGCAAGCATTTTCCTAAAGAATTGATTTTTGAGGGCTCAGTATCAATCAGTTCTTTTTGCCTTTGATCCTCCATAATCAGAAAGCCCAATATTTATAGAATTCAATATGTAGCCCATTTAAAGATATTCTAGACTTTCTGCTGCTCGTATCAACAACCTACTTGCTGTAGACAACCATCAACTTTTTATTAACAGGGTGCTTTATCAGTACAAAAGACAAATTCACACTAGTGCTTCTCTGAGATTCAGGAAGAGCAGATCTAGAAAAGTAAACTCTCTAATAGGGCCATTTGCCTTTTAATATTCCTGCAGTAGCTCTGACTAGCTACACTTTGTTAAAGCACAGGCACTGAGCCTTGACTGTGCTACAGCCTCCACTCTCCCTTATGAGCCCTGGCCCCATCCCTGGTGCCACAGTAGTCCTGTGCCTTGTGGCAGTCTGGGAGCATACAGAAGGTCTGCCTAGGTCCAGAGGCACCAAACTGGTTGCTGCACAGGGCACCCACACATGTCCACAGTTTGTTTTTCACCTGTTGGAGCAGAACAGAGACCTGATACATCTGCAGATCATATCCATACGTTTCTCGGTTTGAGCACTGGAGAAACTCCAATCAATATTTTTTGTAATATATTTTGTGTGCAAGTTCAGCAATCGAATCCTTTAAAGCTGCACTTTTCCAAATCCATTCAGATAGTATCTTCCCTGTTGTAAAGTGTACCTCTTCAACTTCTCAGTTTCTTTTACTCTAATTATCCTAATGACAATTGTTTTTTATCTTTCCCTAATAAATGAAGTAATCTCCAACCACTATAAAATATTGCATATGTTATTCAAATGCAACCCGCCCTATGAGCAAGAACTAGAATTTCACAAAAGCTGATGCATCTGTACTAATGTTTCACTTTGGAAGATGCTGCTTGACTGCCCTAGGATATACTCAACTGGAGAGAGGAGGAATTTAGGTGTTTTTACTGTCAGAAGAGAGAGTAGAATCCTACAGATAAAAGGTCCCGCAGAATTTTTTTTTATTAAAGTCTTTTTCAAATAAATGCATAATTAAATAAGGAGTCTTAAACTGGGGACTTTCCCATTATTATTATTATTTATTATTATTATTGTTATTAATTATTACCAGAACTGCAGGACACACCTATGCAGGAAGTGTGTGATCACATAGGAAACTTGCAGACTGTTGTTTTGAACAGGGTGGGAAGACTTTGCTATTGTACGTAGTAAAACAAGATGCTGTAAATACCGTGGAGGATCCGTCTTTCCAATGTTTAGTTCCTGCTATAACACTGTTCCCCATGTAATTTGCACTCAGGTTAATAAGATGTGATTTCGAGTCATATCCAGTCCATAATGAAGTTGGGAAAAGAACCTGAAGTGGTGCCATAAGGTTCCTGCAGTTTTGCAAACCACAAGCCCCATGACTAGCTGTGTCATGGAGCAGCACAACTCAGAATGCAATAAATTAACTAAACCAATATTTATTCTGGTTGCTTTCAATACAGGAATTAAGCACAGTCACATGCATTAAAATACTTAAATTTTGAATATGAATACTGACACAAAATAAAATATTTGAAACACCCACCAAATGTAAATTTCCATTTACATTACTAATGCATTAAAAAAAAAATCCTGCTACTTATTAAAAATGGAAGAAAAGAAACACTGACTTTCTAAGAACTTCACAGAAAAAGAGCAAAAAACAGGTATCCAGATGGACTCTGCCCCAACTTGCTGCCAGCAGAAGACCAAGAGCATAAATCAACACTATAAGCCTCCCCCCTTCCTGAGTTCAACCTGATCGATAATAAAAATACAGCTTTAGACTAGGTTTTCAGCCCCATGAACATCTCCAGTGTCTCTCCATAACCTGTGTATTCATGAATATAACTCTCCTTTCTTTGATATTCATTTTGAATAAATAGGCCAAGGCAAGCCTGATAGCTTTTGCAGGGTTCCCAAGGCTGTGACACGATAGGTTTGTCATGTGTTTGCTCTCTGCATTAGGTGTGTTTATGTGCTGGGCACATTTCATAAATATCTAGCTACCTCAGAGTAAAGGCACATCCTTCTGATAATGAATCCTCCCAGAAGAGGCTAGTTTGGGGGTTTATAAGGAAATTTTTATGACTGAATCATCGTCATTCCATTATTCTCTTTTAAAAATAATTTCATTATGTAAACAATTAAGTACGATTATATGGATTTAGAAAGCTTTTACTCCAACTTGCTCTTGCAGTGACAAGTTATAACATAAGCCTTAACACCACTTCTGACAAGACTGTGCCTAGACAAATGCTTTCCTTTGGTTACCAACAGTGCCATATGTCCTTACCTCTGGTGTCACCATGCCATTGGAAGTGTAATTAAATCTGGTGGGATACATGAGCACAGAGTACAGATGAGACAGAAACATCACCTCTTCCCTGACCTGATTCCAGTCCTACAACTGAAAGAGCGACATTGAACTTGTGCGACTCCTTTGGAGCAGAAGTCCTCTAGAAAACAGGCTGAAGGCAGCATCTTCATGCTCATGGCCACGAGTCTTCATGCAGAGAGAAAGAGCAAGGTCCAGAAAACCCCACACTGCTCAGCCTGATCAGTCTTCATCAGGCAAAGACCAGAACAAACAAGTAATATAGTCATTGAGTTAGATGTTTTGTAACAGGCACACTGGAAGCAGACTCGATGTACACGTGCCCAGGAACTCAGTTATCACATTTATGGAGGGCTAGGAACTGCTCCCACTTGCCAGTTTGACCGCTGTGCCTTTCACCTCTTCCGGTCTGAAGAACTTGCTAAAAATTAATTCAAAGGGTTCTATGTCTGCACAAGCACTTATGTGACTAAAGTAAAGTGTTTTCATAAATGCTTCCAGACTGGAGGCTTGTTGGCCCTCTGACTTCAGCTAAAAGTCCTTTTTTTTTCCTTTAAAAAAAAAAAAAAAGGAAGAAAAAAAAAAAAAAAAAGCTTTACCAAACTTAATTTCAGTAGTTTCCTTCTGAAGAAAGAAAATAATAATAATAATAAAAAAAAGACACATCTGTGTAAACTAACTAATAAACTAACTTTGAGAGCAGTCCTCCAGTGGACAACAACTTCTTTCTCTCCCCTCTTTATATTTTTAATATTATTTTATGTAATCTTAACAGCTGTATTTACTGCAAATTCCATGTGAGTTTTTTTGGGTCATTCCCTTTCCGAAAGCATAACCCTGAAATGCACACTGAGGGCGTTAATTCTCTGTGCAGTCACACTGGCTTGACTCACATGCCTAATGGCTCCTTGGGTGATTAACACTTTCCATCACCAGGCCCTACAAGATTAAAAAAAATAATAGAAAAAAAAAAAGAAAGAAAAGGAAACTTTAATGGCACTAAAAATATTAGGAGTCAGCTATTTCATAGTAATGACTTGCTAATGTAACATTATTGCTTGTGCTTTAACTACTGTTGTCCTTAACGCTGCTATCATGAAGGACTTCGGGAAAAGGAGAGTATGGTGCTGAGACTTATTGCATTAAGAGATCGGTTTAACAGATTGTTTAGTTTTGGTAATATAATTTGACATCTAAACATAAGCTGAGAGGGATCTCCCACAAAACCTTTGATAATATGATTCATTGTCAAATGTTTGTTTTGCCTATCTGGTACTCATTAATTAATTCTTTTTAATATATCTTGGATTTACTGATTTTGAAAAAGAGAATTATTCTTATTGATGTTGCTAAAATATCCAGGTGGCTTGAATTTCACCAACTAGATGGTATAATCTAGCACATTTGTGTAGACCTAATCAAATCTCTACTAACAGATGTGAAGAGCCCAGCATGGGAGCAAATGTTTGTGTCTATATGATAATTAAATTACCTCAATAAAGAGAATAAATGAACAATGATGACTATAGTTTTTTTAAACCTAGGTTATCTTCCTCGTGCACAGCCTCTGTTAACCCCTTTAGCAATCGGCAAAACTTTAAGTTTTTCAGAAGGACCAATGTCTTTCAGGTAGTGCAGTGGATTAAAGCTAATGACCAGGCAATACAACTACCTTTCTTCAGAATTCCTATTCATCCCCATTAATGGAAATCAGATAAATAAATAACTGCATTAAAGGTATGCTGTGTATGGTGTATTTCATGGCACGTAAAAAGTTCAGTCACATCACCCTATGTTTTAAACCCTCATTTAGTTCTTTCAGTCTTGGGGAATTGCTTTTATTATTATCATAGCATTCTCAAAGATCTCTGTCCAGATTTTAAAGGTGCTCAGATGCCTCTGCAGTCAAGCAGATGTCCTTCAGATGAGCTCAATGTAGGTGTATGGGCAATTCAGAGAGCCCCAGTAAGCACTGAAGTGAACCATGTGCTGCGAAGTGTCTTCAAAATCTCTACCTCTAACTTCGGTCTGCCACACAGCCTGGTAACTTCATCCTAATGCCTGCAAAGTGTAACAGAAACTCGATTGTAACCCATCACTGAATAATCATGTTGCTGTGGTTCACTTCAGGGAAACCTACAAAAACAAACTTTGTGAGATAAAAAGATGTTTTAAATGTATCTTTGTTTTAAAGGTGGCCTTGTGGAAGTGAGATGCTTCGACAAGAAAGGGAAGCTGGCCCTTAGCGGTGGTATTGCTTGGATATCATTAAGCAGGCCAAGTTGCAGCTGGAGTTCAAATCGCTTCTGACCATGTTTTTGCTACAAACAGGGGAACAGTTCTTCCTCTGTTCACTCCACCGCCTGCTCTGACCTTGCTGGAGGCTAAGTAATGTCACCAGCTGCATGTGTAACATGGCCACTGGTGATGAAAAGTGAACCAGCACGGTTCGCCTAGGGATGCAACCCCTTTTAACATATCTAACATTCCTGCAGGTGTGGTGGCTTTATTTGTGTGTTTTACTGTGTTTGTTTATTTGCCTGACTAACTAACTCATGTCCTCTTGCCCACTGCAGATAGAGCCTCCTGATTTAACATTCCTGAAACGTCGACTGTTTAGGATATAGATTGTTTCCAGTCTCAGGATGTAAAAGACATGGGATTGAAGCAAGAGAGATTAGGGCTCTTTTCCTAAAAGTTAAACAACTGTATTGGTTTTCAGGCAGTGGGCCCCTGAAAGAGCTAAATAAAAATAGTCTTGCACTTACAAGGAATTCACAGATTGTATTTCTAGAAGGTCTGACCGAGAAGCTGATATGAGCAGCAGCACTTGGGAATAGCCCAAACACACAAAGCAGTTACCTGCTGGTGTCATAAAGAGACCCTCAGCCAGCCAAAGGGATGCAGCGGCAGGGCTAGAGTCATTTGGGAGGCTAATTACATCCTCTCGGTATCTAAATGAATCTTTCCACTGAGCCCTCTGTACTGTGGGAGAGAAACAAAGCCAGGAAATGGGATGATCACTCCCAGCTCAGTAACTCCCAAACTGTTTCTAAGAAGACCTGCAGACAAAGAAAAGTTGGCTTTTACTGGACTTTGCTGGGGGTGCACAACAACGGCACGGCTGGAGCTTGGGGCTGCTGGTCCACGCTGGTCACCATGGAAAAGGAAAGGGGCAAAAGCAGTGAAAAAAGCAGAAGCTGGAACAAATGAGTTTCCTTTCAGGAACTGCAGTAGTGATTGCTACATCTTTGATTGCTCAAGGAGGGGTTTATTTACAAAGTCTTTAAAAGTATCAGTGAGCACCAATATTTTTCAGTGCCCTTTCCTAGCTCTCTGTCCAGCCTTGACTATTGGTCTGGCAGGATGGAGACCTCTCCTGAATCCTCATAGCTGTTACAAATTCACATTTTCAGCAGGTATCCACAGTGCGGAGTTGCTGCTGTGCACTACCATAAACAACTGGTTGCATCCATTCAATGCTGTTTTCCTAAATAATATATTTTCCTTTGCCATGCAAGGTCCAGCTGTGTGGGTTGTTTCTGGTGGAACTGGCTTTCTCCCTTTTTATGGTTTTCCCAGACTGTGCACATCCCACCAACACACTGCTGCGTAAATGCTTCTGCTTCCTCCTTCACGTGTTAGGTGTTGAACAGCTGAGCTCTTACCCACCCTCCAGACAGCCAGGTATTGCCTATGCCCACAGCTTACACCAGCTCCATCTTCTCAAGGGACTGTACTGCACCTTTCATCCGCAGAAGACCCAAGGTAGGCTGAATGTGAGCTCGAGTCTCAACTTTCTCTGCCTGGGAGCTGTGAGCTCCACTTCTGCAAATATCAAAAGTAGCACTGACGTCCCCTTCAAAGCAATTTTCTAGCCATTCTTGTTCACAGGAAGGTCAGTCTCAGCTGCTATACGCATACAAACTCTACCAACCAAGTACAACAGTAGCATTTCCCTGACTTTCCAATCTTACTACTTCCTCCATGTCTACGTATTCAAAGCTGACCTTTGGAAATATTCCCTTCAAGGAAGTATTTGGGGAACTTTATCCTTGTTAGATTTGGATGCCAGCCCACTGGAAACAAGTAGAGAGAAGGATTTTTTTGCTGCACCATAAACTTCCCAGGCTTCATGGTGAGAGGCATGGCTAAACATCACCAATGACCTGTGAAAATGTAGCATAAAACAAATAATCTTGTAGCAGGGATCAGGAAGGAAAGGTACTTTTGTGCTTATGTCACCGACACAACTATAAGCACTACTTGTTCATTTAGGAGCACAGGAGGAAAAGTGATAACATGATTTTTTTTTTTTTTTTTTCCCTCCTCCTTCTTGGTAGAAAAAGCCATTTTGGGTTGTCTGGGTGTTACACACCACTGCCAGCTAGGCACCAGGCTGCTCTTTGTACTCAAGCATCTCGTGCACTGCGTGGGGTCACCAGCTCACCAGCTGCAGTGGCATTAAGACCACAGGGTCTGGAATTTCTCTGGTATTTGAAAATACCAGAGAAATTGGATTTGTGGAGCTCTGTTTGGAGTGGAAGTTTGCTGAGAGAGGGCCTATACGATCTTCACTCCTGTTCATAGCCTTGTTCACTAGCACTAAGTCCTAGTGCCATGGGGACCCTCAGCAGCCCTTTCCTAGAGGACCACGTTGTTGAAGAGCAGTGCTGAGCAATCAGAATCACTGAGGCTAGAAGAACACAAGGAATTGCTGAACCTGGGAACAGCACCCACTTCATCCAGTAGGTATGCTCAGATCCCAGCCACGTACCAAACAAAGCTCACAGCAAGATCTGGGGCTGGAAGGAAACCCATCCAGGTTTTTGTCATCACGAAAACTCTGAGAAATGTGTCAAAGTGAAAGGGCTAGCTTCTTCATTTCACTTTTATTATGGTAAAAGTTGCTTATGAATCGCTGTGTGTTTTCCTAAACCACCCTTCACAGTCCTTCATTGTGCATCGTAGTTTTAGCCCAGTTTTTCATAAATAGGTTATGCATTGCAAACGTGTAATTTTATTTAAAGTGGAAACAGGCTCGGGAGTTTGTAAATACACTTCGGTTGAAAAGGAGTTAAAACTACAGTCAAAGAGATTTGCTTCCCTTGTTTCTCCCATGGTTCATGACCTTTGCTTTTTTCAACTTCCTCAATTTAGTTTCAGTAAATTGTCACAGAATGGCACAACACCTGCCTTGGGTACTTGAGAAATTGACTTTTCCTGCAAATTACCCTGATCAGTGACCTTGTCTGGCTACTAAAGGGGTTTGCAGAAGCAGCATAGCTTTATGTGTGGCCATCTTCCATCTTCTGATTGGTATTTAGCCCTTTGAAGTCCACTTATCTACTTACCGTGCAGCTACTTTTTGAAAAATATAAAATAAAAAAATGCCACGGTATCCTTGTCATCTGTGAAACCAAAATACCAGCAGAAAGAGAAACTATGCTCCATCTCACAAGGTGCCCAAAACGCTGAATGCTTACAGTGATCCCACTTCCCAGAAGAATGTTGAGTATTTCATTTTCTCTTTGGCTGTAAAATGTTCAGGCACTGGCCAATATCATTGCAGTGAAGTGGTGTTTATTAGAAAGGATGTAACAAAGTTGACTCTTTTCCCCTTCCCTTCCCTTCCCTTCCCTTCCCTTCCCTTCCCTTCCCTTCCCTTCCCTTCCCTTCCCTTCCCTTCCCTTCCCTTCCCTTCCCTTCCCTTCCCTTCCCTTCCCTTCCCTTCCTTTTCCATATATCTTTTTATAAAAAGTCACTACTCTTTTTTTTTGTTCTCTAAATGCAAAAATTTGCCCCTCCACCTCCCACACCAGTGCTGGGGCAGAGGTTACCTCTGGAAACCTACAAGATAAAATTCTATTTTACGCTGAGGCTTTGATTTCACAGGGCCACGTAAAGGGGGCTATTTGTTTAATTAATTATTAATTGCTCTGGCCGCTAACAGGTGCCAGGTCTCAAGTGCAGTCCCCGGGGCAAGCAGCCCAAGGGAAGCGTGATTCACCGCAACCTTGAGCAAATTGGCTCAGGAGAAAGTTCTGGAGCTACTTCCCACGTCCTTGTCAAATATCAAAGAAAAACAGTTAAAATGTAAACTTATATTAAGCATTGTACTTAATTCTGACAAGCTTTTAGGATCGAATTGCAGGCTTTGGTCAACAAAGGGGAATTAGCCCTGGCTCTTCAACGGGGGCAGTGGGGGAGCTGTTTGAGCACTGTATGCGTGGCTCTCATCTTATTTTTCACATCTGTTCTGTTTAATTTAGCTAAGCACGTTGAGTCGCAACCTGTGGCTGAAAACTAGAATCCTATTTTACCTGGGACTCCGACTGATATTCTAGATCTTAGAAGGAAATTAAAAAATGCCTGAAAGATTACATTATCTAATAAATTTCCCCCACCCCATTCTCTTTATTTTTGAAACTGGGGAAGATTTATTGTTTAATTGCAATTTAAGAAAAAAAAATTAATGCAGTAGGATGCAAATTCTGTTTGAATATGTGGGAGGGTTTTCCTTCCTTCCCTTCTTTTTCCCTTATCTTGAAAAAGAAGCCTAACTGAGAAAATCCCACAAATAAGTTTTGTGTAAGGAAAAAACAGCTGAGAATTCTCTCCTTTCTTTTTATCGCTGTCCTTGCTATGTGCTGCCCGATCCCCTCCCAAAATTTGCGACTTCCAAATTTGCACAGCATCCCAAACTGCGGAGCCATTACCCTGGTTTCAGAGAGAGGAAAGTCAAGACAGAGGGCAGGTGGTGTGAGATGCCCACGATCGTGGACATAACGCATGTTTGGATCAGAGATGATCCCCAAGCTGCTCAGGCACAGAAGGTCCCCCAACTCTTAGCCCATTCTCCCCTGGATTTGCTCTAAGAACTGCCCCTCACCTCAGTCTTGGGGCGCACCTTGTCCCTGCAAGGGCTGTCCAGAGGCTCTGCCTGCACTGGAAGAAGCCCCTGGTGTTAGGGCTAATGGGAACTAATGAGAATAACAAACTGCTGTGACACCCTGCTCCTCTGCTATTAGAGAGGGCAGGCAGATGGAAGAGGCTAAGGTAAGTGGATCCAAAAGCCCGGTGCATTTGGATCACGGGGGTTTAGCTGTGATCTCTCCTGCCTCAGGGTCAGCTACTTCGCATGAGTTATCTGTGATCTCTGTGGCTCAGATCCCAAATGACGGGCATGCCGCACACCACAGCCAGGCCTGGGCATCTTTAAGCTGTTCTTAAAATTTGGCTCTGCCTTTTCACTCAACGTGTTGCTGGTTTGAGCGGGATGAAAAGCAGACACACTCCAGCGCAAGCAGAGCTCAGGCACAGTAAGTAGCTTGGTTTGATAGAGAATTGTTTGTAGTTTCTCATTTCCTTACAATAAAGATCAGCCTGTTCAGAAAATCAGTGCCCAACACCACATTTTACTGTAAATTAAAACAATTAAAACACAAATCACATCTTGGATCTGTTAACTTTCAGATAAGTATAATTAGACCTCAAAATGCTTTAAGTAGTGTTTACGCATTTATTTACCAAAAGACAATTATTTAAACAATGAAACATTTCCAGTTAATTGATAGAAAGATAGGAGAAAATGTAATTAGCCATCATTAGAGCGCGGGGCCCTTTCTTGTTCCATGGGACATAGCTGTGGGAAGCGCTGGTGGTGACACGGCTCCTGTCTCCAGGACTGGGTCTGGGAGGACGAGCGTGGCCACCGTGCCCCTTGGTGGCTCAGCTTGACCCATGCAGAGCTGCAGACGGCTTCTGCCTGAAGATGTTAATGACACGGCAAACATCTTTTCCTCAGCCCCTGTCAACAAACAGGAGAAACTGGAAAGACTCAGCACAAATAAACCTGGGACTGAGCAGTGGAAATCAGATGAAATTACAGACATTAGTAGAACTACACCAGTGAGGGAGGAAGAAAGATGCCCTATATCCTTAAGCTATTCAGCTCTCCAAAGCACAATACAACAATATTACCTTTTGTATGATAAGAGAGCTTTTTATTCCAATATGATGTGAAGTGGCTTTGCTTGAAAGATTTCTTCTGTGTTTTCAAAAATCCTTCTGGTTTCCCAGAGGGAAAATGGGGATTACACCAGTAAACCCTGAGCAAGCATGCCCATTGCAGGAGCGTTTGTTCAGCACAGAACCAGCACTGGTTATTTCCTTAATTGCAACAACTCGGACAATTACTTGGCTTTTTTGGAATGCTTTTCAAAGCTAGATGAGCTGCCTCCTGTAAGACAGGAACCTTTACAAGTTTTTTGTTTGTTTGTTTGTTGTTGTTTTTTGTTTTGTTTTGTTTTTATCCTCCAAACTACTTGTAAAGGATTTCCACAGCTTTCTCCACTGTTCAGATACAGCTAGCAAGCAAACTTGCACCCTAAAATTAGGAAGTACTCCAATTTTACTGTCATAAATTTACTTTGTTTTCCGTTGACTGAAATTCCAAACACAGAACATTCAAAACCTTCACAAAGAACCACAAAATTTCAGCTTGACACATCAACCACAGTATCTGAGTCTGAAATGGCATCTTGTTTTTCATTCGGTGGTAGATAAGCATCCACGCAGGCCTTGCGAAATACATGAACTATCCAAACCAAGGCAACAAAATTTCAGTGTGGATGGGAATAAACTGCTTCTAATCTCTCTTAAATTCTGTTGGGTTAGAACAGGATACATCTACAAGTTTCTAGGTAACTGTGGTCTCAGAGAAACTCTTCTGCTCTTTGCACTGTCAGGTGCTACAGGAAGTGGTGATCCTGGCAAAATTCTGTCCCAAAGGATTGCATCTGATTTACCTAATTCCTTCTTTCATGCCTGCTTTCAGACCCATTCCTCTTTACCATGTCACTAAATGCTATGTGTTTCTCTACTGTAGCTGCTAGATATTTCACCTACAATAGATGATGTTATGTTTCACCCTGGAAAGCTCCAGTTCAGTGCTGAGAGGGGCAGTTCCCTCCGGAGGGGCGGGTAAGGCTGACAAGATCTTCTAGAAGTCATGATAGTCCAGGATACCCAGGCTGTCTGAGAACAGACAAAGCATTTCAAGAGGATAATGAGATGTAATAATTATTTTTCCCTTAATGCTGGAGAAACTATCCATGGAGGACCTAGATACTGCATGACAGCACAAGTGTGCAGACTATTGATGCACGCAAGCATGCAAGCAGTACTAACAGAGCAATCTGCACATTGTGCCAAGGGATCCTACGGTCCTTTACAGTGGGAAACACAGAAATTACTTTAAGGATTCACTAGGTTCTGATTGTTAAGTAGATATTTTAATTTCTGAAAATAATAATAATAATAATAAATCATTTCCTTATTCTCTTTTTCCCTTCACTTCTTCTCAAGATCTAGTGTCATGTCTTATGTCCCATGACACACCAGTTAGCCTCAAATTTCCCCCCAAATACCACCTTACAGTACAGATGATCTATAAATCACTCTTGGGACACAGCAGCACCCAAGATGACTCACACATTTCTGTAGAAAGCTTTTTTTTTCTCCAGGAAAAACCTTTGGGATTCTTCAATCTGAGTGACAAAATGGATTTCTACACAAGTCCTTAGTTGAAAAACACGTAAGTGGTCTGGCAAATAAAGGGCTTAATGATGCTTCTGAAGGAATAAAACCAATTTACCTGGCCAAGAAATTGCAACAAGAGCTTGGTGATAGAGACCACTACCTGGTGGAGTGGGGTGCCAGGACAGAGTTCACAGCAACTCTGTGAACCACCTCCACTCCGTACCAAGGGCCTGGTAACAACAAGTAACCACAGATAAAGAGCTCTGGCCCTTCTTCCACTTCAGAAAGCCCTAAATGAGTTGGTAATGTGTAAACAGAGAAGGAAGAGAAACTGAAATGTATTAGTAATATTTAATGCAAAAAGTTTGGCATAATAAAAAAATATGATTTTTTGTAAAACAAATGCAGATTTTTACGAACAATCCCAAGAACAGGAAGCACATTGTTCAGATTTTCTGCTTCCCCTGATTTCAGATGATCCAGTTTTGCTCTTTATTAAACACAAAAAAATTATTCTTATCAGTACAAGATATTTTCACACGTAAGCAGTAAAGAAGAGGGCCCCTGTACATTCAATGTCTGGGAGAAGATGCCGTAAAACACGAACAACATTAATTCTAAATACTGCTGCAAATTTATTGATCTTACATTCTCACAGAGTTCTTTTGCCTTACTTGAACATCTTAATCACTAAACTAATAGAGGACTTAAGTCCTTCTCATTTCTTCACTTCTTTCATCCTCAAGAAGTACATTTCTGTAGCTGTGGATCAGTCAGGTCTGAGCCTTTTATTAGGTACATCACTGCTGGAGTCTACGTTTCATTTATAGCTCACACTCTTCTTTTTCTTTTCCTTTTTTTTTCCTTTAAAAACAAATCATCTTTACTCGGTTCTCTTTAATTATTTTAATTTGCTTTTCCTGATTTGGAACAAAAAGAGTTAAAAAAAAAACAGTGCTGTAACATCACTGGAAAAAAAAAAAAAAAATTCTGAAAAGCAAAACAACAACAAAATGAATAAAAGTGAAAAGGACAAGTTCCAAGGACAAGTTAGAAACTGCGATAAGGGACCTGTGCTAAGTGAGGAGAAAGCTAAGGTAACACGTTATTGAAAATGCTTTGAATTTATAATCATACATTCCAGCCTACTGTCCTGATACAGCCCACACTGTTAATTTTACCAATATTGAACAAAACACCTATATTCTGTCTGTCTAGCTCCTGATCTCTTAGTTTCAGTGGGACCAGGATTGTCATTTCCCCTCTACATTTGACAAAATTATGCATGTCAAAGGACTACCCATTAAAACTGAAGGAAGTACTTAATATTATATCATCCTTGAAAAATCATATGGTGGGCCAGTTCTTCTCCTATTCAGCTCAGCTGATTTCATAGTTGCTTTACATAGAAACCTGTATTAGAGAGAGGAGAACCAGCTTCTACTACTTTTTCCTGGAAAACACAAGTTCTTCAAGAAAAACTCATGAAAAAGATACAGGGAAGACACCTTCCCAAGATGACTCTTTGGGGAGGGACTATCGAGAAAGCAAGCTGAACACTTTCAGCACCTCATCCCTCAAAACATTTTTAGTCTGCAATGTTCTGTGCCATGTACATGTATATATAGAAAATCTATGTTCCAAATCTCCCAACTAAAACCAGATTTTAGGGATGGTGGGGGAAGGGGTGGATTGCTCAGGCAACCCTGTTTCTTCATTAAAATATGCATAATTTTCATTGATTAAAAATGTGGATCATTAGCTATGTTCCAATTAGAAAGAAAATGTCAGTGAATACATTTTTGTCAGTTCTAGTCCCATTTGGCTATTTAACTAGAGACAAAACAAAGAATTTCTGCTTCTGCCTGAAACACAAACTAGCAAGCAGATTTGTGGCATGTCTCTTACAAGCTGGGTCCAGAGTGATTCCCTTCAAGGACTGTGTAAATCAACACTCAGACAGAGACCCTTAATTTATACCTGCCATAACATTCACTCATTTACAGACCTAGCACCCAAATAGCTACTCTTCTCCTCTGCACATACCTTCCCCCAAAGATAACTACTGGCTTGTGTGATATATAACACCCACAGCAATGCACCAGTGGGGATAAGAAGCTGTTTTGTTGATGAGCACAGGCAGAGATGGATCCTGTCTCTCTCCCAGGCACTCCCCAGTACTTTTTCTTTTTCCTTTCTGGTTTCTCTGATATTCTTTGTATGTCAGGTATACACTAGCTGTCCTACCCAGAGGGCAGCCTGAGAGTCAGCAACTGCATCAATGTGGTCTTCAAACCTTGTTTCAGGTCGGTCTGTCCTACAGATCCCACTGTGGCAGGTGATGCTGGGCTCTGGAAGGAGAAGGTTGGCACATTTGTCTACCCAGTGCAGTCTCTTCAACATCTCAGCATGGGCGGATGATGCAGACAAAGACTTCTGGGATAGATGCCGAACTCATAACATACCTGCCTACACAGTGCACTTTGAAATTTTTGAAAGCACCTGAGCTAACCACCCTGTGGAAATACCTATAAGAATATTGTCCATAATCCAATCTTCTATGCAAACTATGCTGAAAAGGGATGGGGAATTAGGCCCACGTGTTTCAGGAATTAGCAAAGGTAACCTGAAGGTGCCTATGAGACAAACTAGGGGCCCTACTATATTTTTATATCATGGACTCCACTCTGATATTCCCTCCAAAATTTTGTTTCTCAATTTCCAAGTTAGAAGCAAAGAGCAACATACAGGCCTTTAGGGCAGGATTTTTCTTCTTGCATTGTTTTTTTGTCACTGATCATTAAAAAAAAATAGCTCTTACCAGGCCGCTTTCATAAACACAACATGTTCTTATGCGTCACAACATATTCCTACTCCTTCCTCCCCTCTGTGACAGGTATTTAATTGAGCTAAAACTTTGTTTCTACTAAGATGCAAATTTGGAAAAACATGATCACGGCTGCCGCAGGCTAGGTTAGCTGCAAGATAAAAAAGCAACACCTGTTTTAGGTATGGCCATGTTGAATGTTGAAATGCAGGTATTCCTCGGGCAACATACCCATGGTAACCAGCTACAAAACTTGTCCTTCTTGTTTGCTTCCTGGAGACTACAGTGCAGATATGGTTTGAGAAGGCTGCGCGTAACATGGATTTTTTTTTTTTTAATAATATTGCCTTGTGAAATGTTGCTCATTATCATTTTTAATGTGACATAGAAGACAGCTTTCCATTTAAGTTGCCCGTTAGTCTGATTAATAACTTATTTTTATTTTACATTTTGTGTTTTATGCTGCCTGCAAGGCAAATATTATCAGTGTTTTCCTACAAGAAGTAACACAATTCACAGAACACATTTTATGCCCCGAGATCAGAGAAATAAGTTTAGATTTATAATACCCAAGGACGGTGGCTTTTTATGAAGTGTATAAAGAGGGCATGTTTAATTATGTTTTGTTTATATCAGTGCTTTGTCTGCAAAAATAACACGAATTACCATATTTTCCTATCATTGGCAGTTATTTCTAATGATTGATTAAATTTCTTAAGTGCGGAATGGATTAAATCGCAATTTCTTGCAAATAATTTGGGAAAGAAAAGATACAACTAACCACCCAATTAAAGCAGGAAAGATCAGAGTCTGACCGCTCGAGGCAGAGCCCTGTCCATCTTTCATAGTGACAACAACCAAAAAAAAAAAAAAAAAAAAGGCAATTTCTCATTTGACACTGAAATATAAAGAGGTAGATCCTAAAAGCTGGGTCTTGCAGCGTCTCCCTCTGCTCCCAGAGGTGGGAATAATTCCTCATTTTGCTCTAAGCGATGGGGATGTCTCATTAGGGTCACTCAAGGACCCCATGCCGAAGCCCCTCGCTGGGGTGCCGTGCTCCTTGTGCTCTTCAACGCTGTGCTGTCCTCACGTTCATTTTACAAATCGGGAGATGACTATTTGGGTGTGCTAGAAAAAAAAAAAAAAAACACTACGAGGGTATCTTGGAGGGTAAATATGGCCTGGCACAAACAACGAGCGAGGCCAACACCCGTAGCACCCAACCTTCCAAAACCTTTGGGCTTTCTTTTGGCCGCTCAGCCCAGCAGTCGTTTTGTTCACCTGCACGCCGCCGCTGTACAAATCTAATAAATAAAAAAATAAACGACGGGAAGAGTTTTCCTGGAAGCAGGGCGAAGCGGCCGGGCTCGTTTTGGAGCCGGGCACGGCTCTTGCAGCAGCGGGTGCCAAATACCATCTAGTGGATGCGGGGCGAAGTGCAGCCGGGCCGGGCTCGCCATGGCCGGGATCTCGGGCACGCCAACCCCAAGCCCCTCGGGTTTTCCCCTCGTCGCTGGCCTCGTTCATGTCAGGTCCTGCTTCCCAGCCGGCACCACCGAGGGCCGGCCGTGTTCTCAGGCTGCTGGAAAAGCGAAGCAGCCCCCTCAGAAGCACAGCCTAAGTAACGAGGCCTGACCCACACAGCGAAGGGCCTGCCGTGCATGCAGCCGGTGGCAGCGCCGGCGCATTATGTGGAAAGCCTGCAGATTTATTAAGCCGACGCTTTGCTTTTGTTTTCAGTGCAAATCTTTTTTTGTATTGGGAAAGGAGGGAGTGACATGGGAAACAATGCTTCCCAGTTAACTAAATTGCTGTTGCAGCGAAGTTTTACTTGTGCAATAATTTGACAAGGATGTTCCCAAATCCCGGCTTACTCTGTCTGCAAATCAGCCTTCCCAGAGCCCAAACCCAGTGTCAGGACACATCCCTAGGGCCTGTGAGAAAGGGGCAGACAGAGAAAACTGGACTGGGTATCCAAGAGTAGGGATTATCCCGGGCAGCACACTCCTGCACCCAGCACTGGTGGGCTCCATAACAAAGTCACAGAGAGAACCAAGAGCACCAAGCCCAGGGAGTCCAGAAGGCCGCTAGAAAGCCATGGTTTGATCTCCAGCTTCGCTGGTGGGCAGAATGCTGCCAGGAGGTACAAGAATGAAATTTCGCTGTGCAGAAGCTGCAACTACGCCCTGGACCGGCTTTGCTGGATGAAGGAATGGAGAGAGACCTCCATGTCTTCTGTCTTGGGGCTGTGGAGCAGAGTGCGACTCCCTTAACCCTGCTCCCTTCCAGCACCACGATGTGTAACCTCAGGAAGGGATGAATGCTTTGTGCCCTGCTCTGCCTTTCTGGGGCCAGCTCCAGTCCGATGACCGAAGGCAACTGCCAGCTGTAATACACCAGTTCAGAGGGCTGTCTTGGGCTGGTTGCTGTACTTACATGGACCAAGAGACTCTCCCACCTGTTTGGAACATGAGTGTGCCATATTTTCACAATTACTATATTATTCATCCCACTAGGACTCTCCTAAACCAACACGTTGCCTATTAAGACTAAGACATATCTAGCCAAGTACTCAGTGAAACCACTTGCCTGAAGCTATCCCCCATCACATTTAGCCTCATTCATCTTATCCCAGTATTTACAAATATAGGCGTTGATCTTGCAGCTAGTGGGACCCCTGTGGATAGAACCCTGGGCCTGTGCAGAGCTCCACTGACATTAATGAGGTCCTGCTGTGCAGAGCGAGTAGCAGCATTACATCAATAATCCATAATAAAGTCTCATCAACATGAAAGGCGAGCGGCCATCTGGCCAGAGTGAAGCATTCAGTCCTCCACCTGCACAAAATGCTCCTGTGCCAAGAATGTACCGTGGGGAGAGTCTCCTTCCAACAGGAGACCTAACTGGTCCATGTGAACAGGGGTTCACAGGGGTGGATCAACAGAGCAGGCCCTATGGCATGCACTGAGGTTTCAAAGATCTTAGCTACAAATCCGATAGAGTGACAGAGACTGTATGACTTTGGACATAATGCTGGAACTTCATATTCAACTTTCAAATTGCCTTGGGGCAGTCGTTTTCTGGGTTTGTGGCAGAATTATTCATTTTTGTTTTATTTATTTATTTATAATTATGATAATTTTGGTCTAAAAAATCTGCTTCTATTCAAAACAAATTAGATAACAACTTTCAGGACAGAGTGTCCTTGCTTCTTAGCAGCTTTTGTTTTGGCTTTTTAAAAAAATGTTCCCCCCAGATATTGTTATTTCCACATATTTCAGAAGTACAAAAGGAATGCAGGAGTCTGTTTTTCCAAACTTGAAACACCAATGCAATCACAGAGTTTTGCAGGAGCTCAGATACCATGATGACAGGTGCAATATAAGAACCACCTGTGCAGATTACTTTAGACTTACTCATTGCAAATGCCGAATTCCTTGTGTTTTGCATTCATGGGGAACTCTTGGGCTATAATCCTGTATTCAATTGCAAAGTTGATAATTATGGCATAGTTGGGGAAAGGAATTATTCAGCACAAGTGCAAGGTCACTCTTGCAGATCTGGCTATCTTCAGCTCCAACGAGGAAAGATAAGTGGCTGTAGCAATAAGACCAAGCAGTGCACCTGCTAACAGGGGCTCAGGACTGGGCTTGTACATGAGAGGAGACAAAAGATTTTCAACAAAGTTTTTGTGGAGTATTTTGTACTGACTGTCTCCTCCACAAAGAAACCAAGATCTCTGTTTTAAGATCACCTTTATTCAAAGGAAAGCTGGCAGCGAAATCACCTACAAATAAAAATGGGTATGACAAAACTTTAAATTGCTCATTTGTGTTCAATTCTTTGCAGTACTTTGGTTGGGAATCTCTAAAAGGCACATTAAACCATACCTCACCGGCTGCAAATCAAGTGCTAATTAAAACTGCATTAACCCTAATGGATTGGAAAGGAGAAATCTAATTGAGAAAACTTCTGTTTACCTAAGGCACCCTGGAAAAACAAATGATCCCATATTTCTCTTCAGTCTTTTTTTTTTTCCCCTTCACCTTTCAGCATGCACACACAGCATTGCTGCCTCCTCCTCTATAATTTATTAAAACAACCTTTTGAGCAAAGTTAAAGCGTGCTGGATCTCTCTCACGGTGCTTTGCAACAAACTTTGCATGATCTGCAACTTCAGGATACATGCTGCTGCTCTCAAAGCCATGCCTGCAAATGGCTTCTGCTAACCAGTGTCACAGGTGCTTATTGCTCTCTACCCAATTGCTTTCCCATCTTCCTCCACTCCCAGGACCAGTCTGTGTTTCCAGTACAGGATTTACCTATTGCTGTCACTTACTGGGACCAGTCCAGCCATTCCATAAATTCTGTCTAGGTTAGGGCAAGTCTTGTCTTGTCTTCCTTGATTTCCCATGTGGATGGGATGGAAGCATCAGTGTGGAGTTTCTTTAATGACAACAGCTTCTGGAAGCACCTGTGACAAATGATCTGTTGTTTGGGGTGGAAGGAACCAACCATTTATTTCCGCTGCCCTTATTTCTGTTTGTTTTCCTTTTAGGCACTCATGCCCACCTTGCCCCACATCCACGTGATGGGCACATATCTGAAACCAAGTTTCCAGAGCTGTGTACCCATCCTCAAAACCAGCAGAACCTGGGTTTACAGCCTGAGAAGGGGGGGGGGGGGGAACTAAGCAGTAAATAGCCCCCTGAGGCTTGTTGTTCTGATGAATACCAGGCCACAAATTAATGAAGATTTTAGGATAACATTGTGATTTTTAGCCCTTCAAGCATCACCAACTCTGCTAGAAGTTAAGACAGCTGTTTATAGCTTGGTAGGATGCTGATTGTTTACAAATTGGATTTTCCCTTTGAAAATCCTGCACCTATCAGCCTGCTATTGTCACTCATCGGTGTGCAGAGTATCAATGCCAAAGAAGAAAGGCTGACATTAGGTGGTCTAGCCTGTAGCGAGCTTGTTTGTACTTCCTATCATCAGAAATATTCAATATTTCCCTAGTCTCCCCGTTTCAGATGGATTTGCACTTGGTTTTCTTCACCACTCAGAAATCCATTTGTTTGTAATAACTGAGACAGCCTTAATATGGAGCACTTATATCGCCTTTGCATTTTTGGCTTTTTTTTTTTTTTTTTTTTTTTTTTTTTTGCCAGTCTTTGTTTCTGGAATGAAAAAAAAAAAAAAAAAAAAAAAAAAAAAAAAAAAGAGAGGAATATGATATAAAGGAGGAGTTTCTGTATGTGAAGATTTGTTTTCTCACTGACAGCTGTGCAGCCCCACAGGCAGCACAAATTGGCTAGGTTGTGAAGTCAAGGCCGGTGCCTACAGCACTCGGCAGCTTCCTGTGTCTTAATCTTTCTGTTTGGGGAATGAGCTGTAATTTGTTTTCATTGACCCATAGCTTCAGTTGCAGAGTGTAGGATTACCTTAATGGACCAAAACTTGAGAGACACCAACTTTCTTTCTCGTCCCTCCAGTGCTGTACCCTTTCTTGTGCCATTCACTCCCCTGGTCAGAGCCAAGCACACTGTGCTTGCTGCCAGCAGGGCAGCCCGGAGGGGAACGAGGATGCTCCAAAGCTGCCTGAATCGCCTTGGGCAGGGATGGCCAAGGGTCTCCAAGAGTCCCCAGAACCATTTCTCTGTGCCTCCTGCCCCAGAGCACAGTTCCCCACCCCCAGTCCATCTCGGGAGCCCGTTTCAGTAACAATTAGGAGTCCTGCCTCAGTTAGGGGCACCATAAATCAAACTGTGAGCCACCAGCAAGACCAATTTCCTGGCTGCCGATGAATGTGCTCCGTAATTTTCTGTCTGCCATTCTGACCTGCAGTTTAGCAGAGGCTGCAGGTTTTTCTTTTCAATCTGGGGGTGCTACTGTGTGATCCTTTATACCATGTCACTGTGTTTTTAAAGTGAACATGGACAACAGACACCCATATGGGACTCACAGAGAAATGTAAGTCCACTGAGAAAAATATACTTTTCTGGTTAAATCAGCAGGCTTGAGGAACACCAATTCTGTCACAGAACTTGGCCTTATTACTTCATCTCCTTGTGCCTCACTGGAGAATGGAGAATGGAGAATGGAGATAAAATTTTCCTTTGTAATTAGATTAACATTTCCAGGGCATAGATACCACTCAGCATCTGCTACAGTGGAATATAAACTTTGAGGCCTCTAAATGCTACCATATCCCACCAGTACTGCTGCATTTTCAAATATTGGCACATGTGTTGCACAGGAAAAGAAAAAAAAAAAAGTTTTTCTGGCTTTTGAAGCTCAAGTACTAACAGCAGGTGTAACTCCATGTGGTACACTGACAAAACCTTGATTATTTGATTATTTTCCTTAGGATACAACCTCTAGCCCGGGCTCCCCATTAGGGTTAGACAGCAGCTGAACATATTAGAGGCTGAACTGATGCAGCTGGATTTCCTGGCAGAGACTGCCTAGAAGGCAAATTTGCAAAGGTGTTTGGATACCTACAGGTACCCTATAGGTTCTTCAGAAAAATATACTACACACTTATCTGAATATAATCTGAAATCTTCTGAATCTTTTCCAAACACTCATGAAACTCCAACAAGTGAGCAAGCACAGGCTCAGAGGAAGCTGCTATGCAACACTGAAACTAAACCTTAAGCTTTTTTAAGGCATCCATGAGTCACTGGAAGATTTTCACTGACACTGTTTCACGCTCAATGCAAAACAGGAAAGTAATTAACAAGGAAATCAAAGTCTTCACCCAGACATTTTAAATCGCTCTAAAACTGGAGTCTCTAGTAACTGTGTCTGTCAGCTGTATGGGGCTTTTCAAAGAATCACGCAAAAAATCAGTGATTTCCAGATCTACGGCCCATCTGCCATTCAAATCATTATGGCATTGACCCAACAGACAACAGGAATTTGTACTCTTTTATTCCAGAAATTCAGGAGCCAAAAGAAATGATTTTTTTTATAATGAGTTGTCCTGGAACTTTATCAATTCTTCTCACCTGAAAAGAATTTTCTGTCTTGCGTGGGAAGTTCCTCTGGCAGGAGGAGAGACACCTCTTCTGCCATCCTGGTGTCAGGTCAAAAGATAAAACGTTGTATCAACACGATTAGCATATCAAAATGAAAATCCCTATTGAAAAAAATGCCCTGTTGACAAAACAGCTAGAAGGCAGCTCATCATAATACAAAAAATGGAAGGGAATAAATAAATAAATAAATAAATAAATGAAATCCATGCCCAACAACTTGTATCCAACCAGCCACTGCGACAGAGGCCTCCGAGGCCAAAGGGTTAAGGACAATCCGCAGTCACACTTGGAAAGCAAAAATCAGGGGCGATAGGAACCAGAGTATATTGTCTATAAACCATGATAACAATTCCCAGACAACAGTTTCCAATTTTTGTCGTTTCTTTAACATTGTCACATTTAATACCACATTCAAGCAGCACCCTTGTATTAAGACAAACACATCTTTCAAACACTTAAACAAAGACCAAGCTTTAGGAGAAACCCAGAGCTTGTAGGGCTTGTCAGCAAGAAAGACAAATGTATTTGAGATCCATAGGCTGTTATTTACAAAGGGAGAACTGGTTGTTCTTTTGCTTCTCAGACAACATAAGAAGAAAACGTTCGGTGTTTGCAGTTGCATCTGCTAGGTTGTTCCCATACAATCAGTACAATGGGTGAAACTACTTCCCAGAGTGAAGCCCCACCAGGAGCAGGTGGCTCAGGAATGCCAAATACTTTGAGACATACTTGAGCCAACACAGAGGAAGAAGTGGTCCATAAGTCTAAGAAATTTTACTTTTCTCAGTTGGTATTAAAGTTCCTGGTAGAAAATTACATCCCTTTTTCCCCCTCACTTGCAGTGCTGTAGGAAACTTCAGGTAAAATACATAAAATTCTAGCACAAGATAAAGATTTCCCAAAGTGACCGGTGCTTTTGAGTATCTTCAACTGCACCCCAAACTCTGAGCTATTTCTGAACATCAGGTGATGAGTCAGGGTGAAATATTCACTAAGTTTGCCAGCAGGACTCCCAGCATTCAAAACATTTGAATATGCCTTCAGGGAAAGAAAGAGTTAATGGAATTACCTTGCTTTTAGTATTCTTTTTTTTTTTTTTTTTTTTTTTTTCAGCCTTGTCAGGTAGCAGACCACAAGCCCAGGCTTGACTTGGAGCATCAGCTCTGTGCTAGCATAGTCTTGTGGGTAGCCTAATGTAATATTAATAGAATTGGCATCTCTGTTGAGATCAGTTACACATGTAAGATTCAAGTTATTTAACAATTTGTGCAACTGTAGTTGAATTCTGATCATAAAGACACCAGCTGGGTTAACACAGAGGCAGAGCCAGTGTCACGTAGAGCAGAAGTGACCTAGGACTCTTGTTTTTAAGGTATGATTTATGCAGCAAAGAAAACAGATGATTCGCATGCATTGTTCCAGAATCAGCATTGCTTTATAACAAACAAACATGTCTCATAGTTAATATTTCACCTTAAACTGACCCTAATTTGACTTGTCAGAAGACCAAGAATTATGAACAGCAAAGAAACATCTTGGAGTTTCCTCTACCAGCTGACTCATTCGTGTCTCCCTCCCTGGAAAGAGACCTGGACCCTGGGCAGATTTGGGCATAGGCTTTCTTTTATATTTAAACCAAATATTTGAAGAACCTCTACCTGCCCTGGCTTTCACTAGGCCCTCTGCTCTGTGCCTCTGCATCTTAGTGTCTGGAAGAGGCTTCACTGTCAGCTGAGGTCCAGTTTTCCTGGGATGCTTGCGAAGTCGTGAGCATAAAGTAGCAACAGCAGCAGAGCAGAGGTCTGATTGTGTACCCCTCCTACTGCTTCAAAGGCTGGCTCAATGCCCTGTGTGTGAGCTTAGTCACAGAGAGTAAGCTTACTTACCTGAGAAGTTGTTTGCTTACTTAGCTGTGTAGATAAAAGTGTCTCATAGGAAAAAAAATATGTAAGAAAAATCAGGCAGTGGACTGAGAAAGGTCTTTTTTTTTTTTCAACTTGGTTTTCCCTGGTAGAAAACATATATATATATGTGTGTGTGTGTATGTACATAAATATATATATATGTATGTATGTATGTATATATTATTTTTCTAAAGAAAATTTTTAAAACAAAAAATCTGAACAAAAGCAAATTAAGCCCACCTTGTCCAAAGTGGGTATAGCGGGAAAAAATTGGCAGAGTGAACCAGAACAGGAGCACTAAAAAATTAATTCCTTGTGCTGCTTGCTTTCCTGCCTTCTGTGCCCAGTGCCAAAAGCCCGTGCATTTCAAATCCAATCTGTTGCAGTTACCCCAGTCCCAGCCACGCACCGTGCATCTGTAGGAGCACAGAGAGCAAGAAATGGATTTCCATCAGTGAAGGTGTCAGGGGACCAGCCAGCAGGCTGGAATCACATCCAGCCGTTTGCTCAGCTAGACAGTAGAAAATGAAAAATCCTTTCCACCCTTCACTAAGATCCAGCTCACAAAGCTTTTGTGCTATTTTATCCATTTTGGCCAGGATCCCATCTTTATCCTGGGACCTTTCAAAAACCTTTCAAAAAAAGAGTATGTTGTTACACAGGTACAAAATTTGCCTCCGGGAGCACCTTTGGGCTGCTGTAAAAAATGACGCACTAATGCTGCTGTACCACAATGGGACAAATGTCTCATGCTTAGATGAAACCCTCCCAGTGTAAGCCTCTATAAGTGTGAAAGCTTTAGAAGTTGCATCCTCAGATCACAGGTAAGCAAACCTCTTGGAGACCCCATCAGCTAAGTCCTCACAATAGATTTAGCCACAACATTTACAGAGAGAGGCCTGCTGGATGGTTCTTCCCAAAATCTCAGAGCTGAGCCTCCAAACTGCCTGTTAACACCTCAGGATACTCCAGTACTGGCCCCAGGAGCCTGAGACTCAGCCTTTGCGAGCAGCAGCATCTGGCAGCAGCAGGTAAATCACTGTGGATGTTGCAGCCATCACATCTGCCAAGGGGAAAATAATTGTGGGGGAACACCTGGTTTTGGACCACCCAACATACCTGCTGCTCGGGACACAGAGGAAAGCAGAGCACGCGTTTATTTAAAATCACTGTAAAAAGCATGAAAATATCTGGGGGCAGGGGAAGCTATGGTGCAGGGAGTCCTGAAGGTAGCTACTGATTTTATCAACCAAAATTGTTTTGTGAAGAAGAGAGTGGAATAGAAGCAGGTGATGGCAAAGGAAGGATCCAAAAGCCTTATTTCTAGTTGTTAGTTTCAGACTGAAATGTAATGATCCATTTTAGTCTGTCAGCTGTAGCTATCTTAGGTATATGTATAAGGGATAAACAACCACCCTCTTTGTCCGAAACATCCTTTTTCAAAGTCTTCACTCATTTTAGGGCCAGTTACTTAAATTCTACAGTTTGCAGCTGTGGACAACACACATCAGGAACGCACAATCACAGCACTGAGGCTGCGGCGTTGATTTTTCATGGCAGCTTCTGGATGATCCAGTGAAGCTGAATCTTTGCTGCCCATCAAAAATGACTGCACCATTGCCACCAGTTGTCAAATGGGAAACCAAGCAGGAGACATGCCTTTTTTTTTTTTTTTTTTTTTTTTAAGTGTTTAGACATTGATTGCACCAGGGTATTAAGCACCCAGCTGCTTTTAGAAATCTGACCACTAGAGCCCTGCTCATAATATCTTCTGATAAGCAAACCTAGTTTGAGACAGCAAACTAAATCACAGTTATTCCCAAATGCCCAAACTATACTAGCAAAATTGTATATCATCCTTTATCTGACTGGCAACTGTCCTTTGGACATTATTAACAGCTCAGCTGCTGGGAGGGTGTCTTTGCCAGGGATCATCTGGGTTACAGAGAAATGAGGGAGTGTAGATGCCAAAGCAGTCCAGGACTTAACTTTCAAAACAAGGCTATCGCATGGCCAAAGTTGAAGGAAAACTCAACAAGTGAAGGTACGTGTGTTTCTGGACTTTGATGTGGACGAGGTGTATTCTTTCATATGACCCAGATAAATATCACTCTCGGTTCTCACTGTATCGCCTCTCCTAATGCTCATAATCAGAGCTCTTACAGTACTTTGAATTAGATCTGTGATTTGTGAGCGACATGTATAATAATTAGAGTGTGAAGATGTACAGTTAATCCATTTAAAGGTGTAAAGAAGTCCATTTAATGAACATTATAGTCACATTAGACTTGGAAACATCTAACTCTTTTGTTGAATAAAAAGAAGTTCAATGAGATTAACTTCTCTTAGTTGGTTTTAAAGAATACTCAAACATGTCCTACTCTGATAGTGTACTATTCCTTGGTGCATGGTTTCTGCATACCAATGCCTTCAGTGCAGAAGAGTAAGAATAAGACTGGGAGACATTCTATTTCAGTTAAATAATTACAAATTAAAGAGGATCACTTCTACTTTCTATACTTACTGTAGTATGATAAGAAGCTGAACTCCTTGAACTTGTAATTATATAACAGAAATGTTAATCTCCTGGTTCGGTATTCAGTCCTACTGCATTAAATGTATTCTTACAATTATCAAGTTTACTACATGGCACATAGACATTTCTATTGGGAAACCTATTATTTGATCATATCAGATTTTGACCACAAATACTGTAATGGAATTCTGTTTTCAAATCTCTCACTGCCACACAATGACTAATGAGGGTTAATACACCTATGTAACTTGAGAACCTGAAAAAAAAACACATTGGTATAATTTCTGATTTTCAATTTGTAATGCTAACTGAGCTTCCGATTATTTTCCACAGCTTTGTGCAATTAAAAGAAAGAAAAAGGAAAAAAAAAAAAAAAAAAAAAAAAAAAAAAAAAAAAAAAAAGATTTAAGCTAGAGAACATATAAGTCCAAAATACGCTAAGTAACTTGTAATAAAGAAATTTAATTTTAAATATATGTACTTTAAGCGGCTGTTCTCCTCTTAGGAGAAACTCATTTAGGCTTAAGAGTTACTGGCCGGAGCTATCTTCTTTTCACAGGATATTATAATGTGTGCTATTGGCTTTAATAGTTTGGAAGTACAATTTACATCCTCGTCCGTTTAAATATATAAAACTATTTCAAGGGGTAGCATAGCCGGTTAGAAAAGAAAACAAGATAATTCTCCGACTGCTGCTTTCATATTTTTAGTGAAAAAAAGTTATCTTTGCAGCAAAATGCTGGCTCCCAATGCTTTAATGAATTTGTACTTCTTTTTAAAACTGAAGATAAATTCTGCAGATAGCATCAGTCACTTCAGATTTAGGCCGGTGAAGCGCCTGCTCCCAGCGGAGATACCTGGCTTGGTGCATACACCAGCCGGGATTGGTTTGTGGTTTGCAGAGCAAAACCTGATAAGATGGAGAGGCAACATAATCCTGGCTAATGCGGAATGACTTTGTGTGTGCTGTATGTGATGCAAGATGAACATGAGAAAGGCAATCCTTACACCCAGGGAGGTTTTGGCAAAGCAAGTGTCCTCTTTATGGCTAAACCTGCTCCAAAATGGCATTCTCAAGTTTTGCCTACCAAGCATGCTGAGCCTTCAGGTCACTGCCTAAAAAGAGGCATTTTACACATGTCCCAGGGTACTGGAATCGTACAGCTCCTCATTATCCACTACTGGAAAGAGTCAGAGCACCGTTTGCAAAACACAGTCACAAACATACCAAAACAATGATTTTTCTTCCCAAATGTGTTGGTCTGAGTTGTATTACTGGCCAGACACTTAGGCAGAGGCTTCTGCAATCTAAAAGGCCAGAAGGAAAGCAAAACACAGAAAAAGAGCAGTCTGTTCAGGACAAGACATGTTGCTAAGGATCTCTGAAGCTAATGCTGCTTTTGACCTGTAGGCAGTCTGGGGAGAAGTCCGCAGGCATCTGGGACAGAGATAACTGGGTCCTCACTCAAAGGTCAGCCTCGGGGTGCCTGTGCAATGCCCAGATTTCCTGAGTTTCCTTGGCTTATTGAGGACCCAGCACCCCCAGCCCCAGCACAGGGCTGTGCCTGCCAGGCACGAGGGCTGCTCTCTGCTAGCCTGGCACCAGCCCCGTGTCCCCTTTATACTTCACATTTCTCAGAAGCCTCCTCTCCTCAAGTATCGAATCAGGCATTTGATGCTCACTGGAGCGAGCAACTGAGATAAGGATAAAATCAACTTTGATTGCTCTGCATAGAAAATATACTTCCCTTTAAATTTCCTGCCTGCCTGAGTTATTGGATACGCACACAATACCCAGCCTAATGACTCAATCATGCAAGCCGAGCTACCCAGGCTGACCCACCAAGCCTCTTGCTGAGCCGGGTTCTCACACAGTATGGTTTGCAATGGCACTGCTAACTCCAGGCTCTCAAAGAGAATAACCATTGTCTGAAACCTCACGCAAGATTCTGAAACACCAGAATTCTCTAATTCACTCTTTTTTTTTTCTGTCTTTCCATCCTCTCTAGGCATATTAGTCCATTGCTTCATTATTTTCCCATTAGCAAGTTTCAGCTACTGTCTACACTGAATCTTCCCTGTTTCAACAGAAATATCCATGATGCAGGTTGCAGGAAGGAGTGGGTTTCATGGGAAATCCAGTCCTTGTCCTATACATACATGTGCACCATGGACATGGATAGTGAGTTACTGACTACCTCTTCACATGCACACACCTCTGCTTTTCACATGTGCTCACAGAAATGTTACCGCACCTCCCGTCCAACACAGGCTAACCAGAACTACGTTTTTTACATGACTACCTCCTTAGTCATGTTTTTTGGACTCCTGCTTACTCATGCTTCTTTTCTCCCTCCACACCTTTATTTGAAGTGCGATGTCTCTGAATGTGGTGCTTTAGCTGAGGCTTTGTCAACCCTGGACAGACCTGAAGGATTACTCCTTGTGTCCTGAAGGCTTTGTGTTTTTTTTTCTGATTAGAAAGCCAGCCAGTGGTTGGCCTTGCTACAAGGCATTTTTGACTCACCTTCAACATATGAGCAGAGGGAACTCCAGATCTTTTTCTGAAAGAAGCTAAATAATTTTAATAATTAGTTAAGATCAGTAACCGGTGTCATGAGTTGTAGGTCTCAGTCCACGTTCCCCACAAATGCATATTTATAGTCTATTGCTACTCGTGGCATCAGCTAGCACCCTCCCTTGTTCTGAATTGGCCCAAAAAACTCCTTGACTCATTCCAGGAAAGGTCTTGTCCGTATCGCAGCCTGCTTGAGTCACGTCGCTGAGCCATCCTGGGAAACGTCCTCTGGCGGCCGGGTCTGCCTGCTTGGCAAACAGCACGCTTTGTTCTTTGGGGTCAAGTGAATTCACAGGTTTGAGCAGGCCACTGCAAGTCAGACACCACAGGGACAGGAACGTGCTGGGGTAGCTGAGGCACTGCTGCAGGCGAGAGTGAGAAGGAAAAAAAGGTGAGTGGGAATGATTCAGCTTTACTGTAAGCGGGTAAATCCAGGCCCTGTCCCTGCCAGGAGGGGGGAGCAGCTCCTGCCTCTGCTGCGACAAATCCCTCCCTGCCCTGTAAGCAGGGACACATCAGGGAGGTGACAGAAAATGTCATCGCTGCAGGTGAGCAGAGCCCTGTGCGGCCACAGTGCTCTGCATGTCCCCAAACAGTGTAGCGCCCTGCACATGGCACAGAGAGTGTCAGCAAGGCAGCAGCCTTTATTTGTGTTCCGAGTGCAGCTGGCAAGCACCTGAAGAAGGTATTCCAGCCTCATTAACTTATAAAAAACTTCATGCTTCCCTCAAATATCCAGTCTTAGTGGAACATCGATATATCTCTCCTGCGTTACAAGGCTGCTCAGATAATTAAGCAGTACACACAAATGTGAGCTGACACATTGGGAAATATACTGCACTGCTGCTTAAATGTGGGAGATAAAGCTATGGGAAAGAGGCAAGAGAACATACTGCTGTAAGATTACAGAGATATAAATTCATGCCGTGGTGCCACTAGAATACGGGGAGAAAGTTGTTAGAAACAAAATGAATTCAGTAGCGCCTTGAACTCACTATCATAGTCTGGGGCAAGTTAATCACTTCATCCTCATCCACTAACACATTTATCCACCTACTAATTCTCCACCTAATTAGAGAGAAATTCAGAGCTCTACTGGTCAGGGAGGCAGGGATTAGGGTTAAGAAAACATTTGTATTTGAAACCCCCTACCTCTGCTGGTTAGTGTGAAAGATCCTATAAGAAACTCCCACCCTAGCTAATCCATGACCCTCAGCAGGGAGGAGTGTTAACAATTTGGTTTAAAACTCACACTCTCAGACAAACGCATCAAAAACGGCTTTTCTTCTTTGATTTATAGGTATTACTTGTTTTTCCAAGCTCCATTAAGGACTCTTCATCATGTACTGCAAGGGGCATTAAGCACTGAAAGTTGTTCCCAGCTCTGTATTATTCAAAGGCAATTTACACTAATTATTGGAGTCCGTGGTGTTACCCATACTCATAGAATGATCCATCTCAGCAGGCTAAAGTACTTTTGAAATGTTAATTTATTACTGAGGTATAAAAACGTCCTTACATTAAAGCACAATTCTTTCTTAAATGCCAAGGGTTTTCTATTACTGATATATTACATACTTACTGTTTATCTTAGATATAAGAATAAAGATATAATTTAATTTACTATATAATAGTGCCTATAAAAGCCTCCATTAACACAAATTGCACTGCATTTAAACTCAGTTACGACACTGATATTATTCTTGTTTTTCTTGTTTGGCAATTTTCTCAACACACATGCAAACAGAACACACAGAGCTGCCTCACGGAGGTTAGCTTTTCAGGCAAGCAGCCGAATAGCAAAGTGGAAAAAAATAAATATTTCACTGGTGAAGTGTTTCACTGATTCCAAACTAATTTCATTCACATTAAAGTACAGATATTTGTCTGGTATCACTCCAAGGACAGAGAAAATGTCTTCATAAACTAGAAAGAGAGAACACCAGCCTACCAGGTGCCAACAACAACAACAACAACAAAAATCCACTAAAAGTACCCAAGCATTCAGTTGAATTCTGGCACAAAAGCCATTTATTTTAGCACGAATAGTCCAACCAGTGCTGAGAACAAAGACTCCACCTCTTACAGGTTTTGTTTTTCTTGGTCACAGTGTGTAAAACTACAGCCAAGACAACAAAAAATGATTTAACCTTGTGTTTGACAAAAGCCCTTGAACAATCAAGGGTATTATTTCTTAACTAGCTCAACCGACAACTTTTTCTTCATTCAGATGGCACTGCGTTGCATTCAGTGGTAATATAAAGGTTGCCTTACAAGTGTCAGAGTCTTGGGATGTGTAAGGAGTTTGTGGCAGGTGTAAAAAAGCCACCTTTGCTTTCCTACATCCTCTGCAAATCCTCAAAGATAGTCTTTGCCCACAAAATGGACCCTGTAGTGAATTAAGACCATCTGCTTTACATCTGAAATGCCTAAATAACATCACATAAACAAAGATTGCCATGATAGGCTCTAACCTTTTTTATCCAAAAATTTCTGGCAACCTAGAATTTGTTTGCATAGCTGAAATACAAAACACGACTTTGGAATAGCAGTAATCTATTCCCAAACTCTGTGAAGACTTTATATGACCTTTTCCTAGATTTCATTTACCTCTTCAGGTCTCTCTCTGTCCATCCTTATACATAGTAGTTCCTAACATGTAAGGACTTCAGAAATAAACTCTTATGCCTACATAAAGCTTGAAAAGCCCAAAGAAATCCAGATTCGGGAAGTACAGCCTCAGAAGCTGGCCAGGCAGCTACAGGTGCTCAGGAGGCTGAGACTTTGCAGAGGAGTCAAGCAATTACATGGAGGAAGTATTGTGCTCACCTGCTTGCCTAAATTCCATGCGTAGGACTATAATTTGCATGCGCTACAGTTTGCATACATTAAGGATTTTTTTTTTAGATGCCATGTAATGACTTGTATACAAAACCACAGTAATTCTACCTGTAAGTCAGGCCTTTAGATATACAAGCTTGACTCACAAAAAGCAGCTCTTAAACCATGAAAATCTGCTTTTGAGAAATGTGTGTTCTCACAAAGATCTCTGTAACTGATCATGAAAATGATTCACATTGGGAAAAAAAAAAAAAAAAAAAAAAAAAAAAAAAAAAGGAAAGAAACAAACAAACAAAAAAAAAAAAAAAAAAAACCTTTAAAATTTAAATCATGAATTAAAGTATGGTTTATTATTTTGAAGCACTTCAGCACCCATCTGATCAGTCATATTTAATCCTGAATTTAGTCCCAGATTATGCATCATTTTATCTATAATTCCTCTCTTATTTTGGGAATAGGTGGGCACAGCTAATCCTGGACTACAGAGTCCTGGATCACCAGAACTTCTTTGGAAAGAAGCCATCTGGGTATAAAGGTCCCTCACAGGATAATCCCGTCTATCCATAATAAACTGACTTTTTGGTATGCAGATGAACCTATGTTTTGCAAGTTTCTATTTTATTCTTCACTGAAAGTTAGCCAGTTTGAATCATTGGTTGTCTCCATAGATGTTGTAGTTTAACCTGGCCGGCTGCTAAACACCACACTTCCAAACCTAAAAACTTCCAAACCTAAAAAGCCAGCTTGATTTCCCTTGTACAAAGCTAGCCAAGTCCCAAATGTCCATGAGGAGGGACTGGAGATGTCGATGGGCAGCTCAGAAGCAGTGTCTCTGGTGGACAGCATCACACAGGACAGTTTTGGTTTTAGCTGAAGTCCATCTGGGAAGAAACACATTCAAGCAGAGAATGTAAATCCTGTCCTTGCCTGAAAATCTTACTGTATCTCAGACTGGTTTGTTTCGGCAGGTTGGGCCAAGCAAGTAGTAGGAATTCCCTGTCTATCAGAAACAAAATAAACATAGGCCATCATGGAGCCATTCTCCTCATTTCTCCTCAACAAAGGAATGGTTAGAGAGATAAATACAACTCAGATGTAATTTTTGGCAATAAGACTTATCTTTATCCACATGGAAGTCTAGATAAAGAATCACTTGAAGCTGTGCAAACTTTCAGTAGTCACTGACATTGGCTACTGGTTAAACTCAAACAGAAAAGGGTGAAGTCATGCCGTTTGGGGTGACTCAGAACATTTTAGGATCTACAGAAAGTATGTTGTGTATCTCTCTATAGGAGATGATTTCTACCTTTGAATTAGTGGAAATTACCACAGAAAACAACAAGAGTAGCTCTGGAAAAAAAAAAAAAAAAGTCTAATCAAATCCTTAGCTTTCCTTCTAAAAGCAGGATTTAAAAAAAAAAAAAAAAAAAAAAAAAAAAAAAAAAAAGCATGATTTTTAGAAGCAGGATTCCTTCTAAGAGGAAAAAAAATGCTTACTTCTAAAAGGAAAAAAAAAATGTTTCCTTTCTAAAAGCATGATTTTTACCTTGTTTACTAGGAACTGACATGGAACATTATTCATGTCTCAAGCTGACTAAATGTTCAGCAAATGGTAACTTCTGAGATTTAGTGAATTTGAACTTGTAAGCTGGAAATCAATATTCTACGTCCCCCTACAATTCTGCTCAGTAGTTGAGTCCCCCTCTGCCTCTCTCTCTATATATAATTTTATTTATGTATATATATTTATCAGAAATGGCTTAGAGTCTTCTGATGATCACATTTAAGAAAATAGTTTTCAAGATAAACAAAAGGAAAAAAAATACTCATTGCTGAAGAAAAAAAAATTCCTTTTCCAGACCTTTGGTTTATGCACACACTGTAAGCAGTGACCTGTCAGGTTTCAATGGCTGTGGATTAGAACAGAATAAAGTCATCATCATAGGGCCATAAGAGATATTTCAGGTTGACAGAGAGAACAGTTCCAGATATCAAATTCTAAACTAAATCCCAGCCTATCAAATGACTGCTGGATCAGGCACTTAATGAGTACGTTTTATCTTATTAGACAGAAATAAGTAAAGTTTGGAGAAAAAAAAAATGTTACCCATCTTACTTGTAAGCATTTAATTTTTTAGCCATAGTAATATATTTTATTACAAAGATAGGTTAACCTAAAAAAAAAAAAAATATCAACAAGTTTGCCTAATAACATCAAGCCAGATATTCTTTATTTTATAAATTCATCAGGATATTGCTGTGCTGCCATTCAGATCACATAGCAGCTGTGCATTATATATGCAAGACTACTGGCACCAGGCAGCTCTTTTTCTAATTAATACAAGTCAGACTGAATTGTTAGGAGGAGGGAAATAGAGCAAAAATGAGAGAAAAGAAGATTTCAGCACAATTGCCTATTGCAACATGAATACTCGGCTCATCTGCATAATATTAATGATACCAAATATGCAAACAGATGTTTCTCTCATTAAATGCTGTATGCAAATAACACTAGAAGGAGTGGTAATGTTGTTTCAGGGTTGAGAGATCACGGGGGGTAATTAAAGGTTAATCCAGTTTTCAGTTCACAGACTGTAAGACATGAGTGGTTGTAAAGAAAAATCATCACTTAACCTTCAATTCATTACCCACAGCACATGGATTTTTCTTCTAAAATAACAAAAACATATATGTATTTATCCGCACTCTAGTGCCGAGGTATGGTGCATATCATTAGGGAAGAACAGAAATTATTTGTTGCCATGAATGCCATTAAGTAGGTGCAGGAATGCATTAATTAGGGAAGCCAGAATATGATCAGGAGTTCCTGATGACAGACTAAATGCTGCAATCTCACTAAGCATATTTCAAATGCTGAGATGTCATCAGATGTTAACAGACAATCATCTAAAGCACTTGTGGAACGAAACCCCTAAAATAATTAGAAGTCTAATGTTTAGATACTGCGCGAGTTTTGCAGGGAGCCTCTGTGACTTGGATGGTACCATCAGCAGCAGGCTGCCAACCACCACTTTTGCTCAGAGCATCCTGCTGGGTGGATTGAAAGCAGTAAACATTTTAGCACTTAGATCTGAGTTCAACACGCCAGATGAGACATTCCCACTCCTTGCTCATAGGAGAAAATAAAGTGATAAGTGTCTGCGCTGCAGTCTAGCCATGTTCTTCAGCAGCAAGATTCTGTGCTGAGGGAAAGGAAAGGCCAGTGTGAACTACAGCAGCCACAGGTGGGAAGAAGTAGAAAGAAGCAAGGAAATATCTTGATTTGTGCAACCCTCTCTATATAATTTCTGGGTGAAAATCGATGTGGGCCTGAGATTGCGAGAGTTGAGAAAGCAAAGAGGAGATGACAGTTGGCTCTGCTTGGCCTTCGATCCGAACCAGAGCACCCTCTCCTTCCATGACGGTAAAATAAGTTTAAAAATTTTGGTGTTTCACTTAAAAATCTGCTTCCAGAACTCTCACAAATTATTTTCTTTAAATATGGTTTCCTAAGAAGAAAAAGGGCTTATGCTGTCTCCCATGTGCCTCTCACCATCTGGCTGTCTCCACCACCTCTCTCACTCCTCCCCCAGCAATGCACAATGCTGGACCTTCCATCTGTGCCTCATCCATTTCTTTGGGTCTGAAAAGTGGTTTCCTTCTTCTCTGACCTCTCCAGTTCCCACTTGGGCTGTTTTTGAGCCTCACACTTAAAAAAAAAAAAAACAAAAACAATGACCACACCAACCTATCCTGAAACTTTAACTTGGTTTCCAGGGCAGAGGATATCAGGTTTGGCCCAACAGCACTGTGTATGGTATATCCTCAACTTAAGCAAATAAACAAACAAACAAACAAATAATTGTTTGTTCCATTCATCATTTGTGTTGTAAATCTTGCTGCTGGAGACAGTCTTAACACTCCATGCCACTAATTATTCATTTCTTTTAAAATTGCATCACTTTACTCCTTGCCTGAACTGCTCTTTTCCTCTTTGTTCTTTCTGCTAACTCTGGAATTTCATTATGGAATTCAATTGAAAATGTTCTTATTAATTGAGGGTATGAAAAAAAAGACATTGAAAAATGCATTATATGAGATAAAAAAGTCATCATATCTATACATCGTTGTCTGCATTCATGTGGCATCCTGTGGCACAAACTCTGTTTCATAAAGATCCCTCCTCTCAATGATTTTCACAGCTATTTACAGCCTGGTTCCATTTGAAAAAGGTCTGATATCCAAGAGAAAAAGCCTGTGAAAATATCACTTTTTCTGAAGCTGAACACAGCGGAGGGGTTTTATTATACTTTATTTTGTCCTGACTGAAGTGAAATAGAAGAATTATCTTCCTTGCCTCAAGTGTTCAAGAGAGCTGTGTGTTCCCTTGGAAAGCATATTTTGCTAGGTTATTATATGTGGCCAGCCACAAATTTTAGGACAATGGAAGGGTCATCTACAGCACTGTGGATAAGAGTTTTAAACTTTGAAGGCTACAGTTACTCTATATATCTTTTCCAGTGATGGGAGCTTTGCTTGAAGCCCATAGCAGGAACAAGACAAGAGGGAAAATCACCTTTCAGCCACACAGGACCTGAGTACGGCTGCCTTCAGCTCTACACCCTTTTCCACAGCCACTGCCCCACCTCCTCAGTGGAGCAGCAGCTGCTGTCCCTTCTGAACCCCCGGAATAAACAGCTGAGGATTACCCTGCTGTGAGTGCATACCCGCCAGCGCGGTCAGCTCTGCGTCACCCCAGGGTAAAGGGAGCACACGGCAGGATGCAGCACAAGCATAAAGAAGCAGTGGCCAGCAGGTGCAGGAGTCCCGCGGGGGCCTGTCGCGGGCTGATAGCATTTAAACAGCCGTCAGCCCCCTGCTTTGATCACTTGAGCACAAAGGTGGTTTCCACGCTTCCCTATCACCATCATTCCTAGCCCAGTACAAGGACCTGGAGAGCAATTCAGGTTGGAAATCTCCCCATCCACTTATCTCAAGATCCCACCAGAAAAGGCACCTGTCAAAATCTCATCCCTGGTTTATCACCTCTAAGCATCACTGATGCTTTCTGACTTAAACAAGCAGTTGAAGTTTTAAAGTTGCAACCATGAGGTTTGGAAGTGTTCTAGTAAATGCCACCTGATCCCCATTAAAACAGATTACAAGTATCCCCTTGAAATGTCACAATGCATTTACAGGAAGAACCATATGGAAAAAATAAATAAATAAAATAAAATAAAAATGAGCCATAAAATTTTCCCTTATCATGCTCTGAATGTACTTTCAGGGCAAGTGGATATCAGTAACAGTACAAGTAAATCAGGCCATTGAGGATTTGGACCAATGCTAACAAGAGCATAAGAAAATAACGAATACAGTGGATAGAGGGATGCACAGAGCCCTGAAGGCAGACATCTCATGGGTGTGCTTGCCCGTGTGTGTGCATGTAGGTGCCAGCCACTGAGAACACATTCCTCAGTCTTTGGTTATCTGGGAGAGAGCTTGGCTCTGGCAAGTAAGCCCCTGGATTCTGGCGTACACAAGGAAAGAAATAGCTGTTAAAATCTATTTATCACGAGCAGAGTTTTGAACGTCTAATGGCTGCAGTTGGTTAGAGGAACAAAAAGATCTTCCCTGGCTTCAGCCATATCCAAGGGGATTAATTTGTCACTCTTCAAAAACAACTCATTGGAGGAATACTCTCTTTGATTCTTTATTCTCACATTAATTAGGAGTAATAAGTACACTAGATACACTTGGTATTTAAAAATTAGTAGAAATAAATCTGCTACACATCTCAAGAGGGCAAAGAAGATCTGGCTGAACAGACCGAGAGCCTTAAAAGTGACTCCTGATGGTGGGATGGCCCTGCCCTGCCCTACCGGGCTCTGGCACCCCTCTACCCTGGGTACACATCCAGGGCAGCCCCCAGCCTTGGGTCTGTGGAGAGAGTTGTGTGACAAGCTGAGAGACCCCGCTGATAACACTGAGGGCAGCTGGGATGAGTTCTTCTCAGTATGCTGCAGGCAGTGTGTACGCAATGCCCCAGTGTCTGCCCCAAAAACAGCTGCCTGCAACAGCCTTGTGTGCTCTGCCATGCTCAGCCAGGCCCTGCCAGACCCCAGGAGGCAGGCTGAAGACACAGGTTCCCCCTTCTCCATTCTTCCCAGTGCAGCCAAGTGCATCCCATCCCACCCATGGCATCCTCAGCACAGCTTTTCTGCAGCTCCATATGGAGCACCAGAAAGGGCCCGTCTGCAATTGCTGTTGGCGACATGCAGCAGGCATGCAGTGCTTCAAACGGGGCCTGGCTGGTCTCTTCACTTTTTTTTAAGACACAGCCTTATGGCCTGCTGGAAGTCCCAAGGCACCGCGTTCTCCATTTTGTACCTCACAGGGTTTTCCTCATCCCCAGGTCCCTGCCAGCACTTATCGTCAGCAAAGTTTCTCTGATTTACCATGGGAGGAGTTGGCTGCACTGGCACAGGGGAAAAAAAAAAAAAAAAAAAAAAAAGTATTTTGTTCTAAAAAAAAAAAAAAAAAAGAGGTGACTGAAAAATTCTCCTCCAAAGAATAATTTTGACAGCATTGGACCTAAACCCATTTTTTTTTCTATCAGTTTTCAAGCGAGAAACCCCCTTGGTGCTTTGGATATCTGTAAATCCCTCCTGTGAGCAATTTCTCTCCCTTGAGGACGCCTTTTCCATCGTTGGGGCTGTCCACCTGAACAAAGCCATCCTTCCACTGACTCCAGGGGTCCTCTCGGCTCCCCTGTCCTGGCCCCGCAGCCAAGGCCCTGCCCGGCGGCAGAAGCCGGAGGAGCTGGGGACGCCGCGGTGCGAGGCAGTTGTTACGGGCTGAGTGCTGACACCTCCACCTTTCATCATGTCCTTAAACCGCATGGCTTGAGAGGCAGCCTTTATTGCCTGCTTGTTTAAGGTAATTACTACATGTATTTCCTCCCTGCTGGTTCTGCTGAAGCAGAAAGGCTTTGGCCTTCACTGCACTATACATAATAAAGAAAAAAAATCTGGTATATAAACACCACTTTTCCTATACTTTCAAAGGCAGGTTGTAGGGTGAGCATTAGGAGAATGGTCCCTATTTGGCAATCAAGCTAATAACTGCAAAGTTGCTGGAGGGAAATCTCTTGTGGAGCCTCCCTGAGCTGGAAGGGCGTAGAGAACTCTTTGTTCCCCTGTTAGTAAACAATAATCCTTTAAAGATATTCTGCTGTCCCCAGCACTCACTCCCCTACAGGATATTGCAAACAACAACAACAACAAAAAAAAAAAAAAAAAAAAAAAAAAAAAAACCAACACAGCCCAACTGAGTGTAAAAAAGTGGATTTAACTTCAGAGAGGGTGGGGAAATTTTTACTTTTTAAAGACACTTAATGTTAATTAAAATCTATGCTACCCAAAGAGATATACAGCACTGGTTTTCAAAGGGGGGTGAAGGCAGTCTGATTAGCAGATGATTTACTAAGTTAAAATATGCTTTTTCATTCTTAAAATTCAGTGCTTTGTACTGAGGGAAAACAATTGTACTCCATTCAACAATGAAAGTTTGTTTGACTTTAAAAAAAAAAAAAAAAAAAAAAAAAAAAGCTCAAAAATACACATGTATATGTTTTACAGGGAAACCTTATAAACATGACATTTTGAAAAGTACACTGAAAAGGTAAACATATAAGCAATATGGAAATTCTCCATTTAAAATCTACTTAGCAGTCAGTAGTGTGTCGATTTGAAATGCTTTGCATTTCTAACTGTTCCCCTCTTCCTAATAAGCACTTCCTAATAAGCATCCAATTTGTATGTTATTCTGATGAAATGGTTTAAGCGAGAGAAAATGAGTAGTTTGAAAAATAAAGGAAAGTTCTACAGAAGAAATGAAGTGCTATCATTGAAATCTTTATTTATATGAAAAGAAAGGGCTAAAACATTACCTCAGAATTCAAGATTACAACATCAGTAGGATATAAAGTAAATCCATTCTCGTAGTGAAACATCAGAAACCATAATCCTTTTTCAAAGACCTTTTGTTATTTTAATGTCTGACAAATTATGCTTTTTTAAAAGAAGAAAAACACTTAGATTTAAGAGGTTTCTTTTACTTCAGTAAAAGTAGTTTCACCATTTAAAAGTTTTAATTTTCTGTAACCAATAGTATTTACTATGCTGGCAAAGTATTAACACAAGAGTAAGGTTATTTTAACCTCAATAGGACTGAGTACAAAGTTACCACCAAAGAGTTTTGCATCAAGTTGTTATGGCAACTTAGCTTTCAAAAAGTATTAAGTTTTAGCAATGGTTTTTGTTTCATTATTGGTTACTTTTCCTTCAACTTTTTAAGTTGGAGTCACAAAATCTTGCATCAATATCAGGTTCAAAACCATTCAAGTGACAGGAGGTCTCAGAGTATGTTTAGAACTTGTTTATGTTACAAGAAATTCCAGGGTGATGTCCAAGGCCTCCCATCCCTGCCTTTGGGGGGAACCTCCTAACCTCAGTATGAGCCTGAAAGTCAGTCCATGGTGTTCCTGGCACCGAGAAATGAGGACAAAAAGAAACAAACTACTTAATTATCTCCAAAGAACTGAAAGAGAGAGGATGGATCAAAGGATTGAAGAGGGGACCTTTCTGTTCAGCTTTCAGCTTCTCCACTTAATGTATTTATGTAGAAAAGCATAAGGAATAAGATCCTAATTGGTATTCTAGACTCCTGATACCACACGAAGAACTGGAAAAGTGAAATATGTCAGGTTTCATTGGGTGCAGACATTACAGAAAATTGTTCCAAGAAGCCTATTTTAGAACCTATAATACAGATAGGGAAGAAACAGAATTTCGGCTTTAAAAACAGCTGGATGAGAGCTCTGGATCACAGAATGTCACAAAACATTCGCAACAGAAAGAGCCAGTGCTGAAGGCCCTCAGTTCCTTCACCCTCATGTTGACCCTAACCCTTCTCTGTCTCAAAGCCTCTTTCATCTCCAAATGAACCATGAGGTATGGCTTATTCCTTACTCCAGCACCTCTCCGAGCTTGCCAGTTTGGGCAGGGGAGCACCAGAGCTCAGCCCAAAAGAGTCAGAGAGGCGGTCATGCAAAGGAGCAGAGTGTTCTGGGCTGATTTCCATGTGCAATCTCATGGGTGCATGGCCAGATATTTCTGCTGGCTTCATCACAGTAATGGGTTTTAGGGGCTTAAATATACAGAGAAAGATAATAAATAAACAAATAAATAAACTTGTTAGATAAACAAGTGTAGGAGTGTAAGAGGGTAAACGAATTGGGTCTCTTGTGAAGAGGAGTTCTTTTTCCTATATTGTAAAATTTCAGAGCTTTTTAGTGAAACTTGAAGTCATGGGGGAGCCTATGTTATTTTTATCAAAACTTTGGTTCATTGTTTTTCCTCACCAGGTGTCTCAACTCCTTCCTCTCCCAGTTTTCCTATTAACATGTTTATAAATAGATGAAAATAGGCTGGAGAAATTGAAAAGAAAACCAAAATATCAAAAATAAAAAACTGACATGCACATGCCTGTAACAGACTTAGAAGGTAACAAAAATAATTCCTTTTTAAAATCTCATTTTAACATTTAAAACAGTATTATTTTTTTTTTTCAATACCTTAATGGCATCCATTTTCCTAGAAGACAAACAAAACACCTACCTTTGTCTACCAAATTCTGCCAAAGATTTCTTACATGAACTTGGCAAATCATTGAATTTGCCAGTTTCTCAGTCTGCTCTTTGGCAAATGAGAACAATAGTATTTCCTTTTTCTCATCCTCTGTCTTGTTTATTGAGATAGTCACCACTCCAGGGAGTACACAATCTCTAATTACGAGCAACCAGCATAATAGCACCCTGATCTCTAGGACCTACCGCAATACAGAGGACCAATAATCATCACAAGTCTTTCGTTCTGATGCATGATCTGCAAGAGCTATGAATACTAACATACTCTGGAAAGTTCTGTTTAATTTAAACTCTCTGAAAGAAAATAAAAGCCTATTTTTTTCCCATTGTTGTCCTTTATGCAAGCTTATACTTTCCAGGAAGCTTCTGCCTTTACATTTCTTCCTTCCCCTGTTCAAAATGGAATTAAAAGTCTCACTAAATAAAGATTATGAATGGCCAATCTTTTTCTTCCTACCAGATATTGTCATCCAGGAACATGTAGCAAAGGATGTCGACACTATCGTTTAGTTTCATAGAGATCTACAGAGGTCTGCCAGCTGCTGGCCATATGCTTAATCTCAAAAGGAGGTATCTGTGTTCTCTGTTGCCTGTACATGTCTGTTTCCCTGTTTATATATTCTTACTTGATCAGGGCATATTATAAATCCATCTAGCTTAACTTTTGGTTAGGATCCAAATCCTCCAGTTTTTCATTATTATTATTTTGTTGTTGTTCTTCAAATGAAATTCCAAGGCCATTGTGGGAAATCCGTGCAGCAATAAATGTGATGAAAGCAGTAAGATTTCACACAAATGTATTCAACACAAAACAAAAAGTCCACAGAACTTCATTTGCAATTACATCCTTTCTTTACAGGGTGTTTTTTAATGACCTGGTAGTATTTCAGAGCAGACAGAATTTCCTGTCAACTTCCACAGCCCTGTCCAGAATCTCTGTCCACCAAGTGACTTGTGGGATTTCCACCACAGAAACCTCTGGCCACCCCAGCCATCGCAAGGGTGGGAATGTGTTCCTTGACTGCCCTCACCGTGCCTTATGAGAGGGAACTGTGAAACAGAGGATGATGAAGTGAATTGCTCACAGTCAGAGGAAATAGCTGACCTGGGAATTGAGTTCCAGTTGCTCAACTCTCTAGCAGGAGCCAAACCACAGGGTATTGTTTGCTATTGAAGCCTGTGGACATCCCCAGATACTTGAAGTCAGATTTTATGAGCAGGCTCGCTATGCACATACCCGTGTTGAAACGATGTATCTCCGTACGACACCAAGGCAGGCTTTTATATTTCGAGGCCGTGGCAAATCTTTACCACGACAGCATTCTGAAGTGCCTTTTACATGTCAGGCTTATTTTTCAGAACACAGGAACATGTCTCTTGGGAATGCAGATCATTTCCTTAGGACCCAGCTTAAACATTCCCATGTGGTAAAATGAAGTAGGAGGATCCAGTGAAAGGAGCTCTCACTTCTCATTTAATTTACTACCTCATACTCAGCAGCCCCAGATATATAACACACTACAGAACTGTCTACATGTTTCCCCTCGTGGCAGATAGAAGATAACTGTTAATAGACTTGCTTAGAAAGTTTATTTAAAGGAAGAACTTAACTGGGTTATTTTTCATGGAGGTGTGAACATTGCTTAAGGAGCTTAAGTCTTCATGTAGAAGTATTATCAGATAGGTTCTCAAGGATGCTAACGTGCATTAATATGGAGCTGCAAAAACAGTCCTCACTGGTGTATGTAGATAGGGCCATTTTGTAAATCATGCCCTCTCTGATATTGCAGAGTTCTGGGATTGTGGAATGTGTTGTTATTTCCAAGTATAATAATATTAGCACATAATACACACCCTCTCTGTCCTTTCTGCAACTCCTGTAAAATCAACAACAAAATCACGGGGGCAGAATTTGGTTTTCTCTCCAGCTGTATCTGGCTCCTGCCACAATAGGATTTTGTCAGCCAGTCTAGACAGGATCATGCATCTATTCTGGAAAGGTGAAGGATGGGCTCCGAAAAAAAATCTCATTTTTCACTTGTCAGGTGTACCAACCTAGTTTCAAACACTGCCATGGACCTAGCTCGAAACTTCACTGTAAGGACAACAGTGGGGAGCTTGCTGAGTGGGACCAGGCTCTTCCACATTTGCATCTTACAGCACAGCTCTCTGACCCCTTTCCATTGCTGGTGAGCAACCGTAGCACCTTCTGCCTTCAGAAAGAGTGGAGAGTTCACATAAAACTCTGCTCAGCACTCTCCAGGATTTAACCCACACTCCACATGCTGCATGGTGATGAAAATGTGATTAAAGGAGCATATATTACATTATGTCCAGATCTAAAGAAATATTTTAATGGAATAAAGCAAGATCCATACATTTTTTATTATTTTTTTTAATTTAATTTAATTTTTTATTTTTGGTTTAGATGTAAGCTGCACCTCCTTGTATTTACAACCTCCAATATTGAGTTAGTTAATAGGATCCAGACAATGAACCTGACTACAGGGAAAAGCAAGAGACTGTTTCAGTTTCAGCCAAAGAGAACAGACCCAGGTTGATAAATGGTAAGGAGTATATTAGATGTTAAAAAATATTTCATTTTTAATAATCCTAGGTGTTACTGACAACCCAGGTAAAAAGCAAAGTTCATTTCTTCAAAATATACTTAATCTGACAGTATCCCTTTAAGTAAGTAGCAATTTAGATTTTCCTCTCTTCCACATACAAAGCTTTAATGAAACATGAAAGCCACAAAAGAAATTTGCGTGTGTTTCATGGTAAGGCGTGAGGAACGATTTTCTGTTTAAATTCACAGGCAGTAGCTATACAAATAGCATTTAATATTTGTCGGAAGTATTATCTGCCTCTTTCCCTCACAGCATTACATTACTAAGGTAATAAGTCCATGAGAATACATGATTTCCTGGCTACTGTATTGAATATGCACCTTTAAACAAAGTTAGACTTGGGAATTTACCCATATCTTAAAATGCTAATCTAACACTAATTAAAAGGCTGGTGAGTACGCTTTGATGAATTCCAGCTCGCAGAATATGACAGCTGAATTCCGATGGCACGCGTGGCTGTAGCAGAATTACAATGCCTGAGGTGGGCAAGCCGCGCTCTGCACCAGTGCCTGGTGTAGGGAGGGGAGAGATGGAGTTTGCCACAGCCCCCTTTGGTGCTGCCGTCTTCACAAGGTGTGGCCAGCCACAGCCTTTGTTTCTCATTTCATAGCCGCTTTCCAGCGAGGCTGAAGCAAAAATTTGGCTGCTTTTTCATCCCGCATTCCCTTCAATATGCCCCTGGTATTCACTGTCTTACTCTTCAGAAAGGACAAAGGCCACCATGGGGAAGAAAAGCCAAATAGTAGCATCTCCTTTCTTTCACAAAAGCAGGTCATTTCAAAGGTTTCTTCATCTCCTTAAAAGCCACACATACCTTCTGTTAAAGAACTATAAGGAGATCAGCTAAACATTCTGAAATAAGCCTATAATATAGGTCCAATATCTTCTGCAAATGACTCTCTTGCTGGTCTTGTTAGTCTTCCTGTCTTAGAATCAGGACAAAATTCAAATCCAGCTTGTAACACAATTTGGAAGTGTACCCTATGAACATACACATGCCCCTGTTAAACTGACTGCAGATCTCTTCAGAGGTACTGCTTGTATGATGATATGGGAGAAGCTAACAAAATTGTTCTTGTAGTTTTACCTTCGTACTTCCCACATGAGGAAAGCCAAGATTTAACTGAGATAAATTTTCAAGTCAGGTTAAAAAAAAAAAAAAAAAAAAGTGTGGCTTTGGAAGTATTCTTAGACCTCATTCAAAAAGGATTTGGAAATTGAGGTTTCCATGTACCTTTACTTACCTGCCTGTGTACAACACACTCTGCACCTTTTTCTTACACAGAGTTCCATATAAATCATAGCAGAATTCACCACATTTCTTCATCCCTTTGGGCCTTGCAGCCCCTTATGGTTGCTTTCAGAATAATAAACACCAGCAAAGCTGACCCACCACTTGAGAAACCTGAAAGAAAGAAGATGAAGGCCACTTACAGTCCTAGGAAAAGAAAGCAGTAGCAGGCACCAATACAATAAAAAATGTTTGCCAGAGGAACCGGGCTGCTTGCTTTGGCCAGACTTCAAGCACCAGGCTCAGAGAGATATTCTGGGAAAAAAAAATAAAAAATCTTTAAGAAGGAAATTGTCCAGTAGGAGGAGGTGGAAGGAACTATGATCAGATGATGAAAGCCTTTATTCTTCCAATAACACAGAGCTCTGTCCAGGTTTATTTTGAATCAGAAGGAGCTGAGGGCTTAGGTGGTGGTAAGAGCCCATGTATATTCACTGATACACTGCAGCCAGGGGAGGCTCCTGCACAGAGACCTTCATGGGAACAACCACCACCTGCCTGCCTGGGTGAAGTCTCTCCTTTCTCTCCCTGTCAGCAATGAGAAGGGAAAGCTGTTCCCCTCTGCAGCACAGGGCACTGTCAAGATCAGATTTCTATGCATTATCTGATCTGAATGCAGTAGCAAACACAGCAAAGAACTTAGCTATAAACAGATAACACAAGTGAGGAGTTGGAAAGGAAAAATGTAATTTCTTTTTTTTTCCTGATTAGAAAACAGCGGTGAGAACATCACGGCTGTGTCCCCAAACAACTCGGGTATCGCAGAGCTGCAAGTCTGAGCCTGGCAGCGTGATGTCCTGCACTGGGACACCTCCCAGCAGTGGTGCCTGTGCTGCCACCCACCACAGCTTAGAGAGGGCCACAGCTGCTGAACTGTGGAGGAAGCGGCTTGAGATTGTACCTGCGAGGCAGAAAACAAGCACTTCTGTCAGCCCAGGTAGGATGTCCCTCCTGAGGATCCTGGCTGCTGAACTTTGCACTTCCTATATGTAATAAAGCAGAGGGGAGAGCAGTGGACATCTCGTCAGGCACAAACTTTATCACCAAAGCAACCCTCAGGGTAGCTAAAGATTTTATTTTGACTGTTTCTACCAAATTTGTAATAGAGTCTAGAGGACACCTTTCACATATCCCAGCCGCTGAGGCACTGGGTATCCTGAGGTTGATTGATTCTCCCTAATTGTGTCATGTCAGTTTGTATAAATAATTATGTTTCTATGGGATCAGAAGGAGTGTGCCTGTACTTAGGGGTATGCACAAGTACATTCACAGCCTCCCTGAGAGGCAGTGTCAAAGTTTGAGTGGCTTTATATACACCCTCTGGCAAAAACAGAGATTGCAACTGAGCAGTGTCTCTTAAAAGATCAGTGGCATTTTAACAGTGGGCTCTGGGATGGCTCTGTGCATTTAAAATCTGGCTCGAGGCACTTTTTCCAAGGTTTCACAGTGAAATGGTGCCAGTGCTGGATATTGAACTAATATCTTCTGGGGAATGTCTATCCAGATTTTTGCAAACGAGGCTCTCAGAAGATTTAATGGAATGGACACAGCTCTGCACTAATAGAGCTACGCAGATTTGGGATGGGAGCTGGCTGGGTGCTAGCCAGCTTGGACTGTGGACAGGATGATCTTTAGACTGGCCTGCAAAAGACCATGGAAAAACACCCAGAGTCCCAACTCATACCTTTAAACCAATATCAGGGGGTGGGGAGGAGAGAAATTTTCCAAATTGTTCTTTTCCCTTTGTGAGGGTGGATCTTATTTTGAGCACAGCTGAATTTCTAGATGAAGAAAATTCTTCTCCTCACAAGTCCTGCTTGATCTTACTACCACAAACAGTGCGTACCCCCTTAATGTGTTCCTTGACTTCTTCTCCTAGTTCCCCTGCTCTTCGATCACAGATAAATAAACCAAAGACAGCATGATGCCTGTTATCTAAAAAGATTCAGGTAGACTGAGTATCATAGCACAATCAGAGTACTTGAAAATTGTATTTTCCTGGAAAGGACTTTTGCTAGCCTTCTTGGACCGTGCACAGAGGAAGTCCTAAGTCTGGGGGGAGAAAATAACTCTTAGCAACAGAATGTTTGAACATTCATACAGGATTAATTACTCGTTTTATTTTTTTCTTTAATTTTAAGTGATTGTACTGCTAGCAAAAGTGAAAAATAGAGACTCTGATCTATGCCAGGCACTTAGTACATGCAAATACTCCGTAAGTTTTTTCCTATCTTGAAGAATTTCAGCACAGACTACAAAGGCAAAGTGGACTGAACTGATCCCTGGAGAAAACATGTGCAACTCCACTTATACGAAAAGACCACTCGCTTCAATAGAGCTGTACCCACTTATCCCCAGGATGAATTCACACATTTTTTTTCTGTTATTAGATGGAAGTCCTATTTCTGTTGGAGTGTATGTGATCTAAGCACTTACACTCATTTTTTTTCCCAAAAGTAGAATTCTACGCTTATATGATGAATAACACTGCTAAACAGTGCTGTAAATACCAATTGAGGTACATTAACATTTGCAATGCCATTATGCTAAACCTGAAATACTAGGCAGTCAAAATAAATAAATAAATAAATAAATAAATATATCAAACAAAGCTTCTGTTCAGATTTGGTACAGAAAATCTTTAGTCTATGGCATACCACACTTGCAAATTAGCGCCCTAAGCTCTTGGAATGTCATCAAAATGGATGAATTTCACAACAAATAAATACTGTGGAAAGAATGGTGAATTTCCAGCAATTATTCCCCCAAACCTATTTCAACAAAAATTTCATGTCCTAGACGTGATTATGGTACAGTAATTTCTAGTTAACACTTACTTATGACAATAATTGACTTGAAAATATTTAGTCTGGGGCAAACACAAAGTATTTAAGACCTAGTGGTTATGAGCAGTATAAAATAGGGGCTTATGACAGATTACTTGGGAATCACAAAGGTTGCTGCCAGGTTCCTACTGGATAACAGTAAAAGGTCAGGTTGATTGTGCTTGTTTTGGTTAATGTGAGATCAGGTCTTTGTATATTTTGTAAGACAAATTCTCCCTGGCCTTGGCCACCTCTCCTAACATCCTTGGGCATCCCTGGAAGCAAAACAATGCTCACTTACCCTAATACTTGGACATTTGTGAGCCAGCAGACCTAACTAGGAGTTGTGCACATAGCCATTGTGACTGGAATGAATAATCTTTGAATAAGCACCAACAAAAGTAAAATTACCCCTCAAGTCGACTTCTATTCACATCTGTGCAAGCAGTACCTGTTCTCTCCACACCAGAGGGAGCTCAGACATGACAAGCAGCGGTTACACTACAGCTTTAATGGCAACACTGCATGATCAGAGGGAGATATCTTAAAATAAATAAATAAATCAGAAGTACAGTAACATTCTCACTACATTATTCTAGCTGATGAGCTGATCAGTTCACGTTGTCCAGGAACTTCCTTCTTCTAAACCAAGCAACCCCTCCTCTACTCAGCATTGAAATATAAGGCAGTATCTATCTGTTCACCTTAACAAATGTAGGTCCTCATCTCCAGACCAGAATTTGTAAGAAAAGCATACAACCACCCTTATTTCTTCCAGTGTGACCAGCTGTGTAGTAAAGGTGTTGCTCTTCTTGATTGAGGACAGCAGAATACAATCCCCAGTGATTTTCCAGGGACTAGGCTGTAGCTAAACTATGCCACTTTCATTATAAAAGAGTTTGACAACATATTTCTAGAGCATGGGCGTTCTGAGGAAAACAGGAAAAAAGAGAAAATTAATTACATCAAGTAATTCTATACTTCAAATCCATAATTGCATGTAACATCATCATCCAGCACTATCGTCTGCTATCAAAATCAACGAAGGCTGATTTCAATACGAGCACTGTCAGACTAAAGCATGGAGCCCTTGAGCACAGGATGTCTTGAGGTAACATCAGAACAAGAGATTTATTCCCTCCCTTTTTCTTCCAGGAACCTCTTCCTTCCTTTTGCTCCAACCTTCCCGCTGTGCTGTCGCTGCCCCCGTTTGCCCTATACTACTTGTTGGGAGTCACATTCTGAACCGGGGCAGTAAAAGGAACAAGCTTTAAAAGAAAGACTTGTTCTTCTTTGACAGGGTAAGAAGAGATTGAAAGTGCAGCAGAAAGTGCTTAAATACACCAGAGATGGGTAACCTAAAGTCTTGACCCAAATGTCAAGCAGTCCATTGCAGAGTGTGAGATGTGACACAGAAGCAGGCAGACAAAACCACAACAGTATTAAGGTATGTGCCTGTTGGGGTGGGAGGTGAGAATTTTGAAGAAACCTGCTAAAGGTATGACATGAAACAGAAGTTCCAGGGATCTTAGAAAAAATGGTCTGCTTGTTTTGTTTTGTTTTGTCAGTGTGCACCTAAATTCCTTATCTGAGCTGTTTGTTAAAAGCTGAAGTAAGCTGAAGCAAGGCTTGTTTTAAAATGTTTGTTAGAATAAATGAAAAGAGAAGCAAGGGAAATAATTCTTAGCAAAAAGCATGCTGATGTCTTTATTTCTATAGGAAAAGTCCCTAGCACTCCTATGGTGAGAGTGGAGGACATTTTATAAACATATTTTTATAAAGAGAGTAGTATTCAAATTGGAAATGCCCATTTGGCTTACTCTCACTGCTTGCAGCTTTGGCAGGTAACAGAGAGGACAGCACTTAATAGCAGACTGATCTCAATGTTCTCTTAGTTAACTCTGCAAAAAGTAAAAGCTCTATTCTCAATTCTTTGATGATAATTAGAAGCTGAAACATGCATCCCACCAGTGTTCTTTGGGTGTTTGCAGTTCATACTAGCTTACTACACTTCGTTTTATTTAAGGCCTTCTTGGAAACCTGCACTATTACAGAGAGAGCAGCTTGGGGAGCTGATGTTGTACTCAGAATACAACTGTGGAAAAGGTAGTCTAGTAAGTTCTACAGGAGAGAAATGAATGCTTAAAAAATATGAATCATTTATGTTGGGAATCTTCCATTTGCAAAAGAACTATTTTTTCATCACAGATGCCAAAGATGCAGCTAATTTTTCACAGCGTCATCCCATTTATCAGAAGATGCAGATGATTTTCGCTTGTCCCATCAAGCAGTTGTGATTGATTCAATGAGCTACTAGTTGGAAGTAATGGTCTCCACTGGTCAACAAGCACTTCAGTATTAAGAAAGATCCTGCAAGCCAGCAACCCATTTTCAATACAGAAAGGCTTAAAAAGCCTTACCTTTCAGGTAGGAGACTCCACAGACAGTATTATGAGACTCAACATACCTGAAGCAGCAAATCTAGATGTGTGGGTCATATCAGCTAGCTTGCCAAAAGGAATGAACTAAATTCCTCCCTCCTTACTGTAAGAAGGCGGTTGGTTCTCATCCGAGTAACAGTTGTTATTTCTGTATCTTTTCTCTTGCATGATGTGAACTTATACTCAGTTATAGCAAAAATTAAGCTGTGAGAGGACAGTTCACACTGAAGCATGTAACACAGAAATACAACTGCTTGTTTCAACCTGTGACAACTTTGTATTGACTCAAAGTCACTTTATCTGTATAACCCAAGCAATCTACCTGGGAAACTCCAGGAGGAATGAACACAGTATTTAAGTTAGGATGACAATTCAGTAACTGACACACTTCTCTGTGATTTGCAATGCAACTAATGTCTTGGCACAATGCTGACTTGTCACTGCAAAGAGCTTTCTTCTTACTCAGATGGTGCCCGTCATATTCATGAACGTAATCAAAGAAAGAACTTGGTAAGAGCCATTACATGCAGAACCTGTACAGCTCACATTTTATATATAAACTTGACTGTTTGCATTTCTGAGCAACCAATTTCTATGTTTATTTTTTTTTATTTCTATTTGCTTTATTTTTTTGAGAACAAATTGTTATATTCTAGGTCTGATTTTAAGCAAAGAAACGGAAAACCTCTCAATTTTGCCACACACAGTTCCAAGGAAACTGGAAAGACAAGATTTGATGGTAAAATAAACACAGCTGTAGGCAGATACAAAACAACACAGTCATTTTTAGACAAGAAGGATGACAACTTTTCTTGAATGAAATTAGGGCTTCCGCTACCTCTTGTGATGCTTAGAACATTCACATTCAATGTCCCAGTTTCTTGCCCTCTCAGCAGGGCAGATGGCAGCGAGGTACCTAATTTCCATTGGCTTTCAAACAGATTTAAACCTACCTCATTTTTTCCAGATTTCAAGTTATGTCCAACTGTGACAAACCACACACTAAACAGAGAATAACGTCCATTTGCAACTTTGCTGTCAACTTGCAGGTTGTCCTTGCATAAATTGCTCAATATTTGTATTCTTCTGAGAACTCCCATTAAAGTTAAAAAACACTGATATTAATACATTAAATCCTTTTTAAAATGCTTTGAACTTCCACTAGAGGTGCATCATAAATAGATTCCTATCTGAATTAGCAACATTCAGAAGTAACAGGAATAAAACTTGGATTCATGCCATATGATCAATGCCAAATGAAAATCTGCTCTGGTCTTGCAGAGGTCACTCAGCGCTGTACAATTCTCATAAAGTAAATATTTTTGAAAATGGGGAATGCTGAGATTAAGCAATACATTACATTTTTTGATCAAATGCCAGAACCCATAGGTGAATAGGAAACAGACATCAGTAATTACAGTTCGTACTCCAGCTATTTCAAAACCCCTTGCTTCAATGAACAAGTATTAACTGGACAGACACTCCTTCACAAATTAGAGGTTGCAAAGGCTTATTACACACCATATTTATCTTTGAAACTTGTCCAACAGAATTAAACTAAAAAATAATGATACAGATTATGGTTGCAGGCAAAAAACTATTAAAACTAACAACTATATATATGTTTTTATCTGTCAAACTGTCCCTGCAGCCACTCTTTGGTTTAGGAGCTCAGGAATGTGGTATTTAGAAATACTGTTAATTGTATTAGCATGCTGTTGTCTAACTTTAAACTGTATTTTCTCCCAGGATTTGATAAACAATTTCTTTCTTAATTGTTCAGGCCTTATAACACAATAGAATTGCAAGAACATGAGTCTGGACGACCTCCAGATGGAGCAGGAAAAAAAAGTATGACACCCACGTGAGTGAGCAGCTTATACTGAAGCATCAAACATTGCTTAGAGAAAATGCGGAGCCATTAAGTTGACATTGGCCAAGCCTACTGTAAAACCAAAAGCAATCCTCACTCTGCACCTGAGCTAACAGTTGAGAAGCCTTGCTGGTGAAGTTGGGCACCTAACACAGTTCTGGTCAGGCCAGGTAGCTCAAGATAACTCAAGATCTCAAGATAAAATGTTCTTTGAACTTGGGTTGCATAATTGCACGAGGACTTTCCCCTTTTCAAAGTTAGTTTTGCCCTTGAGAGATGTCTACAAAAAACTACGAGCTTCACACACACACACACCATGATGTAGGATTACTCAACATATAAGAATCTCAAGGCTTTAGTTTGGCTAAATATGAAACTGGTGGGGAAAGAGTTGGTGCAGAACTTGCTCATGGATTTAGGTTTCCCTGAGGCTTCTGAGAGATGGTCAAAACTCTGGCACAGAGCAAAAGTACTCTACAGAAGCCAGGAATGTAACATCTCAAATCAGATCAGTAATTCAGGAAAACATTTATTAAGGTACAATTATACATGCATTTATTATGCATTCAGATAATCTCTGTACAGATGCATTAGGCTCTTAGATTTTCCCTAATAATCAGGGTGTGGTTTTTTTTTTTTTTTTTGAACACTGTATAATTCCAGGAATTAAGTAACATTCTAAGTCAGTAGTTTAGGTATACCAAAATACTTGAAATTGGTTATTCATCACATATGAATAACCAATAACTATTTCATCACATAAGGAACCCAGAACCCAAAGCAAATATTTTGCATACTTCTCAAATAATTAGGTTGTTAACAACCTTACATAAAACTAATTAGTTATTTTAAGTGAAATTGAAAAATATTACACGAAGGTTTGTACAGCTATGATGAATAGTGTGTCAACTTCTCAGACAACACCTGCTATTTGAGGGTTTGGATTCTTTATAACCCATTTTCAAATTAAACAACCACACTGATCCTTATGATTAGATGAAGATCTTTATTTGACCAATGTATATTAACTGTTACTATTAAGAGTACTGTCTATGAGCAGATGTATGAACATTCTTAATATACAGTACTTCTGTGTTTAAATAATGGAATACTACTAATGTTTTCAGCACAAAGTTATTAGTATCATTCTGCTTTTCAGTATGTCATAAGTAGAAAGGTCGGCTGTATCTAACACCATCTGTCAAGTGCTTAAAAAAAATAAACTATGGGCAGAGTGTCTGTTAAGTTTTAGACAAGAATGTTTTGTACACACCTATCTTCTTTGGGACTGAGGAAAAATAGACAATGAGGAAAAATCTGGACAAACATTCATGGTGTTATCTAGTTTGGTTACAACAATAAGCAGACAACTACCTTTGCAAACATTTTACTAAGAGGTATCACTTGCTTCCTTCCATACCAGTTTCTAAAGCTAATGTATTTTGTAAACCATAGTGTGAGATTTATGATGTTCTATTGCAGAAACCTGTTTAGCCCCTGATTTACAGTCCTGGCAATTGTATTCAACTCCGTCATCATAACTAATTACAGCTAACTGCAGATTACCATATTGCAAACTCTCATCTTTGTGAAAGAAATATGATGTTCTACTAAAAAAAAAAATAGAAAAAAAAATCAAACATCCTGAGGGCTAATGAACAAAAATGCACTATTCCGTGTTAGACGGCAAATCTAACCTCTTCGAATTCATGCCGTAAAACTTCAAATTACTATTTGTTGGCAAGTTGTTTTAGCCTCAAGTACTTACACAGTAAATCACCATTACGCTAATACCATACCTTTGGCCTGAAACATATTAATCTTGGTTAACAATAACTGACATTTACATTACCAATTCAATTCAGGCATTGTGGTGACTAAACATATATGCAAGAGCTTCAGGGAGAAGAGTTATTAGTTCTGAATGTATCCTTACTTTTCACTGAGAACAATTTTGTGGAAACATCATCATCAATTCTTGCTATAATTCTTAAAAGCATTCAAATCTTAATTTATCTGTAAAATATCTGACTTGGAGTAAAACCTGTATTTGTCTCTTGGGTGCAGCTAACTGTAAAATATAACAGATCTTAGGTATTTTTGAAGATACGTTTCTATACTTGATCTTCTCAAACTGGGACTTTAAGAACTTGAGTTCTTGCAAAGGAAAGGATAATGGGAATTTGAAGCATTCTGAAAAAACATGGCACCAGGACATAATGAATAGTACCAGATCCTCCCAGTAGAGGGAGGATGGGCTTTTTCAACCAACTTCTGTTTGCATTTACAGAGTTGATAAATACATAAATAAGGACAGCTTTAAACAGGAAAGGTATTCCTTTCTTTATTCAGCCCCATAACACCACCCTAAACTCTCGAGTAATCATAGAAAAGAAAGTACTTCATTATGTCTGTATAACATAGGGAAAAACATAGAAAACCTTATACCTCTCCTTATACCCATGGAACAGGTATATGGCAACTGCAATGAAGCACAGAGAATGAATGAATGAAGTATTTTATTGTATCTTTAAAGAGCTCCCTTCCAGACTCCAAACACATTCTACAATACAGTACCTACAATACCTTAGATTTTTATATTTTGGAGAAAAATGCTGTTAACATAGCACTTATGTTTAGATAGCATTTTTGCTACATTATAAGAGTGACATAACAAGATACTGTAATTTAACAGCACTGAAACACAAGGAATTTGATGTGTTAGGATTTATGTGGTTTTTATTTATTTTTAAATTTTGTGTTTATATTTGAGAAGGTCACCCACAAAGATTCTTCAAGTAAAACCAGGTATTTAACTCCTGATGAAAATACAATGGATTACATGTATCCCATGTTGCTTTTTGTTTCCCATCTTTTCTTAGCTTCAAATCTGAAACAGAGGAGAAAAAAATCGTGAGGAATAGTGAACATAAACACTTCAGGTATTCAACCATTTCTTAGCTGTAATTACAATCAAAACCTATTTTTTAAACCATAATAAAGACAATGTAATTTAACCATATGACCAATACATTAATCCTGGTAAAGCATCCTTAGTCTTATACACTGCTCAAAAGAAAAAAAAAAAAAGACACAAGGTTAAACTAAACAAATAAGATTAACACAAGCCTATTTCAACTAAGGAAACATTCAACTGAGATTGTATTGCATACACTTAGTGCCAACGAAACCACAAATGTTTAATTCCATACTCAAATGACTTACCCCCAAGCAAGCTTCTTTTTCTTCCGAGCTTCTTGGGCAGCCTCTGCTTCTTGTTTGGCTTTTACAAAGTTGCGGCAAGCAGCAGCTTTGGCAATTTTCACACCAAGCTAAGACATAAAAAGGAACAAAGGAAAACTGAATAGAAGCAAATGGCTCATATGAAATGTAAGCCTCACAAATTACTTGGTCTGGTATTGTTTCCCAAAAGTCAATAAATATTAAAATATCTTTCCAATATTAAGCTGATGCTGTACTGTAAGATTAGATGGACAAAAATGTCTCTTGAGAAATACACAAAGGAGTGGGATCCTGTGTCAAGCCATCCTTTTCACTCAATTCCTTAATTTTGAAGAATAAAAGCAAAGGGCACTAACTATGCCTTTCCCACTATGGCCTTTTTTATTTTTAAAGTAAATATACACACAAACATACACACACACACACACCCTCCCTCTCACAGTTATTAAAACCAGTCTGTTTTTAAAACACAGTTAAAACCAGACCTCAATTGTGGTAAAATATCATCTGGTCCTATCAACATGAAAAGTTTCCTGTATACAACTGTCCTTTCGGGTGAACTGCCACTACCATGCATTTTCCAGTAGTACCAGTAGCTGTGTTTTCATCAACCAGTCTAAGAAGTAAATGAAACTGTGTCCTTAAGAGTCCGTCTGGCCTTTAGTCTTCACACTACCAGCTCGTAGATTATTAGTGTGATAATATGCGTGCTTTCCAAATAACGTCCTAATAGGCTGTAGGTGAACACTATTTTACTTCTATAATCTTATTCACACCATGAGAATTAAGCCCATATTAGTGCATGACAAGAGGGGGAAAAAGAATAGAGCAGATGAAAAAATATGGAAGAAGGGTGATACAAACTATGACCAGATTATTTTCCTTTATCGGCATTCATAACTTGTTCGCTGTAGTTACATTTTGTAATTGCCATCATGACTTGGATGTTATTTGCAGCTAAATTATGAAAGAATTTGAAGTCTGAAGTTACCGCTTTTCTCCAAGACAAACAAGCAATTCGTTTACCCAGAACTGCTACAAGCTGTGATGTGAACAAACAGGTTTTCCTTCCCTCCAGTCAACTAACATACACTTGGATGTTCAAGATTTCCCCTGAAAGTCATGGAACCACTAAATAAGAGAAGCATGGGAGACCCGTGTAAAAGAACCATTATTCATGGTAATACAATTCAATAATCCGCTGCACCTGTGCAGGCAATTTACTCTGAAAAAAGGTTTACTGAAATAAGACAAGAGACAGCTGAAGAACGTAGATGTATTGACATCTACAATTCTCCCACCTAACACCTACCCTGTAGGTAGGTTGATATCCAGATCACCTTTGTTCACACAAAAAAGAAATCTCCCTCATCACTACAAACTATTTACCTTAAGGTCCTTTCAGCAATCATGAATCAAAGAATTAAACTTTCTGCAGAAGAGTTTGAGAGCCTGCAGACGTATCGGGCATTAAACATTACTTTGTGCATTGCTTGAGGCTTTAAGCACTGGCAATAGAAATGGTTAATGGCATAGGGTTTTTTTTTTTCCCCAAAAAGGAATTGTGCACAACAACTAATGCTAGCCTTTTTTTTTTTTTAAATCTAGTTCATGCATTTGTTTGTTAAAGGGTCATAAATATGCACCTATGCAATCATCAAGATGTACAAAATGATATTTCAAAACTTGTGTTAGCTGTAATTTTCTGAGCATTCATAATACTATATAATCTGTAATTCAATGTCAACATCTGAACCACCAAATAGCAAGTGAAAGACTAACAAAGGATAACATTCTTTATTGTCATTTAATTTTTAGGTGCAACTATTTATGTTGTTATACTTTCACTATAAGAATGCTTATGAAAACTCACCTAAAATATTTAGAAAAATGATTACTTGATGAGAAAGGCTCTATATTTTCAACTAATCTGATGGCTGAAGTCCATGAGAATCCGCAGAACCATGCCTTCATTATTTTTGAATTGCATTTTACCTCCTAATACGCTTGCTAAAAATGAACTCTTACTATATGATGAATAATGGTCTGTCCCTCAAAATATATTCTAGGAATCTACCGAACACTATTCACATACAGATATACACTACTGAGATCTATACAAGTGCTGCAAAAAAAAAAATAATCCTTTGATCTGTATTTCTTGGAAGCCAGAATGAGTTCTTCCATCTTTGAAAAGTACAGAAAATGGGATAATAAGATCCTCTGTAGTGTATGTGGAAGTAAAAGCAGAAGCATTTTGCAGCAATAATGTTACCACGTCTAGGCTACACAGAGCCAAATTTGCAAGACATGAAAACAAATGTTGCATATAAACACAAATATTTCAGTCAGATTAAATGTCTTCTGCTCCCACCCACACCCAGACATACATCTTCAGTGCCCCTCCCAGAAGAAAACCATAAAAGCTTGGTCAATGGGTTTTACATTAAAAAACATTTCAGGTCATCAGATAACTCCCTAAACTACAATGTTAAAAGAAGTAAAAAAGCATGAATAAAAATATATACAACAATTTCTTGTGTAGTCAAAGTATCAGCATTTTCCATATAGAACATCCAATATTTTGCTGCATTTTAATTAAGGTGTCTAAACATTATCACAAAGAACTGCAAATTGGTCAGAGCACGCAGTAAGGAAAATTAAGCTCTAAAGGCTTTTTATCACCATATTTCAGGAACCAAGGGTGTAAAATGTTCTAATTTGGGATATATTAAAAGCCATAAAAGGTCTTTCAAAAAGATTAATGGTACTTTGCTTGGATTTAAGATAAGGGCTTTAGCTGGTTGGAAAAGCAGGGCCCTGGCTAGACCCTTGAGGCATTCATCTTTACAGCCACTTGGAAGATTTGTAAAAGCGTCTGCATAACCTCCAGCAAACGCACTGCGACACTTTTTTTTTTTTTTTTAAATTCCTTTCAATTTTACAGGTTTAAAGTGTGTAAATCATATTGGGTAGTAAAGCTGATATGATGGTTCATCCTTGTAACACAATATATATATTTTTAAGACAAACTAAATAAAACAACTTAGCTTCTAACAGGGCAAAGACCTTTCCATTTCCAAGTTCACCAATAATCACGTCGAGTATCTTCCTCTAGCTGTTTAATGTAGCATAAGTGAGAAATTCTTCATCCATTATTTTTCATAATATTTCTATTCATCTGAAATTGTTACCTTGTAACACATTTCTGAAGCTTTGCTTCTTTCTAAATAAATGCCTTGGAACTGTTCAAAAATACCAATTATCATACTTTAACTTTTTGTGGAATAACAGGTCTCTATGAAAAATATTTATGCCTTTCTCTTTTGTTCTTTAATTAAATGAAAACAGATGTTTTCTGAAGTAAAGCGGAACCATTACTGGAGTACTTAAAGTGTTAAGGTCTTTAATTTTTATATCAGTTTGGTCTACAATTCCTGATTGTCTTTACTCAAGCTCAACATTAATGTCAAGCAAGTTACCTAGGAGACGAAAGAGATCAAAGAGACAAAAAACCCTCAAATGTCTGATTAATCAAGCCTGCAAACAGCTTATTTCTTTTAGCCTGCATGCAAGTATGAAAATGAGATTCTGGGAGCCGTACATTGTGCAGATTTGTTCATTCTTATCAGAACAAAGCCAGCGGCAGCTTATTTCATGGATCATTGGCACTGTCATCAGTGCTACACAGAACGGGTGACAGCTCCTCATTTTGAGGCTTGAACAAAATTAGCAAAAAGTCGGCACAAATTAGCCTCTCATCTTTTTAGTAATATGACATTATTCATTTACTTTTTATCCAATTTTTAATTTTTTCCTTGTCAGCTATCCCTTTCTAGTGTTTCTTGCACAGCATCATAAAACACTTTTAAAACAAGCAGAGAAATGGATGAAGTTGAAATAGTACAGAAAGTTCAGGCAGAAGAGTAAACATTTTTGTCAAGTTGCACCAGCACCTAACTTTCAGAAAACTTCCTTTAAAAAAAAAAAAAAAAAAATCAAGACATTTAACATCAAGTAGTACACTGTAAATATATTTCATTAAAATAACACCCTGTGATACAAATGCTGAATGAGCCAGATAGATTCAAGAACTGCTCAGAAATATTTAGGTATGACATACAAAATGCTAAACCCACAGAAGCTGTAACAAAACATCTGTATTCAAACAGGTCCTGAAATATCCTATGATCATAGGAGAGAAGCCAAACAGCCTTTTAATACAGTGTTACAGTTCCTCATCAAATATGAATCTAGTTATTTCAGGCTTGCCTTTAGCAATGATTTTCTCCTTTTATGTTATGGAATGTTATCCACTGCTGACGTATATAAAATATATAAAGCAAACAAGAATACCGAGTGGATTTTGCAGTGAAAATTGTCCCCTTTCAATGATGTGCTCAACTTCCACTGTAAAATACTTTGTAATACCTTTGTTGTATTTTTATGCTGTGTATTACAACATCAAATTATATTTGGATGACACAGTAATGGGGCAAGGACAGAACACTGTTATACCATTAAGCTCTTCTCTAGATTTAAACATTTAAATGCTAGTAACTTCTTCCATTCATGAGAAAACACAGCATTAAAAAATTAACTATAAGCTGTTAGATGCTTTACACAGCCCCCTTATAAGAAAGGCAGTTTTAAAAAAAGAACTGTAGTACTGTTTTCAGCAATTTCTTTATCTCTGTTCTTCTAAGTAAGAAAGCTTATTAACAAGCTTTGAACTTAAAATCACATTTACAATAATGTGCCATCAACAGTTTTATAAGCTAATTAGAAAAAAAGATTAATTAATGACTGGCTGCTAATAAAATGGCAATCATGAAGAAAGAAACCAAGGGTGCTAAGCTTCAACTACCACCAATTAAGAGCTAATTACAAACAAATTATATATGTGTTTTGCTGTGGGCTTTAATTTACTAAAATGGTTTTAATTAAAAGAGAAAACATGCTGATTAATTGAACTGCAGAAAAAATCTACAGTATAAACTGTGCTTTGTCTGTCTCTTTAATTAGACTTGTAACATCTGAAATCTTTTTTTAAGGTTTGTTAAGGAAAAGATATACATAATTAAGGAAGCAGAAGAATGTAATTCTAGGTGATAACCCTGCCATGTTCCAAAGGTTAAAAGAAAACAACCTCAATGAAGAGAGATATTTGGAAGCACCTCTGCTAAGTGTTAGAAATAAAATCCCTCACAGATAAAAAATAAATTCTCCTCCTCCTGCCCCCCCCAAGTCCTTCAACTGGCAAGACTTCCAAGTTAATTGGTGCTTGGTTGTATTCTGTATAAAACTGTATCAATCTCTTCAGGTACCTAAAAGCAGCAGGATAGACTGTGAAGGCTGCACAGAATTTAGGAATGAAACTGTGAGACCAAAGCAAGAGCAGCCAACTCATCCAGCCCTACAAGTTGTTTGAAACAGCTTTGTACAACCTCGTGATCATCCATATCCTACCCAGATTTTCAATACGACAACAACAGCTTACAGAATCTGTCTTGATGGTTTTGACACACAACCTTGTTTGTGCACTTCCCATTCTAAATGATATGGCTGAAGTTACTACAAACCACGGTAATCTGAACACTAGAAAATGGTGAAAATTGATCAACACACGTTTTGAAGACAACAGCAAAACCCATTTTGCTGTAACATGAGAACGATGTGCCAGTGAATAGCTAATTAATTTGGTCAATTACGATATAGATCTTTCATTTAAACTTGACTACAATACCATACTTTCCTTGTAAATTGGAGCATTTAAAAAAAATCTTTCACCGAAATGCCAGAAGTCACCAGCTAAGTACATAGAAACAGCACTGTCTAAAAGCCTGTGCTCTTTAGAGATTGACAACTACTTCTGCAATTCAGCATGCCAAATTATTAAATATTTCTAAAGTTCTTTTTGACAGGTAAATCTAACATAGCCAAGATTTTATGGTGTTCAGGTTACAGTCCCCAGGCTAACATGCTCTTAGACAATATGGCACCTACCTACCAGGCAGCAACACAAAAAACACAAGCCAAATGCAAACTGCGAGGTTTAGACAGATTAGTTCTCAGAATATCAAAGCCACAAGAAATCTGCATGCTGCTTCTTGAGACCCTGCACAACAATCTGAGTCAAAAAAAGCACAAAGAACAACTCCTGCTCTGGAGAAAGAAGCCTGGAAAATATTTTCAGGTTTATAGGTTGGGGATATAGGGCAAATGTTTGAGAGTTTTTTGGTTGAACAAGGAACAGAACTTTACAAGGTATCACTTCAAAGTGAAGTCAATTTACCAACTAAAATTACCAAGCATCTCCAGATACTGTCTTTACTCAAAAGGATAAACACCTCATACTACAAAGCCACTGAGCTCTAACTACTCAACTTTAATTCTTAAAAAGTATCTGGACAAATTCTCACAAACATGGTAAGAACAATTCAAGTACAATTGAAGATAATATTCCAAAAAGCTTTTTTGAAAGTATTAGAAAAATCCAAATACTTTTAAGCATCTGGTCTCACCTACATGCACATTCAAGTGCTTGCTACCACTGAATCTCAGTTAGCCTACCCTAGAGTATTCCCAAGAAAGGCATTTTTATTGTAATTCAGCTAAACATACACAAACTTCAATGCCACTACAAATTTCATTCTACCGGGTTCCGAATTTTTGGTCAACTCCTATATTACTATTACCATTTCTCTTGATCTCTCTCAAATTAAACAAGTTGTAATTAAATGCAGTGTTCAAACTAGAGCTTTAGGTATGCCATTCACCATTTAAAAAGAAGAACTTTAAAAGCAGAAAGCCCTGGCTTTTTACAATATAAAAAAAAGATAATAGCAACCAGTTTATAATACTGAACCTTAATTGTGCGTGTTGTCACACGTACTGTGCTGGATTGCTAGTTATTTACTACTAATAGTGTTATGATATAGGCATTACAGGAAGCATTATCACTCTAGCAATATGTTTAAAAACCCATAGTGGATTATGACTAAGCAGTATGACCCACCTGCATTACGTGGATGCTCAACAAAAATCCATCAAAGGAGCTGATCTTATGTGCTGTACCTGCACCACAGCACAGAAACGCTCAAACTAGACCAGGTTCTGGACGCAGTCTAGCCAAAAAAGCAGGGAGTTTACTGGTGGACCAAGTTATTCCACCCAGCGTAAATGCAGGCATACCCATGTTCTTTCAGGAGTAATTCCACTCATAAATAATGGATTCAGGAATTTCAAGACCACTGTAACTCCTCAGCAAAGCAGAACGCCTCAGAAGAGGACATACTGTGGGGATGGCCCAGGCTCCTGTAGTTAAAGCTATCTGTTAGCTTGATAACATCCAAACTAACGGGGGTCACTTTTGTAGTCCACCAGCTGGGTGGACAACAGGAAACACGGGGTAATACTTTGCAGTGAGGTTAGCCAAGAGATCAGACTATCATCATCATAGAAGTACAATTCTTTTTTAATAGAAGTGTGTTAACCAAGGTAGCCAAGTTGTAACTTCTAGCCTCCCACAGTTGAAAATCTTGAGCGCTACTAAGTGAAGACACTGTTTTGAAGTCAGCATTTGGGTGTGTTTGACCAAGTAGAAGAAAGCAACAAATAACATATAACCCAAAGCCTCATTTACAGCACTACAGTAACATCCTCCTTAAGGAACCTGCACTAAGTACCACATGGAAACCAAAACATCCAAAATCTTGAAGCAGCATCATTCAGGTTTTAAGGATATACGTTTCAGTGATTTGCTCACAGCTGCTAGATTATGCATATTGCCTAAATCATCACTGATTTTAAGGGAATCTGATTTAAAAGAAGAACACTTTTTTCCACCATGTCATAATGATAGCGTATTGACAGCATCATTTTGGCATTCCTTTGCTTTTCAGGACGTGTTTCTCCTGCCCATTCTCAGTCATCTGTTTATTTTTGGCTTCATTTTTCTAAATACTGAAGCTGCCCTATCAGTTTCACAGGCTTATAAATGTTATACATCAAAAATTAGTTTCACTTATTAAGGCAGGAAGCGGCTTTAAGAACTCTGGGATCTGTGCCTCAAAGCAAAAGCTTTATCAGCAGGTTCCAGTCACTGCTTCTTGCAAAAGAAAATGGTGCCGATTAAAAACCCATACACCTGATTTCAAAAAGAACACCTACCCACTGAACATTTTCTCACATGGCTACAAGGGGGGCTGTACCCCCAAACGGAAGGCAGCTATTTCTCACATACATACCCATAACCCTGCAACATTGCTCAAGAAAAATGAAAGCCATACATAAAAAGATGAGGTTGAGATAAAAGAACAATAATTCATCTACTTATTGCTCTAGACTTCAGAAGTGTTGTACTTCAATACAGTCATCGTACAGTTCCATGCCTGACTTGCTCAGAGTTGTGTTGCATTTGGAAGTTAAAACCACAAATAACCCCATGCTCTAAAAATTAACTGAAATCAGTTCTTAGACGTATTTCGTAAAATGACTTTTAAATGTTGTATTTCTCTAAATTGCAAAGAGAGGAGGAAAGTTATGACTGAATCAATACTGCACAATACAAAGATATTTTATTAATTGTTCTTGTGAACAAAACAATGATGTTTTAATCAGCCTCTCCCATAATTGAATCCTTTCCTACAGCTCTTCATTGAATCAGAATTAGCCACTGTTAGAAGGATCTCCTTCAAATAAGAAGTACTTAAAAAGATCCACTAAACAATATAAAATACAGGCTCTTAAGATCACACAGAAAAATAAAATCTTGCAGCAGGCTACACAGCACATCTTTAAACTAGCAGAGAACCCCAGTGAATTCACTGAGTTTCTGCCTTCACAGAACTCCTCATGAGATCAAGTCAGAGTCATTTGAGTTTTCCTTCTTCCAGCATGCTATTTATTCAGATAAACCCACTTAACCAAAACCAAGTCAAGGCTGTGAATACTAATAACGCTTCAAGCATTTTGTTTTCAGAATTACAACATGCTAATATTTGAAAGTCAACAATTTGGAGTTAATGTTCCACAAATAATATTATATTGCTGTAGCACCTGGGATATGCTAGATGTTGTACAATCCCATGGCTACCAAAATCAGATAATAGTTTATCATAAATATTACAAAACCTTAAAACTTCTTACATTAATTTGTTTTTATAGTCAAACAACTTGCACTAGAACCTCAGTATGTTTTATTGATTATGATACTCTACCCACTTTAGAGTAGATGGAATAATGACATTTGTGAAGGAGAACAGCAAGTGTTTAATGCTGTACACAAAAGGTAATATAACAGTATCACAATGAGAAGGTGGCTGGGCTTAAAGGGAACATTAGGCTATGTTTCTATCCCTGTCAGGAGCTGTTATTATTTGTGCCGTGAGGTTCTGTGATCACAAGTGAAAAAGGCTGAGTCTTGTAATTAAAAACTGCCCTGAGTAGTTAGTGTAGCAGTTTCTAACGAATGTATAAGAAGACGCACAGAGGAAGTTAGTCTTACCTAACTGTATTTATGGAACCCAAAGAACTGCATTTCTCGTTAAAAAAGCTCTCTCTTTTTTAAGGTCATCACAGTATTTTATTATATGGCATTAAAACAAATTTTTACATTGAAGATTAACTGAAACACCAAGTATTTCTATGATAATGAGAAGCATTCAGAATGCCTTTTTAAATGCTTTTCTAATATCTTTGTATTTGACAGGTATATGCAGTGAGGACAAAATTACTTCTGTGAACATAGAACAGTGTGCAAGGTAAATGAAAAAATGCAAAGCCCTTGTTCAAATTATATAAATCAGGTGACTTAAAAGATATCTCTTCCACTCACCTCAAATAGCATTACATTTAGGATTTTTTTCCTCACTTATCTTCAAAACTATTCTAACTATATTTTTACCCTCATTTTTTTTTCCTTCAAACTTTCTCCCCTATGCACAGATTGCAGTGGGCACAACAGCCTAGACAGATTTCAGTGACGTACTCCTATTGCTGCTACCTACACACCAATAGAACCGTTTCCCTTTGATATCTCCATTCCCAGAGGTTTGTGATTCCTTAACAGGTTAAGTACTCATGCAGCACTACACGCAAGTTTAAAGTATCCATTTTTTTTTGCAGCAAGCAGACAAAAAAACTATCATAAAATTACTCAAATACATCAACTAACACGACAGCCTCTTCAGGAAAATGGCATTTCTCTCACCTGGATTTATTTGGAGATATACATTTATACTCAAAAATTTTAACTTTTAAAGAAAAAAATATCCATTCATTCTATGAAAATCACTCTAAAGCTACAGAAAGATGTTTAGCATTTATTTGCTTTCATTCTTCTTCAAAGTTCTTCCTACCATCAACTCCTGAAGACATAGGAATTAAAAAAAAAAGTGCTGACCATCATCAGCTTAGTTCAATCTGTCCTTATTTGGATAGATCGTACTCTAAACTTCCTCAATCTTATCTTTTGCCAGGCTTACCAAGCTTTTGGAGGCAATGCAGAGAATAACCTGATGCATGGGGAACTGACAGGAAGGGAATGTCATACCCATATTTTTTTGTGCAGAGAAATCAAAAGCTCAATACAGATCACTAGTTAGTGATGACTCTAACTTGCAGAGTCTTTATCAAGGCTTCAAGGTAAGGTTACTTGGGAATATTTATGGTTGTATGGTTGTATTTTTAATTGTTATACAATTGTTATACAAGTTGGCAACCTTTACTAAATCAGCAGCAAAATACCTGAATCACTGAAAAAAATCTGGTTAAGAAAAGATGCCCTAAACAACATTCAAAGCTATTTTAGTTAAAACTTTTTTTTTTTTTTTTTTAAACACAGATGTACAAAATTGATTTTTTCCTAAACGCTTTTGGTAATAGTCCACTTACCTCACGAATGGCTAATCTATCACTCAGCTCCTCAGCTTTATCAATGTCACCTTCAGCCACAGATTTCTCTATGCTAAGTTCAAGGCCAGACTAGAAAAAGAGAAGTAAATATCTTTAGGGGAAATAAACAGAAATAATATGTCTAAAAGAGAGGAAGAAAGGATCTTCTTTTAAAAAAAATATTTTAATAATTCTTCATTTTAAGACAGTACATAAACCTGTAATTTCTACGCAACACAAATCACTTTGTCTATGTATTGTAATGGACAGCACAATTAAGAATTCACCAAAAGGCTGCCTGAGCACAAATCATTGCATTAGTTCCATCTTATGTGCAGGATAATAATGTGGGTTAAAAAAAATTACACGGACTAGTTTATGCCTGTCACAATAAAATTCATCTGAAGATCTGGCTTATCTCTTCCATCCCTGGAGCTTTCTAAACAAAATGTGAAATATATGTGTCAGGTAACATGAAGAATGGCAATTACCACTGTATCGTTACAGTTCTAAGATCTTATCTTTACCCAAAAACTGAGTTCTGGCATTGTGCCACTCCACAATACTAACACATTCAGAATTCTAGCTATCCCATGGAAAACTGAGGAAATACTCCAAAATTCAACCTTTATGATCAAAACAACTCATGAAATGACTTTTACATATAAAGCAACAATAAAGCATTTAACAGAAACTATAATTGGAAACTTCGGAATTTCACAGAAAATCACTCATTCATCACAGTACACAGTTTATAGCCTCATTAGAAGTAAATAGTAATGATGCTAAAGAAAACACTTTGAATGGTTTCAAAACATATACTTTAAAAAAAAAAAAATAGAAAGAAACAACTATTGAGAAACTGCAAATACCTGCAATATCCGCAAATACCACTCTTAATTATTCAGGTGGAAGTTAAAGGAGTGTACAACTGAAAGTTGCAGTGATATCTAGTTGTTAGATGCCTTTTCTGAAATTTATGAGACATTGTGCTAGCAATTAAGTCTCTTAATTTACATGGACAGTAGCTGCATGTTAATTCTTTGGACCTTATTCCAGAACTAGCCTGAATAGTTTAATGACAAGCAAATGCCCACTAAAAGAGCTCAGACAGAGCTCAATGTCAGTGTCAATGCAGACATTTACATTATGCAAGTGAAAAACTACAGAAGAAACTCAAGATATAATGCATTTGTAACTTGTCTGTTATATTGTAGCAATTACTTCAAATATGATTAGCTTTATAGTAATATTTATGAACAGAATGTGTTGTAAATCCAGTGAAATGAGATGACAGATTCAGTTGTCTAATTCCAAGAGCTGCTGGTTTCAACTAAAGGGCTGACTTGACATATTTTGAAGTTAAAGCATGATTTTAAAAAAAGTTACTATAATCAAACAATGCAGATCAAGTCTTTTGCCTCTCATAAAGAACAGAATACAAAACTAAACAGGAAAATAGGCATGAATATTGTCCCTCCCAAAAGAATGCACAGCAACCTTTTGATCAAAGTACAATTTATGTGAAACCTAGAACAAAATTCACAAAATTATTCTTCCTCATAGCAACTTGATCATTTGCTTACTCTCAATTATATTCAGTTTTGCTTTTATCTCAGTTAACACTGAGTTGTTTTTGTTTCTTACCAAGTAGAAGAGGACATTGCTTTTGTAACAATAATTACCTTTTGTGGAGCCCTGCTATCCACAGGTGATTCAAATCTATCATTGATTCCAAAATACTGTGTAAGTTCTTTCCATTGGTCTTCACAGGCCAACTGTTGAACACTAAAATCCCAGAAAATAAACATGAACATAACCAGTTTGCTTCCCACAACTTGTAATGCTCTTTTCAAAACCAAAAGAAATTCTTCTATTTGGCAGACAAGCCCTTTTCACCCACTGACAGTTTTTAATGCAAGTGAAATTACTCCTTTCCCTCTGTAATTGCAATGTCACAATCTTGAAAGCAAGCTTGTACGCAATTATATGCCAAACACTATCGAGAATAACAATAAGTTCTTTGTAAGTTGCATTAAATAACCAATTGTGTTGTTTTTAAATCAAGCAATAAACTCAATTGGGATCAAATTGAGCCTGTGTGACAGAGACACCAAGCAACTTCAGCAGATATTTTCCATGACACTCAGAGCTAGCATTTGGCTATGCATGTGGTCAAGCTTTTCACCAGTTTTGCGTGATATTAAAAACAGACCTCAGATAATCACATTGACCTGGTTATACCTCTTAGTCACTTCGTTAGCGTTCTTTTTCAGTTTTTCTAGGAAAGAAAAAGAAATCCAGCATTACACAGTAATACCCTATGACACCCAGCAAAGTTAACAGATTACTAATAAGTCACATTTCCTTTAGAAGATCAACCCACTAGCATCTATTTCCAATGACCATGTGCATTTAAATCACTCTGCTGTCAGGCTTTCATATGAAGAACCTCCTACAACATTTGTGGGGAGCTCTGATTAGAGTACACAAAATAATGTTAGAGAACTACTGAAATATGCCTAGCGATTTTAAGCCAGCACTGACTGAAATAGGAGTTCTACCTCCTTTTTGAAGAGAAAAACATATTACCTGAACTTTAAGTAGCATTTTACAACCTAGTCTTGGAAGTGAAGCACAGCAGCCAGAGAAATAATGTCCCAGATAACACAAGGCATCTATTCAGGCATTCTACTCTTGGTAAAAATAACAATGCACTTCCAGTGTACTTGGATAGCAACTCCATTTTGAGAGAAATAAGTTCTGGGATTATATAAACACCTTTTCTGCCACGCTTTCTTTTTCGGCCTTTGTTTTCCTGACTTGCTTGCATTTTCATTTCACGGTTTTTCTTCTGAAGCTCCAGAAATTTCTACAAGGGTAAGGAGAGGTAAGAATCAGCTTTTTATTTTAATTCTCTTTTCCTATTTTATTTTTTTTTTTAAAGTTGCACAATATGCTGAGAAATGCTGTCCCAATATTTCATGTGTCCACAGTAGCTTCCTGTATCTATTACACTAAAACTTATGCATTGAGAGCATCCAACTCTGACAGGGTTAAACGGGAATCACCTCAGGTATTTTATCACCTCTGTTTCCCATGGAACATGATGCTGAATACACTTCTGATGGTTGTGTGCTCTTGAGCTATTCAACGTTCTATTATCACATAAATGGTATTTTGGAATTTGAGGATTCTAAATAGCATATTCCTTGCACATCAGACTAGCTACACAGATGGATGGAGGACAGCAGCTAGTTTTTTTCTAATTTTTATTTTGATTCAAAAGCCTGGAACACAGACTGCTTTGTTTATATTTAATCTTTTCAGTCTTTACATGCAATGGGAATGTGAAGAGAGGATATAAGCAAGCAGGAGTCTTAACACTTGCACCCAGCCCCTACAGAAAGCAGAAGGGCACAGGTCTACTTCACAGATATAAATCATCAGCACAGCAATAAACATGCCTAGCTATAATTCCTTACTAACACAAAAAATGAAGCTCTGAGCCCATACACTACCATTAACACAAATCCTGCATAATTACATGGCTACAAAAAGATGTCCCTGCTATGCTTTTAATTACCACTGCACTAGGAAACAGAAATTGCATTAAACTCCTAACTAAATTCCTGTCCACCCTACTTGGTAAAAGTAAGGCGACCACACTTTGATCGTATTTTATTTCTTTCTGTGTGTAACTACCTAAAATACCCAAATTGGAGTTATTTTAATTTAAAAAGCGGCCATTCAACCGGTAGCATAGTTCCAAACATCCAGAGCATGCTCAGATACCCACATTCCAGATATCTAAAGAAACTCCAGGAGGGCGCGTTTCAGATGTGTTTTCTCCATCTGGCACAGAGGTCAGAAGCGATTCACTGGTGGCACTGCTTTCAGGTCCATTCTCCTGCTGTTCAGGAAGCTGAACTCCTTCAGTATTTTCACTTGCATCCTCCTTCGAAGGGGAACAACGCGATTCATCTCCATCATCCGAAGACAAGTCAACATCACTTTCATTCAGACCTGGAGGCAAGAGCCCGCTCCACATCTTCCAGTTTAAACGGGGCCACTCCAGATCATCGCAAAGACGCGAGGAGCCACACAAGCGGACCTGTTGTGAGATAAATCCACGATCAGCTCACAGAAGGATCAGGAACAGCAAAACACACCAGAAAAAAAATAATTTCCCTTGAGCAAAGTAACTATGATCAGGTGCTTTAGAGAAGCTCACCACAAAGCTAACACTCAATATGTGAGAGAGGAGCCACGTAGAAGATTTCAGCACACAAACTAACGCCATTATGACCATAACGCTGTTATTTTGTTATTTTCTCTCACCCCCCCCTCTTAACGCCTTCTCACCGGGGCTTTGTTTACCGCAGCTTCCACAACAACAACCCCAGCCCGCCGGGGCGCACACGCAGCCCTTCTCCACTCCACGCCACCGCCTCCCGGTGGCCGCGGCCCCTCGCCCCGTGTCCCGTGTCCCCACCGGCCGGGCCGAGCTAGGCCGGACAGGGCCGGACAAGGCCAGGCCCCCCCGGCCGCCTCCCCTCACGGCCGCCCCGCAGCCACCTCCAGCCGTGTTTACCTGGCCGCCATCTTAACACCCTCGCAACACCCCGCCCGCCGATTGGGCCCTGCCCCGCAGCCAATCAACGGGAGCTTTGCTGCCCCCGGCCCGGCCTCGCGGGTCTCCATGGCAACCGTGGGGTGCACGGGCCCAGGGCCTGGGACGAGGCGAGGGCGCTTCGGTCACAGGGCCCCGGGGCGGTGCCGGTGTCCCCAAACGTGCAGCGCGGGGGCCTCTGTCGGAATTATCGGCGGTGCTTGCACGGAAAGCTGGTTGTTCCAGCAATCCTGGCTGTGACAGAAGTGTGGAATCTGTTCAAACACTAAACCTTGGAATAAAATCATAGAAACACAGAACCATTAGGGTTGGAAAAGCCCTCCAAGATCCTCTGGTCCAACCACCCCCCTACCACCAATGTCACCACTAAACCATGTCCCCAAGCACCATGTCCAACCTCCCCTTGAACACCCCCAGGGACGGTGACTCCACCTTCCTGGGCAACCCATCCCAGTGCCTGACTGCTCTTTCTGAGGATAAATGTCTCCCTGTTTCCAACCTGAACCTCCCCTGGCGCAACTTGAGGCCATTCCCTCTGGTCCTATCACAATACCCAAGTAGGGGTACCTAGGCTGGGACACAGTGACTAGGGTCCACAACCTTACTCTTCAAAGATGGAAAAATCCTTCCAAAGTTCCCCCTAATGTCTTGTAGGAAGGTGGTAGAGAGAAATCCTTGAAAAATCCAGTCCTCAGAGCTCGAGTTTTCCTTAAACTGCACCAAGAACCTGGAAAAGACACCTGTCCTCTCAGAAACCAGTCTGAAACTGTGAAGGGAATAACACCATACAAAGTATTTCAAAGGCAAATACTAACTCTGGAGAGCATTCAGTACAGTGCTTTTCTATTTGTAAGATGCTCTTCTTTGTCTTCTCAGCTTATAGCTGAAACAGATGAAACGTCTTTAGGAGCAGTCTGAATATGGTTCAGCAAAAAAAACTCACATAAAAGGAGCAACAGGAAAGGTGGCACAAGACCTTTGCAAGAGAGACCTTTGCAAAAGGTGGCACAAGAGATTGCAAGAACGAGATGGAAATATATGGTGGAGATGAAGGGTTCACTGCCACAGACCTGTGTCTGAAAGAGAAGAGAGTTTACAATTGAAATAATCCATAGGAAGATGCAATTGGGGCGTGACGTTTTGTCAGGTTGAAAAGTAACTCTCAGTATCATGCCCTCTAAGAAAGAAATTGCTGACACCAGACCAAGACACAGCCAAGTTGTGGACAAACATTCAGCCATGAGGGGAACGAAAAAGGGGCAAGAGTTCAAGTGCTATGAAAGATAACAATGGACAATAGCTTTGCATAGGTATTTCTTGTGTGGAGTAGCTTCTGGGAATGGCTGTGAAAGGAAGGAAAAATAAACACCTTTCTCATAAAACAGATCTTCTGATTCATTTCCTTTCTATGCCATAATTTTATGTCCTCAGTTTCATTTCTGAAATCAATTAATTCCGTAAGTAATCACTTTTTCATGAACTACATGTAAATTTCACACTCAGCTTGCTAACTAGCTTTTCTTCTCATCTGGGAAATCAATTTTTAAGAGATTTATTTTATTTACATTTAATAATTGATTGTATTTGGTATACAGATAAGTAGTAACTGATAAATATATTGATATTGGGAATTCATTTGCCATTTGTTCTACCTAGATGTTAGACCATTAGGCTGCATCATATTTTCTTAGTTCAAACTAATTTTAGAACCCTCCAAAAACTGAAAGATTAGGGACATCTTTATAACCTGTAAATTTACATGTTTGTAAGGGATACATTTTAAAAGGGCAAGTTTCGTTTCATGACATGGTTTGTATCTAAAAGTTGTGTTCCTAATTTGGTATCCACAGTCCAATTTCTGGCACACACGTCAGCAGAGGTAGTGCACACAAATGAAATAATATATTTTAAAAAGCTGAATTTCAGAATATTCACTGGTTCTCCCACAAGTTCTGAATTCTCACAGGTTCTTCTATGAGAAAAGATCTGGAAAGAGCTCTTGCCTGGCATTCAGCAGTCCAGAAGCATTTGTATTCAAAGGTTTTGTTGTTGTTGCTGCTGCTGCTGCTGAAACAATGCGTACAGGGTCTTTTTATGTGGGGAAGGAAAGGAGAAGAGAACACTACAGTACTTTTAGTCCATGCTGTCCTGAGGTAGTCTCAAGATGAGGTAGTCTCAAGCAAATTTGCTTGAGAATAGGAATCCTGTATTCTTTCAGAAAATCAGTCTGTGCTTCAGGTGCTATCTGTACTTTCGGAAGTGTTTGAATGGTGTCTCAAAACAGAGCCACCTTTGCTGTGTGCATCATACCCAGTACTTGTGCATGGGACGTAAAATATTCACTAGTCTACAGAAGCCTGGATAGAAGAACTAGCCACACCTTCTGTAGCAGCACTGAAAGGGAATGTTCTGCTAGTTTCTGGGTAAAAAATATTATGATCTACAGAACTTGGTATTGCTTTGGGTCCTTTTGGAACACTCTCTTAATGAGTAACAACAGTAGTCAAATGTGTCAAATATCAGAAGAGCTAACACTCACATCGGTGGCGGTTTCCTGGGGTAGGTTCTGAGATTAGAATTCTCTCCTTCAGACTGGCTGGAGCATGGACTGCTGGACTTCATGACAAAGTGGAAGCCTGAACTGTTTTCTCAGACACATGCTGGAAGCCATGATTAGCTAATCATAAGTAATCATATCCATGCTTATTTCCACAAAATATATGCAAATGGTTTCCTAATACAGAAAAAATTTGCTACAACATAATTTATGCATTAACTGATTCTTGTTTTTAGCAGTAAATGAGGACATCAAGAACTTTTCCTTAAGCATGGAAATATGCTACTTCTTATCCTTTTGAGACACTGTTTTGGAAATATGTCAAAAATGATCAAGAACTGAATTCTCGTTTAAACATAATAGGAAGGCCTTATTGTATTAGCAGATTACTGTCATTGTGTTAGTATACTATCTACCTTGTATTCATTTTTGCTAACATAATGAGAGTTTTTTCTAGCATGATTATATTTTAATACAATAAAATAGTATTGGAAAAGAAAATTAATATGATTTTAAAAAGAGATGTAAAAACAATAAAATAACCTCTGTTTTTTTTTTTTTCCCCAAACTTTTAATTCATAGCTAACTTAAAAATACTTTTTATTAATCCTTTAAATAATTATATTCAAATGAGCATTTAAAGTCAGTTAAAAGGATTAAAGAGGTTTTTTTCACATACTGTGCCATATAAGAACCAAATTAATTCTTTGCTAAACAAACATTACAAGAACCATCATAGAGAAAATTAATGGAAATCTCCAAAGAATGTTATCTAAGACAGTACATTAAAGTATATTAGTAAATATTCTATAGTATATATTCTAAGTAGTAATGATGTTTTGTAACACGAGCTTTCTTTACCTCATTGAACGTGAGACTTTAACCCACACAAGCCCCTGCCTGAGCCCCGATTGAAAGCCTGTTAAAGTTGGTGGAAAGATTTTCATTGGCTTCATTTAGTTTTGGATTAGGCCAAGAGTGTGAAGCAGAGAGCACAAAGAGCGCAAATGGGCAGCACAGGCATTCAGTTGGTTTGTTGTACTAGGCATTGTCACTTGTCAGTCGATCTAAGTCCTCCTACATTCTCATTCCCATGGTCCCAAGGATACTAAGCAAAAAATGGAAAGGGATGTAATAAGGAACAGTATTCTGAAGGAAAATGAAGAAAAATGGGCTTAATCCCCTGAGTACAGTTGAGAAGCTTTGCAGTGTGCTCCATTCTTGGCCCTTGTACCTGATAGTAGACATGGTCTACCGTGATCAGCATCAGAGCACAACAGATATTTGCTCAAATATTTCTAAATGTGCTTGTTTGAGAACACCGCATAACTGTACAAGGTAGGACCAAGCCCTGAGCTTTTACTGAGAAGATTGTCATATTGTCTCTTACCATGTCCTTGTTCCTCTGAGATCTGCACTTTGGTGAAAATTATTTCCATAGACACAGAAAGAAATGTCTGTGTTTTCAAGCAGCAGGAGAACAGAAGCAAGTTGCTTTGTCTACTCCTTTGAAAAAGGCATCTCCAAAGTATTAGTGCACAGTATTCAGGGAAGAAGTAAGACCTTTTGTCTTAAATTCCTGTTAGATACTTGGATGATCCACGTTCAGTTATCAACCTAACCACAGTCTTCCTGTGAGAAATGAGCAACATATTTTCAGCTTATTTCCTCAAAGGTAGAATTTAAAATGCTTCCACAGCTTTCATCAGGCTTTCTCAGCAGTCACAACCACAACCTCTGAAGGTTTCAATCCCACTTGGGCTGTTCAGGGCATTGACAGAGATTGCCTGCTAACTAAATTCAAAGGCCAAAACTGTCGTGCCTGCTTTCAATGGGCCCACATTGATGACAGATGCTACTTCTGCCTCAGTTAGGGATATCTGCTCAAATCATGAAGACACCACAGCTTTCAGTCCTGTCAATTGGGTGTATTAATTCCGAATGCTGCTGTTGAATACTATGACAGTCCAGGAACTGATTCAATAGCAGGTCAGATTCATCTTTGAAAGTGATGCTGTGGACAGGGAGCAGTGCACTGAACACAAGGGTTGTAGACGTACCTCCTAACCCTCAGAGTACTTGTTTGGGTACTTTCAGTGGCAGGGCAACGAGGGCCTGAGTGTCCACTCTTGTTAAGTGCCATGGCACTTCTTCGTCTCCTTGAGACCTGATGGCTGCTTGCTGACCTGACTCGTGTTGCCACAACTACATGACTTACTTTGAATATAGCATATGTTTCTATGGCACCCACAGTCATGTATTTCACTACAATGAAGATATCACCCTTATTTTAGGGTCTTCTCCTGTTATAGGACAAATCCCAGGGATCCAACCACATCACTTCCAGTTTTGTTGTAACGGACACGAGCTCTGCATACTGTGCTGGAGTCCTGGACACACTTACTCTGCTCCAGCAATAGAAGAGAAGCACTCTTCTGTCATATCACTAAAATAAATATTTATAACTTGATTTTTTTTTTTTTTTACCCAAGAAGAGTCAGAAATCAGTTTTCTTGACTTCTTGAAGACTTTTCCTTTGTATTAACTTAAACATTATTTAGAAGCACAATAGTGAGACTTACAGCTAGGAGTTCCTTCATGTTGCACTCAGATATGGCATTAAAGCAAGTCACTTTACCTCTCCTTGTTCTGTTTTGTGGAGCAAACAACTCTGTTTTATCAACTTTTCAAGGCCATTGGTTCAAAATTAATTAGTTTAGTATTTGTACTTCAATAAAGGTCTATATAATTAAAAAGCATTATGAAAATCTTGATCGTTTTAGTTTTATTTTGCATTGGTTTAACTTTGAAGGGCTAGTTTTGCTACTCTGAAGGGTATTTCAAATCAGCTATTGTCTCCTTTATATAAAAAACATCTGAATTTTTAAACAACCCTAACAAACCTAATTAGGCCATATGCGTACCAATGCCCTCTACTGGTTTGAAGCACAATTTCTCAGCAGAGGGTATAGCAATTTTTCTGTATTGGGGAAACTGTAATGTTTAAATGAGTAATTTATGAGTTTCAGAGTAGCAAAACTGTGGTTGTGTATTCGGACTCTCTGTGAGGTTCACGAAGCTGCACCATGGGCAAGCTGACGCCCAAGCGACTATAACTGTGCTACACCGGTAAGCTTCCTGAAGACTTCTGTTTGTTTCACAGGGTTTTTTACTCTTGCCATGAATGTCAGGCTTATAGGTGGCTGTTTTGAGAGGGAAGGCCCTTACCTGAAACTTGTTCAGTACAAAGCTCTTCTCCGAAGAGCCTCTTGGCTCCTGAGCCGGGTTCAAGGCCTACCGAGAAGGCAACGGGCAGTTGTGTTGCCATGATCTGTCACAAATATCCCACGAGGCACGGGAGCTGCAGAGGTAATGAAGTGCCTTAAGGAAAAAGTCTTAACTATCAAGGGGTGGATCCACTCCCCCGTGCCACAAACCAGAGGCCACGTGTCTGAGGAATGTGTATCCAAAGATAATACTACCTTCAGAGAACTCTACTTACAGGTAAGTAACTCTTCTTTAAAGGAGGTATCTTTGTGTGGCAGACTGTTTATGGGAGCAATTTGAATTGAACTTTAAATGAAAAAGGCATATCTCTGTAAGTGGTAATAATTTTAGTCATCTCGCTGTGGCTAGGGGTTGTGGAATTCATTAGCACAGATTAACATATAAAGTGGGTGAGATATCTAATAGCAAACGTAGAGGTTTAGGGACCTTAATTCATCACTGAATGAACAGCGTGTACAGTATTAGGGACTATGAAATTTTTAATTTACACAAAGTGTCCAAGAATATAGGGAATAAATTTAAACCCAAAACAGATAATGGAGCTGTGCCCTGCCTAGCTGGCAAGTTGAATTGTTTTTACACTGAGTGAAGAAAGCTAATTATCCCAAGCACAAGGAGACTGCTAAAAATAATAAGATTATAAAGAATAATTTGCTGATATAATTACAACAAAATTGGGTACACACAATCGTCAGATACATGTATTGCTTGACCTGGGCGAGAAAGTGAAATAAATCCTTCCTCTATAGCCTTCGTAAATTTGTTTTTATCATCTCCAAGTGGTGTTTGCACAGGCAGCACAATTTGCATGTGTAATGTGGCTGTACAAATTGACAACAAGTAAATTATTCAAGGAAATAGGCTGGTCGTGGGTCTGAACTATCTCGCAAAGCCTATTCATTTTGAAGAATCACTGAGACGTGAAGCTCATACATCAACCATTTTCTGACAATCCTCAGACTTATTGTCTCCTAAAATGTCATTATGGCTATTATTTATGAAGCTAATTCATTTATTAATATATATTTAACTCTGACTTGTCATGCACCTTAGCAGGCATTCTGTGCACTGCATATTTTTGAATAGATGAAAGAGTTTTGCATGCTTTAATGATTACTGTAAGCTGCTATAGATTTATAGAATGCAGCTTTATTATCTACTTGCATTAATACCTTTTTGTAACTTTTTTTTTTCCTTAAGGCCATCAAATATAAATAGCAAATGACATATCCAAAAGATTGTATAAAAAGAGATTTTCTTAGAGTTTGTTGAATTTTAGAAAAAAAATAAGGTAGTTAACTGTTAAGGCCTAATTCCTTTTCTAAGAATATCTAACAATTGCATTAAATTTTTGTGCATTTTGCTGAAAATATAGAATGAAATATATGAATGTAGACATTTATTATATTTTTGTGTACAAATGGCCATCATTTGATTATACCAACAGGGGGAGTACCATTTAGAGGTGGGGGGAATGTAGCAGATGGAAAATAGATCTATCCTTCTACAGTATACATAGTATATAGAGAATTTCCCTCATATAGAACAGTCCTTAGGAAATGAATAGCACCAAGAGTATGTATGAAGAGGTTGCCTATGGTACATGGATTTTTTCATCTTGATTCACTCATCTTTAGGGCATATTAAAAGACATAGGGATCACAATAACCATCTACAGTGTCAGGAAATTAAAAATTGCAATCTGCTATAATAAACGCATTTGGGGCAGACCTACATTTTATTACACATGCGGAATTCAGATTAAATTTAATAACAAATTCTAATTTAAATGCATAGTTATTAGGACTGTATGGACAATTTTACTTTTACTAGAGCTCATGATCACAATTTGAGATGACTGGCTAGTAGCCTAAGAACTGATTTAGAATTTATGAACTCCTGCTTCTGGTATGGATACCACCCACAGATTTGTTAAGCCACATAGTCTTGTTTCTTCAGTGTTTCCATCTGTTGGATGGGGATAAAAAGTTTGACATGTCTCCCAGTAGCATAAATAAATAATCCGCTAGTGTAGAGGAACTTTCTGGTCAGAGCTGTTTGTTAGTATTAAAGTTATTGTCTTATTTTACACCTACTCCCAGGCCATGCAACATACTAAAAGCCATGGTATACAGTGGAATGGGCAGTCTATGAATAAGGACTGATCTCATACTGTGCCTGTACCTTACAATCTCACAACGCAATGCTCTTCATAGTTTTCTAGAAAACTATTTCCCTTTTAGCATAGGGAGAACAGAAGAAGGTCCTCAATATTCAGAAGTCTTTTACGAAAGTAAGAATTGCCAGCTCCTTAGATAGCAGGGAGGTCTTTTGATGCTAATATAATGGTAAATACTAGAGATAATCCTATTGAAAAAACTCACTTATTATTTTGAATTCTGCAACTTTTTTTTGAATGTTAATAAAGAGCACAAAAGGACACATATGGGCAGCCTCAAGTGACAGAAATAAAGACGCTGAGAAACCAACTCAATCTAAACAAGAGCAAAGAAACTTGATGTGGTTCTGAGTATGTGTGGTGAATAACTAAGGCTTTTTCATGTCTGAAAGTTGGTAAGAATAATAACATCCTGTGGTTTGGAAATAGAAGTTTATATTTTCAAAAGGCTGCTGTCTCTTTTGGTACTTGCTATTTCAGGTGCCTGCCTTGAGACATCTTAGAAGGTAAACTGAGACTTCCAGAATTTCTGGATGTAAATTTGCCCAATGCTTACCCAGAATTTTTTAAAATTTACAAAACACATTGAGCTTGTGAAACTTAAATTTAAATATCTTTTGCTACTTGAAAAACTTTATGGTGTAAAAACTGGTTAGTCTTTTGTTTTTCTTAAGAAAAATTACATTTGCAGTCAAACCATCAGTCATTCATTATTCAATGCCTTTAACAGTTTTTAAACTTACTGGCCAATTTCAACTAAGAGAAGTAGATACATGACCTCCCTGCAGGTTTGTTGAATGCAGCCAGTTAAACATAGAAACAGAAGTTAATGCTACTGCTGAATTAATTGTGTAAGACTGATTTCTAACATATTTCTTGTTAGTTTACAATTGATTAGGCTATTTAGGTAGTCACAAAATTGCATGTTAAAAAAGAAAAATAATCGTTTCCCAGTTATATATGAACGTTAGAGACTTTCCAGATACAGTTTTCACAGTTAAAACAGAATTTGAAGAGAAGATTGACTGGATTGGTTAAAAAGAGCTTTTATTTTCCTCATCCAATAAGAGATTACAGACTTCTGCAAAGATACTGTATGGCACATCAAACTCTACTTCGTGCCATTTCTGTGTACAGTGGTGGAACTACATGTTTATTTTATGAAGATCAAAATTATACCTGCTCTATAAGATATTCATTCATCTTTATTCAGTAACCTGTAAAATTCAGAGTGTAGAGAGGGTGCAAATCTGCTTGATAGTTCTGGACAAAATTTTTCAGCTGTGATTTTCTGAGTGGCTCAGCTGTACAGCCACAGAATGATGTGCGAGGAAAGTGCCCCATCAGACTGCCTGTGCAGCTCTTGCTGCTGCTGCTGCTGACACTAATCCATATTCCACTTCTAAGTTGGCTGCTTCTCAGGGAAACGTTGCTGCTTCAACATCTTTTGCTGCTGATCCTGCTTTACATTTTTCGAGCAACCCAGGAATTCTCCCTTCCTCCTTTATAGCCAGGGAAAGTAAACACAATTTACTGTTTCACAAAACAAAATTCCTGAACCATAACATCATTATGAATTCTAGCTGCAATGCTTTGTGCTGTGTTTAAGATGCCTTAGTGTATCCTGCAATAGTCTTTGTTGGGCTAGTATGGTATCAGCCCATATGGAGAGCCAGAGCGACCAGCCTGAGATTCTTCCAAGATGCTGGGACCCAGCATACAACAGCCAACTCATTTCACCTTGGGCAGTATGTGAGGAATGTGCCAAGTGATACCCAGAGGACTGCCCTTAGCTAGATTTCTAATAATCCCCTACAAGCTAAAATCAGTAAGGACACAGTGTGAGCAGTCACTGCATGCTGTAGATGCTGCAGCCGGCCTACCTGCTCCTATCCCCAAATTGCTTTGCTTATAACTATAACAAATGAGGATTTGGGAGAATACCTGAACTCGCCTAAAAACCCCACACTTATTCGCTGTGCAGCACACTTCATTCAGAGGTAGTCATCCTATCAAACATTATCATGCACAATGCAGGTGAAGGACATTAACCATTCAAGATGCCTTGGGAATGCAAAAATAAGAACTGGATTGTAAACCCCAGCGTTCAGTCTTGAGAAATACCAAGTTAAGCAATTGTATTTGCCCCATAGACAGATAATTAATACTTCACTTTTGTTTTAAACATTTATAACATATTGGCAAGTGATGGTGATTTCAGTACAATGGTTGTAGTGGAAGTTGACATGCCCTGCTGTTGATTAAATTTGCAGAACACATTGGGATTCTTTGGGATAGCCTAATCTGTGCAAAAGGTAAGGTAATTAGTGCGTAAATTTATGGTGTAAATTTATGGAGATTCATTATGGATAGGTATCAGTGGGGCTGATTCTTCAACCCTGTCTGTTTTGGTGCATGAATAAAAAACAGTCTGGTTTGCATCAGAACCTTAATGAACCTCAGAAAAACTGAAACTGGTTGGCCTGTCCATTTAGGGCAAATGAAAAATTGCCTTTTTTTTTTTTTTCCCAAATTGCATCCAGTGCTGTCAATCATGAAGGCCAAAGAATGGATGCCTCTTTTGAGTTGCAGACAGTATTTGGCAAACTAAGTATTTTTTCTTAAGAATGCAAGGGATTTCTTCAACTGGCTGCTGCATTCTGCAGATGGTTGGATCAGCAGGAAGATCTATGCAGCTGTGCTTATTTGGCAGACAGGTGTGTAATTGTATTTGGAAGTTAACCAACAGCATTGGGAAAAGGAGGACGCAAATACACACATTAACCTTGCTGTTCACAGTGCTTTTTCTGCACATCCAATGTCAAATTCTGTTTCATATTGGAAAGCTTGATTTCCTCTCCTGTGCTCATTTCATGCACTCAGCTTGCACTCAACCTCTTAGTTGTGAAAAAAAAATAAATCTTAAAATAAGTTGTGTTTATGAAGTTATAGGTTAATAAATTAAGTCTTTTGGAAATAACAGAAGTATGGAGTAAATGGGTCACGAAGTGAGAAGACTGGGATGAAAGTGGTCCTAAGACAGTGAACATCTATATAACTATATAACTTGTTTTCTTTAGGTTGGATAGGGTCAGGTTTCTATTTAAATGTGAAACAATCCATCTTTATCCAAAACTCAAATGAAACTCTCTGAGGTTGTGCAAAGAATTTCACCTTTTTTTTTCCACTTTTTTCATCACCTTTTTTTTTTATTTCTTATACCTTTACAGTTCCAGGCTCTGATGGGAAAGGCAAGACAAATAAATAAATAAAAATAAATAAATAAAATTGCCAGGGTCAATTGCCAACAATTGACAAGAGAAAAAAAAAAAAAAAAAAAAAAAGGAATTCAGATTTATTCATGTCTTCCTCAAAAGAGCAGTCACTTGGAAGCCACATGCACTGTATTTTATCTGACTGAAAGTTACAAATACACTTTCTCATGCAATTGAAATGTGTATGTATGTATATGTATGTATGTATATTATATACATATATGGTAGGAACAAGATGGATTAGGGAGAAATTATATATTTAATAGTCTTCTGTACTGAATAATCCACTCCCCTTTACCATATGCTTGGCTTCCATTAATTCACATAAGAAATGTTTGGAGATGGTTTCTAAACCCAATCCTGCCCCACACATTATTATTGCAGGACTGTAGTACTGGGTGTACTAATCTCAATAATATGTATGTATATATTTTCTTAAACTTCCAGAGTCATGCTTCTAAGCATTTGAAGCATAGATCCCATAGGATTATCTAAATCTGACATTTATCTGGGTAAAAGCTAGCACATAAATTGTCATAGCTAATAACATGTTTTTTATACTTTCACTTGGAAAAGAAAGAATACTGGAAGTGACACACTAACAAATAATACATAATCTGTACACGTGAAGTAATCTGTACTGCTTTGTTACTTCTTAAATATGTGACACGCACTACTCACAAATACAGCATGCTATCTTTGTAGTTTAGACTCGTGATATTTATTCTAAGTAACACAATTAGTAATTGATCACAGAAAATTTGACTTGGGAGAAATCACCTGTTTAAGATTCCAAGGCAAGCTCTTACATTTTTAGTCATATGATTTTAAAGTATAAATACGTGGGAAAAAACTCTCTTCTTAGTCACAGGTTATGGAAAACTAGCAGAGCTTTTATGCTATGCAAAATATGCTAAAATGTTCATTTTCAATTTCTTATATTTTATTACATTGTAAAAAAAATAATGAGATTATATGAGAGGCCAAACACTTAAATTCTTATTTTACACGCTTTCATGAGGTGTGAGGTCTAGAAGGAACTTCAGGAGTTCATCTAGTTGACCCAAAGAAAGATTTACCTATGTCATCTTCACCTTTCTCTTTTCTATGTTGTTCTTAAAGATCTTCAAAGTTTCACAGCAAATTTGGACAACCAATTCCCTCACCTCACTGTTCAATATTCAAATGCTTTCCCTAAGTACTTAACTAAAACCATTTAGACTGGCGGTTGAACCTATTCTCCCCTCTACCCAAATGTGAGCCATAAAACAATCTCTAACTTTACTTTTGCCAAGACAAAATACAAACACAATGACATTAGTAAATGTTCTGTTTTGTTTTTACTTACTATAAAAATCAACTTTTGATGGGAAACACCCCATGCAAATTTTGACTGGGAAAAATAAAATAAAAAAAAATAAAAAAAAAACACGTAAGAGATGACAGATATCAAGCTCTGTCTGTTTCTTCTGCTATTGTTGTGCAGGATCCATGAGACTATAAAATAATAAAATGTAATATTGTTTCAGACACAGTTTGGTAGATTTTCTGGCCAGAAAATAACCCTTACCTTGCTTGTGCCCAGAGAAGTCCAACTACATGTGCTATTAATGAATAGCTATCATAAAAATAAATTAGCCAGTCTGCATTTTCAGGTTAATCTTCAATTTCGTAATTGAATCAGTAATTACTATAAGTTAATATAATTAGGTGCTAACACTTAATTGAGAATTATTTATTCAGGAATCTTCACTATTGTAACACTTCTTATAGCTCCAAATCATTCTGAGTAATATACTGCATCAAATAAGCTTAACCAGAAATTGAATGGACAGTACTTGGGATTCTGCAGATTAGGATTTTAAAGCTAATTTTTATCACTACGCTTCTTGCTGAAACAGGGGATGACACAATTTTTTTTGGCAGTCCTTCTGATTCTGCTCACAGCTGAAGTGCCACCTGAACATTTTCAAAGGACCGAGCCAAATTATATTGGAAAGACTTTCTACTGTCTCCAGTGGTTGTTGAAGTACATCCCAAGAGGAGACTTTACCTCTAAATCTCTCTCAGAATAAGTGCTTAAAGGAGGTGAATAGCAATCTCTGATCGGTATCTAGTGATTGCACGTATGCTTGTCCCTCCAGCCTCATATCCAAACAGGAATTCATAATCCTGCTGTTTCAGAAAACATCTCTGAGCCAAGTTATTTGATATTGGTATTTTGCTAAATTATTTAGGTGCTATGGCTGCCATGCCTGAAAAGGCAGTGATGTAGTTTAAAGATTGTCCCAGAGATCAGTGAGGTTTTCTTATTTGCTTTAAATCAATATCTGCAGTCATTTGCTGAAGATGTACATGTTATTCTCTGTTGCTTTGTCTTTGTTAACTGTGATTTAATATAGGCTCAATTTTTCTGTACTATGTGGTTTGGACAAGTTGGATTTCTTCTACCCACCGTGGAAAGTCTTGAGTTTGCATCAACCCATCCCTTTGTCTGCTGCTTTGGTTGGCTCACTCCAGGGTTAACCAAAGTGCAAGTCCACATGTAGGCTGTGAGGTCCATTAGGGAGTTTGGATTTGAGTGTGAGCACAAGTCTAGAGTTAACATGGCCATACTTGAAAACAAAATGTCCTAAGTCATTTAGCTAAGACTAAATATGCAAAGGAAATGAGATACAGAATAATCGCATTTTGACCTTGGTCAGTGTGATAGAAGTAAGTATGATAAAACCCAGAAGGCAATTTATGTGACACATCCAAATTTTGCATTGCTGATTTGGTGTAAATTCAACACCTCCTCCAGTTGTGTTGTAGTGGGCAGTCCCAGTGGTTCGTTTGCTGGTTTGGCAGAAAAAATATGCATTTTTCAAAGTGGCATGAGAGTGTTAAGCTGTCTGACTCCCAGAAAAGTCAACATTAGTTGTGCTGTTAGATCTCTTTTTCCTGTTTTACGAAGTAACAATGAAGTGCAGTGGGTTCAACAGAACTTCAGAATTACTTTGATAAATCTGTCAGAGGAAAAAAATATTAAAATCTGTGTACTGTCTGTTTGCCTTTTTTCTTGAAATATAAATTAATTATGACTATATAAAAACCTTTTACCATAGCTAATTAATCTGAATCTCCTCATAAACTATGTGTCGACAGCACTGTATGTCTAATTATCTTTTTCACTTCAGAATTGTGCAGTTGAATAATGAAGAAAACATTACCTGATGAATTCTTTTATTTTATGATGATATCTCTAGAGACAGAAAAGACAGAGCAGCTTAAATGCCATCTTAAATTACATCTTGGCCTTGGCAAGCTTTCAGCTGGTTTTGATTTGCATGGAAACCATTTTTGTAAGACTCATATTCTCTGAAAAACAGAACTTAAAGCTATAACTAGAATAAATTATCTATAGCTATTTAGGGCTCTATTAAATCTAGATGCTAGGCACCCTTTTCACATGCAGAATGCAATGGAACAGCTTTTAATACCCTGTCAACCTGTTCTGTGAAAAGTCGATTGGGCAAGGAAGGTTTGATTTGGCTGGTTTTATTAAAATATCTTTCCCCTCCTTATACCATCATGAACCACTCAGCCTAATTTAAACCAGGCAAATTCACCAATCTGTCTTGCATGTCTCTAGAAGCAGCTTTTATTTTTTAAAGTGATGACATCTACCCATAACTGTAGGCATGCAGCTCAGGACAGTTATTCATACACTGCTAATAGGGGATTGTTCCCTATATGATATACCAATATAGGGATCAAATTCATGGACGATATGCATCCATGCCTCTCTTTTGATTGCATCATCCTCTCTCAAAGAGTATCTAAGGATTTTGCCTAGGACACAGAGGGAGGGCCGTATCAAACAATTTTCGAGTGTGCATCTTTTTAGTCAAGCTTTTAAGTTTGTTATGGTTTTATAATTTAGAATATGTCCACCTGCAGTACCACTATGGAATACAAATAGCATCACATCACACAGGGGTTCATAAGAATGTTAGTACAATAAAATTATGATCTGATCTAGTCTTATTTGTTATTTAGTGCAGAGCTTAATTAAATCTAATGGCTGAATTCAATGCTTGTTTACTGTTCTGGAGACCAGCTAAAAATAAGGAAGCTTCTTTAAAAGTGTACTGGTAAGAAAAAGGAAATCAGTTATAAATATCTTAAAAGCAACTATTCATACCACTTGAATTAAAGACTTCAAAAAATTAAAGAGGTTTTCTCTCTATTTCACCTGCTGTCCCTTCTGAAAGTATTGATCTAGACTGTGCTTTAAAAACAGGAGTGTCTTGTCTGAGGGTTACATTTCCGTCTGCCAAATTTCTTCTTTGTGGATCCTTGCAAGGTACTGGGAGAATTTGCTACAGTAGAAAGCATTTTTTTCTTGTATTGCATAAGAGGAAAATAACCCTCAGACAAGACTAATTCTAGCTCTGAAATACTGACACTGACTGCTATGTACCTTTGTGCTGAGGCTATAGAAACCTAATAGAGGGGATCACATAACTCGTACACATCCTAATAAGCAATCTGAAAATGCGTACCTTAAATTCAGATTTAGAGCATGTTAGAGAGTCAGCTAGTCTGACCTCCATGGTTAATGAATTCCATAAGGAGAGAGCAAACACTAAAAATGCCCTCTAGCTCAATGTCTTCAGCCAAAAAGAACTAATCCAATTGACTGAGACCAAAGAAAACGACTGGGGATGTATGGTTCCAGAATGTCTCTGAGGTATTCAAAACCAAGTCAATTTAAGGACTTGTAAGTTAATAACTAGGACTTTACACTTAATCCTGTACTTTACAGGTAGCCAGAGAAGGTTTTTTACAACCAGGGTAATGTGATTTTCATGCATGGTGTCTGTCAAAATTTCAGCAGCTGAGTTCCAGACTAACCGAAGTTTCTCCATCAGTGCAATAGCAAGATCTACAAAATGCTGACATGGAATTGCATTACCTGGTTCTAGAGTGGATTCAGGCATTCAGATTTGTATTAGCAAGAGCAGATGCCATGTTTTTTTCAGTATGTTTTAAAATAGGAAGAAATAAAATAGTAACTAGCAATATAATACTAGAAAATATGACAGCCTTAATTATCGCTTGCACTTTTATCATGAAATCTCACCAACCAAATAAATGGTAAAACACTATATTTAGGAGCTTTAAGCTTTAAAATTTGGAAGTCTATATTAGAACAAATCCATTACATTTATTAGTACATATTTGTTAGCTGCAGTTGACATGGAGAGGGTGGGAAAGAGTTTCCTGACAGAAAAAAAAAAAAAATGTTTGTGATAAAGGATTGAGTTTTCCTTTTTATGTTCAACAAAGTTAAACTGCTATTTCCAGACACCAGGTTCCTGGTTAGAATTGACTGAGTGAAGGATGCTGTTTTCGTCTTTAGTGGTTGTTGTTGTAATAATGAGCTGTTTGTACCTTAGCAGATGATAAATAGACACACAGACATTTAAGCACGAGGCCACCTGAGTTCTTCTTTATACTTGCCTTGGCAGATGAAACTTGCTTTTCAATAGCTATCCTCAGATATATTGCTGAAAGTTAAGATATGAGAATCAATCATAAGGGATGAAAGCACTGGGTATTTATAGGAGAAAGGGTTATTAAAAGAAGATCAGCAATGGTTTTACCAAGAATAAATCCTGTCAGACAGAATACGACCAAGTTCTTTGAAGGAATGACAAAAGAAATAAATGATGGGAACGTGGTGGACATAATTTATGTAGACTTCAGTCAGGGGTGTAGCCAGCAATTTGAAGTTTGTACACATCCTGGCTGATCCCTTGCCCCCTGCCTGCAATATCCCCATAATCTCCCACAGCAGACAGGCCATTGCGTATGATCACTAATGCAGCAGGCACACATAGATGTAGATTTGTATCAGAGCTATGCTTTCAGAGCCCAGAAAAAATGCTGGCCCCAGGAAAAAACAGATTGTATTTAGCACGTGCTGCTTAAACTGACAGCATTAGAAAACGTCTTTGGTAAGACAAAATCAGAAATACAGGTATCAGCATTATAATGGCGGAATAGCCTCAGTCAATTAGAAATGTATTTCTGTTGGATATTGAGTAATATTTCTCCTGACATCTTTCCTCTGTTATTTGAAGATTGAAAATTAAATCTTAACCTTGGGAATTTCTTTTTTTTTTTTCCCTTCTGAGTTTTTAAGACTGTGGGAACTCTCCCTCTCTAGTTCCCATTTCCAGCACCAAGTCAATAGCATTATTCCCTCTTTCCAAATGTCTCCTTCTCTATCATTACACCGTCTTAGTCAAGTTCAGATGCTTTCACTATTTTGCAAGTAATGTTTATCCAGTGAGTCAAAAAATCATCTGTCACCCTTCGTTCTGCTTTCCCTGAACAGATCTCATCCATAGATGTTAGGCTATACAGTTGTTACTTACTTGTAACCTTTTCTAATTGCACCAGCATAAAATCTATTCTTTCTTCAATTTATCTCATACAATCTATGATATATTACTAAGTATTACTTTCTTCAATAATAACGTGCCCCTGACCCATATTACTTCCATTCCCCATTGCATTTAATTAACTAGATATTATTCTTCCACATTTACCTACGTCCCAAAACTCTCTCTTACAACTCTTCTCAATTCCTCAGCTTAACTTGGTCTTTTAATTATTATTTCATCATTTTAGTAATGTTGCAGCTAAGCTTGACTTAAATCTCTGGATTTGAAGAGCCATACACTTACAATTTGAGTTTAGTTTCAGATCTGAACTTTATGAGTGGGAAACCTTTCTACACTGGGATACTGAGTCTTGAAACTTGACAACTGGATTTGTATAGCTCACCTTCATTTCTGAATGACATTGTACTAGGTACATGTTCTATCTTTACAAAAGTATCTGTAACTGAAACAAAGGTAATAGATTTCCTTTAAGCTAGATAAAAAGAGCACCTACTGAGCAACCAACTGAGCAACCTACTTCTCCTAGATTTGTAATGTCATCTCATGCAACTAAGATCTTTAACATGGAATACGACTGAATGTAAATACAGAGTAGATTGGGTTGCTTTGGTAACACATAGTCCAGAGAAGATCTAGTAATTTTGCCCTCAAGTGCCCAGATATAAGCTTTTGACCCCAAAGGAGCTGGCTGTATTCTTGGTTTTGTAACATATTTTGAACCTAGCATGAGAAGTACTTTACCTGCAAGATCTTGGATTGACTTTTACCACTTGCTTTGCTTTTAGCTTTCATCTAGAACTTTAATATTTGCAAAAAAAAAAAAAAGAACATTTTTTTTTTTTCCAAAAGCACTTTGAAATATGAAAGATTAGAACATGAGGAAAAGTCTGTCGTAAAAATCATTGCTTTTTCTTTATGAGGTATCATATTTGTTTGTCTTGTCCCATTTCTACTAATGCTCACTGCTAGACAGCCAGGGAGATTTGTTCAAGTAAGCATGTAATCACGTCCTCTAAGAAGTGGTGAACCAGATTACCACAAGGCGTGCAAATGTTTGACAGATTATTACTGTATGCTTGCATACAGGAGTCAGGCCGATCTGTCCTCTTTTCTGTTCTGTGTAGGTTCAAATACTAGCTGCATTGTTCTTTGTGTCTTATTATGTAGGCTTCCCTGAATGGCAATGTAATGATATATGGTGGTCTCTCCACCTACATTCAAGCATCGACATGTACTGAATGTTCACATTGAGTAGCAGCAGCTGGGATTTTGTTGTACGTTCATCTTTCTACCAGTTCTATCCTTCAGGGTGTCATTATCAAAGTAGAACATACTTCTCAACCTCAAACAGTGTGAGTCTTGTGAAAAAAAAAAAAAATCAAGCAGAGAGATATGTGAAATTCTCATTGAATTAATGGGTCTCTTTGATTTTTGCCCAGGAGAATACAAAAATAAAAAAATTTCTAAGCCAAAAAAAAATCTGGCGTCTCCTGGGTAAAATGTGAGAGTTGAGAAGTATGACATAAGCATTAGTAGCCTTTGTGCCTCTTGATAGCTCTGCTGAATCTCCCAAGACTCTAAAAGTTGATTTGTCAGCTTAACATTAGCTTCAGCCTTAGCTGCAGCAGTAGCTGTTGTTTCACCTTTATCAGCAGAAATGGTACAGCTACTGGAGGGACTGATGTGGTAAATCTTTTTGTGACACCATTTTGTTTTTGCTACTATCTCTAATTGGCTTGCTTGTGCACTCTGCATCCCAAGCTAGATAGGCTGAAAGCTTCATCACACTTTAATTAGAAAAGAGCTATTTTAAAGTTACAGAGTTGACTAATTTTATTCATCAAGTCTCTAAGGGTCAAATTTTTAAACTGGACCACTTAAAAATGTCATTGTTGATATTTTGCACAGGCTGAATTCACAATACTACATTATAAGCATCATAATTTGACACATTCAAAGGAAATAATGCAAGTCCGCCACTACCAGCAAAACACTGTGTGTGTGTAAAAAGCTAGAGATGCTGGTTAAAACTACTCTTACTTCTAATTCTGTCGCAACTGCTTTCATCTCCCATATATTTAATCAGGTCTGGATGCCCAGAGTTGAGTTGCTGGATATATAATCACTCTTTCATGTTTTTCTCCAACCCCCCCCCCCCCCCCCCCCCCCCCCTATTTTTTTTTTTTTTTTTCTCATCACACTGACTGAAATA